>NC_079148.1:0-1200000 GCF_945859685.1 Eupeodes corollae | reverse complement strand
TCGATATGGAGTCCGTCAAAAGTTATTCCGAAATAAATAAATAAATGACCCAATATTTGATTTCTTATGTGTATTTCCTTAAAAGTTCTTGAATCTTATTTAAATTTTGATACGAATTCAAGTATTAAAATTCAGGTTAAGAAAATATTAGAGTCATTGTTGAAAAAAAATAATTGGAAAGAAAAATTAAAATTGCTGTCTCTGTTGTAAGATATCTTAGATTTCATGAACTTAAAAATGATTTTGTTAACTAAATTTAATATTTTTGATAAGGTGTGAAAAAATACTCGAGTTCTTAATAATGTTTGAGTTGAATTCTAAACATTTAAATTAATTTTTAGAACTTCTTCCAAAAAATCCTCTTTTTTCAGAACCACAAATGCAAATATAATTTGTTTCAGATATTTGATATATTTTTCGTAGATATCATGATGCAGATTTTTTGTATTTATCTAAATGGATATCTAAAGTTTTCAATATGTTCTAAAACCTTAACAACACTCCAAGAAAATCAACCCCAATCTTAAATTTTTGGTAGTGTTTCCGTCAATCTTGAATAAAATGTCTGTAAGTTGTTTAACACACTTTATTGCTTTTCCGAAGTGGTCTTGTTTTTCCTTTTTATGGTCAAACGAATCATACTAAAACTCAATTCCCTATCGAAACATTAGTGACAGTTTGGAAATGATAGTTAACTTACTTTATTAACACTTATTTCTCATCCAACAATAGACCTATAGAAATGATAATCTTGTTTTTTATTACATTTTCTTCTATCATTCCAATAGACGTTCCGTCCGGTTCGTCCTTCAACGGCAAATATAAACATCAGCTTTAAGATTCTATTGTTCATTAACTTTCATATATAAGGGCATCAAAGCGAAACACCAAGAGGTATTATCTTTTACGACATGAAAACATCAAAGCCATAATAATAATATTAATTTAAAATAATACAAAACATCCCTTAGCGGTCTTGGGAAAGCCTTGCCTGGTGGAGCACTTTCAATTTACCAATAACTTAACCACCACAAAACCAAAGCCGCATACCGTCGGTTGGCGTCGTCGGTCGTTTGCGTTTTCGTCAGATATGTACGCTAATACATACATATGAAGGTATAGAGGAGGGAACATTTGTCAGGATAAATGCCTCGATAAAAGCGCATATTACCACTGAACTTCCTCCTTTATTATATGAAAATTTCCTTCCTTCTCGCTGGCATTCGTTGTGGCCGTGCCCCATAATCCACAATCAAATGCAACAAAGGGAATTTCAATCCCTTTACCTCTAAAGTCTTGACCAAGTTCTGGAATGGCCTGACCAGCTATATATTGGTTTACCTATAGATACCAACGACGACGACGACGAAGTAGATTCATTCAAAGTCCAGGCTTTTGTGTAACCAAAGCTATTCTCATTGGGACTGGGACAACAGTTATTGCGGCCAAATGTACACAGACAGCGTCAAGTGGTCACAGTCATTGATGTTCTACATGAGTAAGTACATCGAGTTGAAAAGGAAAAGAATAATAAAAAACGTTATTCGCTGCAGGTGAATTAAATTGACTCCTAATTGAAAGGAATATTGGAGTTGGGGTCCTTGAAGACATAAGGCTCTCTGGTTACATTGACCCTTCCAGATCCACCGGCCATTGTCGTCGTCGTCGGCGTGGTCGTCGTATGGGCAGTTCATTCGCCTGTTCGTCTGTCCATACGTCCACCATCGCTCCCAAGAGGACGAGCCAGCGCAGCTCAGCAGCGCTAGCAAGGACATGGAACTGGAAAGTTGTTTGAACATGAAAAATATCAATCGGTCTTATAGCTTAAGGGTCAATACGTACATATATAGGGCAGGACAATACAAATCTCATTTCGAATCAAAGGACCTCAAGTGCTACTGTGTATTGCAGATTTTATGGTTGGAAGCACAAAAGTGGCTTTACTTTTGCTTGAAAATAAATTCATCGTGTAATTCAGATCGATTTTTATATTTTACTATAACAAAAAGTATCTTTGAGACCAAACATGAAAGTAAAGCTGAAGGCTAAGAAGTTCTTGATTTTGTGTGTGTTTTGCCGATGTGATGTACGAATGGAATATGATTGAATGGCTTGCAATAATAATGTGTTCGATAAGAACTTCACTTACACAAAATGAAATCTATTTTTAATTAATAATTCCATATTAGATATTGCCACTTGTAACAATTGCGGTGAAGAAAGAATTGTGTGTAGTCAATGACTTTGAATTATACTTGACCTTTAAATAAAGTGAAAATGTTCTTGATGGATAGTCCTGAGAAAGTCATTTTAATCTTTTAAGGATATTATTGTAACAGGAGTAATAATAGGTAAGACATTTTTGAAGCTGTATGTCTATAATATTATCTGAATTGACTTTTAAGGATACACTGACCTGTAAGACTGCTTGAAGATAAGAACTCCTAATTGCACCAAGCTTGCATATCCCTTTTAATGTAAACGTGGAAGGCTTTTCAGAAACTTATACTCTACATTGAATTTTAATTTTAAAATTAAGAAATCTGGAATTTAGTGTCAATTATGTCTATTTGATAGATCTTAGTATGTACTTTTAAAATATTGTTCCGGAATTCCACAAGGTAGGCGTTTAGGTCCTCTTCTTTTTATTTCTTTTGAACGATTAACCGTCTGTTCGGAAGGAGTCCAATTTTATTATCTTTAACGTTGATAAATATATGACTACGAGCTCGACTAAAATAGCTTTCTGTTCTTTTATATTTGTTTGAGTGTATATCACTATGTCGGGAACACCATGTCTGCGCTTAGTGTGTCTTTTGATGATATGCTTAAATATTCTAACACCATTTTAAGACTATTTAAAAAAATTTCATTAAATAAAGTTTAAGCGCCACTCAAAACTATTGTATCATTCTATCATTCCTCATGAAGCTACCTTTTATATCAATTATTAAATTAGTTCTTGAATCCCCTTGAGAGGTATGACCAAATTAAATAAACTAGAACTCATTTAAAAAAGATGTCTGAGATATGAGCCTTAAGGATTAGGATGAAATAATACCAACTAGATTCCAAAGATTCCAATTTTGCTCTATGAAAAGTTTCGATATTTTTGTTTACGGCTAAAATGTAATGAATGTCTAACTATGCAGACATATTTCTGCAATAGGATTTACCAAAGCATTAGGAATCGTTTTATTCCAGAAACAAGATTGCGAATTGTATGAATTACTCTAAATTACTTCTTCGAGAATTTTACCGAAGAATTTTCTTCAGTGATGAAGCTCAAAGCTTTAATAGCTTTTTCAATAAGCATTAAGAAAGCACCTTTACCTATTTACTTACTTATTGTAGCGCTACAGTTCGAAACGGACCTGAGCATTAACCAACATGCATCTACAGCTATGTAGCTCGGTTGTTAGCTAGTTGTCTCCAGTACACATGCCAAGTTGGTTGAGGTCTTCTATCACCTGAGTGCTCCACCTGAGTGCGCCACCTGAGCCGCGTTCTCCTTCTACTGCCCCGTTTTCCGGATTAAATTGAAAGACAATCCAGCCTGCAGCGTTAATGTCCATCGCTCTATATTGCCCAGCCAACTTAAATTCTTTCGCCTAGATCTGTGTCGCTGTACAATCAGTAAAGTTTGTCGTTGTATTTTCTCCTCCACTCTATATCAATGCAGACGGGACCAAATTTAACCCGAAGAATTTTTTTCTCGAAGCTTCCAAAGACCTTCTCATTTTTTTTTAACAAGGTCTAAGCCTCAGCGCCGTATATGACAACCAGGATGAGGAGTTACTTAAAGTGGGCGACATTTCTACTCAATTACTCAAGAGTTATTATCTGTTCCATTTCAGTGCTGTTGTCGTTGTCTGAATTTATAGTGGTCCCTAGTAGAAAAAGTCCTTAACTACTTCAAAGTTGTAGCTATCCTTGATGACTTTTGTTGAAAACGTTATCGTTTATCATAAACTTGGTTTTGCATTCATTGAAAACTAGACGGATTTTCTTTAACGTGACACTGACATCACGCTTGGAGCTTCCAATTATGTCAATGTCATCGGCGCTTACAAGTTATTGGATGAACCTTGCAAGATTGTGTCTCTAGTGTTGACGGTTGAGTTTTTTACAATTCTTTCAGGGCCAAGTTATGTCGTATGAGAATGCATCACCTTGTTTAATTCTTTTTTTGACATCAAAAGCATCTGTGCGAGATCTTGGCCGATCTTTTTCCAAGATGTGTAGTAATTTGAGATCTGAATGAGTTCAGACGTTCACATCATACAGCAGAAAGAATCTTACATCCGATGTTCTGGAGACTTATGCCTCTGTAGTTGGGCCGGTTCAGAGGGCTGCCTTTCTTGAGTATTGGTAAAGCCATGCTAAAATACTCCTTACCAATTCATCACCTACTGCTTTGAATAATCAACAAAGCACCATTAAATTCACTGAAATTGACTGTTTGGCGTGATGTACCTGTTGGTTGCATCATTGGTCCTTGTTTCTTTCTAAATGAAAAATTAGCTGTCTTACAGTGAATAAACTATCAACTTCAAATATATCCCATTAACTTCACGGAACTCTAACATGAGTCTATGCGGTAACCAAACGTTTTCTTCGTTAAAATTAATTGTGGTTTTAATGACAAACCAAGCTAAACAACTGACAAAATGGCCACGACTTCAAAATTGATAATTTAAGTCAACTTGAGAAAGAAACTCCATAATTTAAGATGCTCTTTCATTTATCGTTTACTTTTGATTTATGCACACTCATTTTAAGGAAAGCACTTTTTCCTAGTTCCTTAAAATCCAAGGATCGCTTCCTTAAGCTGGCCTCATAGAGCTTAAATAAAGACAAAAATATATTGTATCTAAATTGCGTGTACTTTCGATCTTCGCCAGGCAATAGAGTATACAAAATTCTTTATCAGGTGCACCAATATCCAAAGCTCCCTTCACCTTTTAGTTCAAATTCAACGTCATCACCATCACTTGATCCCTGGTATCCTACCAAAAAATAAAGGATGATTTCGTACTTAAAAAAAAAATCATTCTATTCCTCAAACTCCTGGCAACTGTGACCAACAATTATTCCCTCCAAATTAAATGCATTCCAATGGATTCACTGTTTTTTCAACCATTTACGTTCAGTCATCAGTGAAATTGCTGTGAATTAGAAAAATGGCTGGTGTTTCCGTCAAAACAAGTTCAATTGCCAAAAACTGTAGGAATAAAGACAATAGAACATCTATTAATGGCAATTTTATTGCGTTCCTATATCATCATCATCACCATCAGCTTCATCGACTAAATGCTATGTTTTTGGTGATTATCCATTAAATAAATAGATAATTTAATTCATATGATTTTTAACGACTCCCAGGACTTTCATTAAAAAGTGCACGTGATTTGATGAGAGCCTAGGGTTTTGTGTTGCTGTGTGTTGCGGTAAACCATCAGCTTCTGAACTTTAAGACGTGTGTGCTTTCTGGTCAATTTGAGTTAATGGGAAGAAAATCTGTCCATTTCTACCTTCGATTTCGAAAAACCCAGAACAAGCCAGAACCAGAAGCAGTAGCAGAAGCTGATGTACAATCTTCTATGGTCCTGGTCTCAGTTCCATATATATGTTATTGGTACGAACTTGAATTAGGAACGCCCATGCAGCTCACACTCGACTGAATAATTATTTAGTCAAGTGGAGAGACAAATTCGTCCTTCCTTCCTTCCCTCCGTCCGGTCTCTATGGACGGTCTGTGGATCAGCATGCGAATATCGGTGCGGTGCGCTGTGGTGTGGTGCGATGATAGTTGTGCGGGAGCTCAGTGCATGCTGAACGGAAATTACAGGAATTTGCGATACATTCTATGGCGAATTCGACTAAAATTACTGGTTGCCAATTGCATGGCATATAGAATAGCTATACGTACAAAAGTATCTACGAATAGGTACATATTATCTTTTCATGCTATTCGATGCTCTAACTGTATATGGGGAATATAGCCTTCATCTACCTATGCACATAGGTGTATAAAGATACATATATAGTCCTGGAAAAGCGAAACATTTTAGATGTGGATGGCGGTGGATTAGATACTGCTAATTGAATTCTCTCCCATCATTAAGTTCCGTGCTTGCTTGACTTCGAAGGGAAGCATATAGCCCAACATACCATCCTGCCTACGAGTTTAGAGTATGTAATATATGTATTTCAAAACCAACTCAAGCCAAAGCCCACCAATCGAAATGGGAGGCCGAGGACGAGACACAGCACATGGAGCCTGCTTGGTGATAAAAGTTTATGCACCAGCATCGCTGGTTTAGTTTTATTTTTCATCCATTTTGCATGTTTCTGGGAAGAAGATTAGCTTTAAGTAAAATATTACAGAAACACAGGTTAGCCAAGGCATGAAACGGTGAATGCAACACATATAGCAGCATATAGAAAGATGTACTTCGGTTGGGTAAGGGTAGATACCTGACATAGAATTTTAAACAAAAAAGTAGTGTGGGGTTTGAGAAACTTTTTTTTAAACTCTTTTTTTTTTCTTGGCTTATAGAGCTGAGGGTTTTAGAAAACCCATGTAGTTTAATAAAATAGTAGGTTAGTTATATACTCTTCGTTCCCAATTGGCTGCTTAGTCCAATAGAGAAGGTAATTTAGGTGGGAATGTAGCTTGCAGCGCTGTCAAAGTTTTGAAATTGGGTTAGTTTAAGTTAGCACTAAAATTGACCAAAGCTGTTTAGAGGAAATCGCGTCAGTCAATGACGCTCTCAAATGACATTATTCCTCTTTTTTTGTCATTATTACCTCAACAATAATTCTATCCAATTGTAAATCTTTACGTCTGCTGTAAGTTTTAGAAAAATCGGAAGTTCGAAAAATAAGAACCTAAAAACTAAAAAAAAAATATTAATTTTCAGCTCGAATATCTTGAGAACAAATAAAGACATCGACGTCTTAACGTCTTATTTTAAGTACAATTATTTTGTTAGCCTCAAAAATATTGAGAACAAAAAAAGACATCAACTTTAAACTGAGTTTTTATTTGAAAAAGCATTTCTCTTCACATTTTGAACTATTTTTCGATATATCATTTTGCAGTCTTTTGATTTTGAAATGGTAAAAAAATTGATATTCGAAACAAACATCTTCAGAACATTAAAGGGCATAAGCTTTTAACTCATTTAATGCTATACAAGTGCTTTTTGAAAATTCCAGTTCCACCTTAATTAAAAACAAAAAGTTTTCACGGGTACTGCCTCTTGCGAGAAATTGACCAAGACTAATGATTGGAAATTCTCCAAGACTAATGATTGTCATGAAAAAGTGCGTGCTCAAATTAGCCGTTCAGATTCGGAATAAAACTGTAGGTGCCCTCCATCCCTGTAATTACTCGCACACAGGAATGGTTGAGAGTTGTAAGTCACTAGGCCCTGGTTCTGGTTCGGACTGTTGCGCCACCTAATTTTTTTTTAATCCGACAAATTAAAAAAGTAGAATAAGTTTTAAACCTCTGCATATTGTATTGAGAGGGAAATATTGAGCTTACTAAACCCTTCCACATTCGAGTATTGCGGCTAAAAAAAAAATCCCAATACTTTATTCTACGTCTGAAATTGGGCTCAAGGATAAACTGATGAGCATTGCTAAAAGTACGGGTGTCACGGTTGAATTGTTTGAGGAGAGGAATACAAATGGCTATTTTACTTGAACTTTATTTGTGAAAACATCCCTACAACAATCATAAGCATGATACCTTGCGGTGGTGTTCTATAGTGCCTATCATTTTTAAAACTCTTTTTACAATACTATTCAAAAGACTATCTGACGTTATTGAGACATCAGCTCATATAGGCAAATTATACAAGACTTTTGGACGAATTAAAGCTTTGTAAAGTATAGCACGTTGGACTGTCATGCAAGGGGTCTAGGGTTCAATCAATGCATGTGCCACCTTAATTTAAAAAAAAAATAATTTTCGCGGGTACTGCCTCTTGCGAGGATTTGACAAATCCTTCAAGAATAATTCTTGTCATGAAAAAGTGCTTTCTCAAACTAGACTTTCGGATTCGACCTTAAATTGTAGATCCCTTCCATTCCTGACAACAGTACTCACACACAGGTTGAGAGTTGTAAGTCACTAGGCCCTTATTCACAAAGGACTGTTGCGCCACCCCATTTGATTTTGAAAGTATAGCACGAACAGAAGGGTTAAAATACTTCTTGCATCGGTGAAGAAATTTTTGACGCCTTCAAATATGTGCTTGCTCTATAACAAGTGGTTTTTGATGTACCTGCCCAGAACTGAAAGCCGTTTAGTCTTCTTGATGCAAGTACCACCCATAGATAATAGCATTTGGGGAGGTTTACACATTTGCGACGGTGGAAAGCATTGAGTTTTTAAGGCATTTAATTCTACACGGTTTTTGATTTTCTACGGAAAATACTGTCAAGATCAGAATATAATGAGCTAATCATTTGAAGCTGTTGTTAGTCCACAACCGATGATCAAGAATGAAGGTACTGTCATCACCGAAACAATTTAGTAGGTTAGACGTTTCTGTCAAAATATTAATTAAAAAAACAAGGAAGAGTTTCGGAGACAAAATTTATCTCGTTCAATACTACTTCAATTTCTAACCCAACAAAGAAAACGTTAGTGAATACCAAATGCACGCCTCGGAAATAAGAGAGCTTGATCCAAAACTCTATCAAATGCCTTTGAAATAATAATACTTTTTCCAATACGATGTAAACCTTTCTTTCACTGATCTTTTAAATAAACCATGATATCACCAGTGGAAATATAGCAACAACAGCAATACTGCCAGTTATTGAGAAGCTTTCCATCTTCACAACATTTCTCAATCTCAAAAATTGATCAGCGTTTCATGAAGTTGACCAAAACAAAATAAAGATCTGGCTCCAACAAACTTGGTTATATCTACAAAATGAGATTATTTTTGGTGTCGTGAAATAAGGCCAACTTTTAAGTATGAGTTTCATTTTACTTTTGTTAAGACCAAAAGAAACAATTTTCTGCAGTTGGTCCTAAGCAAGCTGAAATGAAGCCAAATTAGTTTTATGTAACTTTAAACATTGTGATTTGTGTTATAGTCTTACAGTGTTCCATAGCAGTGGGGTTGCACTGCACACCTTAATAATAATTTGGTCTTATTTTTCAGAATAGTTCTTATTTTTCAGAATAGTTTGGCCTTATTTCACTTTATCAAAGTGCAATTTGACCTTTTTCCGAGGATTTGCATTATTTCACTTGGCTAAATTTCACTGAACCATTTTTTTCACAAAAGAAAAATTGTCAATTTTCTTTCGAAAATCTTAAGAACGTTTTTCAACTAATTTTGTATGCATACAACTTTTTTGTGGAACATTTTATGAGGCTTATAAATTTCCGTTTTACCTTTTAATTGCGTTAAAAAGCGTTCCCCAGTTTTAAAGATACCAAATTTTGAAAAAATCCAAAAACCCCAAATTATATTCTTCATCAGTTATTATTTTTTAGAGAACTTTAGAACTTGGGCAAAATAAAATATTTAAATCGCTTTATTAGTTCCTTAGAAAATTTCAAAAAAAAATATAATTTAAGAAGGTTACTACCACTTCTAAAGCTTGTGAACACCGTAACAAAAATTGGGAGAGTCTCGGTACTGCGGAGTAACCATCACACCATATTATATACTGCTTCCAGGTATTGTAAAAGCAGTCTTCTTGGACTCCCTTACTGCTTCCAGGTATTGTAAAAGCAGTCTTCTTGGACTCCCTTACCTTATACTTTAATTATATTTGAGGTGCTCGAACCCAAAGAAAAGCAATCTTTCGAAAAAAAAACAATGGAAGGGTGAAAAGAATAGGGAAATTCAAATTGTTCACCCGTTTTCAAACTTGCAATATTAGGTCATTAATTCAGATACCCCATTTACGCTGTACAAGTACATTCTACCAAAATGATAATAGCAAAGGTATCCCTTACCTTCGCTAATTGCATATTGTCACTTTCATATGTACGGGTACATACTTAGGTAAAAAGTGAATATATTTATAGTTAAAGAAAGGATTTCTGTTGAACCTATAGCATATCACCTCAGCATAGTTCTTTCATTAAATTAAAATTATAAAACAAGGAAGATAACATTGTTTCCAACCTCTGACATAACCTACTTTAAATTGAATTTTCTTTTCAAACAAAAGCTGCTGGTTCTGCTGTTGGTGATGATGATGCTGCTCTGCTACTGCACCAAAAAGCTGAAGTCCTGAAGTCCTATGGAGTTGAAAATTGCACCACCCGAACAATATTTTGAAAGAAACCACAACAAAGAAAGTTGCATAGAGATACATACCTAACCTATCTACCGTTTGTTCGCCCAAAGCCAAAATCTAATAAATAGATGCAATTACCATAAAACTCGATCTATCGCAATAAACAACAAAAGTGATGTGCAAACAATGCCGTTATAAGAAACTATTAAATCAAAAGCATCGCACCCATATTCCGCCCCCTTAGCCATCTTCGTCGCCTGCCATTCATCTTCTCTAAAATCTAAACTCTCTAAACTCAAAAGATACAAAGATACATAGTATCTAAACACTGTAGATACTGTAGATACATATGTATGTTGTTTTGTAGACAATCTTCTCTCCACTCACTCAAATATTCGACGAGGACGAAATTGCTTTTATGTCGATTCGTTTCACTTCTATAGGTACATAGTTTATCCATAGATATATAGAGAGAGAGCGATTCAAGTCGAATAGAATGCACCAACCTACCTTGTACCTATTTTATGGTTGGTATGTTTGCACCTACATATTTGGAAATGGGGTGAGTCTGAGGATGCTTTGCCTCTGATGAGATGAGATCCCCGTTGGAAATCACGTAATGAGGTCAAGTTGCATTTTTATTCGGTCTTATTTTTCTATACCATCTTTCATATCTTCAAATATACCGTACTCGAAGTCGAAGACTTATTTTTTTAAGGTACGATTCTATGAAAAAGTGAATTGTGAAAATTGTCACACGCATCGCATCAGACTTCAGACAAAATCAAATGAAGTGTGTTTTCGTTATTAAGTACGCTAGAGCTGTTTCAAGTGCGATTTCATTTCGTTCAGACGCAATTTAACGCTACTGTAGACCTTTTTTGATTGTCTCGAAAGCGAAACATGGAATCAAACGAAAAGCAGACGAAAAATAAAAATAAAAATAATTTAAAATAACAATTTTAATTTTATGGATGACAGTGACAGTTGAAAGCTGAAAGCTGACAACATAAAGAAATCAGCGAGCTATGGTTTTAAAGGACGAAGACAACAAAGGTAATTTGTCAATCTTGAATTCTAAATAAGAAATTTCTAGCGAGCGAAGCGTCGAACTGAAGTTAAAAAAGGTGCTTTTTGAGGTCAGGTTTGTGGGGCAATGTCTGAATAGGCAAATACTGATAGACACCAGGGGCTAAGAATACCTCGACGTTATTGATTATAGGCGGGTAATGAAGTACTTGTTTAGTCGGATGAAAATAAGTGAGTAAAAAGGGGCTTTGGAATGGGAATTCTCCTTATTGATGCCCTTAAAAATTTGTTATTTGTTTGCATTGGAGCCAAATTTGCATTTAACAAACTTCAAAAAGTATGCAATCAATAATTGAAGTTTAAGTCGTTTTTTGGCGAAATTCTCGAGACGTTTGGCATTTTGATAGTACAGTTTAGTTTATTAAACTCAACAAAAGCGTACATATTAAGAATGTTATTTGTATAAAGAAGAGTAAAGCTAAATATTAAATGATAATTTGAATAAAACATCTTTACACATAGATCTTGTTCAGTGACAAAAACTTGGGAAATGCCATCATCGCCGAGCAAAACGAGAGTTATTCCCGTTTAGTCACGAAAATGGAGCTCCAGCTAATCTTCGATTTTTAAAGAAAAGGAAGTCAGCAGCTGTCGATGGTATATCCAACATTGTACTACGACATTTACCTCAGGAAGCTTTTGGACTTTTATACCACTCTGATTAACAACGTTCTGAATAATGCATAGTATGCGGTCTTTGGAAGACAGTTCCCGAAAAAGGGAAAGAACAACTTCAATCAAAATCGAAAAGTCTTCTTCCAAGTATCAATAAGATATTCGAGAAGGTTATAAATAAAACTCTGTCCAAGTGGGTTGAGAACAACAAAATAATTCCGGATAATCAGTTCGGCTTTAAGCAAGGCATAACACTATTCATGATGTGGCTAAGCTTGTTTCTGATATCCAGTGGAGAAAATCTAAAAATCAATGCACGGGTGCTTGTCATTTTGACTGGGAGAAGGCCTTCGACACCGATTGGGTAGAGGGTCTGTATCTAAAGCTGACCATACTTGGCATAAGTTAACCACTATTGTATATGCTTTATGACATGCTTAATGGTAGAAGGTTTCTTGTCAAAAGTGGCAATGTAACACGGCCCCAAAAATTGAGGTTATCAAGACACTTTTGCAGTGTGACTTCGACAAGATTCAGCAATATAACGATGGCAGAAAGTTGAAAATCAACTTTCAGAAATACGAAACTATTCTGTTCGGGACTCAGCTGTATAGAGCCTCAAGGGATACGAGAAAGAACTGGAAAAATCTAGTGATTGTTTGACCAAATCGAGAGCCACTGGCGAATAACCTTGGCATCTGGTTGGATCAGCACAAGTATTTCGACAGACATATGAGTGCTGCTCTGGCAAAAGGTAGGGGCGTTTTTCCTGACAAAACGGTTTTTTTTTAGCAGTCATCTTGACAACAGGATGAAGGTGATTTGCTACAAGGCCCTTAGCCGGCCGATGATTGCCTATGGATGCCTGGTATGACATCTCAAATGGAAAACATTTGGGTGTTTGAGAGACAATGTCTGTGACGTTGCCTTGAACTACATAGAACACAAGAATTGGAGTACAAACATTACTATTCAAACCAGGTTCTATTCAACAGAGCCAATTGTTGGGGCTTATTACCCCAAATAATGACAGAGGACGTTTAAGCGGCAACATTCCGTCCGAAGCTTTACTCAATTTAGATAATCAAAGGCTGATACAGGATAGATAGGCTGTTCCGCGTATGTAATCGTACCACTTCAGCAGTAAAACTGTGGATAGGCGACTCCTTTACAGTCGAGACGTCCTTGCACTGGATGGAGCCGAGCACCTTCGGTTCAGTAGAATTATTTTCGATAGGGACCGAAGAGATAAGGTGAGGCATATAGAGTTTTCGTTATTTAGTATTAAATTTTTTTTTCGGCCGAAAGGTAGTAGTTATAAGATTATGGATTAACATAGAGGGCCCGCATAAAGCCAGTAAGTTTTTAAGTTTTTGCTATTCATGCTTGTTGCTTAAAAATTATTCACTAGCTTCTAGAAAGTTTTAAGATTTTGATAAATTAAAAAAAAAATAAAAAGAAAAAACTGCTTAGACCGTAAGGTCTATGAATTGATGTGCATATCCCAGGACAGTAAACTGTTAAAGTTATCTACCAAAATGTATAAGTTGTTTAATAACAAGCTGGGTAATAATCCAAATTTGAGGGTTTTCTTCTTAAAAATGCACTTGGATTTTAAGAGATTTAAGAACAGACTATTGCTCATTGACCAGCGAGATATTTCTTATATCTCCTAATTGATAGTGTTAGCACAATTTTCAATCAATCCCAAAGGTCAGCTTTTATATATCTGAACATACTTCCGCATACGTTTAAATAGAGGAGCAAGCGACTCTTCTAGTTGTACCCATGGCATGACGATTAGTGCGTTGAACTGTCCTGCGAGAGGTTTTGGGTTCGATCCCTGCCTGTGCCATCTAAACTTTTATTCACGGGTACTGCCTCTTGTAAGGAATTGACAAATTCTCCAAGAGGTATTTTTGTCATGAAAAAGTGCTTTCTCAAATTAGCCGTTCGGATTCGGCATATAAAGTGTAGGTCCCCTCCATGCCTGCAATTACTCGAACACAGGAATGGTTAAGAGTTGTATGTCACTAGGCCCTAGTTCTCAACGGACTGTTGCGCCACGTCATTTATTTTTAAACGGTTCTTCAGGGGAGTTGATTTATTTAAAGAATTAAAAGAAGAGGCCTTAGATTGAACCCTGAGGAACTTCTCTAATAATTGGTTAAAACTCGGAATTGTATTTCCTAACCGCTGAGAATGATAAACATATATCCTCTTATGTTGAAGTGATTATTCAGGGGTGTTAATTTATTGAAAGGATAAAAAGAAGAGGCCCTTAAGTCGAACCCCGAGGAAATCCTCTAATAATTGGTTAAGACTTGGAATTGTATTTCCCAACCGCTGAAAACGATAACCTATACAATGACGATAGTGTGAGGCACAGATAAGCATGATTTACATTGTCAAACAGTTTAGAAAAAATTAGCAGTACATAGGAATGTGACATGATCTTTATCCAAAGTCGGATGTCATCAACTATGTTAATGATAAAAATGGTTCAGCTATGCTTTTTCCTAGATGAGAGAATTTCATGTCATTCACAGGTTTATTTTCATTTTCACTTACATTTTTTAGAGTCTGTACAATTTTGGTTAGTTTCCATTGGGATGTAAACAAACATGTCATTATAATAGCATTGAACGCCTGCATAATGTAAGGCAAAATAATTGGTAAAAATTACTAAATGAACATTGGCCTCAACAGATAAATCACTCTCAACTGTGTCTCTTCCTTCCACGCAAATAAAATCAATTCAAACCTCTTAAGAAAATCCACTATAAAGACTCGAAAAAGTCAGCTGGAGTATTACTAGACAAAACTGGAAACGTTATAAATTGAAGTAGGTCTTTCGCTGGGCCTACGGGTGCCGTTTAAAGTTCTTCCATAACTGACGACCATTCATGGAAGGATAAAATTTTCTACTGAACTGTGTGGTTTTGGCGGCTCGGGATGGATATTAAATTAAATAGGTTACGAATATTGTTTCAAAAGAAGCTATTTTATCATCTGAGGACAAACTCGAAGCAAATCTGTTCCCAATCAAAACTTCTAGTACAAAGTCTAGGCCAAAATAAGAATTTGCTTTTTTATTACTTTCTACTTTGTAGTTAAAGGACATATAAATGAGGTCCTAATTTGAAAAGCTGGAGCTGAACACTGATGTAACACAACTGTCAATTGATTTTGACTTGCGACACATTATTAGTATTGCATTCTTAAAACATTTCGACCTCGAGATTTAAATCAAACATGACATTACGATGGTAGAAAAGTCGAAAGCAATGCGGTTGGCGATTCCCGACCCTACAACCTATTAAGTTTAAGCTTGTAAATTAGGGTTTGAAGCATATTGGCTTGAGCGGTTTTTCATTTTTTTTAAGACCAAAAATAACAGTAGTCCTCATACAAATTTTTTGATAAAAAAAATTCAAAATTTTCCAGAAACGTCCGATAAGTTTATATACGTTTTCTATAAATGATGTTTTTCTTAACTTGGTTTCTTTCGCTTTTAAGAAACAACTTTTTGTATTGTTTCGAAAGAGTACCACCAATTTTGTTAGTATTTGAAAATATTTGCAAAATCTGACTAAAAGTTTGGAATATTTTGGTCCGAATGAAAAGCTGTTAAATTTCTAGCAGAAACCCCTTTCCAAAAATGTTATGTTTTTGAAAGCTGGTTAAAATTTTTGATTAATTTTAGAAAAATTGGGACTAACATTTGAACAGAAATCTTACACTCTGAAACCAGTCAAAGGGGTATTAGTACCCTCTGTTTGCTAAAGACACAGTAAAACCATTAGGAATGCGTGTTAGGGTTTGCATGGATGTATAGGTGCACCTGGTTTCGGATTCTTGAATATTGTCATGTCAACGAAAGACACGACTGTGACAAGGTATTTCACATTCATATAGTTTGGCATACGAACGAATCTTTTCTTGACAGTTCGACCAAGGTTGGGTTCAGTGTTTAGTCTATGATTAAATTGTTCAAAAGCTTGTCAAACTAGAATGGGCTTATTTTTTTATTTAAAGAATTTATATATTTTTTTATTTATATTCTTCGGTATTTGGCATCACCCATTTTTTATTCTCAATTTCTTAATTTAAGAACATTGTGTCCTAATTATAATTATACTTCTTTTTGCCTAGTTACAGAAATGTGTTTTCAACACTGCCTCCAACTCTACTTTAAACTATGTACACTTTACAGGTAGGCATAACACAGCAGCCTTAAGTTAAAACTATACATTTCACGCTTCCTTGGTAAATTTCTAAAAGGCATAATTACTCACGAAAGAATGGACCACTATTTAAGGAGAACCACACTGGCATTTAAGATGATAATGCACAAATCTGGGCATTCCACATTCGCGCGGCTCTTCGGTGTTGGGTGATAGGGCGTGGTGGGGCGTGATGTGGCGACGAGACGCGGTGATGCTATGGAAGGGTGTAGTGGTTTTCATTCCATATGTGTACATATGGATTCATTTCATTGAATTAACCACTACGCACATGACGAGGTTTTGGGGTAGAGGGACGGCAGCGAGGAGACCCGACGCTGCAAATCTGTATTCATATAATGAGTCCAATGGAAAGTTCCTTCCTTGAAGGCATGTATACGCGTATAGTTACAGCGTCAGGTACAGGTACCTGTAGCAGCAAATGTACACTTTACATATGTATATAATGCTTTAACTGCGCCCTCCCATCCACCCCCCTAAGAACACCGTACGTACGTGGGTACGAGGAATCGACTATACAAGGACGATGAGAATTACTCACTCATCCTGCGTGCTCTGTGTGTGCTCTGTTTTTGCAGGGAAGGAGGAAAAGTTGGTTTCTCTGTGAAATTTACTGCCTCTGAGGCAAACATGGTCCTAATTACTTTATAAGGTTTTTACCTTCCATAAGTATGCTGCGTTACAATTGTAGCAGTTTTAATAAGATTTGTTTTTCCCTCTGTGCCGTTGCCGTTTCTGTTGCTGTTGTTGTTGGTGTATTATAGTTTTAGCTGTTCCAGAATATATCCTTATATCCTTATCCATCCCTTTTGGCCTGGTTTTTCTTTCGACCGAGATTTTGTTTGTTGTTTTAGTTACTTTAAGTCGGCTCCAACTCCACGGACGGACGGTAAAAATGTTATGTAGGTACAGGCCAACAACATATCAGGTTCTGGATATGGGATGTGTGTGCTCTAGAGAAGGATTTGTGGTTGTTTTGTGGGCCAACAAAACTTTTATATAGGTAAGTACCTACCTAACTTTTTTAACACGGACCTTGCATGGCTTATTGTATATGTTCGTGTCCGTTTCCGGACAAAAGAAGACGAGACGAAGTCGAAGGATGTGCGGTGGCTAACGACGTAAAAGATTTCTTTCCCCTAATTGCCAGCGAGTATAACAAAAAAAAAGAAATATAAAATCAGGATCCAGGTTAAGGAAAGGTATCCTAGCTTCACTTTCCCTCCTAGCAGCTCTTTTGATCTTGGTATACTGTATGCACTCATATAAGAGCTAAGACATAATAGCACACCAATCCCAATCCAAGCCGAAGAAGTTCCGAAGTTGGTGGTAAGTTCCCTATAACGCTGCGCTGCGCTGGCTGCCTTACTTTATAGCTAAAGCTTTTTCATTCGATATACTTTGATGGCGCTGTTGCTTTTGCTGTTTCTGTTATGTTGTGGCAATATAGGGAGACAAATGTGTTGTCTATGCTTCTTTGAAGGATCTTCTGCTCCTGGGGTTTCTTATACTTTGGTCGTATTGCTCCTTTGGGGGACAACATACACAGTGAACGTTTAGTCACCGTCATCATACGGGAAGAAGCAACTTTTCTATATATACCCCTCCAACGTCCAATCTCCAATATCTTCAGCTTAAATGAAAGGTAATGTTCTATTTTTCGTTGATATTGTTGTTGGTAGTTTTTGGGGTGGTGGCGAGATGTGAGCTTCACTTTTTGTTGAACTTGCAAGGTTTATGCTGCTTTATTTAGTTTTTCTTTTCTTTCGTCTTTTTTTTGCTCTTTATAGGTTTCTCTTGTGAAGTAGAAGTGGATGAATTCCAAATGATAAGTAAATGCAAGCTGAAGTTATAGTACCGTTCATGGTTGTTATACCTATACCTTCGTAGCTAACATATTATCCTCGATGGATACACGAATATATCAGCACCATAATGGATAAAGTTGAACTTGCAGTAACTCATGCGAAAAAATATGTACGGTACGTATATAAGTGGAAGTACCAACCTACCTATGTTCCTTCGAAAAATAATACCTTGCATGGCAATATCTTTATTTATTTATTTGTGTACATATAAGTTGATGACTTTGCTCGAGGCCGTAGTCGGGAAGGTTTTATAGAAAACAGTCAGTGGTACATCAGAAAGTGAAAGAGTATCATATAAGTCTTTATATGATACTCGTTTGAATTTGGCATTTTAGCTGTAGGTCCCCTAACTCCCTGACATAACTAACACGAATGAATTATTGAATTAGTAGGCCTTAAGTCTTTAGAAGTTTAAGCGCCACCAAATTTTTATATAAGTCAATTTCCAGTTAAACATTTTCACGAACTACTGTCGCTGAGTCAGCGATTTCTGCACATTCAGATCAATTTCGTCTTGCTACCTGCTGTGGGTTCAACAACATCATCTTCTGCCTGAGAATAGTTTACAAAAATGTTTACAAATTACTTGAAGTTTAAATGAATCCAAACTTTTGAATTCTTTCATCTAAAACAATAGAAGCAATTCAGAAACCACGGACAACCCTTTGCAGAATTATCGAACATGCATTTGGTAAGAATCTTCCTGTGAATTTGTATCGGATGTATTCTTTGCAGAATTATCAAACATGCATTTGGTAAGAATCTTCCTGTGAATTTGTATCGGATGTATCATATCTATACTCCTTACAGTCAAATCAGAATTAACAGTATTGTTGGCCTTTATTTTGCTACTTTATTGCCTTGAACTTCAACGTGTCCCGATAAGCAATAAGGTGAGACCATTGTTCTTTCTTATTTTGGATCCTGTATAGTATTTTTCGAGACTACATTCTAAGCATAACTGTCTCATCGGTAGTGAGAGTTTGGTTTTATTTGCAAAGACTTCTGCTCCGGTTTTTTTAAAAGGGGTTGAAGGGCATAATTGTAATAGTATGTGCAATAGGAAAGGGATGGAAGGTTTGAATGGAAGTTGCAGCGAAAACTGTTTTTAATCAATAAACATTCGCGTAGTACCGCTTAAGAACAAATCTCGGTAATAGACAGTACGATTGAAGTTGGGCTCGAGGTGCGTTTCTGAAGATGTAATGTCGGGTAAATATTTTAAGTGGTGAAATGCAACTGGTTTTTTTGCTAGAGTATACTCCGTTAAACTTAAAGTAAGAAGGGTAGATTAAAAACTTTACAACGGTGTTCAAGTGAGGTCTATAATTCAAAGATATCTATCACTAATCAATTTGAATGCCCTTCATTTCATATTGTATAAGATTGCTTCGCAAGGTGCAGAAGCTCCAGGGAAATTATATTCAAGCTTTGAACGAATACAATTCTTAAAGATAATTGCCAGAAAGGAAGAAAATTGTCTTACATCTCCTCAGGAAACTCAAACATAAAGCTTAGTTTTTGCCGACATGCGATCCTTCGAAAAGAGATGGATAGAGAAAGATAACATCAAAGTTTTCAGTTGCGTTTATACAAGTGCAACTCGTGCTCTAATGACAGCGATTACAGTAGAAAACCTTGAGTTTTCGTTGCATCAAATTCTGCTCAATTTTTGAATTACCATTTTACACTGTTGTCTAGGTTTGAATTTAATGAAATTTTCATAAATTACCGTTTAAGATCCACACCCAAAGTACAGTGTTATGAATCTAAAAAAGATTAAGAAAAGTTGAGCATACTTTTACCAGCTAAGCAGTGAGGTGCATTAGAAGTTTTAGACAGAAGTTCATTTTAAAAACAGAAAGAGCATATAAGTTCTGTTTTTAGTTTTGAACCCATCTAATACTTTATTGTATTGAAGGATCCGAAAAGTAATTTAGAATTCAATGATGGAATTGATACTCTTTCAGAAGTTCTTGATCAATCAGTGCCCCTCTTAATGGTGAATGTTAGGAGTAAATGGTTCTTATTTTCACCTTCATCCTCTTTTCGACGTTTTACTTGAAATTTAGCCATTTCATAACAGCATCTCTTAGACCGTCGAAAAGGTTAATTTCTGTGTTCTTGAAGACTTTCTGAACTTTTAAGTTATTAAGAACAAAATTCCGATGTCAAATCTCCAAATACCACCCCTTCCTATGTCTACGGCTAAGTTTTAATATAAAATGATGTTTCACCTTCATTTATTTTTTGTTTGTTTTGTTTTATAGATAAAAAGATGTGCTCCTGAAGTTAAGCTCTCTTCTCCAACTATATATACTTTGAGTTCCTATAAATTTTGTTTTGAGACAGATGAATAATTTTAATATTACTTGTATATGAACAGAAAAAAACTATATTTTAAGCACACGATATGATGCATAAAAGGTACTCCTCTCTAATCCCCCTCCATTGGCATTTATAAGTTTTCTTGCTCATTAAAAAAAAAACATTATTATTCCAACTTGAAGGTCGATATATGTAGAAATTTAACTCAATGTTTATACAATGTACAATACATTGACTATTTACTATACATATTTTAGAGATGTTTTTAAGCTGACAAATTATTTTTATTTTATTTATTTTCTAAATATGAAGGGAATACAAAACAAGAATGAAATGCTTTTTTTAAATTAATTAATATGGGAATATTTGATATCCATAAATTATAGTTTTTGAGACTCTATGTATTATTGAACTATTTTTGTTTTGTTGAATAATATTCTTGACGATTTTTCAAAACTGTGATTCCTGTCTTCATAATTTGTATTAAATATTTTCAGTATCTCATTTAATTTGTTTGTAATCCTGATTAGTGTTAACCTTTCTAACATAAACATTGATGAAAAGTCGAATCATTTCTGCAAAAATAATTTTGGAAAAAAAGGACACCCGTTTTCGTTTGATCAGGTTTTTGAAATAAGCACCTGCAAGCATCGGATACTGAAAGATTTACTGTTGACAACCTAGTACCTATGCAAACTAATTAAGGACAACGAACTTCGAATATGCACGTGGTATGTTAGGTCCCTTAACCGACCACGTGCGGCAGAAGAATTAGCGGAGGCCCTTAGCTTCTATAAAGCAGACATCACCGACCTTCAAGGAAATACGACGGAATGGGAATGGCAAAAAGAGGATGAAAAACTGCGATATTTACTATGGTGACTGCTACCACGAAAACCAACAGCGCTTATTTGGCTTCGTCATTGGAGCCACACTTAGGCAAGAAGTCTTGAGCTATAGGTGCATCAAGGAGCGCCTCCTGACCATACGCATCAAGGCTAAATTCGGCAACATTAGCCTGATATGCGCGCACGCCCCCACAGAAGAGGAAGACGACAACACCAAAAATATGTTCTTCGAGCTCTAAGACAAAACATATGAGCAGTGTCCTAGTTACAATATTAACATTGTCCTGGGTGATTTTAATGCCAAGCTCGGAAGGAAAGACATCTTTGGTGGAATAATTGGGAAGAACAGGCTGCACGACAACACTTCCGACAACGGATTTAGGCTCATAGATTTTGCTGCGGGGCGAAACGTCATGGTAGCCAGTATGCGTTTCCCACACATCAACATCCACAAAGGCACATGGAGTTCTCCTGATCAATCTCCCGTCATCCAGATTGATCATATTGCGATCGATGGTATCACTTCGGTTTTCTAAACCCAAGGCAAAACAGGGAAATGTCGTTAAGGTCGAACAGCTACAATCGCAAAAGATCGCCAAATTCTTCTTCGACTGAGTTTAAATTAACCTCTCTCGAAGTTCTCTGCCGCCAACATAATGTGGAAACATTACCAAGATGTAATCAGAAAAGCCGCCTCTGACATGCTGGTTTTCAAGCAGCCACCAACAAAGAACCCCTGGTTTGATGAGGAATGTCGGCGGCAAATGCAACAGACACGCAAAGCGGCGCTCCATAGAATGACAAGCGCTGCGCACGAGCTTTATGAGCAGAAGAAGCAAGAGGAACACCGACTTCTCAAAAGAAAAAAAAAAAAGAGAGGATGTTTAAAACCAGGAATGAAGTTTGAAAGTTTTATGAACAGGTGAAACAAAATTTGCAAGTACATAAAAATAGAACCAAAGGCTGCAAAGATGAAAGTGGAAACATAATAGTGGAACCGCATCTTATGCTGAGGATATGGAAGGATCACTTCTGCAGACTGTATAACGACGACTATGAACCGAATGCCGCTGTCAGGCATGATGATCCATTCAACATAGACGACGAAAGCCAACAATTCCGTCTTCCAGACTGAAAGGAAGAAAAGATTGCTATTTCTAAGCTGAAGTCTAACAAAGTCGCTGGAGAAGATGGCTTGAGTGCCGAGATCTTTAAAGCAGCGGGAGATAATTTGGTTAGAAGCAAGCACCAACTTATCTGTGAGATATGTTTGGAAGAAGGCATGCCCGATAAATGGAACTCTCGTGTTGTTTTGCCGAATATGACAGCATCTACAGGACGAGCTGTATAGAGCCATGTATAATTTTGGCATTTCTGCAAAACTCGTCCGTTTGTGCGGGGTGACCATGGAAAATTCACGCTGCTCGATAAAGGTTAAAAATAAGAGGCTTTAAACAAGGTGATGCGCTGTCATGCGATTTTTTTAACATCGTACTTGAAAGAAAAGAGCAGAGCTCCCACGTCAACACTAGAGGCACTATTTTTCAAAAGTCTATCCAATTACAAGCTGATGTTTTTGACAAAATCGGAAGAACTCAGCGTGATTTCAATGGGGCTTTTATGATTATTGAGGCAGAGTCAGCAAACGTGGGTTTAGAGGTTAATGAGGGCAAAAAAAAGTACTTGCGACGTCTCATTCAAAATTTAACGTAATTTTGAGGTATTAAAGGACTTCGTCTATAGATACAGAAAACAACACCAGCGCTGATATCAAACGAAGAATAACTCTTGCTGTTTCTTGACGCTAAGAAAGTAATTGAGTAGCTAGGCCCTCTTTCCAGGGACCAAAGTATCGCTGCGCATAAGACCCTCATCATTACCGTTCTGTTACACGGTAGCTGCCTCACGTAGAGCATGGAAAACAATGTTCCGGCCCGGAAAGTCTTCGAATCAATACCCACAGGACAGCGCAGTAGACGAAGACAGCGGATTAGGTGGAGCGCACAAGTGGAAAGTGACCTCAACCAATTTGGAGACATCTAGCTGAAGACCGATGTAGATGGAGAAGTTTGTTGGGTGTCCTGGTTCACGCAGGACTGTAGCGCCATCTTAAGTAATTATAATAAGAATAAAGCCTTAAATCGAATGAGAATTTTATAAACCTCAAACTGTTAATCGATGGATAAAAATCTATATAAGATGGGATTAAAATCATTGGTTAGAACCAGTGCTGAACTATCATAAACGTCTTGCTTTGAGCTGACTGCTTTCTGAAAACTCTGAAGCGAAAAAAAAAAAAATTTTAAAGACACGTAATTCAAAAACTTGACCTGACATTTTTAGGTCAAATTCGAATTTCAGGCCTTTTTTATATTTTTGCATCCGACAAAAAGCTTAAACATATCAACAAAAGCTTACCAATGATATCGTTGAATATATCCTTTCAATTCAATATTTATTGATACTTTTATTAATTATGTTTTATTTAACCGAAAAAACTTAAAATAAGCAAAGAGAAATCATCAATTTAATTCCGTTTTCAATTTTTAGCAATCAAAATATTATACAAAAAAA
Source organism: Eupeodes corollae (assembly GCF_945859685.1). NCBI lineage: Eukaryota > Metazoa > Arthropoda > Insecta > Diptera > Syrphidae > Eupeodes > Eupeodes corollae. Next base: position 1,176,147 of record NC_079148.1, on the reverse strand, counting down.
TTCCTTTTATATAAATTCTAATGGTCTCCCCACAAAAACACACATCGTTCGCAATTGCTTGCAATCGCAAATATCTCCCAAATGAAGTCCATAGTTTTGCGAATTAATTCGGTCAGCAACCCTGCTGGACTTAAAATTAACATAATCAACCATTTATGTGGGATAAATGGTGTTATCGATGTGCCTACACTTCTCATTAGCATTTTGTGATGATTGGTTATTCTCTGAAGCTGGCGGCTATTATATGGACCCATGCAATTTGAAAGCTGCATTCATATATATTCCATATAGTGTATAGTACAGGGTGGGTCAAAATTCACTCCTTTCAGGACACTTGGGCTCTGCTTCCAAGTTTCTACACGACTGTTCTCCTGTTCTATTCAGTTGTGGAATAGCTTAGAGATAATTTTCGTGAACTTTACTCTACAAATGTTTTCACTGAAAAGAGTCTACTGCTGTCGAATCGACAGAATTGGCAGGGTAACCAAAGCCCGAATTTTCAAGAATCATTCGGTCACCAAAAATTATCCTTAGCCACAAGTGCCGTATTTAAAATTCTGTATAACAAGTACCTTAACAAGTAAAATAAAAACGGAAGATTTTTGATTTGTTTTTAACTTGGCCCACCCTGTACATGTGAATGAACTAACTTTATATGAATTGTGAATTGTCCTTGGTGTAATTTTCACCAGGCATTCGGAATTTAAACTAGGTTGTGTATTATTTGGGATCCAAATGAAAATAATGTTCAAGAGCTATTTACCATATAAGTATGTGTATATATTTTCATATACATATACATAACATAGCCTACATACATACTTACTCAGATATTTGTGTTTTATTGATGTGCTGTGGCATCCCTGGATAGAACTTTTACTATACATTCGACACCATTGATGGTTTTCTGTTGTATTTATGTTTTCAATTCATTTATAGTTAAATTTAATTACATCAGGTGCTTCGGAAATATTCGCTTATGCTTTGGGATAAAATAAGAGTTGGTCAGCAATTATAAATACAACTGCAACTCATGAATATTGGATACTGATAGTCACGTTAATATTTTATAACCTGTCTTGAAAACAAAGTTTTTCAAAATTTATTAATTTTGCTTTTCTGGTTAAATTAAAAAAAGTACGCATACGCAGCAGGGGTGAACCAGGAAGGAGTTAAAAGAGTTGTTTGTATTTAAAAATAGAACCAACGATTTAAAATTATTTTTCTATAACAAGGAGCTTTAATTTTAGTGAAGAAAAAAACAATTGCGATGAATAATGTTTTTCAACATTCTAAAACATGAATTTATTCAGAAAGTTAAAGTTATGAGAGTTTGATCACGATGTTCAACTAGGGCCTGTTTCGTTCATTTAAATTATACTTTTTCTAAGGTTTTTGATAGTCCTAGTTGGAATCTTCAAAATCAGTTTATCACGGACACTTTTTGAGACTTTTTGAAGCTATGTATGTTATTTCATAAAAGTCGTAATGATTTTACAAGTCCATAATCCTCTACTTCAATTCAAGTTAAGTGTTTTCGATTTCTTTCTATTTCGAAATATCCCTTTTAAGTATAATATATATGATAAACAAATTCTAAATTCGGAGTTATGATTCCAAATCAACAACAAAAATTAACCTTAAAATATATTTTTCCCATAGGAAGTTATTCTAATAGAATAAAGATTTTTAGAAAGATGTCTGTGCGTGCATGTGTACGTACATTCGTAATTCCGTACGTAAGCGACGTTTTTTTCGTCGTCCATACCTCAAGAACTAGAAGAGATATCAATGCAGAAAGATGCAAAAAAGGCTCTCAAAAAAATTGCGTTTTACCTTAGAAGTTTAAAAAAAGCTGATCATTTTGGTTAAACCTAAATATTTCACGAACAAATAATGCTAGACACTTGAATTAAATTTTATATAATATATTGTAAGGTAATACCAAAACAGTATATTTTTTGAAAAAAATCCAATTAACAATTTTTTCATAAATCGAAAAAACTGGAAAAAAAATGTATCACCTCCAAAATATTACGACTAAAATATGATTTCATCTCCAAAACAATTTTGAGCAATGAAGAATAATGTTTTTGACATCTATTCAAATTTTGAGAAAAATCGAATTGACATTTTTTTTTGTAAAAAATAAAATCTAAAAAAAACGTTACTTTTGAGTTGAATGAATATCGATTCAAATATCTTTTCAAAACCTAAAAAATTTAGGCTTCAAACTTATTTTATCTTTTAAGAAATATTGTTTTCAACATTTTTAAAAATGTTGAGAAAAATCGAATTGACAATTTTTTTACAAAAAATAAAACTCTAAAAAAAAATTAAACCTGGTAAAAATTTACTTTCGACTCAAATAGCTTTAAAATTTAAAAAAATTAAAAATATTGACTTTAAACTTATTTTATTTCACAGAAAATATTGTTTTCGATATTCAATAATTTGTATATAAAAATCCAACAGTCCGTTATTTCATAAAAAATAAAATTATAGAAAGATATACTAAAAATAGTACGCAAATTTGGTGAAAATTGATACGAGTACATATAGACAAACTTTTAAGCAAGACAAATCGACAGACGGGATGGGAAGTTATCAGTGTGGGTCGCATCCCAGCCTCTTTTTTATCTTACACATAATGCTGGTACTTATATTTTGTAAGCTTTTTAGAAATATTAACAGACGGGATAGATGAGGATGTTTTGAGTGTTCGTCGCATCCCAGCTTCTTTTCAGTTTTGGGTTAGAAAAGTATTGGTACCAAACATATGGACACACCAAAAACTTTATTTAAGAACACCACTCAAGAATAGGTTTCCGGTTTTACGACAAGTTGCATAAGTGTATTGTAATTGGAGCGTGCAGTCGTTGTTTTTAAAATTTTTAATTTTATACATTAATTCACTTCTCTGAAAAATGTTTCATCCAATTAATACGCTCCAGACAAACGCTAATGAAAAACTTTTTTTGAATATTCTTATTGCGAAGTTGCATATTTAGTTTCAAAATGGCTGTAATTTGAAACCCTTAGATGTGTACACTTTGCCTAAATTAATATAAATTTTAAAGCGTTACTATAATTGTATTTAAAAGAAAGATTCTGTCAAGTTTAAGATTTTCAATGAACGCGAAAATTGTATTGCTTAATGCAGCATCATATTAAACTTACTAAAAATTCTGTACTACTTGAATTTTGTACATGAAAATACTGAAAGCTTAGAATATTGTATATCAAAATTATGTAGGAAAAAAAAAACAATGTGTCTCATAAAAGTGTATTTCCAAATTGTTTCATCAAAATGTGTCTGTTTTTCATAGTTCTGTTCTATAACTTTATTTAGTATATGGCTTTCAAATCTGACGTTCATTAAAAAAAAAAAACAATGCCATTTAACTAATCAAAGACAAAAATGTCTAGAAAAGTCATGAATTTATTAAAACATCTTAATTCTAAGAATCATAGTACCCGTGTCATGATGGTTAGTGAGTTGGTTCTTCATGGACTGTTGCACCACCTAATTTATTTTTTTATTTATTAACTCTAAGACCTTCAATACAGTATGGTAATGTTTGTGATAATCAGTTATGATACCAGTTATCACAGTGCATATCCAATGCATACAATGTGGGAATGCTGCCCATTCCCACGATCGCCGAATATCAAATATCAGTGCATTGAGGTAAATTCACCGGAACATTGAAGGTCGCTGACACAGCATATCATCGTGGGATAGCTTCTAAGTTAGGGAATTAGTTTCAAGTATTCAGTCTAATTGTGACCGCGAAGGAGATAAGTTCTAAAAATATATTGTAATTATATAATTCTAATCCCGGTGTTTAAATTAGTAAGTCGAACCGTTAGGCCGTCCCTTCGATGGGCGGCGTTCGCGTTTTTTTAAATGTCCTCTCGCAGGACTCGATAACTTACCTTATTCTCAAATTTGTTTTCTGTTTCAAAATGTTCTACTTCAAAATATAAACAATATTTCTTTTTGAATATTGACATAAATCCCTAAATCAAACCACATAATGCATCATTAAATCCCGAAAGTATGCAACATGCATGTATCCAAAGAACACTCGTACCTTATCATAGATACGAGTATATTATGCAATTCAATTACTAAAACCGGGACTATTTAGTCCTTGCTCTAACGCTAGTGAACTTGACCATAATTTCAATGACCTCACCATAATTATGAACAGATCGTTAGAAACTTTTCCCTACTTATACTCATTAGAAGAAAAAGGAAACAACAATGATGGGCATTAGAGCTCGACTCGTTCAGAAGAGAATGTAGGAAAACTCTTTAATCGAGCAAAAGCCACAAGACTAGCCTCCCAATGGGAAGCATCCACAAGAATTTATAATTTGCACTAAGGAAATCTAAGCGATCTTCCTGGCGTCCCTTTTGTGGCATGATATAAGAATTTTCTGAGGCTTCCAGGCTACGGAAAATTCTTTCAACTAATGCAACTATGCCAATCTGTCTGATAAATGCAAATGGCTCCTGGAAAAATTCAAGTGGAGAATAGCTGAACTTACTACTGGAAACTGACTACCCTGGTATTCCTCTAAACGCAACTTGCAACAATCATATTCGATCAAGTTTCTTTATAACATATCCAAAAGGTTTGATCACAAGGGACGAGCTACAATGAACTCTCAACAGCTTCGAACCATTTAAATCTGCAGAACCAGTTGGGAAAATACCAGCTGAACTACAAAAATCTTCAGACATAATTGCACCAATTTGAAGCAATTTTTAACAACTGTCTATATCTGGTCCATATTCCCTCTGCATTGAGAGAAGTTAAAGTTGATTTTATACCCAAAACAGGTAAATGCTCTCAAGTCAATCCTAAAGTCTTTCATCATTCCTTCTTAACACCTTAGAAAGATTGGTTGATATTCATTTAGTATCCTATTGCTGCATGTAAACTATTGCTATTGCAAGACGCTATGCAAAAGGCATACACCATCAGGTGAAATAACATCATCACGTGTCAGGTCGCAAAAAACATCCGTCCTACACTAGATTAAAGCAATTGAGGTGCTTTCTATCTCTAAGCAGATCTCATATAAGCTCGATAATCAGTGTCATAACCGGACACTGTCCAATAGGAAAGCCAGCCAAGCGGCTAGGTGTATTCTCAAATAACTTTTACATTTCTAGAACTGTTTTAGGTCATAAACGCAGGAATTACATAGAAGAGTTCTTCTTTATCAATCGAAAACGATCTTAATCATATAAACATAATCAGCTTCTCAAGTTTCGTAATGGACTTAAACTGGTTTCGTTAAGTTTAGAAGAAAGCCTCAAGATTCATTTGATTTCACTATGGGCCATTAAAATGTGCTACGTGTGTTCTACTCCATCACGGACTTTAACCCAATCCAACCTAACCAAGCAACAGGATTAGCGTGTTAGCTCTCATAGCCATACGTAACCTTTCCATTAGCAAAGTCCAAAAATAGGCATACAAAACTATCCCAGTGGAAATTTCCTTTAAAACATTTTCTAAAACAAAAATAAGCTCCAATTAAATATGCATTTTATTAAACAATAACTATCTTTTTAACCTCGCTCTAAATTCATAGATATATCCATTATTCTTATGACCTTTTGCACAATTGCAGCGCGTAGAATCATAAAACACAACTACTTTCCCCCTTAATCTATATGCAATTGAAAAAGTACTATTTTTATTTTTTTATTAAGTAGGCAGAAGGAGCAAAATCTCATCAGATCTTCAATTATTTCCAATTCATTCATGAAAACCATCATTATTACCAACTCGATAATATTATTGAATTATTTTAACCATTTCATTTCTCTCTCTTTCGCTCTGTCTCTTTGTGTTTGTCTCTCCTTCTATATCGTCCTCTCAAAGTTTTCCTTTCAATGAAATAATATTAATTACAAATCGAACGCTCGTAAATTTTCATTACAAAAAAAATATAATAAGAACGCAGAAAATAAGAATCCCACTTCAATCCTCTTATACCGTTATATGCAATAAAGTATATTTATATATGTATATTTTTGCAATTCTATAAAGGTACCCTTATATATGTATGTGTGTAAGTATAACAGATCCTGATACAACCGATGAAGTATGGTAACACAAACTCGACAGGTAAAGTAATAAAATACGTGCGAAGGATGCCACTGCCTCCCCAAATAGATAACATTGTGCCGGTGTCCTGGTTATTCCGGAAAACTTTTTGCCCCGCAAATAAATATAACGAAAAAAGAAAACTTTGTTAATAATTCTTCCTGCTGCTGATGCTGATTCCGATTCTGATGCGACTAGGATTAGACTGGTCTTCCAGTCCTTTGCTTCGCTTACGAACCATCAACTGAACTGATAAAGAAAGTTGTTACTTTCTATATTTTACAGACGAACGACGACTGTACGACGAGATCCTGCTGAACTATGGCGCCGCCACTGCCAACGCCGAGAAATAACAGAAAATGAAACAATACTATAAGACTGCGACAATGACAATGAGTGAGATGCATTGCATAGCACAGGCGATAGGCCCCGAAAGCTTGAAGTTGAAAAACAGAAGCCAGCAGAGGAAGAAGGAAACAAAAAATAAAGAGGAATAATGTAACGGGAACGGAAATAATAATGCGGCGTTAATCGTTGTATAAATTCTGTGTCCTTATCACCAGCAAAAAAAGGGGTTGGAAGTTGGAAGAAGGGGCTGAGGAGGCTTGATGGTAATTGGGATGTGTTTTTTGTGGTATTTTTTTTACTTTTTTTCTCGGAAACGGATGAAAGCATCTTGTTGCATGTCAGCCATAGGAGCCCCCAGGAAATGGCTGGCCGATACCACGACCGCAGGGATATGCGCCAATTTGCGGTGCACATGTTGTGCAACAAGGACTCGATGGACGTTGTTGTTGGTAATACCAAGGGACGAACACCGCCGACGTGATTTGCACCGTCGGTACTAGCAGAGGGGGTGGTGGTAGCATTGGTATCATTGGTAGCATTGGCGGTGGACGAAGTGGTGGCGGAGGAGGAGGTGGAGGTGGAGGAGGTGGTGGTGGTCTCGGTGGGAGCGGTGGAGGAGGAGGCAGTGGTTGTGGGTACTGCTGCGGTGGATAATTGCAGCATGTGGGACAGCACCGAGAGCAGCACCGATTGCAACAATTCTTCGGATAAGCGGGCACATTATAATGGCACTGATTGCAGCCATCACTAAAGAGTGCCTGGAAGATATCGGAAAACATGTCGAATGTACGCGGCTGCACGTCCTGCCTCTGCGGAAGTCCCCTCTTCGTCCGGATGACTGTAAATAAATAAATGAAACTTCGATGTAGGAAATATTCATGCATCACAGCGATGTGCCATCATTGTGCGACCAATACGCCGAGCGTATACCGAGAACATATGTGCAACAAAAAAACCCAAAACTCATAAAAAGTGCAGAACACAGTTTTTATTCTTGTGCTTCAAAAACAAAAAGAAATACATTTTAACCAAAAGCATTGGCCTGACCTCTACCGAATGGTGAAAACTGACCTCGTTGACCTCCCTGGAATCCCTGCTGGAAACCAGGGAATCTTTGGAAGCCGTTTTGGGACAGGGCATTGCTATTGGCCCCATTGGTATTGGACAAACCTTCGGCATTAGTGAAAGCTCCATTTGGTCCTATTCCGGTTGAGGAAGAAGCAGAAACCGAGACAGGTCCTCCATTATTTGAAAAACCTGCTGCCTGACTGTCGGCTGAGTTGTTTATGGATCCATCGGCGTTCATTATGCTTGAAGTCTTGGTTCCAGTATTGGCAGTATTCAGTTCACCATTAGGTCCAGTCAAAGATGACTGACTGTTGGAGTTAGTCTCGGAACCCTGGCGACCACCAGCCTCGTCGAAAGTTGCGGTGTTAGTCTGAGCGGTATTTGCTGACGAACCGAATTGTCCCTGTTCGTTGGCTGATGCTCCGCTGTTAGCATTCATCCTCTGCGAATCACCATCCTGAACGACGCTAGTATCGGCATTCGAAGATGTAGCTTGAGTGAGGCCCATTTCAAAGTTAAGCGATTGACTCTGGGCTGCGTTTTTATCTCCATAACCGTCAGCATTTTCGTAGCTTTGTTGAGCAGTGTTGGCTGAACTGACTTGACCCGAGGAACCATCATTGGCAAGATTCGATGTTATACTCGAGGCACTATTATCTTGGGTCTGACCGTTTTCGTCCATTGTGCTCTGAGAATTTGTATTGGCGGCAGCTTGTTGCATGAATGCTGGGTCGTTGCCGTTGGCAAAGCCTTGAGCATTGTTATTAAATTGCTGTTGCTGACCGATTCCTTGCGCATTGGCACCAGTATTGAACTGTTGCTCTTGACCACGACGTCTTCCGCCTTGATGTCTATTCCTTTGTCGGTCATTGAAACCGCGATTGTATCCGCCATTGCCGCCATCATTGGGGAAGAAGAAACCTGCTTGCCTGATGAACCTTCTGCCAGAAAACAAACCACCTGATTGGGCATAGTTGGGGCTTCCAGAAAGAAATCCATTAGCTTGTCCACTAGTCACTCCATTCAGAACGGAACCTTTGGCATTTGACTTGGAGTGTGTTGCAGTACTGGAAAGTCCTCCAAATTGCTCTGTTTGACTGTTTGTGTTGCTATTGGAAATAGCATTGGCTCCATCACCCTCGGCCTGGACATTAGCACTGGTACCAGTATTCCCTTGATTGGGTTGTTGGTTCTTCCTAGAAAGGTCAATATTCAATAATCCCAGACCTAACTCAAGCCCTCCGTTCTTTGATTGATGAACACCTAAACCATTCCTGAGGTTCTCCCTGGACAGGCTCGAGTCTACACCTAGTTGACCAACTTGGAAGTTATTCGCAACACCTCTCGATACTTGGCCATTATTTATCGCCTGTGATCCGGTAATGGTATTGGATATGCCAAGATCACCTAATTGGAAGCCATTTTTGGCAGATGTGCTCCTTTCTGCGTTCAAGGAACCATTATCTCCAAGAGTTTCTGACTGTGATTGACTTATTCCTCCATTCAGACCTAAGTTTCCATACTTCAGGTCTTGATTGTAAGCTTCGCTGTCTGCTGTTGTAACAGAACCGCCCTGGGGTTGTTGCTGTGCTTGAGGTTGGTAATATTGTTGTTGATATTGTGGCTGATATTGCTGTTGATATTGCGGTGCGAATCCTTGTTGATTTCGTCCTGAAGGAAATCCTAGAATTCGTCCCAAAAATTGTGCGTCACCTTGAAAGAAAGAAATAAAACATGATTTTTGATGGATCCGAAATGAGTTGAATAAGAAGATTCAACTCTGAATATAAAATTTTAGCTTTATGTTTGAAAAACATATTTTTCAGCCAAAAGCTATTTTAAAAATAAACATTTTCCCTTTAAATTTGTGTTTTCCTTATAAACATTTACCTAATTAAAAACAGAATTTAAAATTTTCCAATACCATCTTTCGGACTTCGGTTGTTGTCCCAAAAGTCTATTCTCTCTTTGGGTTACATTGTCGACCTTGTTCAACCTTTTCAATATTAAATTTTAAAGGGATAAAATGTTTTTCCAAAATATTTGATGAAATAAAAAAAAAAACAAAAAAACAATTTAAATATAAAAATATTTGTATATTGAAACTTCAATGACAAGCTTGGCATTTCTTCGAAGAAAGACAAACATTCCTTCGAAACTGCTTTGATATCCTGACACCACCGCACCGCAACACAACAACAAAAACAACATCAACAACCCAACCTTGTCCCTTTCAATCAAGAATTATTGGCCTTGTTGCCCGATATAACGTGGTAGACCTAGCTCATAGGATTTTTGTTGTTTTTGTTTCATTTTGCTAATTAGGAATAAGAGTAATCCCTTTGTTGTGGGGACCTTATTAACAAACCCCCAAACCAAAGGCAGTCTTTCTTGTTGATAGAGGTACTGTATATGAATTTATTTAAAATTTAAAAATGTTGACAAAAGATCTAGAGAATTGAATTGAAAGTCAAAGGGAAAAATTGGGTTGAGATTGTAAGTGATGCTGTACTGAAAAGGCATTAACAAAAATTCTGTGACCGAATATTTTGGAAGCAATAAATTCCTAAATCTTTGGTTTTTAAGTCAAGAAATGGTGGACGAGGTTTTGCTCCTGAACTTTTCCAATGGGTTTTGGTGGCTTTAATTCAAATCCGATATTGCTTTTCAAAGTTTGAAAATAAAAATTTCATCTTTGTAAAAAAACTCTGAAACAGTTTCAACGACAAAACGGTTTGAGTGTGATTTTTCTAAAAGCTTCAAGGCTATTATCAAGTTTTTTAAATGTATTGAAAAATAATGTTCACAGCATTCATTTTTAAAATAGAACATATTTCAGTCCTAAGTTTGTGTTCAAAATTCGCATTTAAAATCATGGAATTTAGCCTTTAACTTTTTTGCCAAATGAGTTCACAAGGCTTGATTCCTTTATCATTTTTAAAGTGTTTTGATTTATATTGAATTTTATATGTTGCCCTCCCTAGTAACGAAAACAAAGAATTAGATAATAATTTCTAGAAGACCAGGAGTTTCGTTTTCATGCAGACTGCTATGTTATTAAACACAATAACAGCATCTGTAGGTAAGCAAAATCACAAGTTATTGTTGAGAAGACAAAGCTTCCATAGTTTGGTGGAGATTTTGGACGACTAGATCACAACATTTCGGTCAGCAGTAGACATTACAGTGCCATGTAAAACGAACGACTTATTTTACTAACTGACATTGAAGAAATGGATTTGGACAACATCTGGTTTATGCCTTGTTAAACAGCTCATGTCACAAAAGATCTCTTTAGTAATAAATTCCTAAATCGTTTTATCAGCGATATTGGAAATGTCTGTTCGTCACTTCGGAGCTACCATTTGACCTCTTTGGATTTAATTTTTGTGGAAAAGGGCGAAGGACCAATGTTATGCCAACAATCCAGAAATAATTCAAGCACCGGAAACTAGAAGCTAGAAATAACACTGACGAAATTCGTATCAATTGGATCAGCAAGTGAAAAAAAAACAATCTTCAACTGGACTTTCAACTTTAAGTTTAAATCAATTATAGAGTTGGTCAACTACGCGAAGTTAATCTACGTCCATCTACTGACATTTTTAAAAATTGAATTGATATAACACTTCGTTAATTATTGTTATTTATTGACAAACTACCAAAACGTGCTCCAGAACCTGATTGTAATATGCCACTTTATCCATGGAACTCGATTCAAGCTAGAAACCACAACAACTGTAGTAGATACGTACATTTTGTCGCATGATATCAATTAAAATAAAGTTTATTAATTATATTTTAATTTAAAAAAAAGAACTGTTCATTAACCTTTTCTATAAAGAAGTTGTTTCTTTATAGCTTTAAGTTATTAAACCACAAAAAAGGCAAATACCGGCTTACAAATTTGAGGTACTTTTTTTGAATTATTAATATTTTAATTTAATCGAAAAATAAATAAAAATAACAACTGAGATGATAATTAGAACTGCTAAACCAAAATATTTATCAAATCTTGCGAATTAAACAGGTTGACAGACTTATTTTTAAGCATTTATAATAACAGGTTGTACCTATACAAGAGCCAGGGTCAGACGTCAATAAAATATTGAAAGAATCACATAAATGATATATCAAAATATGCACGTGCCGATAATGTTTGAAACTTATGGAATGGTGATAATAGACACTTTTAAGAAGTGGCTATAAGATATTATGTCATGACAAACATCTTTATGATTACAAGGTAGAAGACGAAGATTGAAAATTAGCCAAATATGGGAAACTTATTTAGCAATATCAAAGTAAGAAAATTCGCTCCACAAATATCAGCTATTTTGTCTAGCTCTGATGTAATATCATTCTTAAAGGTTTTAACACCAATTCAAGATCGATTCTAGTCTTCATGGAGTATAACATCGGCCTCGCATCAGAACTTATTTTCAGAAAGATCAATGGAAGTATTTCAATTTCAAGAAAATGCTAAAAATATTCCTATTATGTTGCACGGAAAATAATGGAATATTTTAGAAAATCTGTAACGATCCCAATTTGTAAGAAAGAACAAATCTAGAAACCCTTCGGTCTTCAACTTAGGTTCTGTAAATTTCTTTATGAGGGTCACTTAGCTCCCATGCTCGAAGGGAAATGTGGTCAGAAAGTATTTTGCACATGTAGTTTATTCGTTGTAAATATTGTTACATAATTAGATGACATCGACCCAGAATTGGAACAGGTGGAAAGACTTGATAAAGACCCCCAATACTGGACCTCAGTTTTCTAACCGATTATAATGATGATGGAAATTAAATCCAATAATTAAACAGTGCAATGTTTTGAAGATTTAAGCTTCCAGAACGAAGACAATAAAGAGATGCATCTACTCATTTTTTTTTACACAAATATTAATTCAGCAACTGTCAAGGGATAATAAATTACTTCAAGAGCTTGTTGTTTCCAAAGTGAAATAAAAAACAACTATCAAACTATCCCCGTGCGTTGTAAATAAAAACATCTAATTATTCAAGAAATTCCAATTAACATCAGCAGAATTAAAATATAAAGAAGGGAATATAAATTCTTCACATAATAACAGCAATTAAAATACCGATTAAAATCACTGAAGACTTACATAAAATACTTCAACTTATAATTATTTGTAAGTTTTTTTTTCATTCTTTAACACACTTATAATTAATATTTACCATTTGAAAAATATCCAATTATCAGGATGAAAAAACTTATAGATCCAACAACGGAAGGAGACTTCATATTGTCGAAAGAACAAAACACTTATCAAATTTTTTTAAAGAAAAGAAATCAATCCGATTAGTTTAACGTTAAGATATCGTCTAATCGTGATTTTTGTTAGAACTCTCAGTTTTTAATAAAACAATATTCTTAAAAATATTAAAATTTATGGAAACAAGTTATTTTGTATTTTTTCGGCGATCATCATTATCCCCGGTGGCGGTGAGAAGACCACGACCGCGGTAGTGGTGACAACGATAACGTTAACGACAACGACGACAGAACCGTCTTCAACTTGCTGACCAACCAATTGATTTGTTAGCAATAACAAATAATAACTTTGCATACGATTTTAGAATATTGATTAAAAAATAGTTATTTTAATCAATTTTTATTATGCGGGACTGTTTTAATAGACATTAGGTATCATTTTTGTTTTTATTTATCATTATGGAGACCATGACTTCTGTGGGGTTTTTAATGATGGAATTAGTCATTTACCACTTTGATGAGTTTGTGTACACTTAGAGAAAATAAATAGTTTTTCTTTTATTAGTTATTTTTTGATTTCTAAAATTCTAAATATCGATCAATACCTCGAAAAACAGCTTAAAAGACTAAAGTGGTTACCTTCTAGCATGGGCTTAAGATTTTTTAAATGATGAAGGTGATTTGATTCAGAAAATTGTAGAATTTGAATTATTTTCAAGAACTGCTTTAGATTATAATTTTTATTTCATTACAAAATTTGAGAAAAAAATAGTAGTTGTTAAAAATGAAAAAAAATTAAACATTCTTGACCATCAAAAATTAGGTAGGCAATATAAAACTTGTTCAGAAAAAATTATTTATATCGGCTTATTAGTTCCTGATTAACTTTAAGTGAAAATAACCGTTGGATAGTAGGGCAGGACTTTCGAAATTGAGTGGGTGGTTTTGATACTACAGTATTTAAAAAAAATACCTCCCATTCCAACTGAGGAAAACCGGAATTAGTTCAAGCAAGCAGGTCTTTAGACGGACCATTTTTTACAGTAATAATGTTTGGTCATTTGTAAAAAACATGAGAAATTCTTCCCCTTCCTCATTATCTCACTCCATTTGTTAGATCTTTAGAAAAAGCTAATCTCTTTGCTAGGTAGTTTGCCGCCAATTCAACGTTGCCTGTGACTCCGCCTGCCATTAATTTTATGCGGCCAATCTTTGTTGCAACTCGTACTCTAGCGAGAGTCCCAAGAGATCTAAACATAAAAAATCCGCTGGTCCGGATGCTATCCCCACTATTGTTCTGAAAAAGGTATACTTCAACGCTGTCATAAACACTGTGCAGACTTTTTCATCCTTCCTCCTCCTCAGATCTCGTACCAAGCGGATGGAAAATAACATTTTTCCAGCCCATCCCCTAAAAAAGGCGAACCTAGTTAGGTACCGTCTGATTGCACTTTCGTCACTTCTTTTTAAGTTTATGGAAACGCTGATTAAATAACAGCTCAAGAAATATCTCTAAAATATAAACCTTCTTAATGAGAAAATAAGATTTATTGAACCTGATATTGAGAAAGCATTTGATAGAGTTTGGCATCAGGCTGTCTTATGGAAAATATGTGTTTTCTATTTTCATGAATCCCTACTTCATCGGATTAGTACTTACCCTTTGGTTCGTTCCATACAACTAGTATTTAGATCAAGTCTGAAAACCACAAAATAAACGCTGATGTGCCTCAGGGCTCTGTTCTATCTCCAACACTTTGTATTAATGATCTTCTGTCTGCAATTTCTAATCCACTACATTGTTTCGCTGACGAAAGTACTCTTAGCTTTTCATATTCCTTTTCTCGATATGTGGATCACAAACCACCTTTTATGAAAATGCCGAAAGATGTTTGGGTTTTCTAAGGCGATGCAAGATGTTTTTCTAGCCTTCTGATCTGGCTGTTATCTACAAGACTTATGTATGTCAAAAGCTTGAGTTTAACTCTCATCTCTCGGCTGGTGCTCCTGCAACTTTCTTAAGCCTCTTGGACAGTATTGAACGAAGAGCGTTTAGATTATTTGGAGATAATAAAATCGTCGGATCATTTACGTCACTTGAACATCGTCGAAATGTTTCTTGTCTCACCCTTTTTACCGTTATTTTGACGGTTTATGCTTTGGAAAAATACCGTAATACACGCACTTCTAGGAATGTTTATCAATTTACCCTTGAGACCAACTTCAGTCATACTGTCAAGTACAGAGAATCGTTCTTTAGACGTACTACGTGAATGTGGAATGCCTTGCCACTCTCTCTCTTTCAAAACCATTGCAATATACAGGTCTTCAAAACCAATGTGCACCGACACCTCCTTTCAATTTCTCTCACCCTTTCCTAGTGATTACACTGTGTACATACTAAGGGTAGTAGTACTTGAGCTTCTTGTACAAAAAAAACATCCAGAACCAATTATAGTTGTGACTTCAATAACATTTCATTATAAGCAAAAAGACCTAATACCATTTTAATATAAATTAAAAAAAACTCACCTCGAATACATTGCGAACAAAAAATGATTTTACCTCCAAAATAACTCTATGCAACGAAAAAAAACGTTTTTGAAATCTGGTAAAATTTTGAGAAAAATCGAAGTCACAGATTTCTTTCAAAAATAAAAACAAAACATTGTCAACCCGAATATCTTTTTAGCAATTTAAAATTTAAGCCTCCAAACAAGTTTGTATTTTTTTCAAAATATAATTATTTAACATTTATTTATTTATATGTTATCATTCTAACATAAATTAAAAATCTACGCGATTGGTAAAAACTAATTTTCGATTTCAATATTTCTAGTCTACACTAAGGAATTGACTTCAAAATTATGAAATTCTATGCAAAATTTCGTTAACTTAAAATAATGTTCTTAAAAAATACAGGCACAATTTTTTTAGAAACAAAATCTTTCAAAAATGCTGCTAAAATTGATAAAAAATTGGTTTCGACTAAAATTGCAGGGACCAAAAACAGACATTGAAGTCAAATTTATTTTATCATATGCAAAGTATTGTTGCTAACTTTTAATTAATTTTCTAGATAAATTCAATTGACAACTCTTTTAAATAAATCACGAAAACCCACAAAAACAACACAAAACCACGAAGAAATGGTTTTCGAGTCAAGTGTTATCTATCGGGCAGTTTTTGATATAATTTGAATTCCGGTTTTAAAAAGGTTCGTATGGGGAATACTTTTTGGGCTGAAAAAATGAAGGAAAACGGCTAGGTTCCTAAAATCCAGTGAAATGAAATTGAAATTTTCAGAGTTTTACTATTCGAAAGCACTTTAAGTGAAATTTAAACAGCAGACAAAAATTACATCAGTCAATAAATATTTCAGTTGATTGTCGTAATTTTTATAAATTCTTAATTTTTTTTTGTATTTTGTTCATCCACATACCTGCTAGCTGAAGGTCTGCAGTTCTTTGAGATAAGAAGTTTTCGATAATGTAGTTTAAGTATACACTGGTGTCAAAGCTTAATTTTTGAATGTATCAATTTTTTGAAAGAACATTGTTTAAGTCGAAATGTTATGGAAAAGACATTTGGTGAGCTCAAAAATCAATTTAAATGCTTTGTCCGTTCCCTCAACTACAAAGAAAAAGCTGAAGCTTCTCAAGAACCAAGTGCATTACATAAAGAAATTAAGGTTTATTTCCCTCAAATGAAAATACTACAATTTCCTTTTGTCGAATTGAAATCACATCAACTTACTCTGCTCAATTTTAAATCAATTGAAAATCGATAATATCGAAATGTAAAACAAGGAAAACCACTTCGTTTTGAGTTCAAAAAAGATCCAAACAATATAAAGAGTGAGTTTTTAGCTATTTTTTTACGCTGTCAAACATCTTCAGTTTGGTCTATAATTTAACCATGAATCGTCTTACAAACAAACAGCGCTTGATAATTATTGAATTTTATTACCAAATTGAGTGCTCTGTTAAGAAAGTTCATCGCGGGCTTCTTCCATTTTATGGTCAGTTTAATCGATCCACTGAAGCGGCTATTCGGGCTATTGTGACTAAATTTCGCACCAAATTTACATTGTTGGGCATTAAACCACCAACGAGCTTACGTAGAATGTTAAATGACGAAAATATCGCAGCTGTATTGGCGAGTGTTAATGATGATGATGACCATCAATAATCGATTCGTCGCCGTTCGCAGCAATTGGGCCCTTTGTTACTCAAACACGTGTATAATTTTGTGGAAGGATTTAGTAGTGATGCATTTCAAAATACAGCTTGTGCAAGAAATAAATTCGAAAGATCTACAGCAACGTAAAATTTTTGGTGAATGGGCTCTTTCAAAGTTTGCCGAAGATCCAGTTTCTTACCGAAAAATTGTGTTCATTGACGAAGCTCATTTTTGGCTCAATGGGTACGTAAATAAGCAGAATTGTCGATTTTGGTGAGAATATCAGCCAGAAGCACAATTCATTGCGGTGAGATACTGGTCGAAATGTTGAAAAGAGTCTGCCAAATTTGAACTAAGCGGATAGACCATTTGTATAAAATAATCTGCAAACATTAAATTATATGGACCGTACTATCGATTTAAATAAAGATTTCATTCATTTTTCTAAATTGTATGTGTTTTTTTTTTTGAAAAACTTTCCTATAGCTTTTAAAAAATCACCCTTTAGAAAAAGTGAATTTTAGAACTCCAATTGATATTTCGAAGCGATTTCAATTTCATTTTAAATGAAAGTGAAATGTAGAACCTATGTTAAAGCCAAACGCAAATTCGATTAAAACCTTAGATTTCGGGTTAAAACTCGATCCACGAAATAATTTAAGCTGCAGGGGCGAGAACGGACTGACAGACAGAAGGGCAGAATCTCCGGGCCCATTTTTTTACTTCTCTAACATAGTAATATTGTCTCTTCCTGTTTGATTAAAACCTCGAGTTCGAAATTTCTTTAGGATGCAATCGTGCATTGCAAGTAAAAAATGATTCGAACATTATTTCTGTCTTGCGTTACTATTAACATTTTTGATACTGATACTTTCCATGAAAAGGCTTGAAAATCTTCATTGATATCTATCAATTAAATAGTATAAATATTAAATAGTTGAGCAAACGAACCATTTGTGAATATTAAACAAATTATCATTTATATAGCTTTAAAATTAAAAATATGATATTGCTATAAAAAGCAGCTTTCGCATTCCTCTATATCTTTTTTGTATGTAATTTATGATTTTCTGACATTTCAACTTAAGTCCTAATTTTTTCCCGAAATGTCAATCTTAAGTCGTGTTGATATGCATCGTTTTTAATAAAGTTAATCAGTTAGCAAACTTTGAAATAGCTACTAAATTGCTAAATATTCACAAAATTCCTCTTAAGTCAAACGCTGCAAGCCCTCAAAAATGTATGAAAATGTTATTTCATTTAATTTGTAAATTTAATCTTTTTTTCATTCAGTGTACGGAGCACCCCTAGACAAAACATCGACTTACAGTGTCAGTCAAAATCGTGCTTGTGAGATCATTGATCGTTTTATTTGATTTTTCATTTAACAACTGCTTTGACTGGTTTTTCCGCACTCTTTGTGTGTTGCCTTCAAATAAGCAGATCCCCTCCAACTTCATCGCCATCAACAACGCCAGAGTTTAAGCAAAACAAACATGTTTGGAATTATTATTATTTTTCATAGCTTAACCCGCGCTAATAACCGGAACAATCGATTTATCCATCTCTCGATTGAAAATTGGGTCATTTGCTGGAGGACTATAAGCATTTATCATTTATATAGCTTTGTGCAAAGGCCCATCTAACCAACCTACTCTATATGTTTATGTATTTTCCCAGCTGCGGTCGACCTACCTACCTACCGTACCGACCGACCGAGTGACCGGAAACGGAATGGGCGATTCGATGCGATGCGATGTGAAGATGAGATATTTTACACATCATAATCGTCCCTTCGGATATACAAAGGATAGTCGAAAATCTAGCTCTGGGGAATAGAGCTAAAGTAGAACTCTTACCCTACCCTTAAAGCCGAAAGCCCAAAGTAGCTAGAAGCCATCCGCTCCGCAGTACCAAATGTACACATTATATTGAACTCGCGTGTGAAACTTCAGTGCGTAGAGTGTAGCTTTGTGGCAGCCAATTAATATTTTCCACTCGGTTGACCTTAATCGAAAGCGAAGGTAATTGCTAGAGTAGACTATAGATACCAACAACAACAACAACAATAACTGACAAGAATGATTAAATAATTTTTGTTTGTTTTTAACTGATGTATCTTCGATATGTGACTACACTCTTAGTCACTTGATTATGGATATTATAGACAGCGGCATACCTCATACATAATATTTACCTATAGAGTTTTCCCTTGAATCATCATCAGGAAGCCATAGTTGAGTAAACGAAAATATCACCTGTGACCAAATTAATGATTTTACTAAAGTGGTGTTATAACAAAGCAACGTCTAGTGGAATTTCAGAGATACTAATCGTCTTATTAATTGTTTAAAAATATGTGCATCATAATGAATACAAAATTTTATTTACACGTTGATAGTATTTCAAATGCGGGTTTTCTTTAAGTCAATTACAATTTCATTCAATTATAATTACTTTTATTATATGATGCTCGGAACGGTTTGATGGAAATTGAGTTCTGGAAAAGTACGAAGATCAGGCTCGGAGAGAGAGGGGGGCTCCGAGGGCCTAGTTGTGATATTTTTGTATAAAAAGCACAGACTCAAAGGGTATTAGGGCATACATATAGTAGGGGTTAGTATAAACATTTCAATGACAGGAATATTTTGAATGTTGTAAATATTCCACATTCGGGATGTACTGCTAAAGAACAAATCTCTGTATTTCACAGTTCGATCAAAGTCAGGGTGAATAAAAAACTGGTGGAAATCCCAAATAGTGTGATTTTTACGCTAAAGCTGTTCAAAGGGGTAGAATTTACTAAATTTTACTTGGGTTTTTAAAAAAATACGCTCTTTCAAAAAAATCTTAGGTTGCTAAGTCAGCTGAAAGCTTGTTAATAAGTAATTGTCTTTGGACTTTTGAAGTTTGTGTTACGGATAATGTTTTGGAATGTTAAATGGCACGAGAATTTGATATTCGGAATTGGCCCTGTTTCTCGAGCTCTAATGATATTGTGACCAATAGTAAAAAGAGGCTGGGATGCGACCCACACTGATGACTTCCCATCCCGTCTGTAGATTTGTCTTGCTTAAAAGGATTGTAGGTTTTCGTGTTTTGTTAAAAAAGTTGCCAGTTTAATTATTCTAAAAAAAAGTTTAAATATTTGCATATGATGAAATAGTTTAATTTCAAACTCTATTTTAGTTAGTCGAACACCCGTTTTTACCAATTTTGAAATTCTATTTTTGGTAGATTTTAATTTTGTATGAAAGAAACTGTGTTGGATTTTTATAAAAAAAATTATTGAAGATAAAACTTACTAAATAAATAAAACTTTACTGTGAGATAAAACTAATTTGAAGCCAATATATTTAAATTTTCAAAATACACGTACGCGCAGACATCTCTTAAATTCTTTTATTTTGGAAATTTTTTCACATGCTTAACTGTTTTTAAATGTCATTACAAATCATTGGATTGACACTTAAATTGTTGAACACAATATCACTAGATCTAGAGAAACAGGGCCAATTCCGAATATCATATCCTCGTGCCACTTTAGTTACTTACTCACTTGCTTTCTTTCTTAGCTTCTTATTTTCTTACTTACTCACTTATTTACTTACTTTCTTACGTAGTTACTTACTTAATAACTTACTTACTTACTTTCTAAAGGTGCTACAGTCTGGTACTCAACCAACAAGCTTCTCGTTCTCGCTTGCTTAGCTAGCTGTGTCTAGTATCCACCTTCGTGCAACATTTGGATGTTTTTTTTTTTACTACGCCACCACTGCCCGTATCGTCCTTAGGGATTTGACTCGGGTCAAAGAATCATTTCCCTTTTGGTCTACATGGCCTTTTAAGTCGTTGAATTTTGACCCCTTCGGCAAATCAAAGTCACTTTACCTCCCGTACAGTTCCTGGTTACATTTTCTTCATCACTTTTCATTCGGGACCAAAAATCAACCGGAAAATTTTTCTCTCAAAGTATTCTTAGACGTTTTCACATCACCTTGACAAGGTTGAAGCCTCAGCGCTAAGAGTGAGAACTGGGATGATACCCATCTTATAAAAAGTCATTTTATAGGTGCTAGAGAGAGTTGCCTTCGAAGTCCTAAGAAGCAATGGTTCATAAGAGATATTCTCCGTTTTCTGAATTGAAAGCAAGACCTAAGTAAACAAAGTCTTCAGCAACCTCAAAGGTGCAGCTGTCTATTTTCACATTTTGTCCAAGAAATCGGTGTCTACAATGTCTTCTCTTGATGATACTTGGTATTAACTTCAATTACCACTAAGTCTTTTTTCTCCATTTCCGTCTCAATGCTTACAAACGCGCCGTTGACATGATACCTTGCCAAATTAGTTCAACACGATTTTTCCAGAATAGTGAGAAGAAGTGTCAAGACCGTGCATTTGGATTGCCTTGCGTCCATCATCAAATATTGTGGTGAGAACTTTATTTTCCAACATTTTTCTGCACAAACGAAAAAGTTTGAAAAATTTTCCTAAACTAGACATTGCACTGTAAAGTTCCTTTCTATAAATGTTGTCGTACTCGACCTTGAAATTTTTGGTCGCGTAACGATTTAAAGTTCCTATCCTTTTCTCCATTACCTACTTAATGTGAATAGTTGGTCTATGGTATATTTAATGGTCTAAGGCCATACTTTCAGATCTTATAAGCAACGTTAAGGAGATTGATGTCTCTGTAGTTTCATTCATTCATTCATTCATTCAATGTGAATTAATTTATTTCTTTCTTAATCAACTGACATGGAGTGTTGATACATTTTTATGAATAGTTTAGTTTTGTTTCAAAATTGTTGTCGTTGGAGTAGTAGATTTAATTACATCACGTATTTGGAGAGATAGGTATTATAGGCAAGGCATTCTATGCACCTACATCCGCATGACAAACATGGATATGCCCTCAGCTAGGGGTTAACTTCCTTTTTCCGATGTTGTGTATTTGTTATTGTTCTATATAGTATTGAATAATTGAAGAGCTACAGTAAAGGTACGTTTGTCTATCTTCAATGCTACTGTATCCCAACTATAAACAAGCTACAGGCTCCATCAGCTACGTCATCTATATCTATAGATCCACTACCACTAGAATAAGTTCAGCTTGCTGTTGCTCTCTCTCCGTGTGTTCCAGCTTTTATATTTATTTTAGGTCTGTTCTGTGTTTGTTTGTAATTTGCAATTGGAATCATCAAACCCTCTAGAAGTATAAATTCTATAGTTGGAAGTAATATCATAGTTGTAGAAGAGGTACTGCAACATGCTTCATATATAGATACGAAGGTAGGTATAGGCCTACGTAGTTTGTTCCTGGATGTGATGCGTATAGAGTCGAGAAGAGTCGTTTGAAGAATCATCTCGTTACTCTGTGGTTTATTATTTTCGTTATTGAATTATTTCAGAGGCTTCAATTTGATTAGAAAGTGTTTTCTGTATATCTTGAGCCTCATAATATAAAAAGAATGAATTTTAGTAAACATGAAAACATGGCTTGAAGTTATTATTGACAATAACAATAAGTAATACTCATCTCCACAAAAGGGGTTATATTCGTCTTAGTTTTTGAAATTTTAAATTGGATTTTGAATATTCTTATTTCTTAACATATTATTTCTTCTATATTACAGACTTGCAGTAAACACACAATCTTATTACGGGAAGAATAGGTAAGGCATCCAAGGAATTAATTGAGGTAAATTTGAAGTCTTCAAATATTACAGGATGTACCCTTAAAACTATATCTTTTATACTGAAGTCAAATTCATATTCAAGTCCCGAAAGTAGTAGAATACAAAATTCTGCCATTGCATATTTTCTAAATGAGAAACTGGGAATGTTTACCCCACTTTGCACAAATTGTGTTTCCTGAAGTATATGTTTGAAAAATAGGATAAGTCTGAAACTAAGCAGATGTACCCAATGTTAAAATAAAGATAGCAGACTTTTTGCCTTAGAATTTTAATTTCCTCTTGTGTAAGGAAAAAGCACTGTATGTGCTTTGTACTTAATATCTGCTGTTTTTTAGCTCCCTAAAAATGTGTTTGTCTATTTCCTGAGAGTATTTTTCCAAAATTGACAAGCTACCAAAAAAAGATCAACAATCAACCGATTGACGGTTATCAATTGAAATAAAAATCGTTATTGGGAATTTAAATTAATAAAATAATATGCCATTGTGAATACCGCTGATTTTATTGGTATTGTGAATGTCTTAAGATGTTTATTGTATTTTCCTTGAGGAAGAAAGAAAATATTTTGGAAAATCAAATAAGTGAAAAATTAATATCGAGTTCAACTCAATTATTTGTTGAGAAAGGAGAGAGGAGTTAAATGATCCTCTTTCGGATCAAAATGCTTCGACAAGTTCAAAGTAGTAGAAGTTTATACCATTCAACATAAAAGTTCAAACGTTGATGTTATGTTTAAAACACTACACCATTTAAATCGCCACCACGCCAATTGTTGCAAGCGTCAATTCTTTTTAGGTAATTTTCGACCACTTTTTGAAATATATTGAGACGTATCTCAGCCATAACTTTTAAGTGCTCAAGAGTTAAAGGTTTATCTTTCACGTAGACCCATGAAAAGAAAAGTAAAGCGGTGACGAATTACATGATCTTGGTGGCCAGTGAGTATTGCCACAACGAGAAATCACGCGACCAGGAAATGTCTCTTGCAATGTGGTGTTTGGAGTGTGGCCCCGTCTTGTTGAAACCACATACGCTCCGAGTACTAATTCCTGAGAATGATGATGCACAGGCCTTCCAATATCTGTATCTTGAAAATTTGTTTCACAATTTCGTTAATTGCTTGCGTGGTTGGACGAATATGTACAAAATAATCTTCTCTTAGAGCACGATATGTGGCGTTGGCAGAATCTACATTTTTGTAGTAGGTTTAAAATATTCGTATGCGATATGCGATAGTTAAACGTTCCATTTTCCTATATATCAGACTTTCAATTGAAAAAAAATTGATTTAACAACTTAGTTTTACAGATCTCGAATTCCAGCCCTATGCTTTTGGAACCGCATAATAGATCACCCATTATTTCTTAAAAAATACCAAATGTTGACAAAAATAAATAAAAAAAGAGAAAGTCAGTTTTTGTTTTTTTTTTTGTTTGTTTGTTTGGCCATCTTTCATTTCGCAACAGAGCAATATTTTTACATGGTTTTTTGTGTGCAGAATGGAAAGTGTTTAAAGTTACTTGCTACCACTGGGAAATATGCTATTCCCAGCTCATTCAAGCAGATTCACCTTTAAAAATCCTAAAAACTAGGTTTTGAATCTAATATTTCAAAAAGTAATATTTAACATTTTTAAAAGTATAATATTTTTGCAGTAACTTCCCCTGGCGTTTTTGATAGTGTGTAGGACGGTCATGCCAGAAGTCTTGGGTTCAATCCCTGTCTGTGCCATTTGACATGTTTTTTTGTGCGCAGATAGTTACGAGACTGAAAAGTGTATTTGAAGTTACTTTTTACTGCTATAAAATGTCTCAATCCCAGCTTATTTGGCCGGATCCGCTGGCAACACTTAAAACAAGACACTTAATATATTTTTTTAGAACTCTAATTAGAAGCATATTATTAGGTGCTTCCTGCTTTTAGGCTTGTCATCATTGCGTATAGTTAGCCGTTTCTTTTTATTTGGTGGTTTCTCCGTCAAAGAGCAATTCTAGCACCAAAGAACGATGTTGTTTTGAAACTAATTTTAAACATATTGGAATAAGTAGCTGGAGATATGAGGGGTTTTTTGTCTATTAGTGTATTAAAACAATAACATTTTTTTGAAATAGTTATCACTTTTATAATAGAAAGCGTTACTTGTGGTACCTCTTAGCTTCTTTTAATTGTAAAAAGCTTACCAATTAACTTATGTGTACTGGCCCCTGGAATTTAATATTTTCCAGCTTGATTTTCTCACCACTCAATTTCTCTCTTTTTTTAAGATATTTGAATCGAAAATCAAAATTTCTAGAACACATGAAATAATTGTTTGTGTTATATAAATGAAATTTTCTCACATTTTTAAAACAACTTTTCCAGAAACAATCTAAACAAATGAAAAACGTTCAATAGATCGAAAGCAATATTTTTTGCATCATTGAAAATAGTAAATAAATTTAGAAATAAACAATGTTGCTTATGTTTTATATTTAAAGTGAAAATTTGAAAATAAATAAAAAAGAGAAAGGTAAAAAAGGGCTCCTGAAAGTCCGAACTTCTCTAAAGGAAAGTTGAGCCCATTTATTCGAAGATTCTTATTTTGTATTTAAAAAAAACTATCAATTACATTTTTTTAAACATTTTTAAAAATAGTATTGAAATACTGTCCTAAAGGTTATTATGTATCTTAAATTTTCCAAGATAAAAACGTTTATGGCATCACTTAAAATAGAAGAAAATGTCGAAACAAACAATCATCTGTCATTTAAATATTTGTTTATAATTCAACTTTTTCTAAGCCTGAAAATGTTAGTAGGTTTTAAGTAAGATCACCGATCTAAGAATTGTTTAGCCTTTTAACATATTAAAAAAGGTACAAACTATAGCCTTTGAAAAACTATAGGTTTCGAATCTAACCTGCCAAAAAAGTTAAATTAAAGTATCGTATTTGTTTATCATTAGTTTCCTCTAGAGAACCTGTTTTATACATTTATTAACACATTTATTGCGCTCACATTTCGAAAGGGTCTCAAAACACTCCAGTGTTTTTGAAAAATGATTTTTAAAATACTAGAATGATATATGAAATTAAAATTCACATTTAATACCTCATTGAATTAAAATCAAAGTAAAACAAAACAAAAAACGAAAATAGACATCACCCCAACATTTTCGTTTCAAAATAAAAGTTACGGTGAAGTGTTCTTTGTCAGCTATAAAATCGTTAAAAATCCATTTTCCGGCTGTAGGTGGTAAACATTCCTCAGCTCTCGAACATATTTTTTCACCCTCTCATTTTGATGTTGAAAGTTAATCCCGCAATCCAACTTTTTGCCCCGCCAACCCCAACAACAACACTCTTGCATTGTTCGTTGAAATGCATCCCTTGCCCTAATCAATCATCGAGAAACGAGTATGCTTATGATAGAAAACATTTTCCTGATGCTTGATCCCGATCCCTCGTTGCAGCTTAAAAAGGTTTACCTACTCCAAAAAAAGGACCCTCTTCCAACTCATATTGTATGTATATATTTCATTTAAATGAAACTTTGATCCATCATCATGAATCATTTGATGGTTCTCGAGAACCCAATTCCAAAGCTTAAATTGCCACATACTCACTCCCTTCGAAAATACGGTAGAAAAAGAAATACATACATAATAAAAAATAATTCTTCTTAGGGAAAAAGCTGTTCACTTTTGGCCCACATTTTGCCGTCATAAAGGAAGAAATATGTGTTTCCAGGCTTTTCAAATTACGCTACAAATTTGGAATGGTTCCCAGAGTCGAGAGCCGAAGCCCAGAGCCCCACCACACAGCGCTCCAGAGTATTAAAAATAAAAACCAGGAGTCTTATACTGGTGGAGTACCTATCCTATCCCTGTCCATCATAATTCACTAACACCGGTGATTTGATTGCATGTACTGTGGCTTTGTTTCCGAGACATAAGTTTTGCCGCGTTATCCCTGAATGTGAATTGAATTTTTCCTGACGGGTCGACACGGGTGGCGCGAGATTCGCCGTCCTCAATGTGTTGTGTTGTTGTTCGAGTAGCTTTGGTATTTTTCTTTTATGTTAATCCCCAATCCTCGGCACACATTCCAAGAACGGTATAGAAGCATAGGAGAACCATTTTTAATAGCAATGGCGGGAGGAGACGCGACGATATGGATGGTAAGCAGGTGCATTGATATACACGGAATGCAAGGCCCAGGTGTGGAACTATGGAGAACACACCAGGAGCACAGGAAATTTGTTTCCAGATAGTAACGGACATAAGGACGCAAAAGCAATCAATAAGGACAGCGCTTATACGTTTACAAATATCAACTGGAAAGTACACGAGTAATTATTTTCTGGCATCTCGCGTCCTTTCGCGTCCATATAGTCGCTGTGTCGTCGCTTCCTCGCAGTGGCTCGTCGTCGCGCCAAGCCGCCATGCAGTGCAAAACACCGTATGCTGATGCAGAGTTCTTGATCCGTTTTGCACGGAACCATCATGGATGGATATGCCCTATTCAGTTCTATGCCAGACTATCGACAGGAAACCCACATTAGGGGCTCATGTGTGTGCCTCATCACCTTCACCGAAGGGCATTTCTATACCACAACCACAGTACCGTGAGCACTCTCGACTCCGTTGAGAGTCTATGGCGAGCATTTTCAATGGAATAGGTTTACATTTTTGAATGGCAGGAAGGCCTACTCATGGCAGTTAGCAGCCCCCGAGCTCCTATAATTGATAATAATATGAGTTCGTTGTATGGAACCCCGACAACAACTATGAATGACATTCACATTGCTTGCAGTTTGTAGTTTAACGGAGAACTTGACATAATACATACTAGAGTTGCCAACAGATCGTTTAAATAAAAAAAAATAATATTTACGACATCCTTTATTTAAACTAGGAAGAATTTATTGCTTGATTCTGGGATATTGGCCTTTTAGGGTTTAGGGATATTGAAGTCGGGATTTAGTTTTTTTGGAATATAGAATTTTGATATTTTTTTGTTTGGTTATCTTTGCCTTTTCGGATTTTATAATTTTGATTTTTGGTTTTTGGGATTATGCGTTTTCGAGATTATGTCGTTTTCCCATTAATGTTACGAGATCATTGTAGAACAGTCATTACAAAAATGATAGAACATTACATGTAGCGGAATTTTAAGATTTCCAGCATTTTGTGGGATTTTAGGTTTTTGAAATACTGGGTTTTTAGGAACATGCTTCATTTGGAATTCGGGATTCTGTCCGTGTCACATTAATAATAAAAATTCCGGATTTTGGATTATAGGATTGTAGATTCTTGAAATTTTGAATTTTGGGTATCTGATGGAATTTTGGGTTTTCGGAAATTTGGGTTACTATGCGCTATATGGAGATTTCGGGATTTTGCCAGTCAACCATTAATATTATATTCGGGATTTTAGATCTATGAGATTTCTTAATTCCGATATTTGCTTTTATTTTACATATTTTTTGAATTGTCGGGATCTTTGCTTTTCGAATAGTTAATTTTTAGTATTTTATGCTTTTAAAATTTTAATACTTAAAAATGTTAGGTTTTTGGGATTATACGCTGTCAAGATTGTTTCATTTTCCCATTAATGCTGCGAGATCGTTGTAGATCGACACAACAACAAAAAATTTAATACTTGCCACAATAATAAAGTTGCCATCACATCGTTTTTATAGAAGGCGCTCTTGATTTAAATAAAGGACATAACATTGCTTTAAAGCTGGATTTAGAGATTTCCGGAATTTTTAAATGTTGGGATTTTGGGTTTTCATGATTTTTGGTTTTTAGGACTATGAGTTATATGAAGTTGAAGATTGTGTTCGTGTCACATTGATAATATGAATTGGGAATTAAGAAATTTCGTGATTTTTTTCTTATTAAATTTTAAAATTTTTGGGATTTTGGATATCTGGGGTTTTTGAAAGTCTATCCGTCTTCGATTAAAAATGTTTCAATGAATCAAAGCTCAGATATCCAAGTTTTCAACACCACTTATTTTAAATCGAAATGGAAACCCTTAAAACACGCACCAAGTCTACACTAAAATGGCTTTGTGTTATTTTTAGTCCACGCAGTGAATTCGGAGAACCTGAAGTGCTTGTTTAGCCAACCAATGCCACACACAAAGTACATCGCCCTGAATCGACTAACGAATTCGACCACACTATATGCCATTCCCAATAACCCATACACCAATAGAGCTTCAAAAAGAGGTTTCATATGATGTCAGGTGCCATGTTACCATAATAATTGTTGCATGTCACATTAAATTCCTAATGCCACGGTACTAAATTTTAATCACGACACATGACATTTATGCGGTATCTTCGTTTTACAGTGTTTTACAAGCCACCCTTTTGTCGAAGTGCTCAAAATGTCAAAGTTTCCCGGACTCAGTTGTGGGTAAGCCTCAGCTCCGATGATACTTCGCCCTTTAGGATTTCTTCTCGAGCAATAGACAGCTTGCTTTTGTTGATGGGATGCGTCGGACAACAAAAGCAAAACATCAGCTTCAGAGTCAGGGCAGATTGGTAATTGCAAAGTACGGGTTTTTGTATCTCGATTCAATTATTATCCTCACTCACTGACGTATAGGTAGAATTGAGCTCTGATTAAGTCATCGATACAGCGGAGATATATACTATATTTAAAAGTCTCTTAATTGGCATTAAAATTCGGAGCAGCGAGTTAATGATCCAAAAGGTAGTTACGCGAGCAAACCGCGTCCAATAATTGCACTGCAACTCACGTTCCACACATCGAAGAAGGCGGAGACGTAGACTGTCTGTAGTGTGTAGTGCATTGGGCTTTTGTATCGTATTCGTTTTCCATATGTCCGCAGTCAGCATTCAAGCTTCAAGGATTCAGATTCATGAATATGAAGTGCAGCGAGTCTTTGTACTTTGTTGCAATTACCAGTGCAAGTATAATGTCCTCTTGTTTACAAAAAGGATATTTTTTTAAAAGCTATATATGAAATGATGAGTCAAGTATGGATTGAACAGTGAACACTATAGACAGAATGAATTGAGAGGCTTTAAGGTTGGTTTATTTATTTTGGCTTTTATATACGTATAAATTAAGATTTATATTATGATACATAGTTTGCATTTTTAATGAGAATGTTCATATTGTCGCCAACTGTATAAACCGTTGCATTTTGAATTTAATATATATGTTTTTATATTTCTCTTGGAAATTAAGGGCATAATGATAGGCACTCATTTTTTTTTGGTCTTCCTTAAGCGATGCGATTTACGAGGTGTATATGTATAACCTTAAATCCACAGTTTGCTCATAGATGGCGTATTGGCCAAAGTGTTTTTTTTTTAAGAGTTTGACATCATCTGTTTTTACCTATATTTCAGTACATTGTAGTTTTATATACCGGAAAGTCAATTTTTCCTGAGCGTATCATTTCAGGTTTTTTACTAGAAACAAAGGTTATTCGAAAAACCTCGGTTTGTCTGCTTCAGTTTGAAAAAATTGAATGTTGAACAGCTTCGAATGCTTGAGCAGGCCTTAGGCGGAAACGACTTATGAAGATTTGTTTCGTTCCTATTTAAGGCCTGAAATTTCTCCTGCTGGACTAAACACCCTGAAATTTAGCACAAGACGTTGAAACCTACTGTCTTAACTATAGTATGACACACGCGTTCCGCGAGCTGTTCTTCGGTTTTTACAAAAACGTTCGAAAAGGTTGTTATCGTTTGAAAGAGGAAGAATTGTTTGTCTTTGGTTAAACTAAGGAGACAAGCACTTTTATCTTTGAATGAAATATTTAAAATCAGGGAATTAAATATTACTTTAAATATACATGATTATTAATTTGAAACTATGACTCAATAATTTCTTATTCCTTTTCAAATGAGAAATGTTCTAAAATGGAGGACTTTAACTCAGTCAACCCATAGTTTTTATAAATACAATGTTGTTCGAAAAATGTTGGTCAAACATATTATTACTTTATTCAAAATAAGTTCCTGGAATTTAGGAACGCTACGGATTTTTGTTTGACTAAGTAAACAAACATGTCATTCAAACATGATTGATGTTAATATTAATAAGATCTACATTTGGCGCTTAATAGTAGTCCACTGCCAACCAAAGTGATGTTGTGGAAAAAAATGGGAAAAATCAGCTCGAAACATAAAGCCAATATTACGTCTCAATTTGACAACACGTGACATTTCAAAGGGAATGAATATTTCTTAAAAATATCGTGAGACCGGGACTACTAGCAGAAAAAAATACTCAAGGAGGCCAAAAAAGACAACCAATGTGGAAGATCGTTTTTTGGTGTTGTACAGTCGTTGGCATGGGTTCAGGACTTCGTGGAACTAAAAAACAATCTGCATCGAGCTACAGGCAAAGTAATTTCGTCAAACTCAGTGAGAATAGGGCTCGTGAAAGCTGGACTAAGAGCACTTAAGCCCGAACTGAAGCCGGATTTTCCAAAAAAGGTCAAGGAAAAACGATTGCTTTGAGCTCAGCAGCGAATCAAAATTCAAGCTCCATATTGGAGATGAGAGGATCCTTGGGCGATGAGAAACGAAAGAAAGCCTAAGCTCTGATTGCAATTTGTGGATGGTCCCAAATTTGAAGGTGTAATGGTGTGGTGATGCTTCTTTGAAGATGATGGTAGAATGAGCTTTCTAAAATCCAAAGTCAATGCAAAAGTTTACCTTTGACTCCTGGAAAACGTTTTAGAGCCCATGGTACTAGAGCTTTTTCGGGACACTTGCAGTTTCATTTTTCAAAAGGACAATGCAACTTGTCATACAGCCAAAATTGTAAGTATGAACATGTTTTTATTTTACCACGACTGACTTAAGCTTTAAAAAGAGCTAAAACTTTTATGACTTAAAATAATATTTGGGTTTTTTGTTATTTCTAAGGCTAAAAAGTACTTCGAAGAAAATAGTATCGATGTACTAGGTTTGCCTCCCTACAGTCCAGATCTTAATCCAACAGAGAATGTATGGTCTATAATGAAACTTGAGGTTGTGAAGAAGCGCACAGAGTCAGTTGATGAATTAAAAAACTACTTACCCGCATCGGAAACACGGTAAATGTCTCGCTGATAGTAATGAAAGCAAGAGGAGGTCCAACAAAGTACTAATTAGATACAACATGTTTCTAAAAGGCAATACAAAAAAAAACAAAAAGCTACACCAATATACTATTTTTCTTTTGACAAAATTCGAAAAAAATCAAAAAAAAGTTTGGCCAACATTTTCGAACGGCACTGTATATACATACTTGATACTGGTAAACGGAGGTTTTGAATATGAAAAAAACGTAAATCTTTTATAATCCTTCTCTTTAAAAGAAATTGAGCAATTTCAAAGTAAATATCAGGTAAAATTTAAAAGGGAAGTTAGCTCCGTTTCACTCTTTGAATCGGCCGTTAGCCTCAGTATAGAGTCTGTGCAGAGCGGACTCATGCAACAAGGAGGCAAATGATCACAGAATTTGGAGGCATGTTTAAATGATCGACACAACTTGAAGCACTTCTTGCACATTAACCTATCCAATTTCTATTTGATGCAACGTTCAAATGATTTTTAAGAAATGATTTGAATGCTCCTTTTACTTCGATTCATTTGAAAACAAGACAAACTATCGATCATCAAAAACTTGAGTTTGAATGTTGTGTTCTATAAAACTCAATCTTTTGTTTATTTAACAGACTTTAAAAATGTAGGTTTTGTGGATATGGTGCTCACTCAAAAAAGAAACAATTTGCATATTAATCGTTCTCGGTCTCAGCATGGAATCCGCGTAGCAAGGACTTGCCCAAAAATGAGTCAAACAGAAACAAATGATGCAGAATTTAACATAAATAATGTAAAAATACTGAAAGTTCCGTTATTTTTGACTTAAAAATGTTTAACTCCAAAATATCCATCAAGAAATAGAGAGCCACATCTTGCAATTTCAACCAAAATCGGATCAGGATAAGTTATTTGAAAGGTTAAATTTTGATAATAGTCCCTCGTCTCAAAAAGCACCCAAAGAACATATTTAACCATTTCTTGCTATTCAAAATCATCTCATATTTTTAAAGCCTATCTGTTTTTCTTCCTTATAAAAACATTTATTGCTTCAATATAATAATAACTTCTTCTCGATTAAGCAAGGATGATTTCTTGCTAAATTAAACTTCAAGCCGATAGCGAAAGGAATCAATTTGATTCTTTATGATGTCGTCCTTTCTTTCTTTTTTCATCTGATGGATTGTTTCCATTGGAAAACATTTGAATAAAAATTTATCAAAAATTCCACCCAACAAAATTATGATCTGTGTTATCTCTCTCCTCACATCCTCATCATCATCTCACATCAAAAATATACAGAACAAGACACAAATTTAAAAACTTTTGTTCGCACTATGCATCGGCGGCGGTGAAGCCGTCAAAAGGCTGCTGTTGCAAGGAGGAAGTTAGTCAACAATGCGTGGTCACATTGACGACTTTGAAAACTTAAAGCATCAACCATATCCTCCCCTTTTCGTCCTTTTCGTTCCATTCTGCTTTCTCCTGACATCACTCACATTTACATTTGAAATTTCATAATTTATGATGACACCCTCGTCCTGTGAGGGTGCTCTGCTCTCCTCTACTCGTATATGTGATGTCGTTGAGCGGGCTAAGGATGGATGGCGATAGAGGTCGGTGGTGGAAATGTGGCAACAACAACAAAAAAAAAAGAAAAGAAGATCTTTTAACTACAAAGCACGAACTGAAAACGGGAGCTATAGAGTACGGCTATACTATGTGTCCCATCCTATCCAACCGGAAATTCATGCATTCATGCAAAATCTATAAGGACGAACCGATAGTTCGTCCTGACTGCCTGCTTGCCTGCCTGCTTTCAGAGGAAGCTATATTTCTCTTTTCATCACACCATTCATCCAAAGCAGCACTAGCGCGCACTATTCCAGCTCCTGCTTCTGCTTTTGCTCCTGCTCCAGATCCTGCGATGGTACCACACTCCACACTCCGTGTGTCAAGTAATACATTATTACATATCACGTGATGTCGTATTAAACCCACACTAGATGTTGAACGTTGTTGCCACCGTTGTTCCGCGCGGATAGAATATTTTATAAGCAACATGTAGTGGGTTTTGTTGTTATACGTTATACTCTACTGTACTGGTAACGAATGACGGGTAACGGGTTTACGGGTATGCCGCCGAAAAGGATGTTTTTCGTGGGCCACTCTTCTCTTGTTTCTGTTATCCTACCACCCACCCTACTGACACTACTTCGAACTGGGAGAATGGGGGAAAGATGGAGGGTTCCAGGATAACGGTTTATGTGTCACATGAAAACTGCTCGTGTGTAGAATATCCGTTTTGATGCGTTCAGGGAAAGGACCCATGTCCCGCTCCCGGTCTCTTTCTGGATTCGTATTTTGATATCTCTGACGAGTGAATATTATGACGAAGGCATCACAGACCAAGGATGTGGAAAAAAGGAAGGTAAGGGCTGAAGGCTGAGAACTGACGGCTAAAGAGGATGAGTATTTCTAGTGTCCTTATTTTGTAGGTATATGGAATAAGCATAAATTCCTGAATATAACGTGGATACCCACATTTCAACTCACCAAACGACATACATATAACGGGGTCGGGTTGTTAAGGAAGATGATGTGGTTGGTATAGAAGAGCTAAGCTCTGACGTTTTATAGAAAAATAGTTTACACTTTTAGATGGGATGCGTATTCAAAATGTCGGTAGGTAGGTGATGAACGAAAAATTGTTAAGAAAAAGAAAAAATAATATTGAAACAGGATTATGGGATTATTTCGTTTATAGAAAGCGCAAGAAACTTCCTTTTGAATATTACTCAAGAGGAAAATGTGTCTTTCTCCACCAACATAGAAAAAGAAAAATAAGATATAAAAAGTAAAAAAGTTATGAAGGTAAAATTGTGTCTCATCATAAAATTCATGCATGCATTTCATGTTCAAAGAAAATGAGATTGAATATCCTTGAAGCAAGGTGTTTATGGTATATAAGTTTATGGATGCAGCTTCAAGAAAAACTTATCCATATAGAGATAGAGTGAGAGATCTACATAATCGATTAACAAGGACAGGTTTTCGCAACCGCACTGAATGTGGCAAGATTTTCTTTTTTCTGGCAGTCAAAATATAATCTTATTATGTAAGTCAAAGTTTAATAGAAAACCGAGATCAAGACACGCGGAAGAAGGTAGGAATATACTTCAAAATAGTCAAGTTGTTAAGTATTTCGGAGGTATAAGAAGATTTGTGAGGGTTGGGCTAAAATTAGTTTTGGTAATTATTTTTTGTGAAAATACTTCCGTTTCCTTAAAGGAAAAAACAAGTTTTGTAAAAGATGTCGGGATTAAGGATTTCCTCAGGTTTCTTATCTTTTTTTAAGAGGATTAACTTTATTTTTCAATATTCCAGATCTTAGACCAAAAAATTGTCTACAAGTATGTATTTTTTATACCCAATGGAATTTATGTAAAGTTTTCTGAATGCTGTATATACTCTGAAACTTATTGCCTTGAAATAAATTGTCTGACTTCTGGTAGAACATTTTTTGAAGTTCATCGTGTCTTTTGCTTGGTAAAAACGGTTGTCATTCCTTACAATATTGTAAGATCTATCCCTTAGAAAATGTCCTTTGCGTTTTACAAGCGTGTGAGGTTAGTGTTTTTGGTGACAACATCGCTTTAAACGTTATTGTCAGTCAATATTCTTTTAAATGTCAGATGTCATTATTTAAAACCATTTAAAATTTGGTGAAAATTTTCCGCTGTCATATAAAGTTTTTTTTAGTTAGTTTAGTTTGACAATTGAGAATGTCCACTTCTTTTCGGTAAGATTTGATAATTCATCATTCATTTTTAAACGCCACAACGCTTCTAAATTGTGGAAATGTTCTTTGAGAGTTTAACAATGTTTAGTTAAGAAAATCATTTATGATTAAATGGCTTCGTCAATATTTGCGGTTTATTCACATAGACCTGCGGCTTCAGAAAACTCTAAAATAAAAAATCTCAAAGGACAAAATACTTAATCCAAGCCATGGAACACTTGACCAGAATATCGACTGTGTCTTTAGTTGTGTGGCACGCAGCACCATCCTCTTGAAAACGTATGTCCTCTGTGTCCATTTCAACCAATTAAGGCTACAAAAAGTTGTTGATGGTCTACCTAAAGCGATTGTCGTTGACCGTTATGGACAAGGAAGGATGATTTTTTTTGGATTGTGAATCTCGCGTGGATTGATGTAGATTCAAATTCAGCAAATTTGTCTATTTACGTACATATTGTTTTTGTTTTGTTTGTTTATTTTACCGGAATGATCAGCCTCGGAACTCGACCACCCTCTCAAATAAATAGTTCCTCACAACTGATGGAAAAAGTGCAGAGCTTTCTATACCTTGGAAGTATCGTCTCCATTAAAGGCGGAACCGATCAAGATATCATCTGCCACATCGGCAAAGCACCGCGTTCGGTATACTTTCAAAAATTTGGAGGAATTACTGTATCAGCTAAAGAACAAAGCTACTAATGTTTCTCACAAATGTCGAATCTATGTTTCTTTTATATGGGTGCAGCACCTGGAAGATTACTTCTGCTATTGCAAGAAATCTGCTAACCTTCGTGAATAGATGTCTTCGCAAAATCTGGCCAAACCGAATATATAATGAGTTCCTTCATAGAAGGACAGGTGAGGAACATATTGACTCTATTAAAGGAAGGCGTAAGTGGCAATGGATTGGATATAGGCTTCGAAAAGGTAATGACTGAATTGGAGGATAAGCAATGCAGTGGAATCCATTCACACAAGAACAAAGAAGAGCTGGACGACCGAAAAGCACATTACGCAGGACAGTCGAGGAAGAATCAGCGTCACAAGGCAAGAGTTGGAGGAAGCTGAAACATATCTCCGAAAACCACATCCGTTGGCGGGTAGGCGTAACCCGTCCCTATTGAAAAACTACTTAAAACTATCAAGCTTTCAATTGTTGTCAAATGTTTCAGTAAATAATGTCACAAATATCTTTCAATAGATTGAACTTACATTTTGTGTCAAAATACTGCCGGTAACGTTATTTTTAGACTCAGTTTGAAACCGTTAGAAGTCATCATTGAAGTCGATTGACAGCATTTGACAGTTATTTCAGTGTCATTTTTACCAAATACCAAAACTGCTGATAGCTAAAATTGTAAGAATTTGGGACAAAATGTGACAACCGTTTGATACTGATTAAAAAAATATATTTTGACAGAAAGTAAAATAAACAATTTGGTCAACACAAGCTGTCAAAATCAATTCGTCCCTATTGGAAAACTTCTTAACTACCAGGCCTTCAATTATTGTCATATGTTTCAGTAAATAATGTCAGAAATATCTTTAAACAGATTGAACAGAAGTCTTCATTGAAGTCGTCTCACAGTATTTGACAATTACTTCACTGTCATATGCACCAAATATCAAAACTGCTAACAACATAAAG
This sequence comes from Eupeodes corollae, assembly GCF_945859685.1. Lineage (NCBI taxonomy): Eukaryota > Metazoa > Arthropoda > Insecta > Diptera > Syrphidae > Eupeodes > Eupeodes corollae. The sequence continues at coordinate 1,138,966 of NC_079148.1, read as the reverse complement.
TGTAAGAATTTTGGGACAAAATGTGACAACCGTATGTGACTGATTAAAAAAATATATTTTGACAGAAAGTAAAATAAGCAATTTGGCCAACACGAGCTGTCAAAATCAACCCACCCCTATTGTAAAACTACTTAAAACTACCAGGCCTTCAATTATTGTCAAATGTTTCAGCAAATAATTCACAAATATCTTTAAATAGATTGAATTTACATTTTGTGTCAAAATATTGCCGGGAACGTCATTTTGTCAGAAGTCTTTATTATGGCTGTCTGTTCACTGTTATATGTAACAAATACTAAATCAGGTAACAGCTTAAATTGTAAGAATTTGAGACAAAATGTGACAACCTTATGTGAACGGAATTGGGCAGTTTTAGAAACTTGGCAATTGTCAGATGTCAACACTAAGATCTGCCAACTGTCTGTTATTAGCTTCAAGTTTATGCCTTATAAAAAGTTGAATTGTAATGCAGTTTAAAAACTGGATTCTACCATTTTTTTCTTCTTTCTTGTCTCCTTGCACCATATCCATTATTTCTAAAAAATGTTTATTGCGATGTTTTGTATGCAGAATTTTTGCACAAAAGAAGGTTAATTTACACCAATTAATTTAAAAGTTTTCAAATAACTTCAAATGATAACATTTTCGCAACCTTTTCTATTCCATTCTTTTCTCCAATTTCACAATAAAGTTTCCATAGAATTCAAGAATCATATCGAGGACAGCGAGCACCTGTATTTCAAAGTGTATATAGCGTACTGAGTACCTATGCCTTTTAAAAGAACAATAAATGGTTGTTTTGCGAAATATTTATAGCAAAGTTTTTGTTTATAGCTACGCACAGGACACACAGGACTCTAGACTCAGTACACAGGACAGGGACACCGCACACAATGCACAATCCAAATGACCATAAAGGCTTTCGGATATAGGTAGATCCTCTCTGTTATACCTATAAGCTATAGTTCTAGGCTTCGCACAAAATAATTGTTTAGAAATCATCTGTGGCGACCCGGAGTTGTGGTTGCCGCATTCTTATCGAACCGCACACAATTAGCCATAACATGGCTTGGCCATTGCAGAGGGTGTCCTTTCAATCCAGACCTACATATATTCAGTCTATGTTCTATCCGCACTTTGTTTTCTACGTCCGTCGTCGTCTACGTTGAGGTCTACGTCTAAGTCTATGTCCTCGGCCTTGTCATTGCCATTGCCGGTCCCGGTGCCGTTGCTAGGCCGAAAGAATTTGATGTCCTAGGTGAATCCATTCCTAAGCAGGGATGTTCATCATCATTTGGGAAGACTGTAATGTGGAATGCTGCTTACATCATCATCGGAGGTGTAAGCATTTTTGTTTGAATTTTTTGCACTCCTCCTAAACTTGTTTGTTTTAAGAGGTTTTTCATTTATATAACAATCTTTTGAGAGGTCCTCGAGAGACTTCTAAGTTGGCTTTTCCAATTTCAAGGGTAGTTTAAGCTTTATAGCATTAATCTTTTTCTTTGATTGAAAAAGTTTCCCTCCAAAATGTTTTTCTTTATTAAGGAAACACTCCAAAAGGACATTTCATGAACAAATAAAAGTGACATCTTTTTTTTAAGGATACGAATATATTCAAATTATGGAGTTTTTAGGATCCTCCTTAGTTAAATCAAAATTTATTCTTTTATCGCCCCTTTAAATTGAAGGGAAGCGCCTTTTGCATTTGGTTGCATTGCCTTTCCAAATGAACCACTTCTGGAAGTCACGTTTAGAACGGAAGCAATAAAAGAAAATAATTAAAAGTTTTCCTCTTATCGGACTGATTTCGAGTCATTTGATAATTCCTCTGCAGAGCAGAGCATCCAACATCCAGCATTCAGCATCCCCATCACCATTACCACAGAGAGCACACTTCCCATCTCAAGAAATTGCCTCAGATACCAATCGGATTATACGGCTATATAGGGCTATAAGGATTTTTCATTGCAATAGGCTGGTGGATTTATTCAAAATTAAGGCATTCTAACCTACGACCGACGACGCTAAGCTACGTATAGTTATAGTTTGGTCCTTAATTCGATAAATGAATGTTTGTATATAGAAATAGGTTCTTATACCTGTGGACTGCGTAAAGGTGCTTCAGGTTATAGTATCGTCCTCATAGAATTGTGGTATCCTTGTTAGCATTATTGTCGTTGTCGTCATCGGAGGGTTTGCGCCCTCATTGTGACAGTTTACATAAGGATAATGTCAATGATAACTTAGAAAACTTTCCCCGATGCGACCAAAGTGATAGTAGTGGGAACGGGAGCGGGAAACGACAGGAAGATGATAGCTTGATGGTACCTACATTTTTCCCTGTAATGAAATAACAATAAAACTCTATAGCGTTGAAAACAATTCGTATCCTTTTGAGAAATGAATCGCCCACCCTGCCCGGTCCGACCATCTGTGTATAAAAACTTAATTAAAAGCTGGCGCCAAATTATACCCAGTTAAATATAGAAAAGATGTCGGCACGAGGACGCGATGCGGTGTGATGGCGGCGGGCGGAAATGCTATGACGACGATGACGTGAGGAAGCCACATAGACGGCATTCTCTGAGGGTGTCTGGCCTCTGGGCTCAGATCTGATGGGAGTTTTTTGGGGGAGGAGGGCAGGTATTTTTGGGTTGGAAATAACATAGGTAGTGTACTGTATTGCTTTTTAACATTTCCACCACCGAAAATCCCGAAAAATCAGCCCATGGTGATGCGATATTCCTCTGGAATTTGATGTATTGAAAGCAGGAGGAAATTTTTAGTATGTGTGGTATACGAGTGATGGCGTCGTCAGCGTGCGTCGCGTAGTCGTGCGTCGGTAGGTTGGTCGGTCGGTGAGATGTGAAGCTTATTTGAAGGGGCCAAAAGAAGGCATCTGGCTGATACTTTGCTCTTGCTCCAGCTCCAGCTTTTAGCTTCAGCTCCAGGTACGTGTTGTTTCGAAGTTTTTCGTTCGAAATACTTTGTTCTTTGAGAGCGCGGCATGCGATATCAAAAGAGGATTATGGTTTTAAGCGAAAATGAAAATGAATTTTTAAAGTTGCGAGCATCTGGAAATTAATTTGAATGCAGGAAGAAGATTGATGTGGTGTTTCATGTGATTTTGTTCTTTTTGTTTTTCAATTTTTTTTTGCTGTTTTTAAAGAGTTTTCTTTTTGCTTTTTTACATTTTCTTTTAAATAAATAAGACCCATGGTCTTTTGCGTATTGCGTTGTACAAGTTAAACAAGAGTAGTTAAGCATTATGGAATGTTTTATGGTTGTATAAAGTTTTTTCCTTCTCGGGGGAATGAGGTACATGTATGATGTATTCAAAACATACATCAAGAGTGAATTTATGAACATTTTGTTTTTATCAAAAAACATGAATTTTAATAATATACCAAAGTTGTTAATTGTCTTTCAAACAAGGATTAAGGAAATATCGACTGGAAGGACTTAAGTAAAAAATAAAGGAACACATCATACCTAAATCAACTCAGAACACTAAAATTGCTGCAAATGTAAAAAAATAAAATATGTGTCTTTCGAAAAGTTTACTTGTTGGTAGTTGTCAAAATTTACAAGGAAAACTGAAAAATTTTAAAATTATGCGGAGCTTAGACCTTAAATTTTCATCTAGAAATTCAGGCAATTAAATAAGGCTATATTTTGATAAACCATTGACGGATAGAAATGCGTAATAAATAGATAATTAATCCTAACAAAAATTCTGAAAAAAGGTCAATTTTGTTTGACGACACTTTTCTGCAAACTATGGGTTTAAAAAAAATGAAAATATATGTAGAAGCTTGGTTATAATTTTGCATACAAGGATTCCTTTTGTACCACCGATATAAATGGAATAAATTCTAAGTTAGTGTTTTGACTGTCTGTCCTAGTCCCTACATTCTTAACCTTAAGGTCTATCGAGTTTAATAGTGGAAATTAAGGTTTTAAGCAGATTCGCCTTAGGCGTTTTTATATTTCTTTATGATAAAAACTTTCAAATTGTCTCTAAAACGGCCGCCCTGACAAACAATGTTCTCTCGAACTATAGTATTGCCCCCCTCAAACAATTTAGCAGTAATACTCGCTCTTCCAGAAACGCTCATCAGTTTACCATTGAGCTCAATTTCCGAAACAGCTGTTTTCCTTCTCATTTCGATATTTACGACCAATATCTCTTCTGTAATTCTCTCTATTTTCCTTAAGCTCGCACTGTGTTTAATCTTTAAACATATGGAGGGTAACAATAACCCTTGATTGCGCGCTGACTATAAAAAAAGTCTTTTATGAAATTTTCCAAAATGTTTGTTCTTAACTTTTTTACTTTTTCAGAAGTGTAATTTTTTAAAATTTATAAGGAGTTAACTAACCGATATCAGTATTTAATTTTTTTTTAACAAGATCTTCTAAATATCACATTTTTGAGTACTCGGACTAATAAGTGTTAAGTTTAAATTAAGGAAATTCAAAATGGCGTAATTTTTAATTATACAAAGAGTATCATCAACTTAACTCATCCACACTTTTGGTAATACAGAACGGTTCAGATGTTTTTTTTTCAAAGTTCTCCATCCAGATACCTGCAATGAATAAGGCTAATATAAAACGAAAATCCCAAATCCATGTCAACATTTCTTATCGCAATTCAAAAGCAAAACTTATATTTAAAAAAATTATACAGTCGTTATATTTGGATCAATATTGACGCCTCTAGGCACATCGGATCATGGTGTCATATGATCTGCTAATTTCTCGTGTCAAACAAAACTAGTTAAAGAAATGCATGATCTTTAACTGGTCAGTATGCTTCCTCGGTAGTGACGTAGACTTCAAAGCAAATATGATTATCTAATATTATTCGCTTGGGAAAAGAAACCTTTATCCCGAATAGGATTGAAATGAAATGGGGTGGCGCAACAGTCCGTTGTGAACCAGGGCCTAGTGACTTACAACTCTCAACCATTCCTGTGTGCGAGTAATGTTGTCAGGAATGGAGGGGACCTACAATTTTTATGCCGAATCCGAACGGCTAATTTGAGAAAGCACTTTTTCATGACAAGAATTACTCTTGAAGGATTTGTCAATTCCTCGCAAGAGGCAGTACCCGCGAAAATTAATTTTTTTTTTTTTTTTTTCTTAAATTAAGCCCGAATAGGATTAAATGATTTAAATTTATGGCTTAATCATGGTTGCATTCGAGCTGCAAAGAGGTTATAAAGGAGAAAAAGGTGAGCTTCCGGTGTTTTAAAACCAACCCAACTGAGGAAAACCGAAAAAGGTTTACGCAACCCAGGAACGCCTGCAACGCCAAAATTGTGCATGTTCAAAAACTACGGTAAAAAATACTGCAATGTCTCAAAGGCAGTAAGAATTTTTGGTCATTCCTAAAAAACTTGAGAAATTCTTCCTCGGTTCCTACGCTTGTTGTCAATGACACTCCTTTAGTAAGCTCTATTGATAATGCTAACTTGTTGTTAGCCGAAAAATCCACTTAACCAGATAGTGTCATTTCTCCCTCATTTCTCAGAAGCGTTAAGAATTTCATGGAACCAATCCTTTTTCGAACTCGAACTGGTCCGTATGGTATCCCCGTTATTATTCTGAAGAGGTGTTCTTCTCACCAGCAAAACCACTGCGTAAGCTTTTACATCTATACTATTCTTCTGGCCTCGTTCCGAGTAGTTCGAAAACTGTATTGTATTGTTCCCCCAATCCCAAAAAAGGCGAATCTTCTTCTTCCGAAAATTAACGACGCTGGTTACTTATCAGCTTAAGAAATATCTTGAAGAACGGAAGGTTCGTAATGACTGACAATACGGCTTTCGTAGCAATGAGTCCAATTGTGATCTCATGGTTTGTTTCACCGAAAAGTGGATAAAGTGGAAAAGTGAATAAAAGTTTAGGTGGCACAGGAAGGGATCGAACCCAAGACCTCTTGCATGACAGTCCAACGCACTAACCATCATGCCACTTGCTAAAGCCTGCCACCTTATTATCTTATCGAAAATGCGTGCTTTCGGTATTGGCGAATCTCTTCTTCGTTGGATTAGAAACGTTCTTTCAAACCGTTCAATACAAGTTGTTTTGCACGGATTCAAGTCTAAAACCCATAAAATAAATGCTGGTGTGCCCCGGGCCCCGCTTTGTCTTCGGCTCTTTTCCTCATTTTTATAAATGATCTCCTATCTGCTACTTCGAATCCAATACATTATTTCGTTGACGATAAACTCTTAGCTTTTCATATTCGTTTCCAGACTCACAACCCTCTTCTTCGGAGTCTAACTTCGGGCGTAAAATGAGGTACAGAGATTCATTTTTTAGCAGTACTACGCGAATGTGGAATGCCTTACCACGCTCTATCTTTCCCTATCATTGGAATGGTCAGAAATTCAAAATCAATGTACACCGACACCTCCTATCCAACCCTTCCTCTTTTCCTAACACTGTGTCTTTGACCTATTAAAGGTATACAAAACCCTTTTAGTGTGTTCCCTAATTACAAAACAAAAAAGGTTGGAAATAATGGGGTGCATTGCATAGAGTCAAAGCATGATGGTTAGTGCGTTGGACTGTCATGCAAGGGGTCTTGGGTTCAATCCCTGCCTGTGCCACCTTAATTTAAAAAAAAAAATTAATTTTCGCGGGTACTACCTCTTGCGAGGAATTGACAAATCCTTCAAGAGTAATTCTTGTCATGAAAAAGTGCTTTCTCAAACTAGCCGTTCGGATTCGGCCTAAAATTGTAGGTCCCCTCCATTCCTGACAACAGTACTCGCACACAGGAATGGTTGAGAGTTGTAAGTCACTAGATTTTTTTGTATGGACGCTTTGAAAAACATTTCTGAAATGTTTCTTTAGTTCACATTTTTGTAAATTGTTTTTTTTTTTTTTTTTTTCTCATCTTCTTCATAATTTGTTTTTTTTTTTTTTAATTTGAGATAAAGCATTTTGTATTTTATTATTAAAATTGTCGTCAAGTGGATTCTTCAAAATGTGTATCTTGCATTGTTGCATACATTTTAATCAATTGGATACAATTTTCCATCCATCCTTTTCGCGGCTTTTTCTATTTATAATAAAACTCGTTACGCACTTTCTATCCTTGTAAATGCTCGGAAAACAAGGTGTTAGAGGTACCAAGTCGACCAAAAAGTTTTCATGGCGTTATGCTTGTGTCACTGTCAAACAGGTTTTAAGGGTTACAAGGGTTTTATCCCTGCCTTTTCCAGAAACAAATTTTTCAAGAAAATTACAAATCATCCAAGAGTAATTGTTGTTCTTTACAAAATTCTCTGTTTGGATTCGGTATAAAAATTGTAGGTCTACTGCATTTTTGACATTACTTGAGGATTGGAGTTGAAAGTTACTAGGCCCTGGTTATTTAAAAACTTTAACGTCACAAAAATGTGTAAAATTTAAATAAATCAACCAAATGCTTATATTCTTGCATACTTATTGACTTCATTTCGTTTAAGCTTAAGCTTTAATCTCTGTCTCCGAAAATGGGTTTGATCTATTAATCAGAATGATTATGTTGATTTGCAATAATAATGTATGATTTTTAAAAAAATCCTTGAGCTTTAAAGAATTAAATATATTTTGATACTTTCTGAATTTTTTTGAAAAAATAACTTTCCTGCTTCAAACTAAAATGTTTCTAAATCTCCACATTCTGTTTTTATACACTTGTTTTTACTCTTTTGTTGACAAAGTTATTTTTCATGTACACTTATTTCAAAAAGTACCTCATTTGCTTTTGAGTTCAAATTAATATTCAACAAACTATGTAAGTTCAACATGTAAGTAGCTGGTTACATGGGTCATTAATCATTGATATTTACCAAATAATGTAAATCGATTTCTGTGAAAGACTATTTTGTCAAGCTCAAGCATTATTAACACTTGCCACTGCTTCATCTGAAGGCGGAACGAAAACATATCGTCTTATACATGTCTGAAGCTTTAAGAATAAAATCATTTTTAAGTATATGCGCGTACCTAAATGATGAATATTTAAAAACCATAAATTAATTCATCTAACTTCTGTCCAAAGAAACACTTTATAAGTATTTAAGTTAATGAATTTCTTCACTAATGACTTAAAGTCGACAAGATTGGTATACAAACAGCTTAAGGGAGTTGAGTTAAATCGAATTAAATAAACCAACACAAGAAGACAGTCAGTTTTGGAAGCATCGCGCCCATTTTGGATCAAAATGTAATTTTGTTTGTTTGTTATGATTTATTTACATACAACTATCAATCATTCTTAATACGAACGAATTACAATATCTTTTATGAATAAATTTATAAATTTAGACTAACAACAACAATAAAAACACTAAACAAACAAAAGATATAACTAGCTCCACCGCACGTTTAATTTATTCAACGTGCTTTGAATGTTTAGGTATTTTTTTGGCCTCTTCTCGCATCAGTGACGTGCGGTTTTGTTTTTGTTTAAAAGTTTTGTGTTTTTTAAATTGATTTAATGTCATTTGTATACAAATGTACAGCTACACCCCTACAAAAGAATTAAAATTAAAATCAGTAAGACATTAAGTTAAAAGATGTTAATTAATCGAAGTAGGTGGATTAACGGATAGGCAGTTGAATATTTTGCTTAAAATTCGTCAAACATTAAACTTGTGAACACAAAAATGAGACACCCTCCAATTGAAATGGGTGTACTGCTAGCATGAAGTAGTTACTACTTTGTTTTATAATTAATGGGAATGGGGGTTATCAATACCCTTAACATGTTTAAAGTTTAAACACAGTGCGAGCTTGAGGAAAATAAGGAAGAGAATGATAAGGAAAAACAGAGTTGGTTAAAGCTTTTCACATTCTCGATGTGCGGTTAAAAAGAAGTCTCTATGATTGACAGTAATTGAGCTCAACTTTAAACTGATGTGCAATACGACTGAATTGTTTGAGGGGCAAAAGCAACTGGCTAATTCCACAGAACACAGTTTTTACAAATACAGTTCGTTGTACCTAAGGCATTAAACATTGCGGCGGTTATAGTTTGACAATCATTTTAAAAGCTCTTTTTTTGATTCTGTTCAAAATACTTAGACTTGTTTTAAGGGCACGAACGAAGGCTTCGTAAAGTACAGCCAGGTAACAAGGGGCCTTTCTTGCACAGTCGCGTCGTAGAAATCCTAAGGACCTAGCAGCATTTTTGGCAATATTGAATATGTGATAAGAGGTAATCTGTGAAACACTTACCGAGTATTGAAAATTAATTAGTTTCCTGGATGCAAATGCCAATCATTGATAGTGGCATCCAAGGTGGGTTGCGCTTGGCAGGAAACAGTATTGAGTTTTTGAAGCTTTAAATTCTAGACGATTCTCACAGAATCCTGCTTGTTTGGCATCGAGTGTGGCCTCAAGGTGTTCTTTGATGTGTTCCAGTTTGCTTTTTGCTACTTTTTTGGCAACGGCAGTTAGAACGCAAATTCCTCTCCAGTTTTCTTACTTTGTAAGATTTCCTTTTTTTGTGAGCTTGACGATGATTCCCTTCTTCCACTTATAGAGGAAGCTTTCGGTGGTCCAGGTTTCCTTTAACAGCGGATGAAGCAGTTCGCTTGATGAGGTTGGCGCTCTGCGGGAATTGAATCAAGTTCTACCGCTTTGTTGTTTTAAAGTGCTTTAATTGCGGTAACGTACTCATCTTTACAGGGAGGTGCGGTGCAGATTCGGGGATAAGTTTCTTCAGAAGGTATGGGCTGCACGTTGTTTGCAAGCAATCATTTTAAAACCGAGGAAAAGTGTTCTTTCCACCTTCTGACTTGCTCATCCACTGAAGTTATCACAGCACCGTCTACTTCTTTCACCAGGTGTTGCTTTGAGCTGTGTGTACCGGTCAGCTCTTTGGCTATTCTGTAAATATTGCCGCTGTCGCACCTGCTTGCAGCATCTTCTGCTTCTTGCGCCAATGCGTTGATGTAGTTACGCTTGTTGCGGTGCACACTGCGGTGAACCCCTCTATTTTTCATGCGATACGATTACTCCAGCCCGTTTCTTCCTTCCTCTTGTGCAGCAGTTACTTTGACTTTTAACTGTTTGAGTTCGTTGATCCTTGCCCAAGATTCTTCTGAAAGCCAATTGTTGTTACTTTCTTTCTTCCGACCGACTATTTTGTCAGCACCCAAAATGAAAACATTTTTCACAGCATTCCATTAGTGTTCAATATCGTCATGTACTTTGCTGCTGATTGTTCTCATTTCGTGTAAAAGGTGGTCCCTAAATTGATGACGGGTCGTGGGATCCTTCAGTCTGTCGATTTTGAAATTGGGGGCGTTTATTTTGCATTGGATCTTCGATCTGTAGCTGTACGCAATCTTAGGGTAACTATCATTACGTGGTGGTCACGGCAAGTCCCATATCGGCGCCTCTTCTGTTTCGTACATCCAAGAGACTGCTTCTAAAGCGTCAAGATTATTAATTAATGTGCCTCAATATAAGTTGGTTAGAGTGTAGCTGTCAGATGAACGACTGTCTTTTTAATGGTTGTTCTGGAGATTTTATTGCACCTTTTTTAAATTTTATGTTAACTGCGGTTCTATTGGAAGATTTTCCATTGGATATTGAAATATTAACAAGACTTATATGCTCTTCGAAAACGATTTTCCTTCTAAAAAAATCTATCGTTGAAAGAGCTATCCTTTGGTCCATCAAAATATAGTCCAAACGATTCATGGATTATTAAGAACTTCTTGGAAAGAGTACCTACTCCTTTTCTTTCTTTCCATAAACTTGCCTTATTTTATTTCTTTCTTCTACAAAATTAGTTTTTTCCTTTGTTAGAAGACCAACGTCTTGAAATGTTGCGTTAACAATTGCTGCTACAGACCTATCTGAAATACCGTCCCTATCAGATACATACATAAGCGAAAGTTGGCATCGAAGATTTTAAAATTTATTTCAAGGCTTATCTCGGGAGAATCATGCTGATAAAGTTAACGTCTCCCTTTCTTTTTCAACTGAGAGCTCAAGCTCTGCTTCTGATAAAAACTCTATCGGAATTAACTAGACAAATGAGGTTTAGTCTCTTCTTCTGATAAAAACTCTATCGGAATTAACTAGACAAATGAGGTTTAGATCCATCTATAAAACTTTTGGACCATCTATAGGTCGTAAACTTGGCGAGCAGCACTTCGGAAAATGGCTTGACTCGAAATTGAAGAAATTTTAACGTGAGTTTCACAAAACTTCTATCAGATTGTTTGGATTTTAGGCATAAGGTACTCGTATTATAAAAATGAATACATTATATTCAAATATTATCTGATCCACATATTTCTAAAGATTGTACAATAGTTACATAGAAAACAAGAAAAAAGGCTGACTGAAGTAATCCTTTTATTTGGGAATTATACATCATCATTGTGAACATTTTGATTAAATTTATGATTTTGTACACTACTCGAAAATATGCCTTGAATTGTTAAAAAAGTCTTTTCTATTTCGCGGTTATTGATATAAAAGTCAGCTTACAAATAATAATATTCTTAATCGAAAACATCTTCATGTTTTACCTTCAACAAAATTCAATTCAAAAACTTTTGAAAACATCGAAGCATAAAACTCAAAGAAAAACTTCTCTCTAAAATGTTGACAAAATTAGAAGGTACATGTACCTACCTACCTATAAACAAAATACCTTCAGGTATTTCATTGCCATCAAGGTAAGAGGTTCACCACAACAATTCAATCCCTTTTTAGAAAATAACTCTATTCAAGTATATGAAGGAGTGCCTCAACATTAAATTATTATATATCTTAAAGTTATGCCCTATCCTAATACTCAAACTTTATGACATCATTACCCATTTCCTTTATTATATCATCCACCAGGACGAAACTTCCCACCCAAACCATAACAATTAATCACAAAATTTCCCCCACCCCACCCAAGACAAATATGCCACGGATGTGTAGAACAATTGAGTTATATTCAACTGGAAATTATCCAAAAGACCTGATGCGGTCACCTGAACTTTTCATCAACCACCATACAAAACTCAAATAGGAAACCTAATAATTTAGAGCAGGTTCTTTAACCTCTAATTTTTGAATCCAGAACACACATCGGTATAACACTTTTCTTGTTTCTATTTCTTTCTTTTTGTGTTTTTAGTTTGTGTTTATTTTAATTCTTGTTTTGGTTATGTTTTTTTTCTTTCTTTTTAATTTGAATTTGTTGAAAATAATTAAATTCATCAAAACAACGGCGGACTTTATACACAAAAGCATTTCACAAACAAAACACCGCATTCCAGAGAATCCTGGGAATGTAAACTTACCACCATCCTCTCACCACTGTACACCGCCAGTAACCACGAGTAGTACCACCGCTGCCGCCCGTCATCGTCGTTTACACGCTTTTCCTAATTTGATTTACAACTTTAGCATTCAACCTAGAAACTGTACCAAAGTATACCTAAATTCTTTCGCTCCAAAAAATTCCCTAATTAAATTCAGAACTTTCCGTGCCTATGTCAGGCCCACCGCAATTCGAAGTTCTTCTTCTTCGTTTGAAAAACATTTTACTCGTATCGTCTTAAATGGCTGATACCAGATGGGAATATATACTCAAGCCTTTTCACAGTGGGGCTTTGTTGAATGAATTTTGTTATTAAATTAATGACATACAGTTGGAAGAAGACAAAAAATTGAATGAAGAAGATATAAGATATAGGATATAAGATATAAGATATAAGATATAAGATATAAGATATAAGATATAAGATATAAGATATAAGATATAAGATATAAGATATAAGATATAAGATATAAGATATAAGATATAAGATATAAGATATAAGATATAAGATATAAGATATAAGATATAAGATATAAGATATAAGATATAAGATATAAGATATAAGATATAAGATATAAGATATAAGATATAAGATATAAGATATAAGATATAAGATATAAGATATAAGATATAAGATATAAGATATAAGATATAAGATATAAGATATAAGATATAAGATATAAGATATAAGATATAAGATATAAGATATAAGATATAAGATATAAGATATAAGATATAAGATATAAGATATAAGATATAAGATATAAGATATAAGATATAAGATATAAGATATAAGATATAAGATATAAGATATAAGATATAAGATATAAGATATAAGATATAAGATATAAGATATAAGATATAAGATATAAGATATAAGATATAAGATATAAGATATAAGATATAAGATATAAGATATAAGATATAAGATATAAGATATAAGATATAAGATATAAGATATAAGATATAAGATATAAGATATAAGATATAAGATATAAGATATAAGATATAAGATATAAGATATAAGATATAAGATATAAGATATAAGATATAAGATATAAGATATAAGATATAAGATATAAGATATAAGATATAAGATATAAGATATAAGATATAAGATATAAGATATAAGATATAAGATATAAGATATAAGATATAAGATATAAGATATAAGATATAAGATATAAGATATAAGATATAAGATATAAGATATAAGATATAAGATATAAGATATAAGATATAAGATATAAGATATAAGATATAAGATATAAGATATAAGATATAAGATATAAGATATAAGATATAAGATATAAGATATAAGATATAAGATATAAGATATAAGATATAAGATATAAGATATAAGATATAAGATATAAGATATAAGATATAAGATATAAGATATAAGATATAAGATATAAGATATAAGATATAAGATATAAGATATAAGATATAAGATATAAGATATAAGATATAAGATATAAGATATAAGATATAAGATATAAGATATAAGATATAAGATATAAGATATAAGATATAAGATATAAGATATAAGATATAAGATATAAGATATAAGATATAAGATATAAGATGTAATATAAACTCTGAAAGTTTTCAATTAATCAATAATCAATTCGAGTAATATCCGTTTCAGAGTCTTAGCAAAAATGTTCCACTATAGTTGTGGCTTTGATGGTTGCACAAATTTCCAAATGCTTAAGATTTCTCTCAAACGTATTCCAAATTCTTCGCTACGTTCTTGTGTTTTCCAACATAAAAAAACTCATCAGGTTAACAAAAGAAATGTCGCGCAGTGAAAATCATTTAAGCAGTTAGCAGTAAGCACTAAAAATTATAAATAGAAGTCGTTTAAGGCAAAAAGTCACACTCAGCGGTTGTGGTATAGTTGTCAGCTCGATTTAATAACAGGAGTTCTCCAAAGAAATGGTGGCAAAGCGCTAAGGCTCTACCAAAACATCCGCCCATATTAACATCACATCAGCAAGAGGATTTTATAAATTCAAAACGAGTATATGACGGAGGATGTGTGACCACTGTTTGTGGGCAATGATCCGCTGACAGGCACTTTGGGCCTGCTTCTGCTCCTAAGACGAACAAGTTTAACATAATGCATATAGGTATGGGGTTGGTATACATGTATCTCTGAGAAGTCGTCTCTTGCTTAGTCTTTAAATATATGTGAAGGTATACGATTATATGGAACCAACATCTCTTGTTTGATGCTCTTAAGAGACTTTACGGAGGCATCTAATTAGTATCCTTTGAATTGCTCCAGCACAGAAGGAGTGCTATAAGTAGATTCAACTGCAAACACAGAGTCATGTGTATATCTATGCCCATATAGACACTCGCGTGAAGATGAATAGTCACCACAAGAGTGGAGCGAGTGTGCGGTGGATAGAACTTAAGCTATCCAAACCACCTGAAGCCTGAAACCTGCAAATGCAGATGCAGATACAGATGCAGGAGCAGAGGTAAGTATATGAGTATATCTACTAAAGAAGCATCAGAGTTCTGGAACCTCCTGATGCAACTGCTGCGGTAGATGCTTCCCATTTACGGCTTACCTTGAAGGTGCACTATGATTGTGAATTGCAAATGTGCGGGCCATGAAATATTGCAACATAAGCTCTATATTGCACTCTGTTTTCCCATATTTTCATATACTCTCGCTCTCACTTCCTCCCCTCCCTCGCCAAACCTCTATCCGAACCGCGTGTTTTTCGAAATTGAAATAATGTTAAATGCAAAACAGTTTAAATGGGGGAAGTTGCGCGAGGTATTTAATTTTAAATTAGAAAAATCAAGAGTACTACATAAGCTACATTCGTGTTGCACTATAATAATATCGAAAGGATGAACATGTGTAGATGAATTTCAAACTTGTATCCTGTTGAAACGACAAATATGTATACCAAAAACAAATACAAAAACAGCTAAGAAAGGATAATGGCATCAGTTTCGCTCACGTTTTAAAGTCAATTAAAAAATTTCCTGATAATTTTACACTATGTTAAAATACGGAGAAAGTTTAATGGGTAATGAATTGATATTCTTGTATTTTGTACGTTAAGTCAGGCTTACAAAGTGGGTTGAAAAACTTTATCATTTGCAACTACAGTGAATGCTGTGCAAATCCGTCGGCTAACACAATAGGGTTAGGACAGTCTATAGACTGTACTCATTGATCTATAAGCTTTCAGAAATATGTATGTTGGTTTTTCAACCAATAACATTAAATTATAAGGGAAGATGTTTATGAACAATACTGAATTGAGACACTTTAAATGTCAAACAAGTGTTCCTCAAGGCTGTGTTCTAACTCTTATATTATTTTCCTTTTTAATTACTGACTTTGAAAATCAAATTCCAGGATAGGTGATGTCAATATTAAGATCTGGTTATCATGTCAGAAAGTCCGCATATTCTACAACTTCAAACAAGAAGCCACAAAAGTACTGTGATACCTGTTATCTAAAAATTAACACTTTGAAGTTTAAAACTATGGTTTTAAGAGCACGCGACAGAGAATATGTTATTTTCGCTGGTGGATTCTTAATGAAAATAATATCGATATTTGAAGATGAATTTGAATACTTTACACTGACGTGATAAAGATCAAATGAAAGCCTTCCAAGTTGTTTTAAGCAGAACTGGTCATATTTTTTTAGAAACAATTTCTTCGATACAGTTTCAAAAAGTCCAACACTTCAATAAATAAATGCTGTTGTAATAAAATATACTAATATGAAATGTAAGAAGAACTTTAAAAAGTTTGAATATATTTGTTAAAGAAATTTTCCGGCTACCTAACAACACTTACTGGAAAATGGCTTACCACCAATGTTTTTGATAAACTTAATGGCTAATGCGGATCACATTGTCAAGGTAATGATTCAATCAGACTAAACCAATCAAAAACGGATCTCTTAGATTTGATTTTATTGTGATTTAATAGCTGTTTCGCACGACTTTTCGATCTTATCACTTATTGATAATGTCGAAGAATTGAAAACGCAATCTTGTTCAGATTGGAAATATCTTATATTGTATATATAGCATTGTGTTTAATCTTACAGGAAATCTGAAGACTCCATTTTCCTCAAAATGTCTATCGTTAGAGGAATGCATCATTATTTTAAAATGTGGTTAGAAGTCTTTTATTCACGAGATGTTACTCACGCAAAAAAAAATATTGAAATAATTATTTGAATATGTTTTGAAGGAAGAAGTCACCACTACTTTTTGAACATTTAAGACTATTTTCGATAAGAATAAACTACCCGCCCTTATCAGTCAATTCAAAAGACTTTTGATAATTGAAAATGCCTCATTTTTAGATTCGTTGAAACTAGCAACATATTTTGATCTTGTCTAAAAATGTGTTTCTATTCAAATACATTATTGAAAATCATATGACATTTTTGTTCTTTTAGCTGAATAGTTTATAATAACATCAGTAGATCGAAAGACAAAGAAGACAACAAATATTTGAAAAACATGCTCACTAATTATCTAGTCATCTAGATCTACCCCCGATCAGATAATCTGAGTCAAGAGATATGGTTTATATTTTAATATATACAATGAATTATCAAAATTAATTATACATGTATTCAAATTAAACTGATATAAATTATAAATATGATTTTGGGTTGTCTTATAAAAAGGCTCTGAATAAATTTTCAGCTATCAGTGCTTTATTAGTTTTGTTCCAAACTTGTTCGATTTTATTGAGTTCGGTAACTTTTTAGTTCTCCAATAAAAATGAAATGGTGAGAAAGAGAACTCACAGGACTTCCGTACATTGAGCTTTTTTTCGTGACACAATTGTTCCTATTTCGTTTCCAGAAAAAATGAATTCTAATATATATCGGATCCGAGAGTAAGAATTTCTTCATACAGTTGACTGTGCGCGTTGGCCCAAATTATTTCAGTATTAAGTTAAACATTTCTCCATTTTTCCACAGCAGATACCTAAATTGAATGGACTGTATAACACTTAAAGAACCTGGTTGAACCAAAAAAGTAAGAAACTTCTTTCTCAGTTTTTTACAAACAATTCAACAAATAAATATTATTTTTCAACATCAGACATCGTGGCGCAAGATATTCAAAGATTTATTGTTATTCGTATAAGACATTTCCTATCTCTTCTGCGTATTGTTTTAGTATTCAATTTTAAATAAATAAAGTTTGGCAAAATAGTAATTTTCAATGAGTAGCAAAAAGATATATATTTTCGCTGAAAAGTCGGCTTCAAATACAATTCAAAAAAGACTAAGACTAGCTATCTCAAGCCAATTGTTTGCCTTTTGTCCACAAATGCCTCTTTAAGAATGTGTTGTCTACAAAAAACAATCTATGCGAATATCTTTTTTTTAGATACAGAATAGTTGTTTTTTATTCTTTTAAACGTGCCGTTGTTTCTGTGTCAAATACCCTAATCTCATGTTAGAGCCCAGTTAGAAAAAATACCACAATTCAATATTCCAAAAATTAATAAAATAATAAAATAAAAAAACCTCCTGAGGCATTCAACACACTTTCAGCTTAATTTTATTCTTGAAATTCCCTCAATTCTCACAAAATATTTTCTTTTCAATTTAACACTATTTTTTTATTTCCACCAAAAATAACTATAAAATGAGAATAAGTAAATAACATTCGCATTCAATCAAAACTCACATCGACTTCGTCATCATCATCATCAAATCAAAAAAAAAAGAAAACCTCAGAGCCATAAGCTTAACTAGGTTCGAACTCTCGTTATAGTCATTGTGGTCATACATATAGAAGATTCTCTCTTGGATGGGAAGAAGAAGTATAGATATAGAATACCTAATTAATTAACCATCCATTGACCCTACTCAACTCTGTACTCGGAGTGATGATAAAAAGCTCTTGGCGCACTAACTTACCAACCAGTTGGTTAACAGTTTCGCATGTCCGAAGTCTTCACTGCGAGCTAAGGTAATAAGATTGAGATAGAAACTGAAACTACATCGCTATGGCTATGGCTATTCCAACATTGAAGATGTTGCGGCTAACGATGATGATATTTGCCGGATTGGCGGTTCTAGTTGCGGGTGAAGAAATGAATACAACTTCTTCAGGTATGATGGAGTAATTGCTTTTGTTCAAATGAGACCATTTAAATAATATTCCACAGCTTCTCCAAAGGTACAAGTGTCAATTACTACGACGACTACTCCTCCACCACCACCTCCAACAACAACAACAACACCAGCACCGCAGTTAGGAGCTGTTATGGACATTTTCCAAGCTCCATTAGCTGCCTTTAAGCCAAAAAAGCACGACAAAACTGAAATGACAATGGGCAGAGATCAGCAAAGTTCAGCTGCAACTCCAGTCCCCTCGAATATTTTTTTCAAGGCTGGAAGTGGTCTGGGATCAGCAGCGAGTTCCTTGACCGGATGGTTTAACAATCGCATGATTCCCCAGGCACTCCGACCTTCAAGCACAACCACTCCTCGTCCAGAACTCATGTTTGAAATAGTCCCAAACCAACAAATCAAACGCAGGATCGTATTGGCATCGGAAAACGGAAGAAAGCCACTCCGTAACCGCCAAAGACCGGTGATTGCTGATGATTCAGAGGACTTAGAAGATGATGAAGAACAATACAACACTAATGAAGACGAGGAGTATGACCCGAACTCGAACTTTTCGTACGACACAAAAGAAGACAACGATGACGACGAAGAGGATGATTATCAGCCCCTCGAAAAACGAAAGCCTTCTAAAAAGTCACAAAAACAACCAAATAAGCAATACTATTACATAGAAGAGGAAATCTTCGACAGTGATGATGACGATTTGGATTCCGAAGTCGAAGTCCAAATGCCCAAGAGAAAACCTCCACGTAAACAGCAAACCCAACCAAACAGGCGGCGAAAGAATCCTCCTCAAAAAAAGAAGCAGCAGAAAAGGAGGAAGCCTGTGAGAAAAGTCCAAAATCCTCAGATGGTTCAAGTTATGCAAAACCGCCCATCATATCAAACGCAAGTCAAGCGTAAGCGACGTCCATCATCATCAACTTTTGAGTTGGTTCCAATAAGTCAGAATCAAGCCATCAACTCGATTCAAAAGAAGAAACCGAGCTCTTTTACCGAAAGCAATCAACAGCGACCCAGTTCGCAATTCCTCAATATTCCTTGGTCAAGTTTGGGTTTCGCTGGGCCTCCAAAAGACCCTGCTTCAGGTGATCAACAATCGAAACCCATTATCGTTAGAATTCCACAGCAGAATATTAAACGCAAAAAACGCCCCACTAAGAAACAAACCACAAATGTTGTGAAGAATCAAAGACGTAAGCCGCTCAGAGGTCAATTGCAGAATCAATCACCGGTGTTTTCCATACTGAGTGAAGATCAAGTTCGAGAAATCTTCAAAACTCAGATTAACGAAGAACAGCAGATGATGCCACAGACCTCCCATTCTCCGATGATCTTGGACAACCAAAAGAAACCACCGAAGAAAGAGAGTGAAGAAATGTCTTCCAACAATAATGAAGGTACTGAACAACAGGATAATCCTCAAGCTGGATCAGAAGCAGCATCAGATAACGACGAAGATTCAAATAATTCGTTTATCGTAGTAGGGCAGGCTGATGATGAAGATGACAAGGAAATTGATACAAACCTTTACAGGCATTATAGCAACTATCGGGGTTTCAAGCGGATTAGAGCAGAGCCAAGGTACAGTCATAATGAGGAAGAGGATCTTGATTACGATTATGAGCGATGAGTAAAGGATTTTCTTTGATCAGGATTATATCAATGGAATTTTGAAATAAAAACGAACTGATTTAATATATTTCTGTCAATTTTTAATATATTTCTGTCAATATCTTCATACCGACATAACCTCACGTTTTATGTGAATTTCTCATCAAATAAAAGAATACAAGTAAATTTAATGTTATTTTGTTTTTTATTGAGAGTAATAACGAAACCTACCTAAAAACTCTTCCACACCTTTTGTAGAGAGTCCTTATCGTTTCATTTCTAGTGATGGCGTAGTGTTTACATGTCGAATGTCAAAACATGACAGCTGTAAAAAAACAAGATATTCAAAATGAAAACTAGTATTCGAAAAACGTTTTGTTAAAAAAGTTTTGCAATTGATTAGGACCAAAAGATCCGAATTATCCAGCAGTAATTTGTTTGGTAATTTAAACATCAAATATAAATAAATTTTACTAAGCTAAGACATGATTTCGCTAATTTTAATCGATCTTTGCTCATTTTCTCATTTTTGGCCCAAACATTTTGCTAAATTTAAACTCAGATAATAGTTTTTTGTAACTTTTTTTAAATCTGAACTTATGGCTTTCTCAGAAAATCGAAGGAGACTAGACAAAACATTAGAATAGAATGTTAATCGAATGTTCTTGTGCGGTAAGAAATATTCTAGAAGTCAAAGCCTAAAAATTCGTAGAATTGTGACATTTTTGGGAATGGGGAAATCTCTGCAATCTTAGAAAAAAAAAGCTCAATTTATAATTACATTCTCCAGCTGAATGTTTGTTTGCTTTTAAGAATTCAAAGTGTATTCTAGATGCATAGTTTTTAATGAAAGAGAATTAGGAGTTAGCTGACCCTTGATATTTCAATAATCAATATCGCTGGCACCGTCAACAAAATTGTATACTATTCATAGAAACGCGGTAAGGAACAAGTATAAAATTAAACTAACTTTTTTTTTCAGAACCCAGAAATATTTAAAGAATTAAATTTAAAGTTTTTTTTGCAAAAATAAAACCAACAAAAATGAATACTTAAAATTGTTTTTAACTTACATATTCAGAAACAAAACATAAGGTATTGAAATAAACCATTAATTTATCTTACACAAAATGTTGTTTAACATTTTTTAAATTATTAAGAAAAGTCATATTATTTCTGTCGTAAAAAATGAAAACCTTCAGAAACCAAAATAAGACTGCTAAAAATAACAGAATAACAATTGCAGATATTGACTTTGTCAAAAATGTAAAAAAATTCAAATTTACGACAATGACCGCAAGGATCTTCTATGAGGAAGTTTTAAAAATGAATATAAAATTTAATTTGTCATTCTTATATACGAGTATGTAAAACGATTTTATATTACAATTGGTTTTTAATAGTTTCTTATACAGAAATATTATTTATTAGATAACTTTTTATACTGAAAAATATAATAAACACAGCGGTTTCAAAACTATTAATTGTCGATTTCCTTGATGAGTGATGTTTTCTGTATGAATTTTGAAAATTAAGTTTTTTCCAATCACTCATGTTTTCACTGTTCACCATTCCTATTATCTTCTGTTAAACTAGCTTAACCGAAATAAGTGGCAGGAAGTGCTTGATATTTTTTTCCTTCCTCAAATCGCAAAAATTGCACATCGAATATTCAAAATGGGTAAATCTGCTTCCATCTTGTGTCACTTTACCAATATCGATATTGCTCACATTTTCGCTTATTATAAACCTTTGAAGAACATCATTTCAAAAACAGTTGAAGGGAATAAAATATTTGAAGCTTTTTCATCCCTTTGTAGAACTTGTCTTGAGCCTATCTCATTTAGTTCCTTCACCCAGAATTATTTTCTTTGTAGAAAAAATTTAGAGAAATGATATGGTGACCTTTCTTGACTATAAATCAAAGCTGGTCTTTGGACATAAATCATGCGTAGCTCTAGAGTGTAGATATGACAATCTTTAGCATCGGTTTCTGGATTCAAGGCTGTCCGTGATGGAGTAGGAGACACTTAGGCCCATCAAATGGCCCACTGTGATACCACATAAAACATGGGGCTTTCTTTTTAGCTTCTTCAATGAAACCAGTTTGAGTCCCTTACGAAACGTAAGAGACTGATTATGTTAACATTATTTCGATAGTTTAGATGGTTAAAAGAGAATTCTCCTAAGGTAATTCTTGCGTTTTTGAGGCTTCTGAAAAAGTCATTTAACTAGCCGCTTGGCTTACTTTCCTCTTAGACAGGGCCCGGTTATGACACCGCTTAAAGAACTTATATGCGATCTTCTTAGGGATATAAAGCACCTTAGTCGCTTTAAATCTAGTGTAGGCCAGATGTTTATTGTGACCTTACTCGTGTATGCCAGCATTTACCAAACGTGGTAGAATGGGTTTAACTGTACCATTTCTGTCGAGTTCATCTGCCTTGCAGTTATCTCGAATGTCTCTATGGCTGGGCACCCAACGAAAGTGAATATTAAACTACTGTGCCATCTCCATTAAAGGTGAAGGTTCAAGGGATAGTTGTTCATACTTGCTAGAGGGTTTAAAATTTTCTTTATAAAATATTGCTAAAGCTTATCTATCTCATCAAAAAACCAAAACATAGACTTGCAGACACCCAGATTAGAATTCCACTTCGATATCAGGCTTACGTTTTTTTGTTAAGAAACATTGTCAAGTAGCATTTATGCTGTTCTTCGCAGCGTTTTTCCTAATTTTGAGAAGTTGCCTAAAGGTCATCTTAGTCGTTAAAGGAACTCTCAAACATGTGTGGCTTATAGTTATTCGTATTTGAGCTCAATTTTCCTTGTAAGATAGCCTACTAACATTCAGAAACATCGACATCTTTGAAAATTCATGTAAATCGTTTATATAGAGTGCAAACAGAAGTGTTGTAAGAAGGCATCCTTTTTATATATTATATGACTTCAAAAATGTGTATCATATCCTAAATATTAGTGTTAATTTTTTGTAAGACTTTAAGGAAAATAAAAAATTAAACATTCGAATTTTTTCACAATTATTTCATCACTAAAAATATTATTAATTTTGTAACATTTGAAATATTTCCTCCAAAATATTACCATATTGATCTAACTTTGTAATATATGTATCTCGTCTTAAACAATAACAATACTAATTGATTTGTTACAAAAAATATTATTTAAAAAATATAATTTGAACCATTTAAAATCATCAGTGTGGATCGCATTAAAGCCTTATTTCATTTCCTGTCAGAATTCAACTCAATGCTTGATAATATTTTGAAAAACTTGAATTATTCCTTTTTTTAAAATGCTCATATGATTTTCAACTTTACTCTCTAAAATTAATTAACTTATTTATTACAAAAATCAATTGAAATAGTTTGATGATTTTCAAATTGGGTTAATTTGTTCACATGATAAACGAGTTGCGTTTGAATGGTCTTATTGGGGTTGTTTCAAACAATTAACACCTTAATTTCTTCACGATAATAATCTTTAAACAAAGAAAAGAAATATGATTACCGAATCATAATTAAATGAAATACTAAAAGGTATGATCAAAATTGTTCAAGAGTTTTGCAACTTATTTCGAAAACCAAAAATAATGATGACGTAAACAAATTTTGAAACTTTCTAAGCAAAAAAAATAACGAGCCAAAAAATAATTCTTGCATATATAAGAATGTTTTCAATGTTAATTAAAAATTTATCAATTTTATTACGTCGTTTAATTTTTTTCACAATTTCTCCTTAACGAAGTACGTAGCCAAAATTAAACAATACCTCACATCTTGAACGATAAACCATACAAACAAGAATCTACCATCAAACTGTTCATTTTATTTTGATTCACATTAAAATCTTAAAACGGGCTAAGGTCATAAATTTCTATAAAATGAAAAATCAAAAAATATTCTACACCTTTTCGCGTTTATCCAAATAGCTATCGGCAAAATAGAAGACTTAATAATTATTGTTAAGGTGTTGTTTTTGTTGTTGGTGTTGTTAATCATTACAATTTTATGAATACACCATGTTTACCATGATCATTGTTGGGGTCACACTTGAGAACGACCAGCGTAGAAATAAGTTGCCCCAGGCTATGCCCCCAAAGCTTATTCACAAACTCTGGGGTTAATGATCAGATATTTTGTTTAAATATAAAAAATATGTGTTATTACTAAAAATCTCATCATAGAAAGTTTATTTTTCCCCACACTATAATAAAAATAAGTATAATCCCTCTTCATTAGAATTTTAGTTTGTCAAAATATATTAATTGATAAAATATTTTTCGCGACATGCCTTCTGGACAATTTGTTGACCCTTAAGCTTATATATTTTTATAATCGTTTGTTTCGGTGTTAGGATAGGTTTAATTTATAGCGGTTTTTACTCAGCTTCAAGCTTATTTGGAATTTATGTTTTGCCAATAGGTAACTAAAAGTTTGATTTGAATAAATTTAACCGATAAATATTTATAATAATTTTTAAAACTTATCCATCCGTTATAAAATGCAAATTGAATTAATTAATTTTAAGCTTGAGGTCATTTCTTCAAAAATTAACAAAAACTGTGTCATTCCTTATTCTACTCTATCACCTTCACAACTTGGATGTTCTTAAGACAGAATTTGGTTCTTCAATTTTTCTAAGGATCAACAGCTTGGCCATCGAAGACATTTCATTTTGTTAGAAATAATTTTTATACGAGTATGTTTTTAAGGTAGAGTAGTAATTAAGGAAGATAGATGATCTTTAAGAAGTTTTTTTTAATCATAAGGTGCTTTTCAATAAGAACGCTACAAAAGTTTTGTAAAGAAAACCAACCACGGTTTTAGATATCAATGAAATTCTTTATTCCTGTGAAAGTACATTCGATGCCATTATGTATGGAACTCGATATCTTTTGCATGGCTTCCATGGACACGCTTGCAGAAGTCCAGACGCTGACCAAATTGTTGACGGTTTTCAAACATAAATCGGCTGCCACTGCTGCATTTTTACGTTCGATATTCGTACAGAGTTTATCAAGGCTTTTTGACATACAAAAATTAAAAAAAGTAATGAGAGTTGAACAACGTTCTTTATTTTTGGGAATAAGAACGATCGTATCCGAAATGGGATGACTTGAAAAAAGTCTCTAAAACATGTGTAGTATAACTCTCTTGAATAATTATCTACTTAAGCTCTGGCAAAAATTGCCAAAGAGGTAACATTTTCGAAATACCTTTTGATGAAAAATCGCGTGTTCACACAATTGTCAGAATCAAGCCCAAAGTTTACAATTTCACTTTTAGATTGCTTAGTAAGTTTAAGATTTTGAATAAACGCAACAAATTTAAACAACTTTAAATGATAATGACAAATTCGTCAATTTTATATCAATAAAATCGTAAATTTTGACTAAAAGATCAGACAATATTGTTAGATTTGCTAATCGTCTGCACTTAGCTTAAAAACCAACGAAAGCAACATTGTAAAGACGTTGAAGTTACAAGTTGACATTTAAGCACAGTCATTTTAGAGGCATATGCGAATATTGTAAATAGAATTAGAAATTAACCTCTCAAAAAGGCAGGTCTTGCGAAATAGGACCAATGAAAATTAGTCTCAAATAAATGTTGGTCCTAACAGTGTGGACATGAAATGGACCGAATGTATTGCATATGCACGATCTTCAAGCTGACTCTATTTTACCACATTTTGTGCTTCAAAAATGTTCCCAAATGATTATTTACAACTTTAAAGAAATGAGTTATCATACTTTTTGGCGCTACTTGCAGTAGTTTCAACTCCTACAGGTCGAGCTGTAGAAGATATCGAACCCATGAGCGCCCAAAAAAAAATCAATATTGACAACGACTTAAAAAAGTGTACTTCTGGTTCACGGAACTTATTATGTCTTAAGCCAGCCTTCAATATTATTTTTATTGACAGTCCCTTAACTAAACCATGACAGCAAGTGGTACACAAATGTTTTCATGAATAATTTTCTGTATTTATCAATGGCGCTTACAATGAAATGGCAGAAAGGGCTCGAAGTAAAGAACAAGAAGGTTCTTTCAAGTCAACTAGCTATTATCTTCGATCAGTGCCTAAAAGTGCAATGCACAGAACGTATGCATAAACAGAAGCACAATATTTGAAGGACCTTCAAAAAAACAATATGACTTAATCATACTTTGATTTCTGCATACTTATCACTTCTTCTTCAAAGAAAGACCTAACAAATGGTAAAAACCATCAAACGATAGATTCCCAAACTACCAATCCAATTAGACATTAACCCCAAACAAATGAGTTCTAATTTATTTTAAAGAACTTGGCCATATGTCATTTTAATTTAAAAAGCTGTCAAAAAAAGAACCACTATACCCTGAAAGCTTCTATTAAGGTACGAGAAATATTTCACTCAACGTCAAAATGTCGCCGCTAGTTAAAGATGAGATAGTGCTCGCTGAGTTCATTGAAATTTTTCCAAAAAAACAAAAAGAAACGAAAGAAGAAGTCTCAGTAAGGTGTATGTACCCCAGGGCAATTCATCATTAATTACAGAATCATTAGCCATCAGCACTAAATAAAAAGAACAACTATAGCAACAACAACAACAAAAAAAAACATACTATTAGCAATAACTCATTATGAACATTCATAAATTAATGTAGAATAGAAGCTTGAGTAAGAATAATAGCGGCCAATTATCCTCAGCCAGAAAGATGTTTTTGGCCAAAAAATAATTCACTGGGAATTCGCTGGCCGTTAGCCGCTCGCCGGTCGTTGACTCAAAGAGTCCGAATTTTTTCCAATATAAGCCATGGAACTTCTAGATTGGTCATACAGTTCTAATAGACTAAGCTAGCAATCAAGGTCCTTCTCCTTTAGTTCGGTTATGCAATTTTAACTTGATCGACTGGAAGTAATTCGACACCACTAGAATGAAGACAATTTTCGTCGCAGGAGTTCTGATACTCTGCATTGGAGTAGCTTGCTCAGGTAATACAGAGAAAGAGTGTGAGCAAACTTGTCAGGAGCTAAAGAAGTAACACTTTTTGTTTTCAGAGCGAGCATTTCCACAGAGGAGTTTAGCTGCAAGAGCGGCTGCGCTATCAGCTGATGTAAGCCAACCTTACTGGTTTCTAGGAGCATCCCGAAAAGGTGGAAGCTCCATTCAAGCGATTCAGGTACCTGTGCCAGCTGGGGGATTTGCCTACGATAGTGATGACGATGATGATGAAAATAATAATGGGCAACAGGCGGTATTTTCTCTCGTTCAGGACGATGACGATGATAGCGATGATGACCAAGCCAATGAGCTAAATATTGAAAACGATGATGAAGACTCTGAAATGAATGGAAATATTGTTGGGATTCTTGCATTCGACGAAGAAAGGGAAGTTGGTAATTATGAAAATGATGATGATGATGATGGCGAAGAATCTGGTATGGAAACTGCAATTATCCTGCCACGTTCAGCACTTAAGAATATCCCTGATGGAAGCGTTGTAGCCGTGGTTGATGACTCCGAGAGTACGGGTAGGGCTGTACGAAGGTATTATTATAGAAGACGCAGGGGTGGTGGTGGCAAGCGAAGGAGACGAGGAGGAAATCGCCGTCGTCGTCGTCGTGGAGGAAACAGAAGAAGGAGGAGGCCTTCAATTCGTGTAGTTCGACCTTCAGGAACTAGAGGCAGCAGAGTTTCTAACCGAAGGAGGGGATCAAATGTGATCCGTCTTTAGATTAATGAATTGGGCAAAACGAAATTAATAAAAACGAATGGAATCTTATGTATGAATTTTTATTTTTACATTAGCTTTATTATAGCGAGTCGGATTCACAATTTTCTTCTTAAAGCAAAGTGTAATAAATACATTGATAGCTTAACCTCGTGAAGAGCCACGGCTTAGTGACTTAAAAAACATTGATGCATGACACCATGTCAATCATGTAAGGGGCCTTAAATTTAAACAAAGAATGCAAACGGGTAATTTAATTTTTCGCAAGAGTCAGTACCAGTGTAAAACACTTTTTAAGGTAGCATAGACTGGGATTGAGGTTTCCATTCCTTGGCTGTTAGAGGAGCCATGTTATCGGCTCACTGATTCCGTAGTTTACTCTCAATTTGACAGGGAAGAATATCACAAATGAAAATTATCTCAAAGTATCGTCTTCGAATTTTTGCAATGTTAAAGGCCAAGAATATTACATCTTGTACCGCATGATGGCATTTGAATATTCCATGAACATTAAATCAATTAAAAATTATGCTGAATTAGACTTATCTCCGAAAAATCTATGGTTCTTGTGTTTCCATCCTTTAAAAATATATTTCTGAACGCACTCACGATATGCAATTCATTAATTTGTTTTACCAACTTTATTCCAATCAATGACACTTTCCGTCAAATAGAATCAGTTGTTTTCTGTCACCTTGATTTATTAGCCTGGTTATTCTCTACAGATAGGTATCAACATCAACGTTTTTATTTTTTTCCTAGATACATAGATTATATATTGAAATGATTGGTTTAAGCAAGAATAAAATACGGCAGTATTCGGAGGAATACTTAAAATTTGGTTTCAAACTGTTCAGGATGAACGTTTACCTTTTTGTCTTTTATGCCAACAGTGGTTGACCAACGAATCAATGAAACCAAGTCGTCTTGAGGCACATTTCAAGGCGAAACATAAAACCCATACAAATTCAAATTTTAATTACTTTTAAACAATAAAGACAAATTTAAAAAAAAGAAGAACAGTCAATTGCCTATTTACTACTCAACATGGAAATACCAATTATATTCTTGAGTCAAGTTACTAAATTTCTTTACTCACCGTTAAATCTGGTAAAAGTCATACCATACGAAAGAATTTAATCAAACCATCAAAATCAACATTTCTTAAGACAGTTCTGGAAAAAGATGACAAAGACGTTCAAAAAATGTCACTAAGAATAATACTGTTTGCAGAAGAATAGACGAAATAAGTGGGGATATTGAAATGCAACTCGTTTAAAAACTAAAAACAAGAAATTCCTCGTTGCAAATGGATGAATCCACTTTAAGACAGAGTGAGGCCGTACTTTTAACTTATATATTGACAAATGTGATTTTCATGAAGAAATGCTACTCTGCAAATCTTTAGAAAGCACCACTACTGCCAAATACATATTTAGTAGGCTTTAAAATTACTTACAATTCAATAATATACCCCTGAGAAATATATCACCTTGAGCTGTAGATGCTCCTAATATTATAATGGCGAAGAAAAATGGATGCTTATAATTTATGAAATATGAGGACCTAAAAACGCTTCTTGTCAATTGTGTTATTCACAGAGAAAACTTGGTAGCCAAAAACATTTCAGCTGTTCTGAATGAAGATGTCTGTTTTAAAGTGTATCAATTTAATTAAAGCTAGTGCCAAATGTGAACGTTATTTTAAGCTTTTTTTGAAGAACAAAATGAGGATTATGTAAGACTTATACTTCACACTGAAGTAAGATGGTTCTCGAAAAGGAACTGCTTAAAAAGATTTATGGAACTTTTTGATACTCTTAAGTGATTTTTAAAAGGAATAACCAGTAATGAAAAGTCTGATGACGATTGGTGGTGAAGCATTTGTAAGTTATTTAGCTGATATTTTCGAAAAACTAAATATATTAAATAAGCAACTTCAAGGAACTATTATTACATTTTCCATCTTCTTATTTAAAGGAATGAGGATATACATGACTTGCTGAATTTTACTGTGTTTCCTTATTTTCCATAGACCGCTGTTATAGGCAAGATCTAGGCGACCAAGCGGCTAGATCATTTCTCGAGATAACACGTTCTCCAAAACTGATTTCCAATAAATTGATATTCACATTCGCTGTGTGGCTTGTGTTGGAACCACATGTTCTCCAGGTCCATATCATCCAATTGAGACCAACAATATTAGATTATGATTGAACGCTAGCGATCCCAATTGCCAGTAACGTGCAAGTTTTGATTATCACTGAAGAAGTACGGCCCAATGACGGTGCCAGCCTATAAACCACACCACGTGTCAGAGACACATTTGGACTTTCTGCAAGTGAAGCCTCAGCGGTAGCAATATTCTCGACATTACGGGCAACTCATTGGCACGGGAACACTATGTATTGTACCTGTGGATTAAAATTGTTCATCTGCTAGGACGATTATAGATGCAAGTTTAAGACAGATTTTCGCTATATTTTGCTTTGGTAAGTGAAGAGTGCTGCTAACGTTAAAATTAAGTTGAAATTTAAATTAGGTTATAATTTCTATTTTTTTAACTGTCTCGTCAAACAATTACAATATACAATTTCAGAACACGGCTTGCTAAGTTCATATTTCTGAACACGCTTAGTTCCAAAAGTCACACTGACATTTTAAGTAGCATGGTTCTGTTCCGTCAAAAAATGCATCCGCAACAGCTTTCATGAAAGTCATGTTAGAAATTCTAAAACCATCATTAAATTAAGTAGATATTCAGAAAATTAAATACTGTCATATTTTATGCACCATTATTGGAAGAATTATTTGTGTAAGCTTTTTAATTAACCCTGCAATTTCAGCGGTCCTAAAATAGAATAACATTTTTTTTAGGTCTAGTAACGAATCACAAGCCTTTTGTTTTGCAAGCGATTATCACCAGTTCTTTTATCATTCACTGATTTCTAAGTCAAAAGTTCAAAAACGGGTCATTTGCCTATAAGAACCAAGCACACAACAAATTAGCATTAACAATAAAATATTTAATAACTATAATACTTGAGTGTCTTTGGACGTCGTCATCTTCTTGGTAGTCGTCTCAATGGTAATTTATGCAAAAAGTTATCAAAATCACAATCATAAAATTGTGGCAAAATGTTAATTCAACTGAGGCGTTTCCCCGTCAAAGTTATCAAAGTGATCTTGTCTTGTATATAAAAGCCTCACGTCAACTTTTGGTTATCAGAGTTCTTCAGCTATTGATCTAATCATATCTTACGGTTCAGTAGAAGAAACAAAAATGCAGGTCCTAAAGATTTGTACCACCGCAGTGTTGCTTTTAGCAGCAGCAATTATTATCGAAGCTGCGCGTAAGTGTATTAAATTAATTCTTTCTAAGAATCAAATTTTAAACATTTATCACATTTTATTTATTTCAGAAATTAGAGAAAATGCAAAATATAAGCTTTTCAGGAAGAATCCTTTGGTATCAGAAAAATACGAAAATGTTCCGGAATCTGGAAGAATGGCAGATGAAATAATGGGCAAAATGTGGTCTATGTTTGGTAAGAAGTCTAAACCAATGATGATGGTTATGATGCCATCGACTGTGCAGCCCAACCTTCCCCCAATAGACCCTGACACTGATCTAACTGACACTGTAAACGATCTTACCGATGAGGCAGCTAATGCAGTTACTGATACTGCTGATACTGCTACTGATACCGCCGATACCGCTACTGATGCCGCCAGAGAAGTGTTTCGTCTTAATAATTTAATCGCCGCTCTAGAAAATTTGGATAGTGACGACTTGGATGACGATGATCAGATTATTTTTGAAATAGATGATGGAAACTTCCGTGATGATGATGATGATGATGAAGATTCCTTAAATGACGATGATGATGAAAAGGAAACTGACGATGATTCGGTTGATTATGAAGCCAATAATGATGATGACAGCTCTGAGGTTGAACTAAATCAATCAAACAAAGAATCACCTGTAGCCATCTCAGAGTCACATGTTTCTAAGAGTAAAGATTGTGGCCAATCTGACGATTCCGCTTCTGCCATTGGACGTGCCTCAAGACGTCAAGATGAGATCAAGCGTAAAAAGGAACTTAAACGACAAAAGTTGATTAAGAAATTGAAACGTCAACTTAAGCTTAAACGTAAGCAAGAATTGCTAGAAATCGCACGTGATCGTGAAATTAAACGCCGGAATGAAATTAAAAAGAGCAACAGGGCTAAGCAGCAGAAACTTAAGCGTATCCAAAAGCTAAAAAGGAAAATTAACAGGCGTAGGCGTTTGGAAAGACGTCGCCAAATACAACAACAACAAATGCAACAATCTAATAATAGAGTCTTAATGTACAACCTTGCCTAAGTCTTAATGTACAACCTTGCCTAATTGATATTTGAAGAAATAAAATGCCCTGATTCTGTTTAAACTGATAATTTTTTTGTTTTCCTTTTTATTTCAAGTAAATACTTATTGTTTTTAATAAGTTGTGTTTCAGAAAAATTCTTTTTCCATAAGCCCGACTCCGTGGAAAACAAATCAACGTGGACCGTAGTGTCCAGCTAAATTCTTAGGCACTGTTGCTTTCTTTTAGGCAAAAAGTCAGATTATTTTTGAACCCCTGCACTTTAACTTCACAACCAATTACTGCCTAAATTAGGGCGTGGTATTCACCCACTTCACTTTTAGTTCACTTTAAATACTTTAATCTTTGCTTATGGGACGTAGTTCAGTGTTCCATAAAAACTGCAAAACCATCCATGCCACCTCAGTCATTCACCTCAATCAATCTTGTTCTTGAGAGAATGGTGTAAATCTCTCAAGCCAACACATTGACATTGATATCAGGGACATTAATACCGAGTGCTTTCAAATAAAATTGGCCAATTCGTGCTTTCGTGACATAAAATAATGCGGTTTCCAAACGTTTAAATCAACAAATCAATTGCAGCAAGAAAAAGTCAGAAATCAGAGTTCTATGCAGTCACCAATGACTGTAAAGTTGTGGCCAGCATCATTTTCAAAAAAGTACGGACCTCCCGAACAGTCAGTTCTCGTGGATATCACGATATCTGAATATTAACTCGAGAATTATCAACTTAGCAGCTTTGTTTATTCACGTATCAATCAACCAATAGTTGCTTATGAAATTTGGGATCAACAGTAATCTTGTTTTGGGCCCATTAAATGAATAAACACCCAGTTAAATGATCCACACAAATGATGACACACTTCCAGACGATAGAAGTTTTCTCGCTGTTTTCGTGAGAATTCGACGATGATAGAACACGAACGATACGACGTGAAATTGGTTAACAAAGTAAGTGTATAAATGTAAAGATGGCTAACGCACGCGGACCGAACGAACATCAAAGTTCCATACCTTAAGGTATTAAAAACTAAATTGAACAAGAAACAAAAGCAGACCTTGTTTCCAGTAGCGTGACCAAATTGCGCCAGATGTAGGCAAAATGGGTATCAAAAACTGGAGGTAGCAATCTACAAATCCAGAAAGCTAGCGAAATCTATTACTTGAGGCCCAATTGCAGTCAAATGTTCTTTTTGAACACTTTCTTTCTTTATTTATTTGTGACTGTGTATCATGTGAATAGAACCATTTAGCAGCCTTGTGAAAGAATGCAATCTTTTGGGAATGCAATCATTATAAATCATTTGTAGAATTCAATTTAAAGATTGCACTCATTGAATTCTCCTTAAAATATTGTAATCACCAATCATTTGACCTTAAAAAGACTGCCATCATTTTAATCAATTAACTGCAAGCATTTGAGACTTCAAACATTCCCTGCATTCACTTGAAATTTTTATTCTTTAAATCATTTTGAAGTCTCTGCATTTTTAAATGAAGTACTTGTAGAAAAAAATGATTGCAATCTTCTCATGAATTGAAAATTTAAAGTCCCAATCTGCAGATGAATGCAGTCTTTACATTGAAGTCATGAAAGTGTGCATTCCCAAAAGATTGCATTCTCTAAAAAGCCTGCTAAATGGTTCTATTCACAAGCTACACAGTTACAAATAGATAAATATTCAAAAGACACTTCTGCCATTTCTCAATTACCACCAGCAAAAAGCCATAAGTACAAAAAGAAAATCAACCTCAGAAATAACAAGATTTCTTACAGCCCATTCACCATTATACGACTCTGTCTTCATCTCCCTCGCAACTATCATCGCACTTGTATAGTCAATTTGGCATCACAATTGACCCATATCGTCTTCATCGTGTGATACAAGTTCTCCCCCCCGGGCGATATAGGACTAAGTCAATTTTACCAATCATCCAAATCGACAATTTACGCACATAGCTTTATACTACTTATCGTACATACGACCACGACGACGACTTCGACGAGATGTAAGAAGAATAATTCTCAATCGTAATCTCATTAGAAGAAGCGTAAGCTATTCAACCATCTTCATCTGATATTTATGCCCCGCAGCTAGGACACTTTTTTTGAGTTGTTTTTGGTCATCGAAATTTTCGTTTATTTTAGAGGAGGCACGAATTTACCAAAGTTTTGGGGCTAAAGAGCAAATAAGTTACGGTAATTGACTTTTGGTTCTTGTGGTTTCAAACACTCATGCTCATATTAGAAGATGAGGCTTTAGAATTCCGTATAAAAAGGGGTTTGTCGACTCGTATCGATGCATTACACTCTAATTGCTTAAAGAACATTACCATCCAGCAACAATATGAAGTCCCACATTGTTTTGGCTTTGACTTTGATGGCTTTAGGGTCCTTGGCTGAGAAATCAAAAGGTAAATCATAAAATACTCCCATGATAACTAATTTCTAATTCAAACTAATGTTTTATTTTACAGGACGAAAATCCTTCCTAATACCCTCGAATTCGAAGCTCAGGCAAATAGATATCGAACATTTGCTGCAAAACCAGAATGGCTACGACCAATATGACGACTTTGAAGATTCATTTGGTGGAAATATTGAATCGGAACCCATGGCTGCAGCACCACTAGCTAAAGGCCTTAAACCTGATTCATCCAGTGGTAGATTGTTCTTCAAGAAATTCTTCCTCATGGGAAAGCAAAATCCAACACCACAATTCATAATCATCACCCAGAACCCTGGACTTCCAACGACTCCGCCTTTGACTGATACTGATCCAACTTCGGTTTCTTTGAATTTCACCGGTACCGGTACAGTTATAACAGAACCCGTCGACGAAAGAGATTTCTCGGACGATTATAGTAATGGTGAGGATGATTTCTACGAGGATGACATCGAAGATGAAAATACCAGCGCTATAAAGAAGCAATACACCAATTACAAGCTGGTCAAGGGCAAGGCCGCTAATAACAACAACAACAACCAAAACCATCAGCAAGGCCTTCGAATTGTGGTTCCATCAAAATATTTGCGCAATTTCCAAAACAAACGGAACTCGATTGCCATGAATCCTTCCACCACATACAATGGCGGCAGCGGCGGTGGGGCTAAAGTCAAAAAGTATCTTTTGAGCAACAATGGCAATGGAAATGTCAAGAGGAAACGAACCAACAGGAAACCAGTGCGTCGATTTATTGTTAAACAAAATTAAGTCTTTTGGATTGTATCGATAAAAGCAATTAAGGGGACAGTATGTAGTTGAAGGACTTCATAGTTTGTTCCTTTATGGGAGATAAATACAAAAAGAAATGTTTACGAATTAATTTGTTGTTTGTTTGTTTAGCTTTGCTAGGATGTTGATTATATTGGTTCTCGAAGTTCTAAAGTTTAAATGGTTCACTCGACTTCCTTGATCTATTTTATTTTGTCAGATTTTTTTAGTTAAACGCCAACGGCTGCTGCCACAAAGTTTCGATACAAATTTTAGTTTTTATCATTGAAAATTATGTTTCGAGATTTAAATGCTGACCAACTCGCCCACAACCAAGAAATTTTGTTTTTATGATAGCTATAACCGGCGAGCTAAAAAGTTTTCAATGATTGGTTTCAATGATAGCTATAAGGACCTTATATAATTATACTTCTGCAAATGTATAGTTGTCACCAAATTAATTCTGCAATAATTTGATGGTTAAACGCTTTGTGTGACTAGTTCCGCCGATTGTTTGAAACAAAAAATATCATGGATACGTAACTGATACATTTTTGGAAACCAAATTTAGCACATTTAGATTTTTGTAGCATTGAAAAATAAGCTTCCAAAATTTGAAACCGCTGTTCTGGCGTTAAGAGATTCATGATAAATAATTGACCAACCATAATGACTACAAGCAACACAGTTTGACATTCTGAGGCCACATTTCTTTGAGGAATCGACGTCTAAAACGTTTTCATTAAAATGTTTATTTAAGTTATAAGACGGATATTCTGATTTGCAGTTTCGGTACAATTATTTAAAAGTTTTTGGCAAGATGTTCAATTAAAAATCTGGAAGCTTACAAGTTCTGAGAAAAGCTAGATAATTGAACTATTGGAAGGTACGGTGAAATCCACATTTTCGGCAGTCACCTTCTTCCTTTTGACCAGAATTTCGATTCCGATCTTCTCACGAGCAGAATTCTTATCCTAATGCAGGCTTAAATTTTTGCTTAAGTTTTTTAATTCCATCTTATTTTAATAACAAAATATGTTTTTTTAAATTTAGATTTTTATTTATTTTTACTCATCATAATCACTATAGTAATCATCAATACCAACTTTTCTTAAAAATATTAAATTCTTACACCGATTTATTATAATATCTCTTGAGAGAAAATAATCTGGCTTATCATTTAAAAATTCAATATCTAAATTTTCTAAACTTGGCGAAGATGTTCTCCTAATAGCACGAGTACCATCGTTATCAGCTGACCGCAGTTTTACAACTTTATTAAAACTCCTTACAATCTGTTTCAAATAACGTTGGGGTACTTTGAGTTGACGATTAACGTATCGCCGAAGTTTCTTCCATTCACGATTACTCAAGACTTTCGGGTCGTTTTCTGCACTTTCATGATCCCCAGAACCTTTACCATAGCCAACTTCTGAATCGATAATGGGCTCATCATCAACCAATAATATGTGGTAACTCTGCAAATCTACTGAAGGTATGCCAGATGGAGTAATACTGGGCGCCAAATCTTCATCAATAACTCCAAGTCTTACAACTCCAGCTGTGTCCAAAAATGCATGTGGTTAAAAAATAAACTTGCAAACAGAATTAAAATACAAACCTTTCACAAATGATGCAAGAGCCAGAACCCGTATAAGAAATTCAACAGCTAAAAACATACTGTAACTCAACTTGAGTACTATAAGCACAATGAACCCTATCCAGAGTAAACGGTTAATTGAAAATCTAAGCCTTGAAGCAGTTCTTCTTATACGAGAACGAGTGGATATGAACCACATCAATAGCCCTCCGGGCCAATAATATTCGCACCGCATTCAACCCATCATCTGATGGTTGTCATGTTCTGTAACGAGAATCACCCGTCCCGTATGTACACTTCTCTCAACACCTTCTCGTTGGTGTTGGAGTTGGCGTTGTTGGTTCTATGCCTGTGACTGTGCCTGTGCCTGTGCATTGTGTTTGTCCCAATCCAAAACGTCAGAAAATGGGCACAACGCTCTTTGAAGAGTGCTAGCAAAATGAGTGCCTCTGGCTATAAACTCAGAACACTTATGGCCATCGGGAGGGAGGCCTTTGTATCTTCTTTATTGTAAAAGTAATGGAAGCGTGCGTCTTCATGTGCCTGATGGTGTTTGGAGCTTGGTTTGGTCTTTGGTGGCATGAGTCTCAAAAGGAAATAATATAGGCTACAGTAAGGCCGCATCTTTCTGGTTTGGTTTGGAAAGTCTTTTAAAAGTCAGCAGCAGCACTCGTATTTGGGACACATGATGATGTGATGGTTCCATATATCCAATTGCTTCCATATCTCCACCCTAAGCAAGGAGCTACAAAAGTAAGTTCAAGATACCAGAGTATTATGAGGACGAGTACAAGTATACATGACATTCATTTGTTAGTCCGGGTTGTTCCTTATTCCGCCTTAATTGACAGATTTACGTGTCCCTTAGAGGAGTTAAGCATTCTCTTTTCTACAATCCTGTGCACTGGATTTTTGTTTCCAAGAACATAATAATAATCATAATCATAATCATTATGAGTTCCGGAGTCATCTTGTGCCCTGCGCTCCCATCTCTAAACGACGACGACGACGTCTCAAGAAGGATATAACTTTATTCCACCGTTTTCGAAGAAAAATGATGCAAGGATCGAGGGTGTATAGAAAATCATTTCACCCTCCTTAGAACGCTCTGACTGTGTCGTGTAGTTGGTGGTTGGTTGGATTATTATTATTATCATATTTTTTCCAATTCTAGTTCAGTTTTGTTGCTGAATTCCAGAAGTTTTCAGGATATCATTTTGTTTGCAGAGATTCTTACAAGGACGATGACTATGACTATGATGACGACGACGTCACGACGAGTGTGACTGTCAATCCAATTATATTGAATAATTGAAACGTTGCAACTACTGTGCCGTGCCTGTGCGAAATACCTTGCGATGAAACGTGCAATTTGCACCGAATTCAAAATAAAGGAAACAGGAAGGTATTCTGTATAATACCTGCCTACCTCCGTTGTTGCAAGGATGCACAACTTACAGATACAGTGTTATTCATGAACACCGGTATCATCGTTGGGAGTTTTATTTTATTTTGATGTTCTTTTTTATTGCGGTATAAAATATAATATAGAGTCGAGTGATTTCCGTTTTCGTTATTTTTATTTTTATATTTTTTAAAAACTTTTATCGATTTTTAGTGAGTAAAAAATGATGTATGGTACATGTACTTGAAATGCGTAGGGAAAGATGAATCCCAGATTGGTGGAATAAGTTATGACGTTTTATGACAATCACAATTTATTTTAAATATACATATATAAGTTCATGTGTTACATAATGCATTTGTACTGATGGACAAAATGTCAGTCATGTGGTCTTGAATTGAATACTGATGCCAATACAAAGGAAATTTGGGAGTTTTTCTAACATTAAAAAAAACTTATCATTTTACTCATGATTGATTTCAGAATAGAACAATTGGGAAGTTCCCTTTCAAACATCTTTATTATTTTTGAAAAAAAAAACTAAAAAATTAATATTAAATGAAATACACGACGAATTATGATTTGAAATATGTTTTTAGAATAAAACTGAAAACATTTTAATCAAGAAATATAATTTTACAAAGTTAAATCGAAAACTGTTTTTGGAAGATTGAACTAAAATACGTTCTCGAGTTAACGCAAAAGGTGTTTGTCACTCGGTTTTTTTTTATTGTAGAGAGTTTCTTGAAAGCCTGCTCACAATCTAAAATTAAAACCTTGGATCTCTTCGAAGGATCTAAGATTTATTGAACTAAAAAACAAACTGAGTACTAATTCGCGTTACCTTCGAGAATTTCAAGTCCAGTGAAGTTCCAAAAAAAAGTCAAATTGTAATGATTTTTAAAAATGTGTTTCCCGGAGTCCCGTCGTTCAAAACCATCACAGGGTGGGAACTTTCAAAAACAATAAACAGCTTAGCTTTAGAATTTCTAGTTTGAGTATTTATGATGAAATTTCAAACCTAATCTTGAAAGAAAACCGCTTTAAATCATGTTAAGTCATCACATTTTGATTTATATTTTTATATATTGACTGTTTTCGAAGGAATTTTCAAAGACAAACACAAATGTGCCTACGTCTTACATCTTTTTAAAAATGGAAATGAAAAAGATGGAATAAATAAAAGGCCTATTTCTTTGCTATATTTCTAAATATGTTATAATTCTGAACCATCTCAAATATATTAA
The DNA here is from genome assembly GCF_945859685.1 of Eupeodes corollae. Taxonomy (NCBI): domain Eukaryota; kingdom Metazoa; phylum Arthropoda; class Insecta; order Diptera; family Syrphidae; genus Eupeodes; species Eupeodes corollae. The sequence goes on along the minus strand of NC_079148.1, from coordinate 1,099,270 downwards.
TTTTTACAACGATTCTCTATTTGTTTTTTTTACGACGTTTCTACTATTGAAGATGCTGTTTTAGACTTCAGTTCTAGTATTTACAAAGGCTAAGGTGACAAAAAATTCTGTTCTGGAATCTTTTTCAATAATTCTAAGACCTTTGATAGTGTAGATCACAATATGCTCATAGATAAATTATATCTTGCTGATTAAAGTTGCTTTATGTTGTGTTGACTTTCTTCTTACCTCAAGGATAGGTTTCAGAGAGTTAAAATTAATGGTCATTCAAGTAATTTTTTGGCTATAAATAAGGAAGTTCTCAAGGTTCAGTCATTGGACCTTTGCATTTTTGTATTCATCAAATAATTATTCTCTCAAATTTTCAAAGAGCACCTAACAGCTTTAACGGATGATCTAGGGATCTATTCTTCGAGTGTTCGAATGTTTGACTTCCCATTGTTATAGTCATGTTTAGTCAAAATATATTTTTCGAAATATTCTAGGAATGCAATACCTACTTGCCATTCTTTGAAGAGTAAAAATTGTTAAAGCAATATTATAACAAATGATAAGTAGTTACTATTTTACCAATTGGATAATTTTTTTAATATTTAGAAAAACTTTTTCAAAATCTCTATCAATAACTATTGAAAAACTAAAGCTTTTTTCAGAAACAGTACAAATAGTACGACTGAAAATTGATGGTTTGTAAACAATATGTAAAGGGTGCTTTTTTTGAGGTTAGGATTTTCATGCATTAGTATTTGACAGATCACGCGGGATTTCAGACATGGTGTCAAAGAGAAAGATGCTCAGTATGCTTTGACATTTCATCATGAATAGACTTACTAACGAGCAACGCTTGCAAATCATTGAATTTTATTACCAAAATCAGTGTTCGGTTCGAAATGTGTTTCGCGCTTTACGTCCGATTTATGGTCTACATAATCGACCAAGTGAGCAAACAATTAATGCGATTGTGACCAAGTTTCGCACTCAGTTTACTTTATTGGACATTAAACCAACCATAAGAATGCGTACAGTGCGTACAGAAGAGAATATTGCGTCTGCTTCTGAGAGTGTTGCTGAAGACCGTGAAATGTCGATTCGTCGCCGTTCGCAGCAATTGGGTTTGTGTTATTCAACCACATGGAAGATTTTACGCAAAGATCTTGGTGTAAAACCGTATAAAATACAGCTCGTGCAAGAACTGAAGCCGAACGATCTGCCACAACGTCGAATTTTCAGTGAATGGCCCCTAGAAAAGTTGTTGTGGTTTCAACAAGATGGCGCTACATGCCACACAGCTCGCGATTCTATGGCCATTTTGAGGGAAAACTTCGGAGAACAATTCATCTCAAGGAATGGACCGGTAAGTTGGCCACCAAGATCATGCGATTTGACGCCTTTAGACTATTTTTTGTGGGGCTACGTCAAGTTTAAAGTCTACACAAATAAGCCAGCAACTATTCCAGCTTTGGAAGACAACATTTCCGAAGAAATTCGGGCTATTCCGGCCGAAATGCTCGAAAAAGTTACCCAAAATTGGACTTTCCGAATGGACCACCTAAGACGCAGCCGCGGTCAACATTTAAATGAAATTATCTTCAAAAAGTAAATGTCATGGACCAATCTAACGTTTCAAATAAAGAATCGATGAGATTTTGCAAATTGTATGCGTTTTTTTTTTTTTAAAGTTCTCAAGCTCTTAAAAAATCACCATTTATATGTAACGAACCAACCAAATATTTCAATTGGAATAATAAGTTTAAAATGTTAGATATTTAGAAGCTAAATGACTTTAGGAAATTACTGATAATTAAAGTAGCTATATATTGTAATTTTATTTAAGTACAATTTGAAGAAATAGGTTTATGCAAAAATCGTTCCAAATCAGAAAATCATCTTTTATAGTTAAATAACTTACTAATAAAGTTTTAATATTTTACAAAATCGCTGAAAATTTTGCTTGTAAATTGTAAATTGTATGACTCTCAATCCAGTTAGACAAACAAATACAAATCTGTACTTAAATTCTATAAAAAAACGAAATGAAAGCGAACAATTATTTTTTAAACAAGTGAGTAATTTTGCAATAGCGAAATTGTGAGATTTTGAAACGCGCGCGATGAAGTTTATTCCTTTTTTTTTATAATAAGCAAACACTAGAGGGGATATTACTACCCTCATTATGCAGAGGCACAGTGTGAGCACTAGGAAGAGGAGAGAGGGTTTAAAAGGAGATGTCGGTGCACATTGGTTTTGAATTCCTGAATATTGCAATGGCTGGGAAAGACAAAGTGTGGCAAGGCTTTCCACATTCGCGTAGTACGGCTAAAGAATGAATCTCTGTATTTGACAGTACGGCCAAATTTGGGCTCGAGGGTATACTGATGAGCATTCCTAGAAGCGCGAGTATTTCGGTTAAACTGTTTAATGGGGGAAATGCAGCTGGCTATTTCACTAGACATAAACCGTTAAAATATCGGTAAAATAGGGTGCGACAAGAAACCTTACGACAAAGTAAATGAACTTATGATGATATTATCACCTATCAATTTAAATGCTCTACGTTCAATACTTTCCAAGAGGCTTAAGTAAGTTGCACAAGAGGTGGGTTGTGATACAAATACCGAGAATATCGAGATGTTCAGTCTCCTCGATGCAAGTGCCATCCATGGATAATGTCAAGAGGTGTATATGTCGCTTTAACGATACAAGGCAGCATTAGGTTTTCGAAGCATTAAATACCACGTGGTTGTATAATCCCCATTGTACAAAGCTGTTTAAGTCGGAATTTAATGAGCTTATCATATTTTGTCGTTGCAGTTCCACATCCGAAGACGAGGGATGTGAGTCTGAAAACGAATATGAAAACCTAAGAGTATTATCGTCAGCGAAAAAATGTATTGGATTAGGTGTTGCAGACAGGAGATCATTAATAAAAATGAGAAAAAGTGTTGACGATAGAACAAAGCTTCAGACTTGAATCCATCCAATATTACTTGTATTGATCGATCCGAAAGGTAATTACTAATCCGATGAAGCAGGGATTTATGAAAATCTATAGCACGCATTTTCGATAAGAGAGCCTGATGCCAAACCCTATCAAATGCTTTTGAAATATCTATTGCAATAATCTTACTTTCTCCAAAGCGATGTATGGATTTACTCCACTGTTCGGTGAGATGAACCATGGGATCACCAGTGGACCTATTACTTCGAAAGCCGTACTGACGGTCATTAAGAAGCTTTCGATCTTCAAGATATTTCTTGGAAAGAAGTGACGTAAGTGCAATCAGTCGATAATTAAAGGGTGAGGAAGATTCAGATTGCAGGCTTCCATCCTCTCGGAACGAGACCTGAGGAGTAGGACAGATGAAAAAGCTTACGCATTGGTTTTGCCAGCGTTGAAGAGCACCTCTTCAGAACAATAGCGGGGATACCATCCAAGCCAGAGGATTTATGTGTGTTCAGATCTCTAAGGACTCATGTCACAGTACGAGTGCAAAAAAAGATTGGTGCCATAAAATCACTTAATCGCTCAAGTACAGGCGGAGTCATAACACTCACTGGCTGCGTAGAATTGGCGGCGAACTGCCTAACAAAGAGATTAGCTTTCTCTAAGGAGCTAACAAAAGGAGTGTCATTGACAACGAGCGTAGGAACCGATGAAGAGAAAGAATTCCTCGTGTTTTTTACAAATGAGCAACAATTTTGACTGCCTTTGGGACATTGCAGTATTTTTTGCTGCACTTTTTGGTCATGTAAAAATTTGGTTCGTCAAATATCGTTGCAGGCCTTTTTGACTTGTTTGAACTTTTTCCAGCTTTCCTCAGTGCGGTTGGCTTTATAGCAAAGGAAATTTACTTCTTTGGCCCTAATAACCGCTTTACAGCTCGCATCAAACCATGCGTTTTCCTTCGGTCTGATGCTTTTAACCCTGCTCGGGATAAAAGTTCTCATTCCCAGGAGAATTTAACAGTGGTGGTACCAACGTCACTATCGAAGAAGTGACCAGTTAAAGATCCTGAAGTAATTATTGAGACCGTCCCAGTTGGCTTTCTCGTATTGCCAAACGGTTCTCTTAGGAGCTCTTTCTTTAACTGAACAGTTTTGACACGAGGTAACCTACCTTTGACACGAGAAATTTGATGATACAACACAATGGTCAGATGTGCCAATAGGAGATAGAACAGTGTAACAGTGTACTTATCAGGCTCGACCTTCAACTTCCGATATTCGGGTGGGCTCGTTGACTAGCTGAGTTAGGTGGTTCAACTCAGTGAAGATCTCAGCACACACTCCTTCTAATGTTGTCGGCTCCGAATGTTGAAACCATGAAGAATTGTCTACATTGAAATCGCCCGTAACAACGATTTCAGTGCGAGGATAGGACGAAACAATTCTTTGGATGGAATCAGACAAAGCATAAATTTCACGAGAAGTTGATACTCTGTCTAAATTAGGGCTTCGATAAAGGAAGCAATAGTGAATGATTTGCTTATTAACGGAGAATTGAAACCACATATATTTTAAAAAAAGGAATTGGTGCAAATACCATATTGTGGTAAGAGCTGTTAAGTAACATCATTCCTAATGTATATGGTGAGGCCATGATGGGAAAAGAATAAAGGCACCAAGCTATACCCATGAATAAACCTTAAGTTTTTTTAAGAGTTTAATGTAGATGACAATCCAATCAAAAGAGTGCTAAGGTAATACAAAATTTGTCGACATGTATACAAAATTTCTGCAAAAACGAAAATACTTAAAACCCCTTTATTGATCAACTCTAATCTCAAACCCTTCACTCAAATCAGAAAATTTGTGTACAATAACTGAAATTTTATAGTGAAAGTTATAACCAACCTATCATAAAAATTCCACTGAAAGAAAATTTCAATGAGGAAAACCAATGATAGGTAACTGACCCTTTAATTCGGAATGAAATTATTTAACTGAAGGTATTCCATTTTCTTTCTTAACCCACCCATCTAGAATATGTAACACTTTTAAGAATTTTGTATGATTTTCTCTGAAAATTCTTGGAAGTGTTACATACAAACCACTGTCATTTCAAAAATACTCTCTTTATTGAGATGGTTTAGACGGTTTTGAGTTCTAATTTATGTCACCTAAGTGTTTCTTACAACCATTTTTAATTTAAAGAATGATTTCAGAAAAATCCCATGTAAAAGTATTTTTAACATTTTTTGATTTGCACATTTTCAGAAGTTGTGGAGCTACAACTGGAACTTGAATCATCATCGATAAGATTCAATAGGGATAAAATTGAATTGTTTGATTCTTCGCTTTCATCACTTTCAAATAAAAACTGCAAATTATAAAAGTTTTTAAAAGAGAAAAGAAATAAAAACTAAAATGAATATTTCGATCAACCACAGCAGCTTCCATTTTGGGTATTTGTTTATATTTTTTTTGCTTCGAAATGTCACTTTTGAAAGAACGAATTTGACACTGCTACCAAACTTTAAATAATAAAAAATATGATGATCCAATGCTGTTTTATTATCATGATCTGATCCGTATCAGATCACGGTGATAATAAAACGCGGCTATTGACAACGAGCGTAGGAACCGATGAAGAGGAAGAATTCCTCGTGTTTTTTACAAATGAGCAACAATTTTGAATGCCTTTGGGACATTGCAGTATTTTTTGCTGTACTTTTTGGTCATGTAAAAATTTGGTTCGTCAAATATGGGCGTTGCAGGCTTTTTGACTTGTTTGAACTTTTTCCAGCTTTCCTCAGTGCAGTTGGCTTTATAGCAACGGAAATTTACTTCTTTGGCCCTAATAACCGCTTTACAGCTCGCATCAAACCATGCGTTTTCCTTAGGTGTGATGCTTTTAACCCTGCTCGGTATAAAAGTTCTCATTCCCAGGAGAATTTAACAGTCGTGGCACCAACGTCACTATCGAAGAAGTGACCAGTCAAAGATCCTGAAGTAATTATTGAGACCGTCCCAGTTGGCTTTCTCGTATTGCCAAACGGTTCTCTTAGGAGCTCTTTCTTTAACTGAACAGTTTTGACACGAGGTAACCTACCTTTGACACGAGAAATTTGATGATATAACACAATGGTCAGATGTGCCTAAAGGAGAAAGAACACTAACAGTGTACTTATCAGGCTCGACCTTCAACTTCCGATATTCGGGTGGGCTCGTTGACTAGCTGAGTTAGGTGGTTCAACTCAGTGAAGATCTCAGCACACACTCCTTCTAATGTTGTCGGCTCCGAATGTTGAAACCATGTCTACATTGAAATCGCCCGTAACAACGATTTCAGTGCGAGGATAGGACGAAACAATTCTTTGGATGGAATCAGACAAAGCATAAATTTCACGAGAAGTTGATACTCTGTCTAAATTAGGGCTTCGCTATAGGAAGCAATAGTGAATGATTTGCTTATTTACGGAGAATTTAAACCACATATAATTAAAAAAAGGAATTGGTGCAAAAACCATATTAAAGTAAGAGCTGATAATGTCTAACGTATATGGCGAGGCCATGATGGGAAAAGAATAAAGGCACCAAGCTATACCTATGAATAAAAAATTCAGCAGGATAAGAATCCTCAACTATGTACTTGGGTTTCACTTAGTGCCAAAACAGCTGGCTTGTATGAAAAATTCGTTCGTTTTTTCCTTTAAGAATATTACCCCTATTGAAGATTTCTTTATCAAAAAGAATTTTGGCACAAAGGTTTTTCACAAATAAAAATTAAGCACAATCGTATCTATTTCCAGAAGCCTATCTCAAAATATTATAAAAAAACAACAAATTTTAAAATATTTACACTTGTTTCAAAAACTCTAACACATACATACGTTTTATTCAGCTCATTGAAAATAAAATTAGCTGCAAAGCTATTTTTAAAGGGTTTTCAGCCTTAAGTTTTTTCAAGAGTTTAATTTAGATGACAATCCATTCAAAATAGTGTCAAGGTAGTAACATTTTTTTGTACATGAATACAACATTTCTGCAAAAAAGGAAAAGCCCTTTATAGATCAACTCTAATCTACAATGCTTGACTCCGATCAGAAAATTTGTGAACAATGACAGAAATTTTGGAATGAAAGCTATAACCAACTTGTCATAAAAATTCTACTGACCGAAAATTTCATTGAGAAAAACCAATGATAGCTAACTGACCCTTTAATTCGGAATGAAATTATTTAACTGAAGGTATTCCATTTTCTTTGTTAACACATCTGCAATATTAAATTTCTATCAAGGACACTGAATTCAATGATAGACATTTTCAATGATAGCTATTCAACTAAAATTTCAGTAGCTGTACTAAATGAAGTTTATCATTTCGTATTAGTTGAATTGTTCTCTAAAGTAAGAGAACGTTTTAAAACCTTAGAACCCGTGGCGTGTGGATAGTAGGATGGACTCTCATGGCAGAGGTCTTGGATTCCACCCCTCTCCTATCCTCTATGAAGCTATTGTCACGAAATGTGCTTTCTGAAATAAGCCGTTCGTACTTGGCTTAAAACTTTGTGTCCCTCCATCCCTGACAACATTACTCGAACATAGAAATGATTGAGAGTTGTGAGTCACTAAGCCCTAGTTCTCATAGGAATTATATTTTTATTCAAAGCCTTCATTTTGAAAAATATTTTAAAGTTCCTAAGCTTATACTACAAATAAACATACCCTTTTATCAAAAAAGTGAGTAACATACCTTAGAGCGCAGAGTAATAATATTTTCATGTCGTACTGTACAAGTGTACTGGAACTGATCAGTTGGCATACAAGAGCACGAACGATCTCAATTAAATTAATTGAAATGGAAAGTGCATAAATAAATATGTGTGTGTTTATGTTTATCAGCTTATATTATTTTTCTTCGTTTAATTTCTCTTCTTTCTCTCCTTCAACGCATGCGTCGTCGTTTGATCAGTTGATTTTTAATCGACTGGAATAATATTTTTAAATCTGTGTGTCATCGAAACGCGCATTAATTGGGCAAAGTTCCAATTCATTAAAAACACAAAACAAAAATTAGACCAAGGTCATAATGGTTTTTTTAACTCTTGGTTCATAATATGAAATTTAAAATGACAAAAACGCCCGTAATTGAACTTTGTATCATCTGGTTCAATGGTTTGGTTTGATTAAGGGGCAGAGAGGGCTATACTGAGCTTGGAAGCACTTGAAAACCATCTTCTAGACCATTTATACATATTGGGTACTTGCAGAAGAAAGCAGAGAGAGCTTTGCTACATTCAACTTAATTTATTTCTTGCCGTTTGGAGAGTTGGAGAGGCATTTTTGGCCAAATGCACCTCACACCTCACTGCTCGCTTCGGTTGTCATCTCTAGGGTGGTGGCTGCCGGTAGTCAAAGTCAATGTGCTAGGATCAGTTCGTCAACATATTTCCCCGGAGGTTGTAGTGTCGAGCTCGAAATTCAAGAATTATAATATACGAAATAAAGTCGACAAAAGTGAAACAAATATAAAAATAAAGCAATTTGCATTTTTATCTGTTTTAAAATATTGAAATAAGTCCATTAGCCTTTAAAGCAATTAAATAAATACAAAATGCCGGGACCACTTTTTGGAAAACTTGCTATTGTGACAGGTATGTACAAATATTTACCTTTCTGCAAGTGCTAATAAGAAAACAAAACAAATATCTACCGACGATGACGATACTTCTTCTCTGCGATTGATGGATTTCAACACTCTTTTTTATTCTACCTGCTGATTATACACTCAATTAATATTGCAGGTGCTGGATCTGGAATTGGAAGAGCTGTTTGCAAGGTATTAGCTCGTGATGGCGCACGTATTATAGCTGCCGACAAAAACATACAAACTGCCATGGAAACCATCTCGAATTTCGGTGCAGGTAAATTTTTCGATTGTTTATGCGTTGTACAATATTTATGTGCACATATATGTTACTTTTTTATTATTTTCTTTTTGGAGTTTCGAAAGCAAAATAACATCAACCTGTCAGATAAGAAACTTCAAAAGTGTTTGAATTATTTTTTAATTTCCTGAAAGTATGCTTTATTACATGAGTTGACCAGGGATGGCTTCCGTTGAATTGATGTTCAAGAAAAATTAATGACAATATACGTTTTGACTCAAAAAAAGTGACAGAAATATTAAAGGGTCCAGTTGTGACTATTACATATTTTTCAGTATTGAAACCAATCGTTGGATTTTTTTGACAGGTAGTTTATGACAGTTTATATTGTTTGAGACAATGTTCCTAATTGAAAAAAAGCAATTTAAGTAAGAGTTAATCATTGACAGGAAAACTGACAGATGAATACAAAATGAAACTTGTCTGTCAATTCAATTTTGTGTTAGATGGTCTATCCCGGATGGGTGCATTCAAATAAGTTATTGAAAAAAAAACTACTTTCGATTTTTTTTAATAATTCACTGCATTTTCAACAAAAAAAATAATTTTTGAAACTAATTTTCAGATTCGTTCAAATTCAACCATACCTTAAATTTTGAATTATTTTGGAATAGATCAGTTCTTTTGGAACACCAACAAAAAGTCATTCTGCATAGAACCTTATTTAACGAAACCATTTTGCTCTACTCTAATTATTATTACTCTAATTCGATTTTGATCACTAGAAGAAGTAATATTCTTACTGATTTTGAGAGGATTATCACATGATTTAAGAAACTTTAGGCATATTAAGAGGGGTGTTTAATTCAGTTTATTCAAATTTCACTAAAATGACAGCTTCTTTCGTACGCAAAAAAGTTCCTGAGTTCCAGAAAATAAATTAGTCAAGAAATCTATTTATTTAACACAATTAAATCTGTAGTTGTGTTTGGGAAACATATTTCCTATTGAAAAACTAAATTTTAGAAATATATTCAACCAGAGAAAAAAAACATCGAGAAACAAATGTTGTTGTTTCCATTTTGTTTAATAACTGCCGGGAATTTTTTTTAACAAAATTATTTACTAACAACTTTTAAACAGTACAATTCTCTAAAAAAATTACATAAATGATATAACAGATCGCTCTAAGAAATTACAAAAGAAGACCAACGCACGAAATTTCTTTTTGAAGAAGTTACGTCCGAAATTTATGTGCTGGAAAATTAAAAAAAAATATGACTTTTCCTTATGGAAAATAAGCCTGAACTGTTGGAAAATGTGCCCGTCATTACAAATTTAAAAAAGAAAGCCAAAAAGTATAGTTTTTTGCTTAAAACTTTTAACGTAAAATGTTAAATAAAAAGTCTCTTTCACAATATTCTTTATATTTATTCCTGTTGTAGGATATTTTGTTTAAAAACGAAATAACTTCAAGGGGAGGATTATTTCCCTTTTTTTAAACAAATTTTTGGCGTAATTTCTCCTGGCTCAATTTAGGGGAATAAAGCATACTCGTATGTCTCATCTGCACGTTATTTAGTTCTTAAGTGATTACAAAGTTAAATTTTTTATAAAAGTAGGATTAGAAAAAATTTGGACTTTTCATTTTAGGAGCTCTTTGACCTTTATTATCTTTTTTCGTGACCTTTTTACTTTCTACATATAGGAACCAAGCAAGCATTGCATTCGTAAAAAATGTATAGCTCGAAATTCTAATCAAACATATCTCTCTGTTTGTCCACTTCGCTATAACCCAAACTATTGAGTTCAAATTTGATAAATAAGGTTTCAAACCAATTAGAGTAAGTGTTTTTGTAGTCCCTAAAAAAAATTGATGGTCAAAAATCGAAAACTCGAATTTTCTCAAAAATTAACCGATAGATTTTTACTAAATTTCCTCTAAATTTTGTTTTCTTAACTTGGTTTCTTTCAATAAAAGAACATATATTTTTTTTAATTGCTTCAGAAGGGGTACCCCCCATAGAACCGTTATTTTGTTTTCAAGTTTTCTCAAGAATTAATGAATCGATTTCAATACTTTTTTCCTGCTAGGTATTACAAAAATAGTGATCAAAAATATCAAATTTTTCCTTTTTGGATTAAAACAAAATATTAGTTTCATTTTCGAAATTCTATATTTCAAAAACAGGTCAATATTGTTAAAAATTAAGCTTCCGAAGGCAAGGAATTTTTACCTGCTGTTATTCATCGTCCCATCACCTTTTATAAAAAAAACAGTAACAGTGAGGTTTAATAAAAAGTAGTGGGGTGATGGGTAACCCCACTTAGCATCGGAAGGTTAAATGTTAACGTTTATAAACAAGTATTTTTAAACTGAAATTTAACAAAATTTGTATACAAGAAAACTGTTCTAACGATTTTTACGAGTAGAAACAAAAATTTGATGAATTATTTTATTGTTTAATATTTAAGAATAAGTTCTGTTCTTAAACAGCGGTTTTGGATACAGGAGCGATTTCCTTCAATCCAATGATGCACTTTATTTTGTAGTAGTCTCAACAACCTTTTTCAATTAGTACTATGTTATAAACACCGGAGGAAATAATTATAACGGTATTAAAGTCTTGATATAAATTTAATTACTATAAGATAAATATATTTTTAAAAAAATGTATTTAAAGAGTATTAAAAAGAGTTTATTATTATTTTTTCATGATCATAAAACTCAAGAAAATACTATTTTTTTAGAGCTTGTACTTCAGTGAATCAAATCCTTACACAAATATCACGAAAAATCTTCTTTTAGCTAATTAAAACATATTTAATTTTGTTTGCGATAATAAAAAAAAATTCATCAAACAACTAAACTTTGGTTTTATTAACAAAATAACATTAATGTAATTTTTAATAGTTTCCGATATTCTTCTAAGAAATACAAATTCTTCCATCAATAAAAACAAAATTAATCAAACTGACTTTTTTTTAGCTTTTCGTTGGCCCAATATGAAATTTTGAATAGATTGATTTGCGTTTAACGAATTATTTTTCATATACTAGTATTATGGAATTTGTTTGTGTTAAGATTGTGGAAATTTTTAATAAAGTGATGAATTTCTTAAAACAAATTCTTGATCAAATCCTTTAAGGACAAAATTTGTATAAAGGGTTTTCGTAGAGGTATTATATAAAAGATTCAAATATTTTTGCAGTGATGTATAAGCTCAAAAACAATTATTTTTTATATCTCCATGAGGTGCCTTTCTACAGAAATGCCACCAAACAAAAATCGAAACCGAAAAGAAAACGTTTATGTTGCTAACTATATTAAAGACTACAAGTTTAAAACATTCAACAACCCTACACAACGACTTAAAAATAAAGTCTTTGATGACAGGGATTGTTAGATAAAAGCTCGCCACAATGTGCAATTAAATGTCAAATTTATACTTAAGTACTACAAGGACATCGCATCAATTAATTAATTTATAAACTTTTTCTGCGTCATTTAACTTAACTTAAAGTTAAGAAGAAAGTAACAAGCTTACAAATTTAATACTTTCATCCTTTTCCTCCCTCCCCTCTGTTCTCTTTTGTTAAATTTTGTTTTTATTTTTTATTTTATAGAATCAAGTGCCGTTGAAGTGGACGTTTCCTCCCTCGACAGTGTTTGCAAAGCTCTTGACACTTGTATAAAAAAATACAAGCAACCACCATCGATTGTTGTGAACTCGGCTGGAATTACGCGCGATTGCTATCTATTGAAAATGGAAGAACGTGATTATGACGATGTTTACAAGGTCAATCTCAAGGGTACCTTCTTGATTACACAGCAGTTTGCAAAGGCCATGGTTCAATACAAAGTCTCTGGATCAATTGTTAATATCTCGAGTATTGCAGCAAAATTGACAACAATTGGTCAGGCCAACTATGCAGCATCAAAATCCGGAGTGATTTCGTTTACAGAAGTTGCAGCAAAGGAATTTGGTAAATTCAACATAAGAGTTAATTCCATTTTGCCAGGATACATTGACACTCCGATGGTTGATGCTGTGCCAGAGCATATTAAGGAGAAGGTGTCACGAATTTGTCCCTTAGGCAGATTGGGTCAACCAGAAGAGGTGGCTGAGGTGATTTCGTTCCTGGCATCAAAGAAGGCTTCGTACATTAATGGTGCGTCTGTTGAGGTGACAGGAGGATTGTCCTAAACTATGTACCATATTATATCCCTCAAGTCGAGAGCTCCTGGTCTGGATATCATCACTTATGTATATAATTCAATGTGTACATTTTGAATTAGTGCATTTATCTATACATATAATAATATTCCTGAGTGTTTTTCTTTGGATATTATATTTTCAGTCTTTATCTGTGTAAAATTTTGGTTTTTGTATTTAAATAAAAACAATATTCTCATTATTTTCTTGATATATGTTATTGAATTCAAATAATGTGGAACCTTGTTAAAGTTAGAAATCCAAATTTAATATCCTTTAAAAGGCAATCAAAAGTTAAATAAGTAAAAGAGGTAAATATGAGGTCAGTATAATCATAAAAAGAAAGATGTTTCGCTGCGCAACGTTGAAAACCAGATTGAAATGCAAGATCTTAAATCTAATCTATATCTTTTTCTGAAGTTTACTTTTGTAAGACTAATCGGAAAATTTGGTAGAAATAGATTGAAAAAAAATCTGTTGAAATATTTGAATTTACAGCAGAATTTCACTTCACATTATATCGGCAGTAATTTTACCGTAGATGATTTATTTGTTATTTATGTGCACTTCTACTGTACTGAGTATGAATTTTCCAAATACGTCAGTTTTGAAAATGGAACTTATCCTAGTATCAGAAAAGTAGCTATAAAAAGAACGATGAAATCATTTTTATGTGGCTAGTCCCCTCAAAAAGTGTCAAGAAATAGTATTTGTTTTTAATACTTAATGGATTGGGATTACTATTCAAAATTATGTGTGAAAAGTTATAACTTTAAATTAAAAGTTTTCGGGAGAGACACGGAAATTCAGTCAGCCCTATTCAATATTATGAACATTCTCTTCTTACTGTATACGATTATCTTTCGAGAGAGAAGCTTTTAATTAGGTTCTTGGCGGACATGTTCAAAATCCCAACGAATCGTGTGGCGCATGGCTCCAAAACAACATCAAAAATGTGATCCTTTTCATCGCGGGATACCCATTACCCTGACTTCCTGTGAATGATGGAATTGCCGTTAATGCCAATCGGACAGCAATGCAAAATGTTCACCAAGACAAATGGAAGAGTCGAGAGTTGGGTAAAAAATACTTTAAATAGTTTTGGAGAAAGTAAAATTATTGCACTTGATATTTCAAAGGCATTTGATAGAGTTTGGCATGAAGCTTTCTTATCAAAAATTCGTGTTTTTGGTATTAATGAATCTCTTCTTCGTTGGGTCAAAAATTACGTTTCAGACCGTTCAATTCAAATAGTATTGGACGGGTTCAAATCTGATATCCAAAAAATAAACACCCCCAGGGCTCCGTTTTGTCTCCGACGCTCTTCCTTATTTTTATAAATGATCTTGTGTCTAAAAGTTCTAACCTGTCTACCGTCTCTAAAGCGCAACCCTCTCCTAATGCCACTATTTACGGGAATTACTAGCTTCAAAGAGGATTAACAGATTTCAATTCTAAGTATATGCATCACAAATCCCTTGTTGTGGAGTGATCACATATTTGACATTGCCAAAAATGTTGCTAAGTAATTAAGTTTTCTTAGACGATGCAAGAAGTTTTTTACCACTTCGGATCTACAAATCTTTTATTCGTCCAAAACTCGAGTACAATTCTCAAAGTTGGCTGGTGCCCTAATGAAATAGGCAGCTGCATTCCTCCCCTTAATACAATGATTCCCGTATTGCTAGGAATTCCCATCAGTTAACCCTTAATCCCAATTTCGGACGTATTGTTAGCACAAGAATTCTTTCTTTAGCCGGACTACAAGAATGTGGGAAAAAAGGACCATATTTTTCGTAGATCTGGAGAAAATGAGTTTTTGAAGAATGTTATTGGATTCTATACTGGCCAGGATTAGTTGATAAGCATTATGCAGCTATATGTTACTCAATTTCTATATTTCTAAATCGAAATATCAAATATATCTAAAAACGTTTTTAATCCATTTGAATTTTTTCTGATTATTTTATTTTTCTTGTTAATAAAATTAAAAATATGACTTAGATTCAAATTTAATTTTGTATGTCTCCGATGTTTCTTTCTCGAAAGACAAAATACAGGAAAAAACATTTATTTGTTTATTTTTCAGGTGAACAATTTCTTTGAGTTACTTATATAAATAAACTCTTAAGTGTTTAAATTATAAATGCATTTTAAAATCACGTATTTGAGATCATTACGTCATTTTATGAATTCATTTATTTTGTTTATATTTATTTTACTGGTTTTGGAATTGGTTTGACATAAAATTATTAATATGCGTCATGTTTAAGATCGAACTGAATAAAAAGTACATATTCGTGTTTAGTTATTTGTTCTAATTAAGACAAAAATGAAATGCTTTTTGCCTTTTTATTTAGGTAAATAAAAACTAAAATATTTGTTTCTAACATTTTTAATCACCAACATCCTTATCCAGGTGGTAGAGGTTTTTGGAGATTATTTTCAATGAAAAATTCCACAAAGATTACAATTTAAAAGAAACTCAAAAACCATACAATTCTTTTTTGAATGGTTTTCTGTTCCAGATTTTGAATATCGCCTTTTCTATAAGTTCAGGTTCGTGAAATATACCTACAATCATAATACAATGTTTTTAAGTCATTGTCCCACACACTTCTTAACAAAATGATTTGTTATAATTTTGCAAAGTACAAATCTTTATTTCCAAGATAGAATTTAAAAGCATTTTAGACACTCAGTCATTACGAAAATTAAAATGGTCTTCGTTTGAGTTTAAGTAAAGTTTAACGTTTAATGATTTTGCTTGACGTCAGGTCAAAAAGTTTTCATCAAGATTACGTGTATGGTTGTTTTAAAGTACATTGATGGGAAGAATAATATTAACTGAGGCCTTAATTTTATTCTGTAAGCAACAACACTGCATTTAAATGATTAAGATGTCCTAAATTCGAATCTTGTTTTCTTAATTTTTTTTCACATCAGATTTTTAAAATATTTCCTTTCAAAATGCTAAAAACAACCAAGAACTTGGTTTATAAGTTGTTAAGGTTTAGTTTAAACTCAAAATTTCCTTAACAATAAATTGTTTGATGGTTTTACAAAGTACAACGCTTTCTATTCAAGATACAATTTAAATCGTTTTAGTATCTTTCTTAGTTTCTAGTAATTCTCATTTTGTATGAGTCTATGTTTGGCTCTATATTAATTTTAAGTGAATATTGAATTTGATCCTTTTGTAGCTTTGAAAAATGTGTGTTTGGACTTCATTCAAGCTTTTATTTCAACTATGTCCTCAAGTTTAAGAAACCCGTTTTCTATATTATTTTTATATTGTAAAAACTTGAACAAAACTTATTTTCAAACCGTTTAACTTCTATTTGTGCTGAAACCGTTTTAGTATAATTTGTATAGCGTTTTCTTTCAGATTTTGTAGGACAGGTTATGAAGTTTTTTTTTGAAAATATATACAAATGGGTTGTTTATTAAATCTCATCAGTTTTGAATATAAATTAGTCTGTGGAAAGAATGTTACAGATGTTAAAACAAACGATAAACTTTGGGGAAAGAGCCATTTTCTTCTTATTTTAATTTTAAAATTTAATGAACATACCTTTTGCAAGAAGAATAATCCAAAACTAATTCTATGAAGACAATTTTTGGGGCAATAAATAAAATCATGATCTAAAAAGGAAAACTGTTCCAGAAAAAAGAAATTTTATTCATTTAAATAAATATCTCCTGTTTCAAAGAATAAAAACAACATACATTTATAAATATATGATAGACAAACATTTCAGAAGACCAAAGAATACTACATTCGATAATCTATTATTTAAAGATAGTTTTTCCCGCATCAAAAATTAGACACAATTTTCGGATACAAGTTCTTTGGACTAAAATCGAACTCTACTCTTGGTAAATTTTACCTTTTGCAAAGGGGATGTTCCCATCAAATGGGATGTCACGAAAAATATTGACCTGAAGAACTTATAAAAGTTGAAGAAAGAACACTAGTTGCAAAATATAGATACTGCTTAATGTAGGGCCCATCAAAATTATTTCTACACAATATAAACCAACTTTGGGTCGGGTAAACATAGGAGAAAGATCAGGGAGACCACTGTAAAAAAAAAATTACGCCTTAATTTTAAAATAAATGTTAATCCATACGAAGATGCGTTTCTTTTAACAAAAATGAAGGTAAATCATTAAATGAAAAAAACAGCCTGTATTATCAAATCTGAAAAACATCTAACGGGATACCCATTTTCAAAAGTATAAGGCTGGAGTTTGACATCTGTCAAACTTAGTTGTTAAACCAATTTAGTTTTAAGTTGAAAGTCTGACATTTGCGAAAATGGATCGCTTGGCTATCCTACAATGCATACAAATATCGTACAAAATACAAAAATGGTAATTTTTGCCACAGCCACAAATCATGCTTTTAGAGAAGAAAATATGGTGCAACTACACAAGCAATTTGCCAAATTGTGAAGAAATTTGATAAGATTGGATTGGTTACAGATATTTTAAGGCCTGTGCATCATCGTTTCGCTTTCAATACTGAAAATATCGCTGCTTTAAGTGAGGGTTGCGGAAGACCCGAATAAGTCGATTCGTCGTCTTTCTCAAGAATAAGGACTGTCTTACTGCACAATATGGCGTATTTCGCATTTAGATCGCACCAACATCCATATAAAGTCAAGCTCACAAAACAACTAAAGCCAGCTGACTATTCAAAACGTCGTCCTACATACGTCGAATGGGTGCTTGAACAACAGACGATGGACAGCTTCTTCAGTGACGAAGCACATTTCTCACTCGGTGGTAATGTTGTTAATAAACAAAATTTCCTTACCTAGGGTTCTGAGAATACTCAAGTAATTGAAGAGAGGCAACTACATCCACAAAAAGTCACTATGCCCTCTGTGGTTGGGAGGTTTGATAAGACCATACTTTTTCAAAAACGACGATGGAACAACTGTCTCGTCAATTCGGAACGTTATGGTCATATGATAACCGACATTTTTTGCCTGCTATTGAATAATAAGACTTGGAGAGTACGTGTTTTCAACAAGACGGTGCCACATGCCACACAACTCGAGCGAATGTGGTTTTATTGCAAGAGACATTTCCTGGCAGCATAATTTTTCGTCGTGATGATATAAACTGGCTACCAATATTATCCGATTTGACACCGCTGGACCTTTTTTGTGGGGCACATTTAAACACTTAAAAACCAACGTTCGTTGGTGTGAAAAAGTGGTAGAAAATTACCTCAAAAGAATCGATGCTAGCAACAATTGGCATGTTGGTCATTTAAATTATTTAATGCGTCACAATGTTTTATTTACGTTTACTTCTGAAACCGCAATACGGATAACCTTGTACTTCTTTTCCGTCCTTCAATAAATTACTATTAAAAATGTTGTCTCTCAAGACTTGTACCCAATTTATCAACCATCAAACAAATATTTATAAGAATTCTTCCTATACAATAATTCATTTCCTATAAGGCAGCGAAAATCGCATCTTATTGAAAGGCTTGGTTGCGGGGTTTTAGTAGTAGTAGTAATTAACACACACAGTTTGTTATGGGTTGAAATTCTGTACTTTACATAATCCTCATTATTTCGGAAATTAGAGGTCGCACAAACTTTTTTCTTAGATGTGCATCTCAAAGAAATCGGAAACAATTTTGAAAACAAATAATTTTGTTAGCCCTTATTTTTCGAGATATATATAGCTTTAAAGAGGTATGTTCAATATTCAATTGCTACTTTTCATAATTCGACATAAGACATACCTTAACTCGTTTCTATAACAATAGAGCCGTATAGGTATAAATGTATTTATTATTGTTTTACATTCAAAACTATTCCCTTTCATATTTAGGTAAGTGATACACAAGATTATAATTTAACACTTTCCTATTTGCAGCAACAATAACATAATTATACACTCGTACCTTTCAATTCCAACTTTAATTATGGCCAAAGGCTAACTTGAATATACCTACTACCTGTGAAGTGTCTTTGCATTTGTAATATACATTGTACCTAGTCATTAACCCTTCCCTGATGTACATATACTCTCTAGGGAGGAAGAAGAAGTCGCTACATTATCGAAACCCCCTCAAGCTCAACCCCACACACAAAACCCTCAATCTAAAAACAAAGCAAATTGACATTAAGTTAACTTAACCACCCCTATACCGTAACCTACCTATACCCCTTTTTTCATTGACTTGAGAGACTTAATTTACCTCTATATTTTCTAATTAGTATTAGGTTCTATTTTTCTTTTTATTTTTGTCAACCCAGACGCACACAATTCCATGCAATTCGATATCCAACTCGAACTCGGTTATAGAACTGCGAGAAAAGTTAAGTAAAAGCCAGGGTTTGTCCTTCCTTACACCTTCATAGCTACATCACAATATAACTCGTAGCTAAGCCAATATAGGGCCAAGGACCATATAGTATATTCGAAAGGATAAAGGATATCTACCTGAACTAAATGTAAATCATCGAGTACTGTACCTATATAGACTTATATATGTATATCGACTATTTTGCTGAAAGGTTTATTTTCATTTGGCAGACGCTTTACGTGTTGTATGTAATACAAAACCCTCGTTTTATGGACCCTCCGTATATAATACACTAAATAAATTCAATGTCATTTTTGGACTGACTCACTTTTCTAATGAAAACAGCAGTACTCCTCCGCTCGCTTGTATAGTGGCGGAGTTTACGGCAGCGGCGGTGGTAGTGGCGTAATATTATTCTCTCGCGTAGTTTTGTTTATTTTCTGTTTTTAAGTTTGTACGTTGTTTTTTATTTTGTTTTGCTAAGCGTATCGATTTTTGTGTTTTGGCTGGAAGGATTTTTCATGATCAACCCCCAACCAACCGTGAGCCATAGCGTTAGCGTTGGTGGTGTAGGTTGTTGTATTTTTTGGCTTCGCACACATCGCATTTATATGCATATCGCACCACACCCTTCTGATGTGGGAATAAACGAAATAGCACCCTTTCTATTTTCTATACTCTACTTAACTCATACCCCTCGGAGTTCTCTAAGGACTCTTACATCTCACTCTCTTCATCGCCATACAAACAAGGCTGAAAAAGGACATTTTACACAAAACGCGACAATAAGAGAAAAATCGGTCTTTAAAAAATAACAACAACTTTAGAGCACTTATATAGGTCGCAGGAACTTGTGTCAAAAATGGAAGTGATCTCACGAAGAACCACCAATACATATTTTTGAAGAAATTGGTTTGATATCATTTCCCAAAGCAGAAAATGCATTTTCTAGTCATTTTGGGACACCCTTTACTCTCTTCGATATTAGTTTTTAATTTTAAAGGGTTTTAGGGACGAATAAAGTGATGAGCGCTATACATAAAATGAAGCTGGCTTACGGCCCCCACTGATAAAATTAAATTGGTGACCCTTAAGATAATTATTTTAGTTAGTAAAAGTGTCATTTCACCAACTCCGGGAAGTATGCAATCAATATTTGAAGTTCAAGCTCCTTTTTGAGAGATAAATTAAGTGTAGAAAATAGAAATAATATGTTTTAAGTTAGTTGTTTGTTCTTACGAAATTTGAGTCAAAGACTAATGTTTAAAAATTTTAAGTATTTATTTTTTTTAAAAGCTTTTTGTAAAGAAAACCGTCAATTTTTTGGAAAATATTTATAACATATTAACAAGAGTATTGCGTATTATAAAAAGAAGTGTGAAGTCACGACACGTCAATTTGTTAACAAGATCTTAAAGATAGAAATCAATTTTTATAAATTTTAAGTAGTTTCTAAGAAATTACAACAGATGTTTAAAAAAGTTATTCTCGTTGCATACATTTTTTCTGATGTAAAAATCAGTTTTAATTCGTAGAATTTTCGAGACTACCGTTTTTACAGTATTTTTAAGTTATACAAAAATTTTCACTTTTAAACTTGTGTGACAAGTATTGCATAAAAAATATTGAACTCGAGATTTGAATCAAACATTAAATGAAAAAAAAAAACAAGTCCGGTGTCTTTTACTGTTCTATCTTAAAAACTTTTGGTCAAAAATCGGTGTTTCAAAATTTCTCAAAATTAACACAATACAGATTTTTACAAAACTTTATTTATCATTTTGTTTATAAGCTCGAATTCTTTTAATATAAGAACATTATTTGATTTGCTTCAGGACTTCGTTTATTGAATGTTCTCAGGAATTAATGAACCGATTAAATTCTTTTTCTAAACAATCTTTTGTCTAAATAAGTTTTAATGATCAAAAATGTACAGTGGCTCCCACGACTAATCGAACACATGAAATAAATATTTACGCAAAACATTTTCTCCAAGAAGGTGTATGGAGAGTGTAAAACTTAATAATAATTTTATATGACATTTCAACAAGTTTTAATTTTAAATAAGCCAAAATTACAATTTAAGCCATTTAAACAGCAAATTATCATTAAAAACAAAAACAACTCCATAACTTAACACCTCACAAATAATCGAACACTAAATATTTAGTACTTTGTTGCGTATCTTTTTTTTAATGGTTTCTTCAATATAACGAGATATTAAAGAGACAAGTTTTTAACATACTTCAGGACTTTTTCTTGCTATTCTTCTTTTAGGCCTGTCTAAAGGTCCTCAATGTTTGAAAAGTTCTTTTAAGATACTCGAAGTCCCAGCTCATCTTATATATGCTCGATTACATTTAGTTGAGGTGCAATTTTCTGTGTTTTAGACACCTTTGGGCAGTTATACAATAACCACGACACTGGACCCCAAATATTGATGTTAGCTATTTGATACATTTTTTCTTCAACAAAACATTAGTTCCGAACACTAGAACTTGTAACAAATCCTCATACCGAGCGACCTATTACTGACATGCTCTATACAGTAGCTCGAGTAGGCTTATGAGAAAATTCTTCGTTTGCTCTCCGCCATATATACGTTCTTCTATCTGAACTTTTAACGTTAAATTTGCTTTAATTGCGATATTTCTATCGGTTAACTAACAATACAAAAATATACCGTTTCACCTTATTTCAAAAGAAGGTATCCTGTGTTATATGTTCAAAACTTAAGTCTTTCATTTCGGTTTTTAATTAATGTATAATTTTGTATACACTGCTGCACGGCCATTTCGGTCATTACTTGGATGGTGATTTTTATTTATTCGAATAGTTTCGTTGCTCGTGGTAAAAAAAAATCTTTAGATACACAAAAGATAAGAAGCGATTCTTGTTGATTATCCATAAAAGTAGTTTCTCATGCTACGTCTCTAGCTTTTTTCCTTTTACTTCTCTGCTCAAATTATGGATCTTTTTTCATTTTTTTACCTGGCTACGCAACAAATTCAATGTTCTAAGATGTCTATTTTCCTTTGTTGTTATTTAGACGTAGAGCAGGAAACTATCTTTAATGTAAGTAAAAGTCTTCAGTAGTAAAAGGTTAATAAAAACATTGAAATTTAACGATTAGAGAACAGTTTCATAGTTTCTACAGTGGAAAAATGTTACTGTGAGAGATAAAATTAAGGAGTTATTTCTATTTTTTTTATTTATTTGCTCATTAATAACTTGATATTTACATTTTTATCTTAGCTTAGTTCGAGCTTAAATATGTTATAAAATATTTAAACAGTTCTTCTACTTCTATACCTTTTCTAGGAGAGATTGCAATAAAAAACTATAAAATCTCTTTGTCCGATTATTCGTGGGAGCCACTGTATGAATACATTTTTTTTGATTCAATATCTCTAAAATGAGTAAACAATTTTTCAATTAATTCAAATAGAAAATGTATGCCTATAAGCACTTAATAATTTTAAATATTTTTGTAGTGCTTATAAATATACTTTTTATATTTTAATTTCGTTAAAATACACATTTTCGAAGTATCGAACTTTGAAAAAAATTAAATATTTCTTAAAAACAAAATCAACCATTTTTGATTATCAAATATTATAATAAAATTATAAGAGCTTGTGGAGAAAAGTGTTATTGAAATTAGTTTATTCGTTCTTGAGAAAGTTTAAGCGATTCTGCTTAAAACCTTAATTTCCAATTTTGAACTCAATCGACTCGACCCAATGGTTTGGGCTGAAGGACCAAAAACAGACAGGCAGATGGACGGAATCGGGGGACCAACAATGTTCAAATCCTCTATCTCCGTTTGATTCAAATCGAGTTCGAAATTTTTTACGAATGCAATACTTGCTATATATGTAGTTCCGATAAGTCGCTAGTAAAAACAGCTCTATAGGTTTTCAAATTTTAATAAATTAAGGTTTTTGAGAAATTAAATGGCTTTTATGTTTTTAAACCTAATAATATTTTGATTCGAAAATTATTTTCTAAACATTTTAAGAATTTGTTTGCACTTCCCGTATGATATTTATTGCGTTGGACTGTCATGCTAGAGTTCTATCCCTGCCTATGCCACCTAAAGTTTTTTTTTACTGGTACTGCCTCTCGCGAGGAACTGACAAATTATATAAGAGTAATTCTTGTCATCGCTTTCTTAAATCGAATTTTACTTAAAAACTGTAGGTCCCTTTCATTTCTGACAACATTACTCGCACACAGGAATGTGCTCAGCAAGATACCATATTTTTTTCTTTTTTTTTTCTTTGTAAGAAACTGATAATTTAATTTAATTCAATTCAATTTCTAAAAATTATAGCAGGTGTCCAAAACGTTAGTTTTATTTACATACAAATATTTTGAATACAATATATTGAATTGTTGAAATATTGTGTCGAAATTATATTTAACTATTTGAGAGCCCTCCTTACATATTTTTTTTTCTTATAATCTGTAAACCAACATTTATTTGATGTTTCTGTAGGCCATTTGTGAATTGAATCACAGAATTCTTTATTAAATCCATAGATTTCAGTTGCAGAAACCTTGAAACGTTCAATCACAAACATTTTCTAACTAAATGAAGTAAACCTGGTGGCGCTTTTTGGATTTTTCTGAAACTTGCTTATTTTTAAAAATATATTGAAATGTTTTTACCTAACCAGTGATAAACACCGTTTTTCTAAATACGCCAAATTTTGGAGTATAATTTGAAGAAAATCTTACCGCTCTTAAACTTTGTTTTGAATCCAAGGATTTTTTCTGTTTTTCGTTTCTAGAATTTTACTTTTATAAACTTTCTTAATATTTATAAAATTTATTTAAGCCTCAAAATATCCCTTGTCTCCCCCTGAATGAAGTATGTCTGTAGTAGTTGCATCGCAGTACGTTTTTAATACAATTTCAATAAATAAAATTCGAAATAAAAACACAAGTTTCTTTTTTTTTGTTTTAAAAATGTTTTATTTTCTTTTGTTTTGTCGATTTATTTTCTTATATTCCTAAAATTACAATGTGAAAAATATATATAAATGTATGTATAGGTATATATTTATAATCAATGTTGTATGTTTAATATCATCGTAAATCTTTAGAGAATAACACAGTCTAAAACTTACGGTCTATCTTAAGAAAAAAAAACTAAAACTATTTATACAAAAATCAAAATTCAAAAATTAAAAATAAAAACAAAAACAAATTCAAAAATCATAAGACAACACACGTAGTTTTAATAATAATTATATCTAACAATAATAATTATTTATTGTTGTTTTTTTTGTTCATAATTTATAATTTTGTTTTCAAATTTTTACTAATTTTTTTAAATATATATAAAAATCCAAACTTTTTCAATTAACCAATTTATATAGCTTAAAAAAATATATGTATTTTTGAAAGAATTTGAGTTCTGGCAACGAACGCAACGCACCACCAAAATAACAACTCTTCTTTTCTCATGATATTATAAGGGTTGGGGTGGTTTTGGGGTGGTGGAAAGACAATAACATTTGGGGTGGATGGCGGTCGGTGTGGATAGAGGATTATTATATGAGTTTGAGAGAACTGAAAATGAAATAAAATTACGAGTGAAGCCTTTTTTTGGGGACAGTCTTTCATCCACCCCAACTACAACTCCAATCCCAATCTCAACCCTCTATGAGGTCACCGAACCGTTAAATGAGTCTAAGAAGGAAAAGGCAGAGTAGTATATATGCTGTAAAAATTTATGGAGCTTCTCTGTCTTCTCCTTTGTTCTATGGAACTCATGCCACTTTTAGCTTTAGCTTCGACCGGAAAGGCAACTAAAGTTGTTCAGCTGATGTGCGCTGTCATTTGAGAGACAAAAACAATACAGCAATGTCCCGTTTTCTTTTATTTATTTTATTTTTATGTGTAGTAAAAAAAAATAAGGAAAAAAGCCTTTACACACAAACAGACACAGAATTTGATTATTATCGCTATAACGGTTATCAAAACGGTACTAGAAAAATATAAATACATTTTTATGGGAACCTAACAGCTAAATTAGTAAGCACTCTGGAGTCGTTTTGTTTTCATTTTATATAATTTTTGTTTCATTTTTTGTTTAATAAGTTTAACTTTTTATATAATAAGCATTTTGGACAAATTTTGTTTTTGTTGTTTTGTTTAATTTATGACAATAGTTTTATTTGTGTTAATCTTAAAAAATAATTCTTTTACTATGAATCTAAAAATAAAAATAAAATTATTTATATATATTTTTCTCTCTCTTTATTTCTATTTTGTTTATTAATTTAAAATATACAAATACATTTAATTATTTCGATTTTTTATTTTTAATATTTTTGTTTTCTTTCTGCTGAATAAGACACTAAGAAGCACTAACTAAATTTTATTTATATTTTATTCTTAAAATTAACAACTTATAAAATAATCAGGTACTTGAGAGACGGCATGAAAAGGGTCTCTCTTTATTATTTTTTCTTAAATATTATAATTGTTTCAATGTTTTGTTTATATAAATATTTTTTTTGTTTGTTTTATATTTACTAAATTTTATATTCAAAAAAGCTATTCGATTTGATTGATCGTAGTTAAAACATTTAGGAGGAAACGCTTTTTCTTTTTTAATATTGAATTTCTAAGCATCGATTTCCCTATTTTGAAAATATTTGTATCTTTTTTAAATCTGCAGTTAAATATATAATCTATAATACCTTTAGCTTAATTTATAAAAAAATCTTTTCATTTTGTTTGTTTTGTTTAAATAATTTAATTTTAATTTTTGTTTTTATTTTCGACAATGCAGTTAATATATTTTTTAGTTTTATGTAATTTGGTTGCAATGCTTTTTTTGTTTTTTGTTTTATAAAATGAAAGTTTTTAAGTTTTTGTTGTTGTTTGGTAATTTGGGACGCAATTTTGTTAGAATTTTTGTTAAAATTTCTTAGTTGATTTATTTATACTATTTTTATACTTTTTTGTGAGTTTAGTAATATATGAAATGAAGCTTAGTTTCTTTGTTTATTTTATTTTTGTTTGTTTGTTTTCGATGTTCGCTTTAGTTTAATAAATTTTAGTTTTTTGTAATATACATATATTTATTTATGTGATGTTAGAAGCACGATTGATCAAGGAGGAGGAGCAGTGACGTAGAGGAGGAGGATCGAGATTCCATTTAACTTTATGCATCATAGATTAGCTGAGAACAGGATTTAAAAAAATAAAAAATAAAACTTAAAAAAAATAAAATCATAATTAAACAAAAAATATAATAAAATTAAAAAAATAAGTAGAAGCAAATAAAAATGATTTTATCAAGGGGTGGGAGGTGAATTTGAATGTCACACATTATGTTTCTTTTCATTGTTTACACCTTTGGAAAAAGTTTCGCGTTATTATTATTTCTAAATTTGTAATTCTAAAAATCGGGGAAGTAACTGAATTTATCTGAACATGCAAATATTTAAGTTTATATGGCATAAGGAAATTAAAAACATTTTCAACGAAGTTAGGAGAAAATGTCAGCCATTTTTAAAACTTGACTGCTCTTTATAAGACGCAAGTATTAGAAAATAAGGCAATCGGAATATATAGGCCGTCCTAAATGCTCTTGAGTTTTTGAGTGATATTTACAATTTTATCGTGTGCAATATTGAACAATCGCATGCACCGGAAACAGTTTTCCTGGGCGCCATTTAACAAATTTTAATTTATTTTGTTTTAAAAAATACTCTTGATTCAACAGAAAATATATTTCAGCCTTATATAAATCTACATCCCTATTCTTCCAAGAATGCCACTCTAGGGTCCCTTAAAATTTGGTACATAGTCCACTTTTATTTTCAAAACTTTAGTTTCAAAATACAAGAAAGATATGAGTGCATCATTTCTACACAAATAAAAGAAAAACTAACATTAAAAATGGAACACAATTAAACTCAACCTACATTTCTGTAAGTATTTTATTTTAATCAGATAAATATAGAACCCCTTTAAGTTCAACCTCTAGATACATTTAAGTACTTTCATCAACATCTTAAAACATTTAAAACTCTTCAATAAGTATATACGAATACTTTACGTAGGTATAGATGCATAAGGCAAAAATCAATGCACAAAAATAACTTCAAGCCCATACATTGCAAACTTATACCCTTATAGCAGAAAAATATAATGAGAAATACAAAACAGAATCCTTGACAGACAACCCCCGAACAACTACCTATATTCATCGTTGTTATTATTATTATTATGAAAAAAAAATATTTTCTCAAGAACAAAATAAAATATATATAGGAAATTATTAAAACATTCAGCTTTATCGATTTCTGATGATGGTGCATAGAATATTGAACTAAATCAAGGGAAACTATTTTCTTACGTACAAAAATATTGTTATAACACAATGCAAGACAAAAAAAAGCTAAGAGTTTTTCTTTTCTCTTTGGGTCTGTTGTTAGAAAGTTGGTCTTGTGCATCACCGCCTTTTATCGATTGACCTTCTTCAATGGTGCATGGAATCATAATGGTAAACATTTACCTTTGGCGCACGTTAAACGAGACTCATTGTATCCATCAGAGTCCTTGTTCATGTCCAACCAAACGCAATGTAAATATGTATAGTCTCTTAATGAATTTCTTTTAGAAATAATGTATACCAAAGTTACTTATACTTTTTCTAAGATGGAAAACAATTTAAGCCCACGGAAGAACCTAGAAGTTCTATAAATAATACGAGTATTTAAGAATTAGAATAATGAGAATTTATGAATTTGCAACCTTTTACAGAATTTCTAAGAAACTAAATCAATAATAAGTGACACTCAGAATTACTTAGCTGTCACCTTTAGGTAAAGTGAAGTGAAAACTCAGATATTTTCCGTGAATTCTAGGAACTGTCAAAAACATAACATCTTCAAAAACTGACACTCATTAAAGCTTAGATGTTACCTTGAATTAAAATGATGTGAAAATGTACACTAGTTTCGTAAAATCTAGGAACTGTCAAACTAAAAAATAATCATCGTTTTGTGGAAAATGACAGCTGTCAGATAGAAAGAAAATTTATTGTGATGTCTGCATCAAATTTAAGTATTGAATTCTTGTCCATTTCTTGAAATTTACGATACTGACCTTTGAAAATAACTTTAAGATTGAAAAAATTTGATTGGGTTGAAAAACTATAATTCCATCAGCTATCCATGAACTTACTCTTGTTTTCTAGGAGAAATACAAAAATTGAGTTCGTCTAAGAATTTTGAACTAAAAAGTTCTTATAATCAAAAAGGTGTTTGAAGTTTTACCCGAAAATTTTTGTTCGCTCGGAATTCTTAAAAGTTTCACTTGAGCGAAATTTCACTTCGAATTATAATAATATAATAATTATAATAAGATTTCGTTAAAAAGTAAGCAAACATTCCCAGTCTTGAAAAGCGTTAAAAGAGAGAAATGATGGTTCAGAAACCAGAATATATAGAAAATCAATAATCTTCATGGTGAAACTTACATTTGGAAAAAGTAAAAAGCAATGTTTCTGGATGACAGGTTTTTAAAAAGCTTACTTCATGAATTTAATTTGTTTCTTTGAAAAGAATTTCAATTTGGGAAACCCCAGTAGTTTGGCAAGAAACTATACCACTTAAAATTGGCGAACTGACTTATTTTTAAACCGAGGGGTGGGATTGGCAAAAGTAATATTAATTGTCAAATTTTCGATGGTCAAAAGGCCTATCATTGAGTTTTCGAGTGTGTGAAAAATTGGATTGAACTGTTTCCAATAAGAATTTTCAAAATAATGATGAGACATTCAATTGGTGCCTAAAATGACTTGAAACTAAAGCAGCAAATTAGTTGTCTTGTGAAAATAATCCTTTTTTTTCGAAAGTCATGCATTTTGTCGGTAAATTTTTTTTTTTGAAGCCTTTTTTGAAATGAATGGAAAATGGCTTCTACATTTTTTTACACCTTTCAATTTAACTATCACCTTTCATTGATCAAATTTGAAGATTTTCGTTAAATGACATCTTAGTTGTGTTCACCTTAGATCTGTCAAATAAATAGATTTTGACAATCCTTGCTTTTGAAAAATTAAACAGCCTGCTCCATTTTGACATACACAAACCACTATTTTTTCTTTGGTGTACAAACATTTATTTATAAAAGAAAGCCGCTGTAACCCTTACGATTATCCAATATCCCAAATTACATAATCCTATTTCACTTACGAACCTTACTTTAGGTGAAGATTCAAAGCTCGAAACAAGAATGTTCATTTTTTGAAGTTATTTGGAAAAAGTGTGTGAAATAATAAGGAATTCAAATGTAATTTTCTTGGTAAAAATTTGGTGAAAGCGTTAAGTAAATTGTTTGTTCTGTTGGATTCAATTTCAATACAAACAATTGAACCGAAAATATTTTAAGGTATCCGGATTTTTCACTTAGCCGGAGTGTTTTAAGGCCATAAGGCATTTTCCAAACACTGTTTTTTTTAATGGTCCTCTGGGACCGAACAAATGTTGCCAAAAAGGTTATAAAACAATTAAGTAATCGGTCTTAGGATTATAAAATTATGAGTCTCCACTACTCAAAACTTGAAACCTATTAATCTCAATAATGCATTTTTTAATAACATTAATCCGAATATAAATTCTTTGACATATCTTAGAAACACACATTTTTTTTTGTAGTACGTACAATTCCTTAAATTGCAGATTTTATTTGTTATGGACAACTATCTAAAAATTATTTATTTCTAAACGTTAGGAAACCACCATTTAGTCAAAAATCAATATAACTCAAAAAACCTACACGCTTCTTCTTTAGAAGTATTTATTGATATTTTGAAAATACTCGGGGATGAAAAAAAGTATTCCAGATAACCTTGGTTTCTCTTCATCGAGCAATACTGTATAGATATTTGGTTTGATTCAGAAAAATCTTAAACAAAACTCATATTTCGAAAACTTCTTGAAAATTCAAGTTCAACTTCAGAAATATAAATTTCAAACACTTATCACTCTTTTTTATTTCGAAAACACCACCACCTATATACTCTTTGACCTAATCAGTCGGAAGTTACGAAGCTATTGAAATAAATCTCTAAAGTGTTTTCCAATTTTAATTGACCCATTTCAGACTCTCAAAATTTTCAAAAAAACAAACTCTCCTCGAACTCGAACGAAACACTAGAATACACAGAATCCCAATCCAAATAAAAGGGGATGTTAACGTAAAATAACGAAAACAAATTTACCTACATTCAGAAGAGCATATAGAAGACCAACTTATTCAGTTACATCATCAGAGATTGATGTTCATTTATTTATCATGAAGGTCCTTTAAATCGAAAAAAGGAAAAAAAAATAATATCCTTGAAATCTCACTTTCAAAAATAAAACGTATAAACACCGTTCAACCCCCTCTGCGTCACATTCTTAGTTAGTTTTCATATTTTTCAAAATCATTTATCAAAATGTAGTTGTGTATGTTTTTGTTTTGTTTTTGTAATTTAGGTAACCCATTTTACTAAATCGTTGAGATCAGTCTTTACGCGTGGTTAGTCCATATTTAAAAAATGTTTGTTTTCGTGTATTTTGTTTTCTTGTTAAATTAGCCTAACTCGATTATTTTTTGTTTTTCTATACGTAAATTCGAAAGCGACAATAATTGTTAAAAATTATTTTAGTAGTTAGTTTAATTGTTTTGTTTTTAAATATCTTAGTTTTGTTTTGTATTTTTAAACTATAAACTTTAAACAGCTGTAGGTGGCGGCAGCAATGATGAATTAGAATTTCGTAAATAGGGATTGCCATAGATGGCGCTATACCTTGGATCGATACTCAACGAGTTATGTGCTACATGAGTGGCGGTGCTATTATTGCTGCAACTGCCATTAGGCGATGAACTTACCACGCTTCCATTGGTGGTGGTGCTTTGTAAACTTGGAAGACCATTGTCCTGCCGGATCTCTCGGGACCCAATGATGCTGCCCGTTAGGCTGCCTCCGCCATTTATAAAAGTCATTGGCACATTGATGGCTTGATGCTGTTGTTGATGGTGCTGTTGCTGCTGCTGATTATGATGCTGCTGTTGCTGCTGCAAATGGCTGCCGGATTTAGTGGAACATGTTGTTAGATATTGGGGCGGAGGACTGTAGTGGGTGGTGTAGTCGGCATAAGGCACATAACCGGCAGAGATGTCCACCTTGAGGTCACTGTAATTGGATGTGCGGTCGCCGGCCTCTTTTGCGGCAATTTTCGAAATCTGATGCTCGCTGATGACATCGGCCGGTGGGAGTTTGCGTTTTTTGCACTTGAAATACACAATTACCAAGATGGTCAGGATCATTAGGATGGCCACTGATGAAATGCCTCCAACAATCGTCATCAGTAATGGAACGCTTTCTGCTCGAAATAAAAATAAAGACAGAGACAAAAAGACAATTAGAATAATGATTGAGGATGGTTGGATAGATGGATAGATGATATAAAAGTCAATGACTTTTTGAGAATCGGAATACTTACTTTGCGCCTGTAAATTTATCTCAACCACGTCGTTGCCATAGTCGTTGACCACCGTACAATTGTACTTGCCATAGTGGTACGATTGACTGTCTCTGATGATGAGGGTCGATTTTACTCCTCCAGGCACTGCGTCCACCAGTATCGAGTAGTCATGTCCCGATTCCGAAATCTCATGACCATTAAACGTCCATGATACATGTCTGGCCCGCGGCACCGAAGTCGCATAGCACTCAATCCTTGCAGTATCCCCAACCAAACCGTATTGATAGTGCGACGAGGTGATTATAGGAGAGCCCTTAAGGTAAACGTACGCGTCCGAGGATATCTCTGGGTAACCAGGAACGTTTGCCTTGCAATAGTACCGCCCAGCAGTTTCGTTTGTTACACTAAATGTCAAATTCGAGCTCCCGCCAACAACCTGTGGGGTATACAAACAAACAAAGAGAGTCAGTTGTGGTTTGTGAGTTATCGACCCACCGAACGACCGATAGAACGGAAGGGTGTACATTTGTACAATTCTACATTCGATTCGATTCAAAATGAAAAGACCTACCCTATCAATGGGATGCTGTATCCAAACAATGTCCGGCATGGGATTCCCATCAACCTCACAATTCAGAGATACAACGCTGCCAATATCAGCCTCTATGGACTGAGGACGCAGGCGGAATTGTGGTCCATCTGGAATTGCAAAGAAAAAACACACACACGCACTCGAATATAGAGATGTTCATTTGGAACCATCGACCTGCAAATTGTGAATAAGCCTGCGATGGTTATTTGCTCGTATTACTTACAGCTTATGTCCAGGGTCTCGCTATCCTCACTCTTGCCAACCGAGTTCTGCACCTCACACTTCACGATTGCATCGTGGAACTTTCGTGTAACATTCCGGATAACCTGATATTTACAAAGAGAAAAGATAAAAACACAAAATTAATTTCAAAACAACTTCTTTATGAGAACGAACGAATAAACGACCGAATGGACAGGACAGGCATCAGACGAGAACTGATAGACTGATCGACTGATGGACGGAAGTCACAAAAGACGCTTCGCATTGAAAATGAGAATATTTACCATTTCAGTTTTCTGGCCGCCGATAATTGGCTCGTCGTTGATGAACCATCGGTAACGGACTTCTCCGGGATTGGCATCCGCTTTGCATTCTAGACGCACCTGAGCAAACTCTGGAATCCTGCCACCGGCTAAAGCGCCACCAATTACACTCACTTTGACTTTCGGAGCATATTTTACCTGAAATATTAGATGTTTTTTTTGGAAAGGTTATAGGTTAGCTTAGGTCAAGTTAGATTAATTAACAGAGAAACACATCATTGCGTCTACTGTATGCTATCTGCATCGGCTCCGCATCACTATATAAAATACGCTTAAATTGCTCACCTCAACACGGATTTTCGTAGACCGATATGTTCGGTCGGCCGTATTCTGGGCCTGACACGTGAAGTTTGTATTGTGGTGCTCCTTGCGTGGCGTCAATCGGAGGACCGACTTTGCAGTGAACCGTCGCAAATCCGGCATTGGAATCACTGTGTATTCGATGTTGTCATTGATTACCGTTCCCAAACCATCAATCCACGTTATCTATAGACGATGACGATGACGACAACGACAACGACCAGAAACGAAAAACGTAAAAGAGAGAGAGAGAATTATTCAAAAGGTGTTCTTTTCGATTTCGATGTTGGTATACCTTACCTCTGAAGCTGGTTTGCCACCAACGGAAATGCATTCAATCTCCACTTTGCGGTCCTCGGTGGTCATGATGAAATCTCCCTGAGATATTTTAGGCGGTTCTGGCGGAACCAGCACAGAGAGGGTGGCAAATGTTGACCTAATAGCTGCTTGTCCCTCCGGACCAGGGCTCACTTGGCACTGATATTTCGCATCATCGTCCAGCATCACAGGATAAATGTCCAGCGAATAATCACCCTCTTCGTCACTTCCCACCATCGAGTAGCGTTCGAATCCGCTTAGGTTTCGGTGCGTACCGAGACCAAAGTCGTCCTTTGTCCACTGTAATGTGCCCTGCTTGTTGATGACCCGACAAGGCAGCGTCACACGAGCTCCTACAACTGCAGTCTGGTCCTGAGGCTCCATGGCGAAACGCTGATTATTGAAATTGACATAGCCGCCACTTCCTCCGCTCCCTCCTCCTCCTGCATTGACATTGGCATGAATATGTTTCCCCGCAACTTCAAATGGCAGAAAAGTCATCATCACCATCGCTGTGAGGGCTAAAAGTAAGGCTGGAGTCGAACAGCATCTCCTACTCCTGACGACGACGGTGGCGACAGCGGCGACCGCGACATCGTCTGGCTGTGGGTTCCTTGAGTTTGGCACACTATTTCCGCTCATTGTGTGTAAAGCGCACACAATGTGCCGACAACTTCGCAATGAAAATTTCTGACGGATGCGCTGTTGGTTGGTTCAATGGTTGAATCGTTTTATGGTTGAAAATGCCTATTTTGTAAGATCCTGTAATTTAAAAATTGACAAAACACAAAATTGTTTTAATTTTTCTGTCTCTCAGCAAAGTTATCTCTTTTTTTTTCTTTAAAAGACTTAAATTTAAGTTGTAAATAATAACGAAAACGAGTTGTTAGTTACCCTCCCTGCCCCCCACTTAACTCTTTTGTTGGGTGTAAATTAAATTCTCGTTAAAAAATAGTTTTACGCCTTAAATTAGTTTCACTTACTTTAACGACCCATACCAACCAGCAAAAGTTGCTATAGAAAAAAAAAAGAAATAAATGTGTTAAGGCCGTAGAAGCTTTAAAAACTGAGGGTTTATGGTGGTACAGAAGGCTTTGAGACGTATATTGTATAGCTGCTTCCCTACAAACCCACAAATGTGGGATTTCTATTTTGTTGTGTTAAGTCTTCCTCTGTTTCACAATAATAACCAAAGATAATATGAGAATCTTATGGTGAGTTGATAGAGATAACCTTCTAGGACTTTACCAGGGTGGTTGCTGGTTGGTTTGGCTCGGTTATGCCATAAGCTACAGAGAAAAAGAAGCTTCCGATGGACAATGGTCGTGTCCTCCCTCTATACAAATTGTTTCTATTCCTATACTTTTCTGAATGTGACTGTGACTGTGACTGCGAAGACTGTGACAATTACACCCAGAGAAAAAGGAAAATATTTCTCGCTTTATGGTATAAATGCTCTTGCCAAAGACAATAGAGCTGCAGGAAAGTTTACAACAGAAGATGGTTCGTTATACCCTCTTCTTTGTATAGGGTTACATGTGGAATGTTTCAGAATTTTTTCTTTTTCTTTACAATCTTGTTACTAGTTACAAGTTTCCGAAACAAAAGCACATGTTTCTGAGGTTTATGTGGACACCAGGGTGGGTTTGGCGTAGAGAGACTTGAGAAAAGTCCTGCAATCATTGCATCTCACAAAAAAAAAGAAATGCAAGGATTCTTCTTTTGGAAATCGGATTAATTCAAAAGTTGTATAGTTTTGTAGCTCTACGAGTAGGTATAATATACATAACCTAGAATTGTACAACTGCCTTGAAAGTAGAAAAGCATTGAAATTGAAAGATATTTCGAGAGTTGGCAATGCCAACTATGAGTACTCTGTCAACTTAAAACTTTTTATAAAAACAACAACAAAAATGCAAGAATTTAAAACTTCTTTGTTCTTTTGCTAAATGTTTATTGGTTTTTGAAGGAAGTTAAATAACATAGCTTGCAGCAGGTGTGTAAATAATACAAAAAGTTAAACTGTCAAATTAACAGATTTTAAAACGATTTCGGAGAAAGATGAGCATGAAGGGCGAATGGTGAAGGGGAAGGTATGGGTTCATAGGGATGAGAAGATGACGGTGTTTTTTAAGATAAGTTCCTTTACGACGATATGACAAGCCAAAGCAAGGCCTCAAGGAATTTCAATATTACGAAAAGATGACATGACATGATTTTGTTTAAGATAAATATTTCAAAATCTGTTTTGTTCATATATATTTCTTATACTTTCTCGTACCTGTATCTTTAAGATAAAAAGAGGTGAAGAAGATACATAATTGTATACACTTTATCTTGTTGTTGGCATATCATGGTGATGAAGACATTTTTAACTTTATTTGAAATTTCGTATTTCTTGTACTTTAAGAATTTATATCTTTATGTGAATAAACCATAAATGATATATACTGTCAAATTGAATAAAATCACTTTCGAAAACTTAATTTGCTTCGGTTAATAACTCAAATATATAGAATTATAAGATAGGTTTAGTAGGTTGAATATAGGGTATGGTTTTAAGACAAATTTTTTAGAGTAAAACTTGTCTCCTTGACACGCATCTTCACTCTTCAACAAGTTTTAAATATTCGTCACTTTGAAACATAAAATTGAGGGCATATACAAGTAACATCTTCATTTCAAAATCAATTGAAAGTTGGTAAAAAAAAACTCTGAAAGAAAAAATAAATAATTTTTAGCAAGTTTACGAAGCTTTAAGTTTGTATTGAAATCGACAGCTCTGAAACACAAATATTGATGTTTAGATGAAGACTGTTTTTATAATTTATTAAATAATACATTTTCCTTAGAAATTACTGAAACTTAAAAGTATACTTCAATTGTCGTGAATTTTAAAAACTGAAAACTCATCAGAAATATTTTAGCAATAAAGTGTTACATAAAGTATTTCAAATGAGGTTTTAGACATTTTTGTTACATTCAATTCATCAATTTCTTCTAAAAGACAAAAATTCGTTTGATGTTTTTAGCACTTAGGGACAATGAAAGTGAACCTTAGCTCTGTGTTTCAAAAATTCCTATTCCCTCAAATCTTTTGATGGCAAAATACTTGAAAATGTTCAAGAAGATTAAAACTCCTCTCAATGATCAATGAAACTTAAAAAAGTGAAAAGTTTGTCTGCCTCCAATAATCTCAAGAACCAATAACGCTATCGACTATTTTACACTGCAACTTTTTGTAGTTAAACAGAATTAATAAGGACTTGAAAAGAAGCTCATCAAACGGCTTTTGTGTTTTTTTTTAGAATATTTTAGGAAAAAAACGTTCACCCCTATTATAGAATCCGGCGAGCTTAAGTGACAGTTTTAATTATTTTTTTAACTTTGTCAATTATTAAATCAGACTAAACAAAGTTAAACGGCCGTCAAAGTTCAATTCATTAATCTAGTTTGTATCAACCAATGCAATTTTAAGAGAAATGTAACTTGAAAAGGCAGGCTTCAATTAATTGCAAGGACTTCAAGTCTTCACATCTCAAATGATTGAAACTGTTTGATTGCAGTCAAATGATTGGAGAAAAAAATGTATTATTGAGTTAAATGAACTCAATCACTTGATTGAAATCAAAAGAGATCACATTCCTAAAAGATTGCGTTCTTTTGCAAGCCTGGCATGAATTGGAAAAGTAAATGTGTTCATTAATGATTCAAATTTTAAAACTCGTTTGTAAAGAATCATTGACTGATTTTACAAAAGGTGAAACTTTTCAATACGATTTATCACTGGAACTTTTTCTTAAAGTTAAAACTGATGAAAGATCTAAAAGGTTTCAATTCAAACGTAAAGAAAATACAGTGAAATGTTTTTTTTATCCATTAGACCGCATGCATTTTATTGAATTCCTCAAAATTTATCTTAAGTGCGAAGTTATAATCCCTAAAATCAACAGAACACAGAAAAACTACTCACTTATAAAGCAGAAATGATAAGGTAGTTTAGGAGTTGATAATGGAGTTCAAATGCGAAGGCTCAGTGGATCGAGTTGAATCACCCATACTAACATGCGTAGAATTTTAAATAATTTTATCTAACGAAAATAACAGTTTTCCTGACAAAAACTACCAATAATTTGTGAGATTGAATTTCTGCTCAAATATTAACTTTAAACATTTTTCTCTTTTAAAAAATATTATTTTAATACTCAGTTTTATTTTTAGAAAAAATCAAACCGACAGCTTTCTCTACAAACAAAAATGAAAACGTTAACAAATTCAGCTACAAATTGCTAAAAGGGTCTGATAAAATATATTGCTGTTGATATTATTTAATCAAATATTTAGAAATATCGAATATCTTGAAAAGAATTGAAGATATTTACTTAAAACTTATTTCTTTTTGTACAAAATATTGTTGTTATTTTTCGGTAAAACTGAAAAAAA
Source organism: Eupeodes corollae (assembly GCF_945859685.1). NCBI lineage: Eukaryota > Metazoa > Arthropoda > Insecta > Diptera > Syrphidae > Eupeodes > Eupeodes corollae. Next base: position 1,061,181 of record NC_079148.1, on the reverse strand, counting down.
TATATTGATCCATTCTATTTAAAAAACTTTCGTTCGAAAATGCCACAAATACCTCGAAAAAATAGCTTAATCTTCAATTTAATTATTGTATACTTTTTAAGGTTAATTGAATGACAATTTTGCTTGTTTCAAAAACAAACAAATATTTTAATCGCCATCAATGGAAAGCTATTTCTCTTATTTTCATGTTATCATTTTTCGAAACTAAGCCCAATTTATTACCTGCGATGTACTCTGTAATTGTTCACCTAATTTCGGTACTTTAATTTTTATTGCATTGTCTATCGATTGTTCTAAATCTGTTGATTATGTAAACATAAAAACCCTTGGTACATTAATATAAAATTGTTCGAATAAGGTTACTCGTTTCGAACCAATTTCAATGCAATTTATCTAAACACAAAACAATACCTTCCTAAACATCTGTAAGTAATGTCAATTATTGAAATATGAAACTCGCTGTTTTTCGATCTTTTTGTTTTATTTTTAGAAACCAATGCAATAAAAATATTTTATAGGAAAAACATTTGGAAAATAACATGCGGCAGCAGCGGTAGAGTTTTTGTTTTAACAAACATGTTAAAAACTAGGCCATCACAGCTTTGTATATAACAGAAGTACAAGTATACCTAAGCTCTATGGAGGTTTTACGACTTTGCACAATTTTTTAGTATGTCCTTTTATCACCATCGCCGCCACACCACCGTTTTTGCCAGGAGAGAGATGAAAATAAATTTTAGATTTTTATTGAAACAATGGCCGATGTTACACCAGGACAGGTACCTTACCTAAAGGTGCCTATATCGCATTTATTACAAACTTTACTACACAATGTCCAAACTGTATAAAGCCGTAAAATAAAAAATTCGAAAGATTTTGAGTAATGTCCATCGCGTCCTCGTCATAATATCGTTGGAAAAGTCTGTTTTGGCTGTTGTTCAAAACCATCGTCTAAATCATTCCTCCTTGTCGTCTTCGTCGAGGCCGTTCTGACAGTCTCCCACTCATAGAAAAATGAAAAATATGTATATATATATACGTTCAAGGACCCTCCTTTATACATAATATTTCCTCCCAAAACATGCCAAAGCATATTAAATGAATCCTTGATACTTATTTTGTTCGTTTTTTCTCCAATACTTTATTTTAACGAGGACATATTGCTTCCGGAAAGAAATGAGATTCCAATGGTCTGACGAACGATGTGAGATAAAAAAAGTATAAATACCATAAATAATATAGAAATCCCTTGTAAACAATAAGTTTCGAAATCCTCATAGACCCAAGTCACGTGACAGTCGTCAATCCTTTTTGTTAGACTTTTCTCTAAAGTGTTTCATAATTTTCAAAAAACTGAAGAAAAAAAAAACAGACAAATAAAAACGACAAGGAATTGATCTTGATTTCGAAAATACATTATTGAGGTACATGGTTCAAGTTTTCAACCCTTCTTGTTGTATGGTATTTTTTGTTGTTGTTTTCTTACTCAAATTTCAAGAAGAATCTTTTGGACACATGTCAGAGTGTCACATAGCAAAACCAACGTCGGTTGGTCGTCGTCGTCGTCGTCCTTCTCGTATTTGTTGTATAGGCATAAAAAGATGCTTAAAGCCAATCTGTCAGGGACTTGTCTTAAGAAGAGAGAAAAAAAATAAATCCGGAGGGGTTTCCTTTACGGAGGCAGCATGGGGTGGAAGATTATGGCCTAGGGGTAACACGTAAACCTGAACTGATGTCGCTTCCTGTGTAGGAAGGTGGATACGAGTATATAAAACTCTCCTTATTCTTGGATAAGTCCATGTTTGAGTAAGGACAGGAACAAAACAAAGGCAAACCCACCTAGGTACAAATTATGTACACGCAAATCCATCAGCACGCATTTTTTGGAAAACAAAACAAAAGTAAAAAAGTAAAATTTAAAATATCATGAAAATTACATATTAATTGCACAACACTTACAAAAGGATTCAAATTAAAATTTAATCAAAAAAAAAGTTTAAAAAAAATATCAGAACTCTCTCCTTTTTTTCTGGTCTCAAAACATACAAATTAATGAATCCAAATCCAAGGCGAGAGCAGATAGAATGAGTTGGTACCTGCCTAAAAAAGGCCCCCTTTTTTATGGCACACATAAAAATATCAGGTGTTCAATTCGTGATTGGATTTTTTTTCGGTCGGCACCGCCGCCACTCGATCCTCACCGAGAAAAGACCAGTTCTTTTGGCTTCTTATATGTTCTTTTGCCTCTTTCTTCGGAGGTAGGGGAGGAGGGGAGAGAAATAAGTCCGATAAAAAGAGAAGTCATACAACTGAAATGCCGACGAAGAAATTGCTGTTCCAATCGTTCCACGTTTATCCTTCGGTCCTCACTCAACATATACCTATCGGAGTCTCCAGAATTATTACAAGTTCAACAAGCATCAAGCAGACCCACCATGAATATGCAACATAAAATGAAACACGTTTTAGGTCCAGAGAACTGCTTTAGATTGTAGATGGTGTAGATGTTGAATCTATCTGCATTTATTTAATGTTCCCCTAAATCCCCATCGCCATCATGATGCAACAACTAACCGCCAAGCCATAAGATGAAGATTGCAATAAGGTCGGACTTCGAACGGAAGGACGCTGACGATGCGACGGAACGAACAGACGAACGTTAAGCAATGAAATTAGCTACAAGCACCCAATAAAATGATGAAAATCCGTCGAGTATAAAGGAGCAGCGATTCTCTAAGGACTCAAAATATCTCGATTCACAAGGCTACATAAACGGCAACAGCAACGGCTACAGCAACAAAAAGAAAGACCAGTAACAAGAACAGGTGTTCTGCGCGTGTAATGCACGGCTACAGTTCCATATAGTAATAAATCAATATACCAACTCTACCTAACCTCTAAACCTCTCTTCCTTCCAACTCACCTACCTTCCTTCGATATAAAAAAGAACAACAACTTTCCATGGTCTTATAGCTACCAACAACATTACCGACAACGCGACTACGAGAGACCGTTGACGTACCTACCACCTTACCACCTGGGTGCTTTTGCTGTTGGTTCGATTTGGTGAATTAAATTGAAAGCAGGCACTAAACAGACAAAAGAACCAAAACCAAATCCTTGTTGTTGGTTCGTCGTCAAATCGGCATCGGTATCGGCTTCGGCTTTGGCAGTTGAGTTAACTTAGTCCAGGGGTCTGGCATCAAGGGGGAAGGGGGGTGAAACGTGATTCTATATATTATTGACGACTGTCAAAGCTCGTATCTTATATTATTAGGTACCCTATATAGTTGGTGCGAATTTCAAGCCATACGCGACTATATGTGGTGTGTGGAAATGAAAATTGGTTTTAGCTTTTTTGCCATCGCACGTCAACAAGCCCAGTTAAAGGGGATTTTGGCGCCTTCATCATAATTCAATTTGTTTTCTTTGTTATTAATTTAAATTTTAATATAAAAGAAAAAGGCATTTACCAGAACTTTTCAAGGTATTTGTAAATGGTAAACTCAAACTAAATAACTTATAGATTGAAAAATAATATGACCACTTTCTTTAAATAAAACCATAAAATGGCAACTTTAACTGTCATCTGATTTTTTGACATTGCAAATCTTTTTCCAAGTTTAGGTTTGTTTGTTTTGCTTTTTTACGAACTATCACTCATATAAGACGTGTTCAGATGTACTGTAAAATATAAAGAGAGCTAAGACATTAAGTTCGTTTTCAAAACACTAAGATTTTAGTATGGCTATTGAATTGCAGAATATTTAGAAAATTCCTTACAATTAAAACAATAAGCCCTTGATAATAGTTTGATCGAAAATGTGTGGAATTTTCTTCAATTTTTTTCTTATTAGGGTTAACAAAAGCTATCATTAGTTTCTACCTTTTTTTTGAGATTTAATTAAATTGTTATCTTAAGCATTGAAATCAAACTAAAGGGTTCTTTGCCTAAAAAATACCTTGCTTAACCTAAAATTTAAACCTACGTTTTATTTGTTTTATTGATGAATTTACTTTAAATGAACAGCTGGTTTTTGATTTTATAACTTAACAAAATCGTTTTACTAAAGTCGTTCGATTTTTTGGGTATACACAGCTGTCAGTTTTTCTTTCAATTTATCAAATCTAACTTGAAATACTTCACTGCAATCAGAAAGGGTTTTTCAATGATAGACATTTTCTAAAACCAACCTGTCAAAAAAAATTCCAATGATTGGTTTCAATGGGCCAGTTTATATTTGAAAAGAATTTTTGAACTGTCAGAAATATAAACAATTCAAACAAATTTCTTAATTTTGTTGTCAGAAATCTGAAAATAGAATTTTGACTAGATTCTCTATCGCGTAATATAAAAGGGACACAATAAAATTCAAAGCTTATATAAATACTGAGTATCTGTCAATATAAATGGGAAAAATCTAAGAAATCTTAGAAATATAAACTGTCCAAACGATTAAAACCAATTTGACTTTAGTTTAATTGCTAAAAGAAAAACAAGCGTAGCAGAATTTCCTAAAGGTCTGTTATGGCCTAGACGGATATACTTTATACTAGAAAAGTCTTCATTTTTAGTTTAGAGAACTGAACTCTGTCTTAAAAATACGCTGAACACACTCAAACCAAAGTCTTCTCTGAACGTTTCCAAAACAAACATGTTTTGTGTTTAAATATTTAGCGCGTTCACAATTCCGAAATTTGCTTTTTTGTGATTTTTGAGAGCTTACAATTATAACAATAATTTAATTTATTAATTCTTTTAATTATTTGTATTAATCAATAAAATACTAAACTTTCATTTATCACAAAATATAACCTTTTTATCAAAGCCACCTGCTTATTCCTGAGACGCTTCAAATTTTATATATTCAGCGTATAAATTATAACGCTTGGCGTTTTTTTTTGACCTTATTACTGCCTTTGACAGTTGAGGCCCTGTTCAGATACAAAAAAGTAAACGCTTATTGATTGACCCCTGATTTTATACCCCACTAAGTTATAAGGAATTAGACTTAAGCAATATTAAAACATGACTTAAAATGTAAGATGATGATTATTTATCGGTGGACCAGATTTTTTCTGACCATATTTTTAGCTATAAAAAAAGCGCTCGTAACTCAACTTAGACTTTGAATAGCTTAAGTCGCCCTCTACTATTTAATGACCATATTCCAATACACAATACGCAATAAAATGCTTAAACACCTGATCCGGCCGTAATTTCTATTTTGTAATCCCCCTCTCTCCCTACCTCACCCCTTTCACTCACTCTCTCTCTCTCTTTCCGTTTTGGTTCTTTCTTCGTTAAACATTATTTTGGCTATAATCGGATTTAGTTGGTCACATAGCCATCCAATATACAACCCCTTTTTATTTTTGTATGCTATGAGGCTATGACAATACGGCTACAAGGAATATATCGGTTGGAGTTGGAGGCGGTTACGTCCTCGCGTCATTAGTGGCGCGACGACCCGATCCGAATAGTAATTTTCTCTCGCTGTTATCGATACGTTTTTATTGATATTATTCGTTTTCGTTTGCCTTTTCGTTTGCTTTTTCATTCGTTCGTTTGTTCTTTCGTTTTATGGCTTTGACATTTCGATGGATTGAATTCGATTGGATTGAATTGAACGAAGGCATCTGGAACCAAATATATTTATATAGGTATATATCGTAATCTAAGCCATAATTTTATAACAAAGGTAATGAGACAAACCACGTGATACCTGACAAATAAAGCACACAATTTGTTATTTGTTATTTGGATATATCAACTCTAGAAGCTTACATAGCCTATAAAACCTATAAGTTCATATGCAACCGAACCAACTTTCCTCCCACTCACAAATCGCAACTTGTAGGTATTATGGGCAATAGGTGATGGGAAAATGGGGCACACACACAATTCAGCAAAACAAAAAATCTCCCACCGAGAAGTCATAAAGTTTTATAAAGCCTGACGATTTATTTGGGAAATTTTCGCTTGTTTTGTTGGTTGGTGTTCGTTGTTTAAATTTTGTTATTTCATTTTCTCGTTCTCATTCTTCATTCCCGTCCTCGTTGAAAAATAAAAGGGGCTTCATTTATAGCGTTCGTTTTGTGTCAACCAAAACGCCATATCCAATCCACCCCCACATCTAGTATTATATTGACAGCGACATAATGTTATGTTATGAGTCATCCGTTCATCCCTTTGTGTCATTCATTCAATCATTTACCCTATTTCTATGGATACTCTTGTTCGGATGTTTCAATTGGGGGTAGCTTTTTCCTGTGATGGTGAGAGTGAGGTTGAGAGTGATGGTGATGATGGCCAAGATACAGAAACAGCAAAAGACCTGAATGAGGTGTGGGCAGAAGAGAATTTCTATATCGTTCGATTTATTTATTCCAACTATTGAGGGGGTTGATAGAAGAAAATAAGCCCAATAGCTATACCCACCTACTTTTCCTTAACTTCTATACGAGGAGTATGTATGTATGTAGGATGCGAAAGAGGAAAGAGGTTAAACAAAATATTATGAAACGTTCGCCATAAAACTTTTGTCAAAACAACCCTCGAACATCGATGGATGATGGTGGCTACGACGACAACAACAACAACTTTGAACAACGTCGAACAACGACCAACGACGACGCTAGTCAGAATTACACAATCAAAAAGCACACAGAAAAATAAAGAAATAAAGAAAACAGAGAAATGTTTGCTATAAAATGAGAAAAAATACGGTTGTTAAGAGATTCGAATCTAGTGGTATCTCTAATAGCATTGAATGCATTATGTAAGCCACCCTCTTCTCACTCTTTTCAACTGGAAACTTTTCCATCAATAACATGAATATACTACAGTGTTTTGCGTCTACAAATTTTATTCTGAAACGGTTCAGTTTGGTTCGGTTCGGTTCGCTTGGGTTCGACACATTATTGGCGGCGACTCTACGACCGACTACGCGACTTAGGGGGCGGTAGCAGGGGCATCAATGGTGATGGCGATGTAGTATCTGCAAAACTACGAGTGTATCTGCTTGAAAGTTTATATATCGGAAACTATATCTACGAACAAACCCCCATAGAGAAGTATTGCCAACCATTGGAAAGTTTAAAGAAAAGTGAGGGTAGTGCATTTTCCTCTACTGAAATAGTAATTGTATTAAATAATTCAAAGCACTGAAAACAGGTCATCCTGACATCGTTAAGGGTTTCTATAAGTTTATAAGAAAAAGCTACAAAAAAAACCTAAATGGCCGAAAAGCAGGATCATAAACTTTTGGGATTCTTGAAAATGAAACACTATGAACCCAAAAAAATTAAATGGGCTTTCATCCTCCATAGCTCCCTCCATAGCTTATACTTTCGTATACGCTTGTACACGTCCTTCAATCTTATCCTTCCTTCAGTACAAATGGAAGGGTGCCTTTTAGGAATCAATCAAACCCTTAGGCGGCGTTGTATGGCCTAACCTGGCAAGGTTTTGGGTCTTATAATATTCTTAGATGCTCATGACTTGTAGATAGATATATCTAGGAACATTTTAACACAAGTACATTTAGTCATTAGACGAAGAAACCCCATGTTTTATTTATTTAGATAGATATTTTTGGGTCTAAAATGATGTGAAATGATAATGAGTTTTTATACTCTTAAGGAACTTGATATCTTTGACCAACAAGATTAGAAACAATCTTCGGCTTTCAAAACGTATATCACCATTAAAGCGTTTAAGAAAGACTCGTAGAGACTCGTTTATAGATAATACTCAACAGAAACAAATAGAGCTTAACAATAATTTGATTTCGTGAGTGGAATATGATAAATGTTCAAATTTAGTAATTTTAGCTTTAAAAAACATTTACTACCATTACGTCCATAGTATTGAAATTTTTTAAAACAAGTCTTTTACGGCAACACTAGTTTTTCAAAAACATGAATTATTAGTCAAACAAATCGAAAATTGTTAAATGATAAAGTTAAATCACAAAATGACTACTTTAAATTTTACAAACAAAAAACCAATTGACTTTTTGACACTTAAAATTAAAAGGTCTGTTCGCCAAATTAGGGTTTGTTTGCTTTGTTTTTCCTTTTCACGAACTGTCACTATTTAGGCGTGTTCAGATTCATCGTTTTTAAAAAAGATAATTGGTGTTTAATACATTAGTAGAACGATTCAAATTTGCATTTGCTAGTAAATTGCTAAACATTTACAAAGTAGTAAATAATAAAATGCTAGGTTATATATTTTTTTTTAAATTGTTCATAATTGTTTTGAAGTAAAATTTTGTAGATTCAACTTATGTTACATACGGAGCTAACAAAAAAATACATAATATTGTAAAAATATGCTGAAATGGAAAGCTAAGCTTAAGAAGGTAATATCGTAGCCAATATTGAGAATTGTATAAAAGCAAAGAATTTGAACATAAAATGTCATCCGCTTTTCCCCCTAAGTAAGGTTTGTTTCCTTTGTTTATTTTTTTTCACCGAACTGTCAATGCTTAGGGGTGTTCAGATAGCTGTTACAGTTTTCAAAGAGAGGATTTAAAGAACTTAAAATATCTGGTAAACTGGTAAATAATTAATGAATTGTTAGCTATTTTGATACTATTCTCCTAACAATATTTCGGTCGAAATTGTTCGTTGTTCAGTAAAGGTTTGTAGAATCAACTTATTGTGAGAACAGAGCTTCTCAAACAAAACATTTTATAAATTAGAAAAAAAGCTGAAATGGAAAGCTTAGTTACGGAAAAATTGAAATATCGTGAGAGAAACAAAACTAGAAATAATGCAGTACCGAAGTTCTCCTCAGTTGGATTTCTTTGCATTGTTTTTTTCAAGAACTATGAATTTTCAAACACTATTGATCCTGATTTTACTAAAAATGCTTAAATTTTATAACAACAACTTAAAAAATACGATAAGTTTTGTAGATTCAACTTAATCTAAAAACAGATCTTCTAACAAAAGACATATTAAGCCTTGGTAGATAATTCAACATAAAAGGATTGAGTAGCTTGTAAGTTTTTTGAATTGAAAATACTTTAACTAATTTTGACAGTTGTTTGATACCAACAGAAATAGGAGATAAGGCACATTAGCTGTATATAAATTTGGGAGACCTCATTTTTCAAAGAGATCAATTTTTTTAAATAATACCGCATTAAAGTCAATCTCTCTTAATTTTTTACAAACTCGAAAAAGAAGCAAGATAGATCAAAAAGTCGCTGAATTTTGAAAAAAAAACACTTCAAATAATTTAGTTTCAAGGTCTTCATACTTTGAGATGGTAACTGCAAGGCTTCAAACTATAAGAGTTTTGAGAATTTTGAGGCAGTTATTGTTATTAAAAATAGCTTGGAATTATAAGCAAATGAAAAGTTCTTTAAACCTCAAACCAACCTGGCAACAGTGGTTTTGAAAAAAAGCCACATAACAACAAAAAAGTAACTCGTATAGAATCCAACGGAATGCACTTTTGGCAAAAAGAAGCGTTTTTTTCACAGAGAGACCATCAAGAACACCAAGTGAAATAATATAATAGCACCACCGTGCCACTGGTTCTGAGTTACCGAACTAAAATAGCACATTGAACTAACACGGTCGTTCGGTTGGTCGGTCGGTCGGGCTATGATGCCGCCGCTATATGCCGCTTTGCCCAGACCATACCAGTCCCTCAGACTATAAGCTTAAAAAAAACAAGGGATTGTATAAAATTTACCTCCCTACAACATACATAGTCATATGGTATACGTACGACTTTGGTTCTGAGTTGGGACTTGGGATTGGAATTGGAATTGAGATTGGGGTTAGGTCTTCTCTGGTTCGGGTTCAGCTTTGGGTTCTGTTCGGTCCTGGATTCTAGTGTGTGTTTCATCTCTGTTCTGTTCGAGATGAGAGAAGGAAGCCAAGTCAGTATAAATGCGACTACAATGGAATTCTTTTTCTATTCATTTATTAAAGACAATTCCCCGGAATCGGTGAGTTCGATTTGATGCCGTCTCTATGTGCCATGCCGTACCGTACTTATTCCACTCGTACATATATAGAAATAGAGGGCTGCATTTAATGGAAATTATTCGCTTGCCGGTTTTCGCAGAGAATGCGTTAATTGAAGTGAGCGACTAACGGAATATTCCCTCTAATTAGGCATGTCTGATTTCAATTGAAAGACCAAAGCACCAAAGCCAAAGGACCACCCCTAAGATGAAACGAGGGTGTTGTGTGTTGGGTATTTTTTTTTTTTTTTTTAACTTTTATATTATTTTCTTTTATTTTTCGTGTACTTTAACACACAATGCATATACAGCGGGGGTGTGCTACACAGCACAGTACAGTACAGGAACTAGAAAATAAAAATAGAAGAATAATTCAAATTAGGAAGTTTACAAAGCTGTGTGGGAGTTATAAAATATACCCCCGCCACTGCAGCTCTGGTGCCCGGTGAATATGGCGAGGGTGGACTACTTGACTCACGACCCCATTGACTCATTCATGTCGTCGTACAGTAGGTACACCCTTTGTGGAACGTTTTTTGTTGTACTTTCATAGATAAAGATTTGTATATATGTAGGTTTGAAAATGTTGAAAAGTATGTGCCTATACGAACATTGGTATACCTGCTGGCAATTAAAATGTCTCCTCAAGGCACACGTTTTCATGCTTTTTTTCTACTTTTTTGTGTTCTTTTTTCCTCATTTCCAACAATTACCTTTTGTCTCCCTTTTTATTCTGTGATCCTGTGAATACAGGACTCTCTCTCTAAGGAGCTTGGGCTTAATAAGAGTGCCTAGTCATCAATTGCAAGCGGGCGTGTAATTTGTAGTGGTCCAAATAAGTGAGTCACGTTTATTTCTATATGTAGGTTGTATACTAGACATTTTTTTTGTTGAAGAAAACCTGAAATGTACCTGCTTGAAATCCTTTCCATCTACTTCCCTCTTTTATCCTGACAGCTTTGACTCATTTAAATGGGACAATATAAAAATATAATAAGGGTTGGTTTGTAATAATTAAGTGACACATGCTTTGATTTTTGAGGGTGCAGAGTGTATTAGATTTAAAGTTGTTATATGTTTTTTTTATTTTCGTTTTGCAGGCGTCACCTGCTTCTGGCACGTATCAAAATTCATCATCATCATCATCAGGTAGAAAAGATATAAGAGGACAGAAAAAAACACGAAACTTAAGAAATAAACCAGTAACCCTTTCTCGAAAGAAAGTAGTATCATATTTCAGTAAATTTTAATATATATATATTTTGTTCTTATTTTATATGCGTCAATAGGTAGCTTGGAAGTTTCAATTTTTTTACCACCCTGTTAGGGTAAACGAAATCGACACCTCACAGACTGAGTCTGCTGATTTGATGCGTGCCAGGTTGAATTGGTTACTGGTTTGCTTTTTTTGTGTTGTTCAAATAATTTTTTGGAATATGAGATTTTAAATAATTTTTAATAAAATTGTTTAGATTATTCAAGTAGAAACTTATTTCTTTTGTGTTTGTCTGAAAACAACAAAATCGTGTCTTTCAATTAAGGTTTCTCTTTGGAATTTGTGTTTCATGGGGATTCCTTGATACAAAGTGTTCAGAAGTGGGATTTTCAAGTCTTTTTAAGAAGAGATCTTTTCAGAGACTCTATGCACTTAGACAGACTAATAAAAAAAGGCCGATACAACTGAACTGTAAACTGAGGAATCAGCTATGCTGGTTGATTTATTTTTGAAAGGTCCCCATGGCGTATGAGTATTTTTTTTATAAATTACTTAAAATTGTAAGTTTATAAAGGATTGTAAAGTTCTATGATCATAAGGTTATTTTTTGACTTTCAGACTAAGTTGTAAGCCTCTGGTCTTCAAAATCATAGTCACAAAAACCACAACACTAAACTACCCTTTCATTGAAATAGGATGTCATTAGATGTTGGACATTTAAATTTTATTTTGATTTCTGCACAAATGCAGTCAAAAGACAACTGCTGTCAGTTGGTCTTATTTATAGGATTTATCAACATCAACATACAAAAATATATAGAAATATACTAACCAAATATACAAGAAAACTTGGACAGTAATGAAAATGTCAATTATTTCGAAACTATTCGAAACTTTTACTCTTAAAACAACGACAACAACATATACAAATATATAAACTTCCTTGTTGAGGATAAAAAGAGTATCTTTCTCTCAATATGTTGTTCGTATTTTGAAATAGCATTGTTATTTCTGAATAACAACAAGAAAAAAAAGGTCAAAAGTTAAAAACTTCTCCTTTTTTATTTTTAATTTAGCTATTAAAAGCTTGACAGTATAAAGTTTAAAACTTGAGGAAGAGAGAAACACAAGTACTATAATAAACTTTATTGAAATAGATTTTGTTAAATCTTTATTTGATTGAGAAGTTTTGGTCCTTTTTTTGTGTTTTTGTAACATGGATGGTTATAGATAACGACAAATAATGTTGGAATAAGGTATTTTGTCTTTTGTGACAGTTTTATTAATCCAGTTCAACCTTCCATTAAATTTAATTGGTGATGCCTATGTCTGTATTATATGTGTTTTAAAATGTCTTTTTTATTGTTTTTGTTTTATCTGTTTACGTTTTTTGGGCCTGATGGTAAAAACAAAAAGGATTTTTAACAATGCAAACTTTATGATTGCAATTCAAAGTTGGTTTAACTCAATCCTCACTCTGAGTTATCAGGTAGTTTAACCTGAAATTAATTGTATGAGTGACGTAATTTTTAACATGTTCTCTAGGACGATTTATCGTTCAACCAAATGTGTAAACATTTTTATGGGGAAATTATAGAAAAGTAATACTGCAAAATCAGAATTCTGTCTCAACTTTTATTTCAGTCGTAAAAAGAATCAAATTAACTGCACTTTAACTTTATTTTCAACTGAAAAGACGTTTAGAAAATTAAATAAAACATTTCATCAAAAAGTTTAATAGAAATAAATTAAAGATTATTTTTTAAGTCTTGAACAGATGTTCTTTCCAACTAAGCAAAATTTAACGAAATCAGACTAAAATGTTTCCTAATACCTTTTCTTGGTAAACCTTAACGAAAACTCAAAGCTACTTTTAATATTGTCAAAGATAAATATTTAAATGAAAACTATATAAGTATCTAGCCACGTCTGGCATTAGTAGACTTTTCCAACAAACTTTTGTTAGCAAAGTCACGCCACGCAGTACCGCGTCGTAGCTCCGCTCTGCTCCGTGCCGCATCGCAAAAAAAGATATAATAAAATAAAAGTCAAACAAGTACCTAGCGTCGCAAAACAGAAGTTTCACTTGTATCTTTCATTTTTAAAAATAGATTTCAATGAAAACATGATCAAGACACCAAATTGATTTTATAAACCGAAAAGAAAAAGAAAACAGGAATAATAATAAAAAAAGGAAGAAACTGAAATAAAAAACAAGAGAACATAAAAAGAAAAACTCAAATCGACAGGATGTGCTTTTCATTTGTCTGTTGATTCGCCCTCCCAGACGAAAATTCCAAAGATAATTCTTCCCATCTGGAGTACAGATGTGACCCACAGTTCATCTTTCGTCTGCGAATTGAATTCGCATTATTGAAGGCATCGTGATGGCAGAGCCGAATCAGTACACAAGACAAGACACATACAAAATGAAAAAAAAACAGAAACGAGGCTTTTCAATCTCTAAAAATTCCAATGAATTTTATTCCATTCTCGACTTCGAGTTTCGGATTCGGATAACTTACTTTAGCTGTCGTGTCATCGTATCGTATCTAGTTTTTTTATTTTATAACTTGCAATCCCTGTTAATCAGGAATCCTTTTTATTTATATTTTTATTTGCCATTTCTGTTTGTTTTGTCTAGGCCATCAATGAGATGGGAAAATTATAGAAAATTCCTAAAGAAGAAATAAAAACAAGAACCGTTTTTCTCACCATTCAACCTTCATCTCCTCCAAGGGCGAAAATATTGTACCTATTTTCTTCTTTTCGATTTTGTCATCATCATCATCATCATCTCTCAATCTCTTATAAACCCTTTGAAGTTTATCTAGCGTGTTGACAGTTGGAATATTACAAACGTCAATCTTATAAGTATATGTATTCTATGAGAAAACGAACAGGCTTGACAACTACTACTCGAAGTCTCGAAGAATTAAGAGCATTCCATGTACATACATACACATCGCATAATTATATAATTCTCCATTTAATGACAGTAATATGTCATGCATTTCCGCTACTGGCCGAGTTAGAGTCCGAGTGTAGACTTTTGCCTTGCTTTGGAATTTGACTTAAGGCGTCCCGTCCATCAGTCCTTCTGCCACATTTAAGTTCTCTCTAGTCTTATTATTTCTCACACTTTCTTATGTTATAGTTCAAATGGAATTTATTGTGGAAGATACATTCATAGATACATAGATACTTTTGTCGTTGTCGTCTAGTTTGCCATCACACAATCCGACCGAGAATGAGAATAAGAATGAGAAACGACTGCGGGCGACGACATAAATAGGATTAAAAAGAAATGACCCAAACGACCTGACCGACCGACCGACCAACCAACCAACGTCGTTTGAACTAATGAATAGTCGCACGTAAGGAAGTCGGTAATTTCCAAATAAGAAACAAAAATATAATAAAAAAGAAAACCTACGTTACAACTTTACCGACTGGACAGTGACAGCCATCACAATCATCATCATCACAGAGATTTTCATTTTCACGGAAGTGACAGAGTTGTTGTTGGGTTTATGTTTGTGGAGTGAAGAAAAAAAGTACCTGCTTGCCTTACATTACCTCCAAATGACCTTCCACCACCAAATACGATGAACCACTCTTTCTTTTCTTCACTTGCCTTTCCTTCGCCAGTTTCCATTTCCACACATGATATGCTACTAACTACGCACTGCCACTCTACGGCCTTACGTCCAAGTGCTGAGAATGAAAAGATGTTTGGAGACGCGTCAAGAAATTCGGAAATCGGGCATCATACGCCGGCAGTGTGTTTACGATCATCCAGCAGAAAAAAAAAACACATGATTTTAGTGCGCTGCTGGCTGGATGGGTAAAGAATGCTTGTGGGACTCTGTCATTACCAAAATAATACGATGTCCATTAAAGCATAATTATGATCCATAAACACTCATCATTGAAGTTGTAGCCGTTGGTCATAGAAAGGGTCGCATCTTGTGGGAAGAATGGTCGAAAAAGGCGCCATAAGATTTACAAACAATCTTCACAGTTCCTTTTCCAAAGGTTTGAGTTTTCGACTTGAAAATTGATACTTAGAGCCTAGAAGATAAAACATGCTATGAAGTAAGGCCATAAGGTACCAATTTGAGAGAGTTTCATTGAATAAATGAATTTTTTATTGAATCAATGAAAAATTCCTTGATTTAACAATCTATCCTCTGTAAGATACAAATATTGCCTTAAAACAGAAGTTTCAAACAAAAGAATTAAGAAGATTAATTTATTAAGCATCAACAAAGAAAAGATGTTTGTTAACATTTTGTACATAAAGTTCGTTGGTTTAATGAATTAGGTAATCTCAAAAAAGAAAAAAAGTTAGCTTGAACACAAAAGTGTGAAACTAAGGTCTGACAAAATTCGTCCAAGAATTTTTTCTTTTCGTACATTTGTAAATTTTCATTGAATGAAATAAAAATTCAATGGTTTAATGAATTACTCTTCAAAAGATACAACCTCTAAAAATTGGGCCTTACAAAAATGTAGTCCACAAAGTGGTTACACTCTGACAAATTTGTTGTTTAAAGGAGTTACCGTCTCAAAGATAAAATAGTTTACTTGATTACAGAATTTTACAAATCAATTTTTAAAAATGTTCATACATTTTCGAATTTCCATTAAATTAAAGAATAATTAATTTGTTCAAAGAATTACTTTCAAAGATAAACAAAATTGAATTTTAGGCAGTTAAAAAATTTGTATAACAAGCTGTTTCAAAGCTTAGATATTTTCTTTTCATGAATTTGTAAAATTTTCATAAAATCAAATAAAAGTTCGTTGGTTTGATTAAAAAATTACCCTTAACAAAATAACGAAATTGGCTGTGACACATAAGTTTGAAATTCAAGCCTTAAAGAATTCGTTTGTCAAGTAGTGAAGAAGCTTAGTTATTTGTTTTCATACATTTTGGAATATTCATGAATTCAATGAAAAATTCATTAATTTAATGGATACTTTTCAAAAAATATAAGAATTGGGTGGACTGAAGTTGAAAAATTGTTTATTTATACTCGTTAAGTTGTATTATGAGCTTTAATAGTTCATTGTTGTAAATCAAATGAAATTGTCCTTTTATGTTTCATTAATCCAATGCACAATTTCATTAAACAGCTTAAATGCGTTATTGCTTTTTGATTCGATTTAGTGTCCTTTCTCGCTTGACCTTTAAGATTGGATTTTGTTTTAATGAAATTCATATAAGTCATGTTATTATTTTATATTAATTCAATGAAAAATTTCATTAAAAAGAGAAAACCTTTCGTTGTTTTAGGATTTCATTCAGTAATGTTTATGAGTCCAATGCTAAAAAATGTAATGTTCTTTTTCTTTAGGATTTTACTCAAAAAACTTGTAGGCTGCTTCCGAATTCGATAAGAACCGTATAAATCATGTTTCTATATTTCATTGATCCAATGAACGATTTCATTAAAAACTCAAAATTTTACATTGCTTTAGAATTCCATTTAGTTATGTTGTACGAATCCTCATTGAATCTTTACTGACGCCTTGCCTATATTCCTCCGCCAATCCGCTCCTAATCTTTGATGTTCCTTGGAACAAAATAAGTATTCTTTTTAAGGTTTTATTTTCACTCACTTTGCTTCCCAAGAACAACATAAGAACAGTTGTGATTGAGAAGAACCATTTTCCAAAGAATCCGAAACTCTATTTTATGTATTTTTATTTCTTTTCCATGTGATTGGGTTTTTAAGTGTCCCGCTTGACAAGGGATGGATTCCTACAACACAAACTCGAACTCAACAACAATGTGAATGATCTCGCTCAACGACCTTCTCTATATGTACTCCTAACGTTAATAAACTCCAACTCCAGCTTATTCTTATCTCTGGGTTATTTATGAAAATCGAAGCTAAATTTTATCGATAACGTTTTTTTTGTTGTTGCTGTTGTTGTTGCGCTATCATAAATGATGCGTAGGTATGTTTTGTTAACGTTGGAATCTTTTGATATATAGAAAGATAGTTCCCAGCGGAATAGGGTTACACATGTTCGTAACGTCGTCATCGTAGTACACAAGTTAGAGTCTAATAATTATAATTAATCAACATAAAAGTGACTTTCACTAGGAAAAGGCATCATGTGTACCTAATTTTGTTGTTGTCTCCTTTGGATTATGAAAGCCAGCTTAAAAGTTCCCACGGAAAAAGGCAAAAAGTGGCGCCCAACAATCTTGGTACACACGGTCCAAACTATCTTCACATCATAATTTTAGCAAACAACATCACTGCATCAAGAGTAATTTTATATGTTTCACGTTTCCCCGGTGAGACAGTGAGGTGGTGAGGTGGTGAGAGACTATGACCCAATTGCGGCTGAAACATGGAAGTTATGTGTTTATTTCCTCCTGATGCTATGCTGCTGGTTGGTGGTTTGGTATTCTTCGGTTTGGACTAACAAGAAGTGAGGAACGAAGAACGAAATCCGAACGCGTGTGCAATTATAAGCCTCTTGTCTTTGTTGGTAAAATTACGAACTAAAACCCTCAAACAAAGAAATGTTTAAATAATTTACGTCGTCGTCGTTGTCGTCGCCGTTGGTTCTTGCAAAATTAATAAGCGACACCAACTTGTTTGGAATTGGGGCCGAACTAGAGGACCGAACGAGTCGGAGTCTAAGTTGAATTCGTAGTCGAAGAATATAGAAACGAGTGGTTTTGGTATTCCAATTCCACTGAAAACGGCAGTGTGGGCGAACAAGGTGGCCTCAGATTGAATCTGGAAATTAAATTATACGCTCTTGTCTTGTCTCGTGGCGTGCTTCCATAATATTTGTATGCTAATCAAACAAGGTGCGAGAGTAGGTGAAAGTATATGAGGCATCCCAGAGATACGCGTTTCAACTTCAATCTTTAGTTGTTTAAGCATCAATTTTTGAAATTCTTGTTACCAAAAATGGAACAACAACAACAACTACTCAAGCTACCACGAACATCTCCAATAAAACAACATTGTTGTTGTTGTTGATGATGATTGTTCAAGATATGCGATCTTAATATTTAAATTTTGTGGGCAGGTATTTTCTATTGTTTGTTTTCTTTTTTTTTTGTATATTTTATTTGAAACTAGTTCCACTGTGCTTAGATGTTCCTGCGTCTCTCGCTGCTTGTCTACAAATGTGACTTTTAGTGAGGCGCTGAAGAATTTGATGTCACTTAAATGGACATTTTTATGACAAATAATTCATTTGATCTTATTTGAATATTGACATTAGGTTATTTTTAAAATCATAAATTTTATAATCGTGCGCTGCTGAAGCCCTGTTTTATGTTTTTCTGTTGAATTTTTGCGGGGGAACGCATGTAAGAATTAATATAATTTGTAGGTTTTTATTTCTTTTTTTTTCTTAATTCAAAAGTAAAGCTGACAGTTTTGAAACGGATCTAAACCTCAAACTTAGCTATGAATCTAAGATATATATATACATAATTGAAGAATTAATCTTTTCGTTTTTAAATATTGAACTTTGGTGCCAAAGAGGATTTCCTAAATGAGGCTTAGTATATTGTGTAAAGTGTGATACGTTTTAAGCCCAAAAGGTATGAGTATATGCTAATGATTCACTAAGCCCTCCGTGCGGACTGATTAATCGGTGAAATTTTAGGAAAAAATGTTACAAACAAATTGTGGATAGAAAAATGATTAAAAGATATTTTTGGGTGTGTTATATTTTTAACAAGGCTTCTTACACTCGAATCGATAGATCAAAGGAATTGGGTGGCAATATAAACCTGCATTTAAAAATGTTATCCCAAAAGTTAAATCTTATTCGGAGAAAAATGATGTGGGACAGAAACTTCGGTAAAATTATCATTAAAACATTCTTTAAAACTGGTATTTTGAATTAATTTAGCTAAAGGTGCTTTCTCATCTCAAAAAAAATTGAAAATACAAAGTTTAATAGAAAGAAGATGAATAAGGAATGTATTAATAATTTAATTTAATGGAGGATTTTAGCAGCAAGAAATAATTGTATACATGATTTTCCAATAAGAGGTTTTATTTTGATATTAAAAGAAAACATGCATTTTTTGAGAAAAATCAGTGGTTATTTTTTTTTTGTGTAGTACCTGTGGCATGATGGTTAGTGCGTTGGACTGTCATGCCAGAGGTCTTGGGTTCGATCCCTGCCTATGCCATCTAAAAGTCTTTTCACCGGTACTGCCTCTTGCGAGGAATTGACAAATTCTCCAAGAGTAACTATTGTCATGAAAAAGTGCTTTCTCAAAATTAGCCGTTCGGAGTCGGCATATAAACTGTAGGTCCCCTCCATTCCTGAGAACATTACTCGCACACAGGAATGGTTGAGAGTTGTAAGTCACTAGGCCCTGGTTCTTCATGGACTGTTGCGTCACCCAATTTATTTTATTTATTTATCAGTGGTTATTTATTTTATTGCAAGGAAAAAAATATGCCTTTAGATATAAATATAAAATTGTACCCGGAAAATGGCCACTTAAACAAAAATTGCACGAGTTTTGACAACTGTGCCTTATATATTGTGTTTTCCACTTTTGTAGTGAGTTTTAACAAATTGATTGCATTTTTAAGGTGTTACATTTTTAGCAATATTGTATTTTTAAATGTTATTTTTCACAAGAAGACAAATAAAGAGTGACAACTGCTCAAATAGCGGGCTATTCAAAATGAAACCTTTAATTGGATACCATGAAACCATGAACATGTTTGATATTTTCATATATTCTATGATATCATTTGTGTGACCTTAGCTTAAAAAGACAAATTTCTTCGTGACTTGTAAAGGTGATCAATTCATTAATCTACATTATTATCAAACAAACAAAAAACTAAATTTTAAGTGTGATAAAGCTCTTCTTGGGGCAATTTGCAATTTATCTTAAAAAATTAATCTTTAAAACAATTTTATCTAAATGACAATATTCATACTGCGAAGGTCGAATGGTTCTTTATTTGTAAAGCTTAACTATCTCACCTTGTTGTAAGCCTACAGTGTGGGAGTATTCCATAAGGCTTATTTATTTATTTTAAAGAAAACAAAAATAAAATCAAGGTAATACCATAACACTATACATGTACTGTAGATATTATATTGAGGATTAAAATTTGCCACAAAAGTGGGAGTTTTGTTGCAAGAAATGTGATTTTTCTAATTTTATGCTAAGTTGATGTAAGAATTATTTCCTTGGTTAATATAAATAAGTAGAAAACTTATTTAACCTTATGACACTTTGTATATTTCAAGCTTAAAGATAATAAATATGCTGGAAAATTTTGCATTTATTGTGTAATTTACAGTTTCTTTGAAATGTGAAAAAATAAGATTTGAAAGAGTAAACAAAATAAGGTTCCTCTACCCACCTACACTGATTATTAAGAATTTTTGAAACATTCCATTTAAAACCCCATTTAAATGAGAAACCATTAAAACACAAGAGGAGATGATTATTTGAGAAACCAGGATTTATTATAATTTATTTCAACACTGTTGCGTGTTTTAAGGCTCCAAGTATATTGTTCTACCTCAACGAAAAAAATCCCACCACATTGCATCTTCCAAGTGTAATAATTACTTTCACACGTTAAACAACAAAACCAACAAAATAAATAAAAACCAATAAGCTCGGCTACGTGAAGCCTTACCTATGTAAATTTAATCAAAAAATCCCAACGTGATAAGCATAATTGGTTTCTTTTTATGTCACCCCCGACGACGAGTCAAATAAAATAACTGATTTACTGCACCAGAAATAAAAAAAAGAACAAAATCCAAAGTAAACACCCGCGTTGAACGACCCCAGTATTGAAAAAATAGCTCCATAAATCACGGAATGTGTAGTCTACGCTTAGCTAATGTTCACACCACAATATAAGAGTAAGAGTATTTTTCGTCGTTGAATTCCAAAACACACGAAGAAATAGAAAAAAAAAGTAAAAGTAAAAGTAAAAGTAAAGCCTTCTTAAAAGTGTCATATCCAAGCGAGGAACACGTTGGAAAAAAGAGCAAAACATTCCTCTAGGATAAGAGCTATATCTAATTTTACTCCTTCTTATATGGATTTATATACATTACATATGTAGATAATGTAGGGTTGCCACTTCAACAGGATTTTTTGTAAATTTTGTTTGTAATTTTTTGAGGAAAACATTCAGTGAGAAAGGTGTCAGAAATGTCCTTCATTTCATAGATATTCAGACTGATACAGGTTCTTTTTTTAACCGCACATCAAGAATGTGGAATGCTTTTGAAATCCTTTTCCCCCCTCAATTCCCAGGAATGTTGATCAGCTTACTCTTGATTGTGATTTCGGACGTACTATAAAGTATAGTGATTCTTATTTAACCACATCAAGAACGTGGAATACTTTCAAGTACCTTTTTTCTTTCCACTGTCTAGGAATGCCCATCAGTTTACCCTCGATTTCAATTTCGGACTAACGTTAAGGCATATAGTCTCTATTTTCAAATAGCACATCAAGAATGTTAAATGCTTTTAAGCTCTTTTCTCCCCCTTCCCCCAATGAAGTGCCCATCATTTTACCCTAGACTTAAATTTCGGACTTAAGATAAAGAATAGAGTTTCTATTTCGAACCGCACGTTCAGAATCTGGAATGCTTTTCAATTGTTTTCTTCTTATTTCCCGGAACATCAAACAGCTTTTTCATAATTTCAATTATGAAGCAAAGATATTCTTTTCTTAACCGCACATCAATAATGTTGACATTTAAAATCGGTATCTCCTCTAAAATTTGTCCCTTCTTTCCTTAATCTCGCACTATGTTTAGTCATTTGTTAAGATGCAAATATTTAAACAGGGTTCTATTGCTTTTTTTAAAGTAAATTGGCAACCCTATCCAGGACATTGCCTACACTTTTTTCTTCCCCAAAAAATTGTGTTATATCAAAAAAAGAAAAACATATACGAGTAACAACCAAAAGAAACGATTGTTCGTTATTTATTACTTGATGGCTTCAACGCGGCTGCTGCTCCTACTTGTAAAATTCCTCACCGCCCCGCCATTTGCCAGCTCTTGGTTCTGGCTCTGGTTGCTTTGGAGTATTCTTCTTCTTTTTAAATATGTGAGCAATTGTAAATTGGAATTTGAAAAAATCTAAAAATGAACCAGGCGGATACCTTATGTACCTTATAGAATACCTCTGCCTTACCTACCCTATATACATTCATATGAGCCTCCCCTAACTCGCTCGTCGTTCAGTCGACGGGGCTATAACAAAGCACTCAGCCATTAATTTGTTGATGGTGGTATAGTACTTACATACGTTGTATACCTATGTAAAATAAGGAACATTATTTTTTTACACCGGATGCGAGTTCGTCTTCATCTTTATCTACATAAGTATACTCCTAGTGTGGCAATGGCATCATCCCCATTTGAAAATATTCCACGAAATAAAAGAACAAAAACAAAACCTTGTTCCCCAAAAGTCTATGTGTATCTAAAAATACTTTCTCTCCCATCAAATTGTCGAGAATTTCGTTGACGTAGTTGGGTATCATCGTCGTCGTCGTCGTACTCGTGGTAAAGTCGAAAAGCGACGACGACGACTTCTTCAAGGACACAACAAGTCAAAAAGAAAACAGACACATTTTTAGAACTCGGAAAACCAAAACAAAAAAATCGAAAACATATTCTGAGACCACAGACAGGCTTTGGCAGGCTAGAAATGGTAAATGCATCACAACTCACAGCTCCCAGCAACAGATTCCAAGATTATTTACTTTGAAAGGTTCCAAAAATAATAACAAATCGAAAGTTGTTTCTATGACCGAAAATAGACAGATTCCGTTTTTAGTGTTTATCTTTGTGAAGTCGTACTCTCGCAGCATCGGTTTCAACATCAGCACAATAAGCAGCATAGCTCTAGAAATAGGACCGTTCAGATATGCCATCAAAACGACGACAACGAGCTATGGAAGAATTAGACTTCTTTGTCGTGTCACTTTAGCTCTGCATATAGATTCTATATAGGCATCGTCAACATCATCATCATCATCATAGTCTGTTGGATCTGTCTGAATCTGAAGTGAAGAGACACCACCAGCTTTATTATGTGGTCCTTTGGTTTTTGCAACACTTGGAGAATATATATACAGAAGCGACATCTGAACTTTGTTGCAACCAAATAATTACAGTTACAGCATCAATTGCATAGCAGATGCTTGGGCTTGTTCACTTGATGCCTGGTTTTTGCTTGCTGGCTGCCCATTCCATGCGCCATATGGTTCGTTCAAGAAAATTACACTTAAGTGACCCTTGGGTTTCCACTTACGAAGAGTTCCTTTAATAGAGAGTAGAGTTAAGGTACCATCATTCACGACACAGAACAGTCTGTTCTTCTTCTGACGTTGTTGTTGTTGTTTGTGCTGCTGCTGCTGAATCGAACCAAAACGAACCATCATCACGACGAAATTTGAAACCACTTGGAGAGTTAAAAGTGCGCCACAAAGGCTTTTTTCTTCAGCTTCTTCTTAATTCTCGTAGTCTTCTTCTTAGACCTGATGGGCTAGGCATTTGTATTTATTATTCACAGACATTTTTGCTCGCATGAAATTCGACCAAGGCCTTTCAAAATGAATAACTAAGTGTATACAAAAGTCTGTAACTGTAAGATGGGTTGGTTTGCTATAAGCTATAGGAACCTTTATAAAAATAGAAGTACTTGAGAAATTTCTTTCATCCCATCACCTTTTTCCTTTTGCTCGATTCGATGCCAAGGATGTCATAAATATAAACATAAGCAATTCGATTGTTGTTTGCATTAAGATGTAAAGCAACAGCACCCCCACACAGCACAAAGCCACATGTCAGAGAGGTGTTCCCAATTGAAATAAATTTACTGGTTGTGTATAGATTTTGAGAAAATGGCATTTGACGTTTGTCTTTGAGCTATGAAAATATAAGAACCTACTTAACGAACTTAAAGAACGTATAGTTCTTTCTTGGGACAAAGAGGAAATGGAAACTGTCAAACATGTTTTTCTTTTTAGTTTATGAACACAGCCTGGACTGTCAAACTCAAAAGTGGTTTTTCTTTTTCTGTGAAGTGTATTCAGAGCTCAAAGTTGTACTCCTTTTTTCGTTTAGAGAACGGTTTTTTTGAGTGTTGAAAGCATAAAATAAAATGAAACTTTTTCAGTAAAACACTGAACACAAGAAATTTTAAAAAGGGAATATGAATACAAATTCTGAAAACAATTGAAAAAGCAAAAGATTACGTTGTTTTAGAAAAGAAAATATGTTTTGTAATAAATAAATGAAACAATATTTTATAAACGATTAAAAAACAAGTAAATTTAGCTTTCAAATAGTATTCTATTACCGTGTTCTTAACTTTAAGAGCTTGTTTCTTCAAAATTATAAATACAGATCTCTAGCTCTCAAAAATACCAATTCCTGAATTGAAAATTGTCAAATACACTTCAAAACGAAGCATGAGTCTTCAGAAAAAGGTTAGACAAAACAGAAAGTGTTGAGTATGCTCTGAAAATGTAGAGCTCAAACCTGAAGGAAAACCTTAAATTATCAAAGCGTTGGGACCAATTTGACAATGAACATATCATAGATAGGAAACTAGGGTTTTTAAACTAGACTTCTTCAATTTTTAAAATAAATTACTTGCTACTCAAACGAATCTCTTCAGAGAATTGTTTATTTAAATTAACTTATCAGAAACTTAAGTGATTTTAATAATATTGTACATATCAAACATTATGGTCAAACAAAACACAAAACTCAAAATTGTAAACTACCTTTTGTCAAAGGCTTTTGTAAATATTTAGAAATTTGCAGGGATATCAAAACTGTTCATCATTTCGCTAACTATATGTTTAAGCAATAAGAACAGTGCTTCGAACAGTAATATGCACAGTGACAGTTCGTGGACAAATCTAATCGAATAAACCTAAATCCGTAAAAAAACAAATATCCAAATGTCAAAAACTCAGTAGTCATATAAAATAATGAAATTACCAACAGTTAAAGAAGCCATTTTGAGATTTACAGCAATATTATAAAATTGGGTAAAACTAGCAAATTCATATTTAAGACACACTAAAATGGATTTGAAGTTTTATTACATCGACTTAAATTTTGTGTCAGGACTTTAAATTCAAAAAATGATTTCTGTATTGTGACAGTTAAAAACAATGAAAGCCATAACTCCTGCCAAAAATTCAAACCAAAAAGTATATAATATTTTCCTTGTGATTTGCTTATCCAGTTTCCTGAGCTTTCTTAACATTTTACATAATATTTCTGAGTTTATGATATTGGTCAATAACGTCACTAGAGTTTTTATAAAGGAAACAGCTGGAAAAACATTAAAACGGAACATACATTTCAAAGAGTTTGACGTTAAAAAACTGTCAAGTTATGACATTGAATAACATTTGGTCAGTTTATATATATATAATTTCTTAGAATTTTCAACGATTGAATCCGCAATCAGATTGACAGATCAATAGTATAAAATAAATAAAGATGTCAAACTTAAAAAACGCACACTGGAATGGTTTGATGTTTTAAATCGACATTTTTTCTTCGTTAAAAGTTTCGGTTTTCTAACACCAGGAATCATTTATATCCCCAGTAAAAAATCTAATCGTGTGAATTTTGTGTTGAAAATGTCACTTGCGATGAAATGGCGGACACATTGGATTGAACTGCCAAATTTTCTTTTATTTCAAAAGTCTGATTATTTACCTTATTTTTTTTTCGAAAACTATCAGAATTTTTAAGTTCAATAATGGTGCCTCTGGGACTTCAAAAAAAGAAGCCTTCAAAACTTTGAAATTTAGATAAACATAAAGTGGCACCACTAAGCAAGTAAAATCAGGAAGTGCTGATAGTCGTTATTTGTTAGATAAAGTTAATGCAAGTTAAAGGGCCTTCTCCTCTTTCAAAAAATAGTAGAAAAGTGCAACCTGTGCCGTATATACGACTTGAAGCCTTGATATAAATAAATGTATAGAGACACGAATGAAAAAAAAAGATTTATTTGTGTGAACTCTAATGGAGCAGGTGGGAGATCTTCAAGCGATTCAAAGAAGCAAATAGAAAAATAACTATGCCATCATCATCGTCTTGGTCGTCAATCGATAGAAAAATCTGCGCACTCGACTGCGGGAAAATCACTTCAAGAAATCCATCCACTCGACTCCACTACAATTCAAAGCGACTCCAGTCAAACAGGTGCACCATCACCATCACTGTGTATAATTATCGACCAACTAACGAACGAACCAAAGAACGGTCGCGTAGCGTCAAGAGGAAGAGGCGTACGACGCAAGTGACGCAGTCGGTTGGCCGGTCGGTGGCATCCATTATTCGCATTGCTAAATGCCTTACCGCAGCATTGTCCAGCTGCAGAATCAATTTGATTAATCTGTTCTACGCAATGAATCCTCCACATCCGATGCTATGGCAATGGTGCGGTGTGGTGGCGAAAGTACGTGTCCAGAGCTTCGATTCTAGAACGAGTCGGGTACTTAGGGCGATTTTTTCCCTTTTCCACACTCGCTGAGAGATCAAATAGTGATGGAAGAAGAGCAGTCTTTCGGTCGGTGGCTGAAGGAGGAAGCAGCCACCATCAGCAACAGAATCAGCATCAGCAGCAGCAGCAATGATCGACGGTGTTGGCTGCTGTTGTGACTCCAGCTTCATCGTCAGAGATGGGAAACAGGTTCCCAATGTTTTCGCGGCTTATTACTTTATATACCTATATACATACATATATAAAAGTTCCCCCTATGCATGGATGTTGAATGTGCGTGCGCTGCTTAAGAAACAAAAAACAACATTGAAGAAAAACCAAACCCAAGCTAAGAACAACGAATCTTACAAAAATATAAAGATTGAAAACGAGCGTGTGGCCACCTGGACCAATGGACCAATCACAGCCTGGCTACAAGCAAATTAAAATTGTTTTTTCCTTCCTGTGTGCTCGCCCGGCCTGACTGATATGCAGTAATACTGGATCCCGTCGTCATCATCATCATCATCGAACTGGACACTGTTTCCAGTCCTGTAATTTAATTCTAGTAAATCGAAGCTCATTTGTTCAGTGGCAGATTGATTTTAAGTCTCACTTAGGCGCTGATATCAGACGATTTCATCAGCAATTTCTGAATATTATAGATACTTGATAAAAATAAATGGGTTTGTCTATTAATTTTTTTTTGAACTAGAAATATTGATCGCACGTCAAGTAAGACAGCTGTCAAACTAACTTTTGTTAAAACAGTATTGCCAACTTCTTAACAAGACTTTATTACCAAGAGAATAAGAGGTGAATTTTTTACTTCGCAAGGGAAGCTTTGAACTAAAATAAAACTAATTAAGGGCAAATACATGACAAACTGTCACATTGGCTATCATAATCAGTATTGGCAATTCAAAAACTATAACACAATTCTTAATTTAATAATTAGATTAATTTAGACTTCGAAAGAAACTTTAAAGCAAAACAAAAAAACGATCTAAAAATACAAGGCACATGTCATATATGACAGCTGTTAAACTATTGTTTTAGTTAAAACAGTATTCCCAAATAACCACCAAAAGCTTTTATAAGCAAGAAAATTAGCGGCAAAGCTTTTTTCTCAACCTAATATGACAGCTGTCAATTTAGTTTCGTAGAAACAGTTTTGCAAATTCAAATAGCAACACTTTCCACTTCCTTCTACTTAATTCCTTCTAGAAATGCCATTAATTCTCTTATGAAAGCTGTCAAATTGGTTATCGTAAAAACAATTTGTCAAACAAACTCGTTTTAACATTTGGAATGGGGCCACAAAAAGCTGGGAATTTTGATTTCTCAAGAAACTAAGTAGGACCTCAGACTAAAAATAATATTTTTTGACAGCTGTCACTGTAGCATCAGTTCTCAAAACATGATATTTTCTGTCATAAAGCAAATGCTAAGGAAAGGATTAAAGTAAAAAATTTTACAGCCTTGCGCCTCTATACACATATCCTACTCCAACCCTGCATCTAGTTTAATACCTATAATACTTGCAGAGGGGTCTTCAACTTCAGTCCTCTCTATTCCTTCAGAAAAGACCCCAACTTCTGGATGTACGAGATTTTTGTTTTCTTTTTATTTTATTTCTTGACTATGTGTCGTTGGGATTTCTTTTTTATGAGATTTTTCTTGTTTTTCTGAAGGCTCAACACATTGGGCCGGCTTGTTTTTTTTAATTCTTTGTTGTTGTTTCTGTTGCTGGTTAAAGTTGCTGCTTCTGCTACAAACCTATGTCCATTCTGATTATAGTTTTTGTTGTTGTTTTTATTGTAGTTTTTGTCGTTATTTTTGTTGTTGTTGTTATTGTTGTTTGGCGTTGCCATTTGGCTTTAGAGTAGTAACCTGTTATCTACCTACCTGCCAGGCGCTGTCAGACTGCCTAAGGTCTTAAGATGATGATGATACTTAAAACCCGTTCGTTAGCTTCTTGTTGATCTCATAATTTGATACTTCGGCGTTATTCGATTTCATCTCAACTCAACTCAGCTCAGCTCAACTCAATGTGTGTTGTGTGTAGTACCTGTGCATAATTTTTTAACCCTTTTTTGGTGTGTTTTTTTTTTTTATATTTTTCTTAGTGAAGTTGCAGTTTTTGAATTTCTTATTTTTTTTTAATAAATATTCGGTCAGGTAGTAAGGTAGGTAAATCGAAAAAGGATTACCTTTTGATTTTAATTTTATTTTCAGTTTATATTCTTTTTTAAGTAAGGGATGCTTACAGACCACAACAGTCTTGAGTTACACAATTTGACTTTCAAAAATTAAAAAAAAAAAACTGAAGGTTTTTTGAAAGATTTGTAAGAAAATAAATTAAGGACATAGGTACGTTCATGATGTGTCTTTGGAGGGGATATAATATTATGGGTGCTATAAATAAGTCTTACCACTGTACTTTCAAGGAAGTTAGGAATTAAAACGGAAATCATGATATTAAAGTATATATATACATATATAAAACTGAAAGTATGGTATCTCAAGGAAGGGCTAAGTTGAAAAAAGTTTCTTTATATATAATTTCTTTTAAATGTTTTCCTTTTAAAAAAAATATGTAAAACTCAATAATTTGAATTTTATTTCAGCTCCACTAAACTGCAATTTCATCAAAAAGCCTAGATTTATAGAATTTGATAATTTCAACAAGTTCAACAAGGGTATAGGCATTTTAGTCAAATTATTCAAAATTCGGATTTATTTTACATGATTCCAAAAATGAGAAAGAGTTTTTGAAAATAGAGATATGTCTTTAGAAATAAATAAAAAGTATTTTTTGTCATATAAATTGATTCAATAAAAATTAGAAGCTTAAAATTTGTTTGTCAAAAATTTGAAAAATTTGAATTAATCTTATAGCATTTAAGTTCATAAAAAAATGGGATTTTTATCTATTTTTTGCAAACAAAACTTTTAATCCTTACAAATGCCACCAAATTTTTACAACAGTTTTTTGTACAAGACAAAATAAATTTGAAGTCAACTTCTTCATTTTTTTGTAAAGAAATTTAAGTGAAAAATCAATTTTTAACAATTTTTAGTTGCTTTAAAAAAAAATTTATTTTTATTGAAAACAGATATCGCTTGGATTGTATTCAATAATATCAAAACATATCGAGAACAAAATTCTGCATGAAATAAAATAAATAGTTTAAAACTATTTTTCTTTTCAAGATATTTGATTCGAAACCAACACATATTTTAATAATTTTGTGCAGCTTTGTATTTGTTTGTCGATTGGATGTTTTCTAAAAATCTCACCACATTTCAAAAACATCAGTCTTCGAAGTTCATTCTTCAGGTTCTGTGATTTATAAATTTTTTTGAATATTTTATAATGATACCAATTGTGTAAGACTTATTGAAGTGTAAAGTTAGATTTAATGAAAGTCGATAACATTATTGATTCGGGAGATATTTGAGTTCAACCAAATTTTTAACTTTTTTAAAAATTGATTAAATACAAATATCATTTAACGTTTTTTCACAGTCTTTTCTGTAAATTTTTATGTAAGAAAATTTTTATTTGAAGTCAGCTTCTGAGTTGATTCTTGCCCGACCCAATAGGCTTTCAAAAACAACTCACCAAAACCGATGCTAGAGAAACCTTGAAACTTCAAAAATTGGTTAACATTTCAATTCGATAAATGAAACTTATTAGAATGAGAAGTTAATACAAGTAAAAATTGAAAATTTAATTGGCAAGTGAGTCTATCAAAACATAAGGAATCTTAGAAAGTTAGCGTTTCTTAGTTTAGATTTTTTGAGGATCTTTCATTAAAATTTTACTCACGTTTAAATTAAGAAGTCAACATAGAAAGTATCCAAAATGTAGATCTGGCATCACTGGTAAAATGTACCCGAAAATACTGAAATTGAAAAGAAAAAAAAAGTTCTTTAATTTTCTTTAAACATATGTTTTTAAAAAAAATATGCTTTAAATAAGTTTAAAAATTCACAATACCTTGAGGGAAACAAAATTCTAAAGGCTATAAAGCTTAACTACAGATTTATATTCCAAATTATAAAATGTATCTTGAAAATGTACATAAATTTAAATCTATCATTGTCAGATGTGGTGAAAGTTAAAACGTTTTGAACTGCACAGATAGACAAATTGATGCATTCAAGGCTTATACAGAATACTCTTGTTATCGATTTTCCTATAAGTGCAAATGAATTTGAATTTCACAAATAGAAACATTTAGTGTGACATGAAATATTAAATAAATTTAATTTATTCATCTAAAGAATGAACATTTTCATCTTCCATAGATTCATAGATAGATAACTTATATATCTATTTTTAGTGTAGATACATTTATCTATGTATTTGAAAAGATAACACTTAAGAAATCAAATACAAATCTTAATCTCTACATATCGATCCCAAAACTTAAATCTTTAATATAAATTTAATGATTCCCTGAAGATTTATTTGTTTTTTAGTTGGAAGGAATATAACATTTATTCAAATTCGAATAATTTGTATACTGACAAAATCAAAAACGAAAAACGAAGAAAAATAAATAAAACAACAACATTTCTCCAATTTTTCTCTCTCTCTGCAATTTATACAGAAGCTGAACATGAACAATAAACCAAAAATTAATTTATTCATTTCATCAAAAAATAATTTCCAAACGCTGTTGGGCATTTTATATATGTATATATTCCAACATATATATAAAATACAGTATTGAACGATGAAGCAAATGCAATGCATGCTGTTTTACTATAACAGTTGTGTTCAGAACATGGTACTTTCTCCCAGAAGCTTAAAACATAGGTATATATAAATATTTCAAAAATACATAGCTACCAAAATACCATAGGTAAGGTATACCTTGTTCATACATCAGCACAAAACCTAGCCTCCTTGGTCTTACCAGCCTTACCTTACCTTTCCAGCTCAACCTATAGATTGAAAATGTATTCCCTCTATAAATATGGATCTGCTACTTGCATGAGTTAATCGAGTATATTTTAATTAGCATAGTTTACCATCGTTTTTCAGCAAAATCTTATAAGGACTTTGCTGAGCTGATGGATGAATCAACAGCAGTTTTATTCAGGATACACAAACATAAAGCAAAATTAAAAAATAAAAGATTTTTAAAATTTTATTTTTGTTTTATGCAATTTGATTTTTCATACAACACCATTTATATTTTTTTAAGGTTAAGGCAAAAGAAAATAATTGAATTTATCCTTCAGCTATTTTTCTACTTTTACTGATGAAAAATTCATCAAGAAATCACAGAATTCTTTAAGATCCAACTTATCGATTAAGATTTTCAATGCTAAAATTTGTTGAATATAGAAAAGAATTTTATAATTTATTCCTAGAAGTCTATTTGCTTCGAATACTTGAATAATAAGGATTGTAATAGGTTCCTACTTAATGTTGAATAGCTTTTATGGAGAAAAAATAGCAGGTTGTATTCTGGGAAAATTGTGTTTTTTGTTGTAGATTTTCGAAAGTAAAATACTTTTCAAAGAATTTCATAAGAAATCAGGACTTTTTGATTTTGAAAAAGGGGGGTTCTATTTTTCCGTATAAAATGCTCAATAAAGAGACGAGATTCTTGAAAATCTACAAGAACGTTATGTAATGTGTACTGCTTTGAAGCAAAGACGCTGATTTAGTTGAGTACAGGAATAGAGAGCTGTGAATTTTCAATACTTCTTGAACTTGAACTTGATCTTGAACTTTAAACGAAAAAGGACAAATTATAATCGTTCATTGCATTCAAGTTTAAAATATACTAATAGAGGGTGTTTTTTTTTATCCATGAGAAGTTTCAATGGTTTGAGATTGTTGACATGCCTCTTAAATAAGAGTTGGCTTTTCATCATGGATCTTTTAACAGCCTAAAACAACGTTTCCAAAATTTTTAAATTTACTTTGAACAAAATGTATTTATTGGTGTTGAAGCTCATTTATGAAAATTGTGTGGACAATTCTCAAACTATTAACGAATCACCATTACATCCATTAAAATTGGTTGTTTTGTGCGGTGTACCTACTGGTGGCATCCTTAGTCCTCTTTTATTTCGAGCTACCATTACGGATTCTTCTTTAACCCTTGACTTCCAACCTACCAAATCTTAAGAGTTACTGTGTACCAAATCTTTATAACAATTAACTTTGAATCTTGAAAAAGTGTTGGTTCCAACATACAGCCCTGAGGAACTCAATTTTAAATTGCTTGTTCTTTCTAAACATTTGACTTCTAAGCATGTCCAAAATTCTTATAACAATTAACGTTAAATCTTGAAAAAGAAGTGGTACCAACATACAGCTTTGTAGAACTCTATTTTAAATTGCTAATTCCACCTAAACCCTTGACTTCTGTGTACTAAAGCTTTATAAGAATAAACTTTAAATCGTGAAAAAGTACTGGTGACAACATATAGCTCTGTTTGACTCCATTTTAAACTGCTAGTTGCAACTTACAGCTTTGTGGGACTCCACTTTAAATTGCTAATTTCTGGATAACTATGGACATCTAATTTACTAAATCTTAAGTGTTTCATTGTACTAAAACTTTTTAACAATTTAAATCTTGAAAAAGTACTGTTGCCGACGTACAGCCCTGTGAAACTCTATTTTAAATTGCTACTTCTTCTTAAACCCTTCGACTTCTAATCTATCAAATCTCAAAATTAAATGTGTACCGCAAAGCCTAATAACAATTAACGTTAAATCTTCATGGGAAAATCGCCTTAGAAAAAATATTCCAACTGTTTATCTTTTCTCAAGTTCTAAAAAAAAACAACCCATTTCTCATTATTCAATTAGGCCTTAATCCCCAACACCTTATTTTAT
Source organism: Eupeodes corollae (assembly GCF_945859685.1). Lineage (NCBI taxonomy): Eukaryota > Metazoa > Arthropoda > Insecta > Diptera > Syrphidae > Eupeodes > Eupeodes corollae. Next base: position 1,027,577 of record NC_079148.1, on the reverse strand, counting down.
TTTTAATTGCTTAGAACTACCGACGAAGACCTCCATTAACATATCTGTTGCATTTTAAATTATCACAAAAAAACATTCCTCAAAATTGTCTCAATTACTACGATTTTTCAAGCCATAATTTGGATAAACTTTATAGCAATTAGACGACTATTGTTTGGCTAACTATCATTCCAAAACCAAAAATTAAGTTCCAACGTTTTGTGGCGCCGCCACTGACACTACCGCCGTCCATCATTTCTTCATAAATAATAATAAAAATAATTTCCACACGAAGAGAAGTTAATTAAAAAAAAATTATTATAATAACAATAAAACAATTTTATATTTTTGTTATTCCCTGTCATCGCTGCCGTCGTCGTGTCCGTCGGCCTTCGTCGATTTATATCTTTTTCCCACTGCATCTCACCTCATAGTATATTGTAGGTAAGGTAGAAAAGAGGTAAGTCGGTAATATTTCGCCTAATGACCAATGCAGCTCATCTCATTACCGTCAGCACCTGTTCTCAGGTGTTTATGTGCGGTGATTTTCAAGTCAAAGCAATCAGAGGTTTTATCCGAGAAGGCTTTGGAAATAAAAAAACTCTGAGGGAAATGCATTGAGGTGTGTAATTATCCCACTAGCGTCAGTTCCTCACACACATCATGAATGTGTAAGCAATTTTAATTTATTTTCCGCAAAGTCAACGACGACGCACGGTGATGGTGGTGGTGTCGGCGGCAGGGAACAACAATACCATATAAAAGAAAAACCTCCAACAAAAGTCACATAAAAGAACGTTTAACTCTTTTCTGCCACCGACCATCAGGAGGTAAGCAACCGTCAAAGTTAAATCGCTGTCTCATTGTGCAGCAATTAACTGGTCAAAGAAATTATTTTGCTTATACCACTCGCTGCATTTTAAAGCCACGACCTGGTCTGACCATCTAAGTCATAGTTCCTCTCTCTATGCAAATAAATCCTTAAATTCTCATCTATATGAATCTACCTTATTTAAAAGCTACGTTTTGAGAATAATTTAAAAATTTAAGGATGCAAAGGATGAATGTCAAATTGACAGGACGAAATCAGAGTCAAATTCAAACAAAACAATTTGTGTGTTTTTGTTTGCCCCCGAGGAAAAGACACACCGAAGTTATATCCTCTGCTTTAAATCTGTCCCAACTCATCTCAAGCTCATCTCAAAACCCTGCAAATGTACATATTTGTGGTATTAGCCTTCATCAGAGATGACAGACAGCACCAGCTCATGTCCAGTCTATGTCGTAAAAGGTAGAAATGCGATACAATGCGTTTTTGCGAAATTCGTTTTGTTGTTGTTTTTATATTCTCTGCGTGCGGTTAATGTTTATAAATTCAAATTTTTCGGTTAAGAGACAAAAGATGGCTCTTGCAGTCAATTCATTTACATATTTTCACTTCACCACTTAGATGGAAATCTACCTTTTTTCTGTTTGTTAATTTGTCGAGCGAGAGTATATATGCGAAGACAAACAAGAAGTCAAGGAAGAACTGTGATAAAGTTATGGGGTTGAAGGGTGAACCCAATGAACCGCATTGTAACCGAATTTAATGCAGTTCCTCCCGCTCCTCTGGGGGTTCTCTTTCAATATTGCCATCCTCTAATATGAGCATCATGTAGATAGGTATGCATACATCGTTATAAACATTCTGCTGTGTTTTGTACAAACTACATATGTATATAAACATTGAGTCGAGTCGGCCGCATAAATGAGCAGTATCATATGTTTCAAGAACAGGGATGTTATATTATTATTTCACTGCATTTTTTTTTATTTTTCACGAGAGGATGGTGAAATGAGATTTTTTAAAATCCAACTTATCAGAATGTATTTTAAATTTATTAAGTAAATGCAAAATGAGGATTGAAAACTATGTGTTTGGCATTTTTACGTTTCACAAAGGAAAAAGGTATAAAAAGTAAAAGTTCTTTCATATAATTACGATACAATTTTTATGTTTAGAACTTTCCTTGCTTAAAAATTTACAATTAGATCAAAGTGAACAATAAAAATTACGGTGATAAATTTCGAACCTTTTCTGTCAAAAAATTAATATAACATCCCTGATTCCACTTGTCGTTGTTGTCCTTTACAAATAATATAGGATAAGGTAGAATGGTTGGAAGGTAGGTTTTATAGTGCGGGCGGGCAGGCAGGGTGGTCTTTTTCATAATTTTGCATATTATGCAGAAAATCAACAACGTGGTGGTCGGTATGCATGATGCACATCATGCACAACACAACACAACTCACCAGGGAAATGCGAAAGTGTTCTTCACTATAAAATGTACATATATACAAAATTGTGTACAAGCATAAATATGTGCTTAATAAATAGATCTACATCAGCATTTTGGTTGGGTTTTTGGAAGCCATCATCATCATCGTCATCGTCATCCCTTATATAAAGGTGGCTTTCAAGCCAGCATAGTCATCATCATTATCATCCACAACGTCACCATCGTAACGGCAGCTCTGTTATATACAAGCAGATATATATATAGATTTTGGTTAAATATGAAGATACCTTATACAAAGTTGACTCGAAACCGATATACCAAACCGACAGAGATTCAAACTGCATTCGGAGGCTGTGCTTCATATTTATATAGGGAGTCTAGGGGCTTCCTTCTATCGTGTATGTCGTCAACAATCTCGGTTAACATAAGCAGCGGTTTTTCGTAAGCCATCTTATTCCCTTTTGCTCGAAGATATTGTCCCTTAAGGAATGCTTTGTTTTACCAGCCAATTCAAGCAGCACACGTTAATTTTACATTTAATATTCACATTTCAAAACTTATCCATACGTATATTTATAGACATCCTTCGCACATAGGGTGATGATGGTGAGACAGCAGAGTCTCAAGAACTCGAGACCGGATACTCTTACTCCTGTCTGGCTTTGGGTTATAGGATAGAAACGCATATACAAAAAATTCGTGGATACAAAACTTAAGGGCGACATTTGAGAAGAAGTTTGTGGCATTGAACGAAAATAATTCATTCACCACAAGCTTCTTGGAATTATTTTTATTGCTCTTTTTTCTTTAATTTTTGTTGTGTGGTTTCATGTTTTCACTTAGTAAAATATTAAAGGTAGACGACACATAACAACATAAATGAGGAATGTGACAAGAAGTCAATTTTTAAAAAACCCCAACCGCGAAGATAACCCTTTTTTTAAGGTGTAGCTGCTGCCTTCCTACATGAAAAATGGTATTTATAAAAATATATCGATCGCATGTACTCGTATAGGTATGAATTTCCATTGTGGTAAGTCATTAAAGAAAATAAAAAAGGAAATTTTTCAATACATGAATTGCAACAATTGCTAACGACGTTAAATTCTTTTCTAAAATATGGTGACCAGGTGTCTCTGTCATTTTATTATTTAAATTCTAAAAATTGTATCTTTAAAATTGTTTGAAGACAAATTCTAAGAAATAAATATGTTTCCATGCTTGTCCAAAAATTAATTACAAGATGGCTTTCAAACTGGGGCTCTTTCGTATCAACTTCTAGTCAAGGCTTCCAATGGAGAGAACACCCAAATACAAATAATTGTGAAAATATTTAGAATTTTAAGAATTAGAGGCGTGTTTGACAGGTCACCATAACTTTGTTGGATATTCGATTTTTTTGATTTTGTAGAGTTTTGTATTTATATTTGCCGATCTATTACATTACCCTTTTTCTACCCCGAAACTTAGCCTATTAGGATCACTTTTCTTCAAAAATGGTGCTTAATATAACAATAACTGAAGTTGAATACAAAATCTAGGTAGAAACGGTGGTGGAACACCAGGGTGTATACGTACTTTTTATTGTATCGATTTTTCAAACAAATTTGTTGTCTTTGTTTATTTTTAAAAATCGTACATGAAAGTGTTTACATTAAATAAGCTTCATTTTTGTACTTGTAACATATCTAGAGTTATTGTTGTATCCTTTGAAACCAAAACATGGTCACCATAATAATTATTATAACACGTACGTCCGTTCATATCTGCAAGCAAACTACATATAGAAATAGAATGCAAATTTTTAAGTCGTTCAAAAGCTTAACGTACATTACACGAACATGTAAAAGAGGCTGTTTGTGTTGAGAGCGAACAACACCTTGAGATGTCCCAATCCTCCATGTACACGTATCTATACTCGTAGTTAATGTATTGTAGATATGTTTTTGTATTTCTTTTTTTACCCAAGAACTGTTCATCGATTTGAAAATGACCTGAATGTTGAATTTTTATATTTGTACGCGCGCCGGCGCCGTACGATTACCCAACATGGCCAGGGCGATTAGAAACTGGTAAGCCCACTTTGGTCTGCTTTTTCCAGTTTCTAATGCTCTATGGTCTCTACATAAGGCCTGGGCAATAGATTCAATTCAAAATGATGGCGTCGCGTCGTATGAGTTAGTGCGAGAGGGGTTCTCAATCTTTGAAGCTGAAACTGATGAAAATGCGCAGAAATCATATATATATGCAATTTTCAATATAACTTAGATTTGTATATGAGCTGTAAATAAAAGTTGTTTTTTTGAAGACATGTACAATAATATTTTTGTCCACATACTAAAAATAAAACGAACATATAGGGTGTGTTTGATTTGTGTTTTTAAAAAGTTTATTTAGAAAAACATCTCGAAAGATTACAGGGTGATTAATAACAAAGGAAGTGTTAATTTAATATTTCGGCATCGTTTCAAAAACAAACAAAATAATGTTTGTAATAAAAATGAGTCACACACACGGAAGGGGGCTATAACTACCCTAAACATGTTTTAACACAAGAAAATAGAAAATAGTTTCAAAGGAGATGAGGGCACACTTAGTTTCAAAATTTTATTCTTAAATTAAAAAACAGGGTAAAAGCATTCCATATTCTTGATGTGTGGATGAAAAAAGAATCCCTATATTTGATAGCACGAGCGGTATTCACATTCTAGATGTTCAAATACTACGGCTAAAATGCTTAAGTTTGTAAAAATTCCTAAATAAAATAAATTTTATGATTATGACAAAATTTCGTATATTTTAAACCCCATCCAATGTAAAACAGTAGTGATAAAGGTCACCGAATGGCAAAGTATTTCAAATTTGATTTTTTTTCCTTAAAAAGTGGTTTGAAAATTTTGGAAATATTTTAAGGAATGTTAACTAATTTTCAAATATAATTTTATATGTTATATCCCTTGTAAATGTTCGTGAATTAAAAAGTTAGTTTTTTGAACCCCTTAATGTGAACTGTCAACTTTTGACCATAAATTTCATGAAACCTGTGACGCTTGTTGGTTTAAGGTTCTAAACAGGCATATCTTTTCTTAGTGCAAAGAAATGTACTCAAAGTACTACTTTTTTCGTTGATTTTGTAAGAATAAAAATGCTGCTAGCCTTGCACATAGCCTATTGAAGAAAACATATAGTTGTCGAAAGTTTCCAGGTCTGAAGAAAAGAGAGATGGGGTCCAGCATCTCCAAGTTGAATAACTCTAAGTAGTTTTTAACATTTTTGAGAAGTTGATTTGTTCAGACTTGATTTTTTTCTGGCAACCAAGATTTCGTGTCGATCCATCTGCCTCTGATTCAATTCATTTGACACCAATTTTCAGGTCTTTTGCACCGGGATGCTTAGAAACGTTGAGTTACACACAATTGCTCAGCAAGTATTTTGTGTGTAACGTTCTCATCTCGATTTTTACGCTTCTTGTCCCAGAAGTCAAAATTCCCATCATTTAACCAATTAAAATATGACCTTTCGATAAAGCACTTCCGAGGTACCAATAGGCCTGCTCCAGCATTCGATATGCGAGTATATCAATGCAGCAGTGATTGACAGACGTCAAACTCATGAATGCATATATATGAAAGTTTTTAAAATGCTACTTTAAAAGAATGTCTGGTCAATTTGTAAGGATTCAGTGATTTAGCTGTCCATGGTTTCGATTCAATATTCTAAAAGATTACTTTCGAACATTGTTTAAAAGGTACCTACAAATTTTACTAACACTGACCAAAACCCTGGGTTTTTGAAGTTTCCTAACACTCGTAGTCCTACTCTTTGGCATGTTGTTAGAAAAAACTATTTTAACTATTTTCAAAACCACTCGAGACTTTTACGGAGTTTGTTTTATGAATATTTTCGCCCCCAACTGTTACATATGTACATAAGTCTAATTATTCTATGTCATACTAAGGGGCTCAAATCCCTCAAAAGAGTAGCGACAAAGTTTGATTAAGTAGTAATGTTGAACATAATGCCCTATGCGCTATGTCACATCCAAAGGTATAAAGACGTCTTATATGAGAGGTATATAGGCAAGGTAGGCATTGTAGGTTATGTATACCTTACCTACATCATATTTCATTAGAGCCCCATGAAAAATGTGTACTGCTTTCATAAATTTCTTTATATTTTTTTCGTCTTCTTCTTCTTCTATATATAAATAAAAGTAATCCCGTAAAAATCTCTTTTGATTGCTGACTTTGTAACATCCAATGGAGTTTGTTTCCTTTCTAAAAGGAAAGGTTACAATTTCAAAACAGGAAAAAAAAGTCAAATAAAATAAAAAGACATATAGAAGAAGTGACTTTGCAGAGAGGATTATGTGAGAGGCGTGTGTTTAGGAATCACCATCAATTATCCTTCCTTAGAGCTAGTTTATACTTTTCTTTTCTTTCCTATATATATAATTTTCTTCTTTTTTTTTGAGAAAATTCAGTGGAAAAAAGGTTGAGATATATTATTTGTGCTAGCTAATTGGGTCATATATCTCCCTTTGTAGGTACTTGGATAGATTAAGACGATCTTTTATTGCGTCGTTTAAGGCGTTATTGGGAGAGAAGCATCAGATGAGATTTAGCTTTATTTTTTTTTTCTCTTTGAACTTCGACTAGTAACGAAACATTAAGTTAAATTCTATGCAAAGATATTGATGTTGTAGACTCAAAAGCCTACCTCATCTCATCGAAATGTGTGATGCTTCTGTCACATTTTTTCTTTTCACGTGGTGTGATTTTCTTTTAACAAATCGGATATTGACCCAATTTTTATGGTTTTGAAAATACACGAGTCAAAAATCTATACAACTTTCGTGTTTAAATTTTGCCTTGAATTTCCTGGAAAATCACTTCATTATATTAATCTTGAGGTGAAGCTTGGTCTTTAAAAACCACGTTATCCCCAACTCGACTATAAAATCAGAAGAAAAAGTTGATTTTTCTACCCAAGATGAAAATCCTTTTTTTTATTTTCCCATAAAAATGTTTTCTAGCAAAAATCTCTTCTCTCCGCCAAATGCAAAGGACTCTTCCAAGAACTCAATATATGGCTGTTGGTAGATATATTATCTTATCTTATATATGATATTTTAATTCTTCAAATAAATTCAGCATTTTATTTTATTTATTGCTGGCTTAACCCACCTGGGTGTCTTATATTGTACGCACTCACCTCTCACCTGATGTATATGTTCTTATAACCTACCATAACATTTCTGTATGAAAGTTGTCTTAAGGAATGCCTCACACGTATTGTACATAAGTTCGTATAGCTATATTCCTACCTGGTTCAGTGGCTTCAACTTAAATATTATCTTCACCGTCGCGTCGTCGTCGTGGGGTTGAAATAAATTCGCATCATAAAACTGCCGAAGAAAATCCTCTAATTAAGTAAAAAAAGAAAATAACGAAAATTATTCCACAAATCCTTGTGTTTCAATCCAACCATATTGCTTAATTTTTGTGTAGATACTTTTATATCCTTAAAGAATATAAGGAAGCAAAACGTATCTACTCTACACCTCTACAGGAAAGAGTAATCAGAGTCATAGCAAAAAAGAGGGGAACGAGAGAGAGAAAGTCTTTTAATTTTAATGAAGGAAACCAATTATTGCTGAAGGCTATATTGTTCGATCTGGTTAACTTGAAGTAAATAAAATAGATGTAGGGTCTATAAGCAGGTAGGTTGGTGCCTACAAATATGTACTGTAGACTGTACATATGTTTATGTAAGGTAGCCTTTGGGGAACATTGGTTTTTGGTATTTAATTTTGGTTTTCAGCTCATCACCATTATTTATTTTGACTGACGCATATAGTCACACAAAGTGTTTGCTTTGTTTGGTTTTTGGGTGACACGTAAATACCTTCAGAAAATTAATGAAATTTGCGGTACATATTATCATTTGATGTGTGCTAAGTTCATTCTGAAAGACTGCTTAAGATCTGAATCTATTTAAAAGGGGTCTTTTAGAAAGCTCGGGATACCTTAATGAATATCCCTCAGTTAAGTACAGTACGACCCATTTAGTAAAAACGGCAAATATTTAAGTTATACGAAAATTCAACTAATTCCACTAAGCACGAATTTAAGGGTAAAAACAATTGTCTTCTCCATTTAAGTTGTATCGACGTAATGATAAATGTAGATGTGGCAAGAAATGAAAGCGTTCATTTCATTTCATTGATTAGTTAATTTCTTGTTCTGTTCGATAAATTTGTTTGCACTTGAGGAAGTTGCCTTAGATGAAAAATACGAAATTTAATTCTCCGGGATTTTAACTTTAGCTAATTTATCTTAATTGGGTTTTATTGAATACAGATCTTTAAAGCTCAAGGTGTTTAAAACTAAAATTTTCTGAGTTTACAGACTGCCAATTTTTAGATATTAAATTTTAAAGAAAAAGTCACGCATCAGAAATTGTAGCACGGTTTTAAAGTATACATTTCGTTTATGTAGCTACAACCCTTAATTTCTTATTCCAAACTCAGCTAAAATATGAGCGAACTTAAGAAAATAATTGTTTTTTTTACTAACCTTCTTCTTCTAAATTTCAGGTTGATACCATTTAAACAGTTTTCACCAAAGATTTTGATAGAATGTAACACTAAATTTATATCTCAAAACTTCCTCTGGTATTCATGATTTGCTTTTGAAATGGTTTCATATTTACTTCATAAACACAAACAAGTTGTAAAACTAAGAAATAGTAATTCCTAATTTTCAAAGTATTATCTGGTGTGCCACAAGGGGGCCATTTCGGGCCTCTTTTGTTAAGTATTTTTTTTAAATGAAATACAGAATTTACTAAAAAAAAGCGTCATGTCTTATTTATGCAGTTCATAAATATAAAAGTTTTTATGTGCAAACACAATTCATCAGATTTTCTTAAACTTCAAGTTGGTTAAAATGTGTTAGCTGATTGGTGTCAAAATAATTAACTTATTTTAAATGCTTAAAATGTGTTTTCACTGCTTATCGAATTTTATTCCCAGTAGTTTATGAGTACCATATAAACAATCAGGACCTTGAACATAAGACGGACATTCGTGATCTAAGCGTCATTTGTAACCCCAAATTTATTAAACCTTTTGCCTTGAAATCAGTTAAATGCCTTTAGTTCGTCCTTTTCTATTGTTTTTAGTCAAATGACCTTCGAATCAAACGAGTTAAAAAATCTTTTACTAGATTCTATTTTGTGTAATTAAAATGAACGATTGAAACGCCATCGTATTCTTCAAGATGTGCTTTGATTAGTCTTCATTCTCTTAATAAGTTTTTTTTTTATAGAATTATAATCTCGAAACTCTTTCAATTCTTATACATTATATCTCAAAAAGCATAATGGGTCAATGCAAGTTTTTAAATTATAAAATAAATTAGGTTGCGCAACAGTCTATGAAGAACCAGGGCCTAGTGACTTACAACTCTCAAACATTCCTGTGTGCGAGTTATGTTGTTAGAAATGGAAGAGACCTACAGTTTATATGCCGAATCTGAACGGCTAATTTGAGAAAGCACTTGTTCATGACAGAATTACTCTTGGAGGATTTATCAATTCCTCGCATTTTGAAGTTTTTGTTTTCGTTAGAAATGTTCTCTAAACTGAGTTTCCACATTGAGCTTTCACACTCTTCAATGAGTAAGACACAATTATTCGCAAAATTTTGTGTCCACTTTAAAATAGCGGAAACCCCTAGACGCAAATTTTTTAGCTCAACTACTTTTTTTGTAACTGTCAAAATTTGAAACCTCAAACTTAAATTCTTTCTTTATTTAAGACTTTGTTAAGTATTTTCAGACTTATTTGTTTTTTGGTTGGAGCAACAACTTTAGCTACAATTTCTTACGATACAAATATTTGATTCTTAGAAAAAGTGTCAACCGAAGTAAGAGACATACGTAATAAAGTCGCTATTGATAATAAATTCTAAAAATGTCATCAGGTAATTACGAAATTCGAAGTTAAAATTTTTGAAAATATAAAATTCGAATTTTTTGAAATATTAAACAATGAGAAGGACTTCTTAGTCCTTCATATTTATTAAATTATTATAATCTACAATCAAATTAATCGATTTGTTAAAATCACAGTAGATTTATCAATAGTTAAAACTAAGCAAATGCAAGTGAAACATTTATAAAATATTATTTTATTCAAAACAACTTGCTTTGAAAAATTTAGCAGGTGCTTAAATTTTGTCATATGACAAAACAAAACATTTTGTGATTTAGAAAGTAAAATTAACTACTACTTAGTTTTTCTATATTGAACCGTCAAATTAAATAATGTTTTAGTTCATTATGTCTTGAAGATCGTATCGGCGTTAAGATGTATTTCATATAGCTGATTTCATTCATTTTAACTCTTAGTCTTTCAAGTTAAAAAATATTCCTTAAAACCTATTAAAAACCATACCATAAACAAACATAGTCTACTCTTGTTTAGGAATTTTATTTCTTTTTTCATTATTTAAAGTCGTTAAGTTGTACAACTTGTCGCGTACCTCTAAAATACAAGTTTTTATTACCAGTGGATATACAAATTTACTATAAACTACCTAATTTCGTTGAAAAATTTAAACTACATCAAAATACTACTAAAAACCTTAAGCTTTAACCAGAATTTAGAATCACAAAAAATGTCTTCCACGTCCTCGTCAGTCGTTGATAAACTCCACCATTTATAATTGGTAGCATTTTAATATGCAATAATTTCAAAAAGCCAACAGGAAGATATAAAAACCAAAACATTTAATAGTTTGACATTAAATACTTATAAACGGAACACCCTGTATGAGAGTGTATGAAAACTACCTTAAATTGCAGCACTTGCCTCATATAAGTTTCATATAATGAGTAGTTTATAATAACGTCGACGACGTCCGACGAAGTGACGGTGACAACAACGACGGACGTTGGAAATAGAAAAACTCAGTTCAGTTTATTGCCCACCGAAATCTAGCTCAGATTTTAATTTTTTCATTTTTAAAGGCGAGCACATTCAACCTAAAATCGATAGCCTTCATCATAAGCGCACTACAGCAGAGCCTCATGTATGCAGGTCTTTTTTCTTCTCCATCTTTTACTCGTATTTTAGGCGCACTTAAGTTTGGCAAATAATAAACAGAGAAACAGAACATTGCCGCACATGTGAATGTGACATCAAATTGGATTCGTTTCGAGGCGCAGCAGTTTATAGTTTCTATCTCTGGGAGTCTGGCTCCTCTGGTGTAGCCTATGGCATAAGTATCTTTATACGTCTACCTACCTAGGATAGGAGTGTTTCGAATGTTACACGGTTCGGCCATTGAATTGCATGTTGTGCAGAGCACAGTAAAAGGTTAAATGTACATTTGCAGCCACTTGATGCAGCAATCGGTAGTCGACCAAGGCACCACCAGGCCGGTTTGCAATATGCCTCTTGGTGTGGTGTGCTCTTTTTCCATGGGAATCGGAAAAAATCAGAAGCCAACAGCTATATCCAATATCTAGATATGGCAATTGAAGGCTTCGTTCTGTCTGCTGCTATGAGAGAGAGGCGAAGAATACGGAGTCTTCTACTTGCGTGAAATGATTAAATGTGTTACCAATTACCCACTCCTAATCTCTGATGGTACTGACTGAATGGCGATAGCAATGGCTTGACTTGGTTAGGCGACTTCTGGCAGCTGTGGCGATGGTTATGGCGATCTCGATGACTATGACGATGATGATGACGATGCGATGTTAGAATGAACCAACATTGATTTTTATGACCCTTGAATATGATGTTTCAAAAAACCCCTCCCATGGAGAGAGACAGGGAGACTGAGCCACTTCTTGGAATTGCTACATCTTTTATGAACTATGAAGCTAGCTTAAGTTGGAAAAGGCAAAAAAAAACCTACAAAAGCCCATTTGACAGAAGATTTTCTACGAATTTAATGTTGAAATCAAATTGATGCCAAATGAAATTAAAAACACACGCCTACGCATCACAAAATCACTCTAAACCAGATCCCAAGTCTTATGGCACCAGTTTTGTAAAAACCCATTCAGCTGCAGCTCAAGTCTTCAACACTTCCAACACTATCTATACCAAGCGTGTCGCCCTGGACCACTCTCTTAAGCGAACCCAAAGCAAGGTGACAAAGCATAGCACTAGAGCAACGGACGCGACAACAACACGACACTGGCGTCAACCGTCTACCGTCTTTGGAACCGTTCAATGTAAACTACACAATTTTGATGTTGATCGCTGAGTCGGTCCGTCGGAGGTTTTTGCGATATTTTGTATGATTTTAATGCGATTTAAATTTATTCGGTCGAAAGACGTAAATAATAATGTTGATATTGCCGTTCCCGTTGCTGTAGCTGGACTCCAAACGAACAAAAATATGGACCAGATTTTACCATCATCATCATCATCAGAGAAGGAGGAGGAAAGTCGTTAAAATATAAATAAAATCAAAATTGATAGGAGAATCCATAAAAATGAAAATTCAAATTTCGAACACAATTGAAAGTTCATTTTTGTAATTTTGAATTTTAATTTTCTTACAATATTTTTTTTCGTTTTTTTGTTTTTATTTTTTTTTTTCAAAAGCCAACGAACTGTATTTAGCTTCAAAATAGGTTTTTGTACGAGTACCTGCTGCTGAGACTGGGAGTTACTTGGATTTTTGGTGTTGATACTGATGCCGATGCTGTTGCTTTAACTTGCTTGCTGCCTCTTTGCCTTTGCTATTGCCTTTGCCTTTGCCTTTAACTTTGACTTTGACTCTGTGTATTATGTATACTTCCGTCAAAAGGATTTCCGGGGGCGTCAGTGCGTAACAATATTATTATTGCCATGAGCTTGACGTTATTTACCATTGAATTGGCCCGCATTTTGGCATAATAAGATGGTGAGAAAATATTAAAAAACAAAAAAGATCCAATGGCTTTATATAGAGAAGGTTAATTGTTTATTGTGTTTAGAGAGAATTTTCTTAAATTATTATAATTAAATTTTAATGTTTGCACTCAATTTATTTTTATGAGTTGGGAGAATTTTCAATTTAATTTGAAATAGAGAAGAAGAGTATTGAAAAGTTCATCTAAATTTAGTGTTATTTTGGACAAGATTTAAGTTATTTCAAAGAAAGCTCGTGGAAATGTAGGTTTTTAGATACCGATTTATTCTATTTTTATTTCAAAAATCAATACAAGAAAATATACTCGTAAATTGAAAAACGTTGGGGGTATGCTATTCGATGTTAGAAGGCAGGATGAAAATATTGAAACGAAGAGGAAAGAGATTCAAAAAGATGATGGAAGGCTTATGGTACAGAGAGCAGCAAAAAGAACGATGTCAAGGCTAATTATTATTATCTGAAGGCTAAGAGAAATGATTGGTTGACGTTCTAGAAACAAAAAATAAAACAAGGCTGCAACGGCAAGCAAATTGGAAAAATTGGAATTGATTTCCGTGGAATTTGATACAATTAACTTATGTTTGATTTCATCCCTTGGAAAATTCGGATTTTCTCATTCGGCTTATTAAGAACATAAATGTGTAGTTGTTTCGAGTTATTTCTCTTTGACATTAAACGGATCCAATCTTTTGAAAACATGCATTTACATTCATTTCTAAGGCATAAATAGAAATCTATAAAAAGATGCGTAGATGCGACCAAAATAGGTCAACTAAGCAACTATGAAAATTATGGAATGAATAATTGAAGTTTAAGCTGTTTTTTTCGAGAATATTTTTAGTTTTTAGTTTTTGTAAGAAAACTTTCATATGGATTTTTCTAAAAACTTAACAAACAATATTTTGTATGGAAATAAATAGTTTTAAACTCGATATATGATATATGACTGGGAATTAACTCTACCAATTTTCAGAAATGTTTTTTAAATGTTAATTATTATTTTACAATAAACTGGATTTTTCTCAAAAAAATGACATTAACAATTTTTTTATAGAAAAAGTTGTTTTAAAATAAAAAAAGGTTTGAACATAATATTGAAAGTCAATTTGTACCGATTTTGTGTAATAATTCTTGTAGGTTTTTATTTTTAACATACAAAAGCGTTAATAATATTAATGCAAATATTTTATATAAAATATATAAATAAAAAATTCGAGACGAAAATTAATTTTACTAATTTTAAGTAGTATTTTGTTAAGGTTTTTATTTTTTGTGAGAAAAAACACAATTAGTTTCAAAATAATAAATGTATTCTTTTCTCGGGATATTTGAGTGGAAATTCATTTTTAACAATTTGTACTAATTTTCAGCAGTTTTTTTGTATTTTCTTAAAAAAAAATATTTATTCTTTATTTTTCTTACTAAAAACTACGCTTTTATTTGTGGTGGAAATTTAAATTTTAGCAATATTTAGAATTGTTTGTAAAAAAAATATCAATGGAATGTTTCCATACATTTTTCAAAGTGTAAACAGCGAAGAATTTTACAAGATAAAAGTAATTTATATCGATTTCTCTACTTGTTCTTAAAATGTGGTATACAATTTTTGCAAAGTGCTAAAAACAATATTTTAGATAAGATAAAATAATTATTTTAAAAATGCTTTTTTTTCTCCTAGAAATATTCGATTAGAAATAAGATTTTAACCAATTTTTAGAAAAACTTTTTGAGGGGTTCGATTTTCGTACAAAAAACACTGTCGATTAGATTATTTTTTTTTAAGTTTTCGAATTGTAAACAAATAAAAAGGTTTAAGAATTGACTTCATTATTCTTCGTTGGATACATTTATTCTAAAGTCCATTTAATTCTTACATTTTTCAAGGTGACAACAATTTTTACAAAGTTTATTTTGTAAATTATGAAAAAACTGTCCTCAAAATTTTTTAATTTCATACAAATTAAGTATGACGTCTCAAAACTCAATGTTGAATACTGATATGTTCTTATGATGTATAAGGCAAAATTTATTTGAACTCGATATCCCTGATGTTTCATGAAATATGGCGTATGAACAAGTATATCCCAGTGTAAGGAGACGCACAGACGGTTTCGGAACTACGCACACCTTGAACCGTCGAAAAATGTTACAAAAGCTTCCTATGAGAAGTTAATAATAACAAACCATAATGATGCATAAAACTAAAACCCTTTGTCATGAATGAATTTGATTAATTTTTAGAATCAAACAATTATGTTTATTATTTGTTAACAGCGAAAATCATTGATTGAAATTTTCATATCAATCTAAAATAATTTTACATCCACAGAAAAAAAAAACGAAAATCTATTCAAATTTTAAAATGCATTAATTTATTGAAATTTTATTTCTATGACTTTATTAAATATTTTGATACTCCATAAACTGTTAAGGTGGCTATAAATACTGCACTCCATTTATCATCCATCATCAACCCGCACCCAAAAAACAAAAAAAAAAACATGGTCTGTCGTAATTTTCTAATGTTAATTATCACTTAACCATATCGAGAGTCGTCGTCAAAGTCGTCGTTCGTCAACTTAAAGGATCCATTCAGGGAAAGCTTTCCGCCAGCATTAAATTGAGGAAATGAGTTCATTTTTTTATGGACACTCTAAACGAAAATACTCCATTTAGAAAATCATCTTTTTTATTGAAATGATGTTTTTTGATGTGTTTTTTTGTTGTTGTTGTTTTTTTTTTATTTTTTGGATTTGTGATTGTTGTTGGATCATCGCATGTTCCGTACGTTCTGCTTTTTTTATTTTCTAAAATTGAGTATTTTCTAATTTTATATCATTTTTATGAACATCTCCTTTTTTGTTTGGTCTTGAGAGTGATGCATGCAACATAACATCATGCTTCATGGTTAACCTTACACAATTTCATTGTATCAAAAATAAAATATCTATGTTTACATCAAAATTTGAGTATTTGGAATTTTTAATGGTATTCGGTTTTTTTTCTTTCTTTTAATTGAACTCCAAAAAAAGATTTAAAAAAGTCGTATATTTTCAACCTTTTAATCAATTCTTAAGTGGACATTAAAAAGTTGACGTGGAAATGCACATTAAATCTATATTCACCATACGAGTATCTAGAGGTAGACCTTGTTTTTTAATTTTGCGTAGGTGAAGTGTGTGTCAACGAAATAACCATTTATCATGAATCTGAATTATATTTAAATTACAATTTTATTAAATTATAAGAAAAACCTTAAAGCATTCGGTCGTAGAAAAAAATTTCAAAACATACAAATTTAAATATTTTGTACAAAAATAGAAGACCGTTTTATAATTAAGTGGCGCGAAAAATAAAAAACATCATAAATAGAAGAAATCATCGATTTATAAATACACTTGGTGTCAAATGAATAGGGACAATCTTTTTTCGTTTTTTATTTGACGATATTTTTTACTCAAATGTTAAGTTGATAAATACACATTTTATGGCGGTTTTTCCAAAGAATGTCATAAAAAGTAACTGTTTCCTTGTGTCACATGAATAGGGACAAGATCTAAATTTACCTATTAGCGTGTTTTTTTAATTGAAACAAGAAGTATGGGTTGAGGTAAGGGTCAAACCAAGGGGAAAATAGGCCACCTTCGAACTTACCGGGATTTTGGCAAAAACAACCAGTAAAATGAAAATATTTTTAACAACTACCTCATAGACCTAGAGAGGTATCGAAAAAACCAAAAAGGAAGAGTCAGGAAAGTCAGGCGAAAGTGAGAGCTGCTTCAAATTCAAGGCATTTCCATTAGTAAACTGAAGGCAGAAGCTGGAGTAAATGCTGGTGATACAGATTGCAGTCCATATACGACACCAAAAAATGAAGAAAAAACCAACATTGAATGCTGCACGCAATAGCCGACACCTTAAATTTGCAACAAATCACATCAGGTGGAATCGTGGCCGTCGTCTTTTCCCATGAAAATTTTGGATGGGCCTGATGGATACAGCTGCTATTTCCATGATTTAAGATAGGAAGGAATCTATCTTGAAAAACGGCCAAGCAAGGGAGGTGGTGTAATGGTATGGGGAGCAATCACCTGTTACTGGACCATAGTGCCAGATTTAAAAGGCTCTTAAATGACATCAATCATTGAATTATTTGGTGGACAACGATGGACTTTCCAAGAAGATAATGTACCAATATTTACCGCACAGATGACAAAATCCTGAATTAAGGGGCAAAATGTGAACCTATTAAAATAGCCCCCATATTTACCTGGCCTGAACATCATAGAAAACGTATGGGGATGGCTTTCAAGAAAAGTCTACAAAGGTGGAAGTTAATTCCAAAAAATCAAAGAGGCATTCTGAAACCATAAAACGGTCCTGGGTCCAAATTTCGACCAATTATCTGACAGCACTCTATGATTTCATACACCACAGATTACTTGAAGAAATTCAGAAATCAGGAGGCAGCACACATTAAATTAAATTAGGTGGCGCAACAGTCCGTTGAGAACTAGGGCCTAATGACTTACAACTTTCAAACATTCTTGTGTGCGGGTAATGTTGTCAGGGATCGAGGGGACCTACAGTTTTAAGCCGAATTCGAAAGACTAATTCTAATAAAGAGGCAGTACCCGTGAAAAAAAACTTGAAATGTCATAAACAGGGATCGAACCCAAGTCCTTTGGCATGACAGCCCGCCGGCTGCACTAACCATCATGCCACGAGTACAACGGTAGCACACATTACAAAATACAATTTTAATCCATTTAAATAAACAAGTATTTACCTAAGTCATAAGATTTGTTGTTATTTTCTCTACTTTTAAGGGTTTTGCAGGTAAATTTAGATCTTGTAAATATTAATATGGCCCACAAAAACATGCTATTTTTATGACCTTCTTCGGAAAACCCTCATAACATTTGTATATACCTAAAACCAAAGGTTTTAAAAAATATCGTCAAATAAAAAACGAAAAATGCTTGTCCCTATTCATGTGTCACGAAGTGTATACAAAAGTATATTCAAGGTTTTTTTTTGATTTATGAAAATTATTATTCAAACTTTGAAACGCCAGATTAAATAAATTTTTGTTAGTTTTATGCTGAGTTACGCATATTTCATGAAAGCTTAATCGTTTGTTGTTTTATTCTAGTTTTTTGTTTATGTAAACTATTTTTTACTGTGTTTTTTAATATTTATATTTTTGTGTGTTTTCATTTTGACTTGACTAAATCCGCTTTGACTTAAACCATTTTATAGTTATGGACTTTTCAAACAAAACAAAAACAAGTAAAAACTCACACAAACACAATGTTTGATTTCCACAGGAATATTTATTCGAATATTCTAAATATTTTCTGACATAAAAAAACATACATATATTTTCGAGTCGAGCATAGAAGAGAATTTATAATCAAATTGGAAAAATGTGCACTCCATTGGGGTTGTTAAGTCCCAAAACTAATATAAAATTTAAAATCCATATTTTTTCGATTCGTTTTTTTTTTCGGTGTCGTGACTAAAATGGGTTTTATCGTTGTGAAGATGAAATTCAATTGCTAACCGTCACAATATACACTAAATAATTCAAAAGGATAAAATGTTCCAGGATAATAATAATGTTGTGTCGTTTTTACTTTATTTGAAGGACTGTTGAAGTTATATTCTGGTACTCGTATACTCTGTTGAGTTTTGAGTGGATGAGTGTTTTTTTTTATTTTTCATTACATGATTTGGAAAGGATATTTTCTGTTAAGGGAAAAGTTAGCATATAAATTGCGTTTAAAAGTTGGTTTTGAAATAATTCGAAAGTCTAAACTATACATTTCATTTAACACAAACATTTCTATATACTAGTTTGTGGGTTGGTGCGGGGGTGACGGGGGAGATTGAGTACTTCAAAAATATGATACTCATAAAATAGATATAATATTTACATAATATTGTGGATTGTAGAAGAGAGAGTGTTGGGTGGGTTGTTAACTTGGATTCCAAAAAATTAGACATGAATGTGGGTATTTTTAAGGAAGTTTCAATTATTAGTTTGCTTTAAGTCATTTTATTCATAAAAGGGTTATTATAAAAATATAGACAATTTTTTGAGGGATTTGCATAATTGAGTTTTTAGCAGTTGCTCTAGGATATTAATTTATGTTTAGTTTGGATGTAAAGTTTGAAAGTTTTACAACATTTTTTGACTATTAACTTCCTTTAAAACTGGAAGTTTTCAAAATTAATTGTTTAAATAGACTTATAAATGTACTGCCAACCACTAGGATGAGGCCACACACTTTGGGATCTATTAACGCTTTTTATCTTTAGTGGGAGTATTCTGCCCGGAAACGTCATGTTACAGAGAGAGCGAAATTAGATAGAGCAAGGACACTTAACAGAAGCAACACAGATTTAGGCAATTATCATGTTGAACTATCGAAAAGGGCAAAGGGCAGAATCAACAACATCATGAGAAAAGTGGCTTACGGCTTGCTTTAAATAAAATAAGGGCCTAAAGCGGAGTATTATCCAGTATAACAACGGTTCGAAGGATAATAAAAAAGGAATACTATCCAGACAAAAAAAAAATAAAAAGCTTAACAATTAACTTTTATTTACAAGATCTGAGAAAGGATAAGCTTATTTTGGCAACAAATCATAGTCGTACATCGGGTGTAACGGTGTGGGCAGCTTTATATTGTATGCCATAACCAACTTGGAGTTTTTAACTACAACATTATGAACTGGAGAAATTATTAATTTTTACTGGATTGGTCATTTCTAAAAACGAAAAACATTTTTGAACCTCTACATTGGATTCTCCATCGAGACATGTCCTAATTCACTCTTCAAGGTTTGTTAAAAGTTGGGTTCAAATACAAGACTTATGCAAATTCTATCTCGTAGATGTTATGAAGGTACCTGACAATTTAAAGACAAGGACACGTTAATCGAAGCTTTTCTTGATGCCTAGGACCAAATTTGTTCACACCCAACTGAATTACATGCACCAAAAATATCGTTTTTGACGTAAAGTCGTTTTTTTAGAAAAAACAAGCTGACAGTTTTCCAAAAAAAAAATTCTAAAAACTGATTTATGGCAATTGACTTTTCTGGCATAAACAAAAAAAGTGTTTATTTTCTAAAATGAGTTTATCTTTAAAACTTCATATGTCGTTTAATTTCTCAAAACTAATTCTTAACTCATTACTTTTTTGTTTTTAAAAATCGTTGCAGCATTCTTTTTTTAATTAATTTAATTTATATTAAATATTTCAAAGTTTTTAACTTTTGGTATGTAGTTATTTAGTGCTGATAAATATACGTTTTTCATTTCAATTATTTTAAAAGAAAGTTGAACAGGTTTTGAGATATGCAATTTAAAAGACAAAACGTTTTTTTAAGTCCAAAAAATAGACATTTTTGATCATCAAATATTATGAAAGGCGTGTAAGAAAATTAATTAAATTGGTTCAATAAGTTCCAAAAACCTTTAAATACAAAATAACAGTACCCTTTTTCAGCAATATACAAACATATTTCTTGTTTTGAAAGGACTCAAGTTAGGAACGAAAAATAAAGATAATTTCATAAAAATCTATCAAGCAGTTTTTGAGCAAATTTGAATATTTGATTTTAAGCCAAAAATATTTTAAAAGGCCATCTGTTATTTTAAATAAAAATTAAATAAAAAAAAACCAACTCAAATTAACTTGAGATCCTTATTTCAGAGCTTCAAATCGATCAACCCAATGGCTTAGGCTGATGAAGCGTGAAAAGACAGACAGACGGACGGAATCGCTGGACACACCATTTTTGACTTTTCTCGGATTGTTATCTCAACTCAATTAACATCTTACAAATGCAATACTTGCCATACGTCGCAATTAAAACTTAATTTCAACACAAATTCAAATTTTTAACTTTCAAGCTCCTAGAAAAACACACTACAGAAATTATCATCTATTGAAAAAATTATGTTTAACATAAAAATTGCAAATGTTTTAGGTTCTTCTCACCTCTAACTCCAACTTAAAAGTCTTTTGTAGTATCTTGTTTTGGAATTGTGGAATTTGTATATCTCTCCTAAAAGCCTGTCAATGTCTTGAGAGTATGACACTTAAACATTTTTTTAAATCTTAACCCAAACACATAATCTAAACAACTTTATTCAGCTTCGACCATGTTTTCGTTTATATAATTAAGGCTTTGTTCAATAAACAAGATTTATATCTGGCAAGTTTTTAACGCCTCCATGAGGTTAAACGTTATAAAGTTGTGAAGGCTTACTTCTTGTACATAAATACGAGTATAAATAGAACAAGTTGTTAATAAAATAATTTTCTTTGCACATTCTTTCATAATAATTCTGAATTAATTTGAAGATTGTTTTTTTTTTGAGAACAACAAACAGAAAATAAAAATAAATTGTGGCGCCGCAGTCGTCGGTCGACCGACCTACTCTATTGGAGACTTGACGTCAATTTCAACAATCAAACATAACATCGACGATGTAATCTGGGCATAACATGGTGTCATGTAATTAACGACAAAATTACTTATTTCTTGTTGTATGAAGCGGAGGTACTCTCGTGTACCGATTACAAAAAGTTACACTGGAAAACGTAAATTTTACTCCGCCTGCATTTTCAATGTATCCACTTTTTTTCATCGTGTCGTCGCGTCGGTAGAGTAGTAGAGTAGTTGGGTCGGTCATCGATTTGGGAAGTCTAATTGCCAAAGTTCACGGGGGGTTTGGTCCGACAAAAGTGCCTCTTATATTGTTCATAATATTAATGTCTAACTTACTTCGAACGCACCTTTATTTTTGTGTTCACTTGTTTTCCATAAATTTAAAACAGAAAAACAACGAAATAAAAATCGTTACCTCCAGCAATTTTCAAATATCGGAGCATTACAAACATCAGATAGGCAGATAGAAGACTTAACATCTCTGCATATAGATATCTAGATACACTCTGGTTCTTGACTCTTTGAATCTTGGTGGATATATAGAGATATGAAGTAGTAAAGGAAAAAGAAAACTTATCATCATAGGTAGTCCAGAAATACTTGTTTAGGTCAGATCAATTTGAGGAAATTTATAGATCGTTGGATGCAGTCGAAGTCGGATACAGTTTTTTTTTTATGGGACTGATATACGAAAAACTTGGATAAGGAACTGGTTTTCTGAGAATGCATTTTCCTATAGGGTAAATGGTGGTTCGAGAAAAACCAACGATTAAACAACTTATAATAACATATAACATACCTCGTACCTAACCTACCTTCCAGATGATGATGGAGCAGAGCAGAGAGTAAGGAACTCTTACGAATTGGCTTATAAGCGGATGCTTAGGCTCGGTTTGGCTTTGGGTTTTTATAACTCTTGTTTTAATTTATTTAATTATTACATTTTAATTACCTCATTTAACTATCGTCAACATCAGTCAGGAATCTTGATTGGAGTTGGAGTTTAGAAAATATACATAAGAACCGAAAAATGGAATAACAGAGGCGTGAAGAGATTATGGGGATATGGGAAAGTTATTGGCCCAAATGTTGATACTTCGATTTATTTTTTGGATGATAATAAAATCAATGAAAATTGAATGTTTTTGATTTGATTCTTGTCAAATTGTTTAACAAGGAATCAGTAGAAGTAATGTTTATTTTTTTGTGTTAAAAGTTTGTTTTTTAAGGCATTCAAAAGACATTTGAATAAATGTTACAACTTTTAATCAATGTTGGAAAGTATAGTACGTGCAGTTGATTGGTTTTTAATTTTGTGTATTGTTTGTTTAATACAAGATTTAAGGTTATTTAATGATGCTTAATTGTGTTGAATTTGAATTTACAAAACATAAAGCAGATAAAACAACTTGGAATCATCTAAAATAAATGTAAGTTCTTGAAGAAAATACTCAAACATCCGATAGAAGAAGATACTTAAATTCTAGAAAACAAGAAAAATTGATTTAAAATTATGTTAAGGCTTTAAAAAAGTCAAGCAGATGTAATTTTAAACTAACCTGTGTTGATAGTAAATTTTTTAGAAAAACTGCTACTTGTCATCGGCCTGATCCGTCAAGTTAAAAATGTTGACATTTCTGGGAGTTTCATAGTCCTTATAATCTAAATCGATGGTTTTTAGAAAGATTTGCTCAAGTTTGTGAAATCTTTTTTTCGTCGACCATATCTCAAGAACTGGCAGAGATATCCATTTCAGGTTAACTTTTTACAAAGGTTAGGTTATAGTGGCTGTCCAAGATGGAACGGACACACTTAGGCCAGTTTAATGGCCCATTGTGATACCACATGAATCTTGAGGCTTCCTCCTAAGCTCAATGGAACCAGTTAGAGTCTCTTAAGAAACGTGAGAGGCTGATTATCCCGATATGATTTAGATCGTTTAGATCGTTAAAGAAGAATTCTCCTAGGTAATTCTTGCGTTTTCGAGCTAGAGCAGGGCATGTGCAGAGAAGATGAAGAACCGTTTCTTCCTCTTCCTCGTCCATACAGCTTCTGCAAAAGTCATTTGAGAATACGCCTAGTCTCATGGCGTGCTTTAGACAGTGTCCGGTTATGACACCTATTATCGAGCTTATATGCGATCTGCTTAGAGAGAGCAAGCACCTTGAACGTTTTAAATCCAGTGTTGGCCAGATGTTTTTTGTGGCTTGACACGTGGTGATGTTGGTCCACCTGGTGCCTGCCCTCCTCACAGCGTCTTGCATTAGTAGCAGTTTACAAGTAGCGATTGGTATGCCAGTACTTGCCAAACGTGGTAGGATGGGTTGTACTGTACCGTTTCTGGCGAGTTCATCTGCCTTACAGTTACCTGGAATGTCTCTATGGCCCGGCACCCAGCAAAGGTGAATATTAAACTGTTGCGCCATCTCCATTAGAGATGATCGACAGTTATGGACTGTTATAGAGTTTGTAGAGACTGAGTCCAGAGATTTGATAGCGGCCTGGCTGTCGGAGAAAATACGGATATCAGATGTTGATATCACGTTTTCTTTGAGCCAAGACAAGACTTCCTTAATCGCCAAAAGTTCCGCCTGGAACACGCTACAATGATTGGGAAGGCGGAATGAGAGACTTAATTTCAGTCGTTCAGAGTACACACCACCACCAACCCCTTCTTTGGTCTTTGAGCCATCTGTGTAAAAGAACTTTTTACAAAACTATGCAAAATCATCACTTTTCCTTTAGCAATTCGAAAGAGTGAAAAGTTTGGAACTTTTAATTTTTGTGTACCTCGATTGTTTTTAAAACAAAAAATTAATGAACCCCCAGAATAACTTAATGCAGTCAGAAATAAAGTGTTTGAAATCAGATGAAATGTTAAGAGCAATCGAATTGATAGTATTTTGTACATAACATAAATAACCCAAAAAAACACTGATCGTTTTTCTTGCTGGCAATAAAATTGAACTTTTCAATGGGCTTTGGACTTAAATCAAATCTAGCTTTTAAAATTAATGTTTCACGTCATGGTTTTGAGGTATTACGTTTTAATTTAACAAAAAAAAAAAACGTACATAAGGCCCTGTGAAGCTACTTACAAATCTATGAAGTAGCTTTCTTCAATACAATTTTTGATGTTTTTCCAAATCTATAATTCATTTCTTCAATATTCAGTTGAAATGTTTACATTATTTAATATAATATTCGAAAAATCTTCGTAAGTTAAATAGGAGAAATAGTTTGGAAATTAGTTGTGTTCTGGTAACGAATCTGTTGACTAAACAATTCTATTAAATCAATTTTTTTTAAATATATTAACAAAAACTACAAAGAATTTTGAAAACCGGTATTTTTAAAACTTGCATACATAGTTAAAATTAAAGTTTAGGTTTGAATTTCATCGGCACTAAAAGTTAACTTAAAAAAGTATTTTTCAAAACTATGAAAATATTAAATTCAAAGTTTGCTTAAAACTTAATTTAGAATCAAGTAAACCCTCATAACTAATGAGAATTTCCAAAAATTAAATAAGATACTAAAATGATTTTCAAACATTTTAGTATTCTTTATTCAATTCTTGTTAGTTTTTAGTATTTTTATAGTGATAGAAAAATTTAAAGGCGAGTTTGGAATTTAAGGCATTTTAAACAAGTTAAATTGTTAAATTTGGACTTTCAACTCGAATATGTAACAAATAAAGACATTGAACTCATAATTTTTCTTCGCAAACAAAATATTTTTTTTTTAAATATGGTATTTCTTTTCAAAACTCCAGTCAACTGTTTGCAAAATCTACTAAAAAAAGGTAAAAGTTTATTTTTGACTCGAAAATCTTGAGAAGAAATTGAGATTTTTACTTTTATTCAAAACATTTTTTAAAACTCGACCTAAACTTTTGATTGATTGCATACTTTTCGAAGTTCTTGAAATTAAAATTTGGATTTTTGTAAACAAATTAGTTTTAAAGTAGACCAAACAGCAGTTATCAATTTGGGCCACACTCCAGCATCTATTTTATAATGGTTTTGTTCGAATTTGTCATTAACTTGGTGTCTTGTCTTAAGAGTTTAATTACAAGAAGCAACTACGAAATTCAGAAATGGCTCAAATATTTCTTGCAGGCAATTTTTAATTGCAAAATTCAAGAAAACTTTTTGTGATTTTTAGTATCAAGTAACGAAACGTAAATTTAAAATTGAAATCACTTAAACTCTAAAAAAGTTTGACTGAATCGTGACTTTTTATTTTCTTCAAAACCCGCATAAGCCCAATGAAAAGTTCAGAAAATGTAAGTTATTTAAAAAATGAGTAATCAAGCATTTTCTTACAGGAACTGACCTAAAAACATACATAAAGCTGAAAGACTTCTATTCGACTTATTAAACTAATTATAAGTTAAGCATAAGTATTTGGTTTAAGGTTTTAAAAAACCGTTATGGTAAAGACATCATTTAAATGTTAGTACAACTTCCCTAAGACTAATTATTTAAGAATTTTAATAGGTCATGGATCTCAATTCAACTTGATAAGAAATCTGTTAAAGTCTGTTAAAATCTCAAAAAGAACTGTTCTGGCAGTAAGATATCACACTTTGCTCTTACCAAAGTAATAAAATTAATTAAAAGTTCAATTAAACTTCATAAAACTACAATAGAAACCAAATGCAAAAACTCAAATCCCATAATAAATTTACCGGTGTGAAGAGCCAAAAATAATATAATGTTTCTCCTTTGCTGAGAAAGAAAAAAATCATCTAACATACCCGGAATTTCACTCTTTAATTGCTTAACTTAGTAACATAACTTACAAACATCAAAACCAACAATAAAACCCACATACTTAGTATATTTTTGATGCTGCTCAACCCCAAGCCCAAGACCAAGTCTGATGATAGATCAAAACCAAGAAACAGACAACAATAGCAACAAGAAATAAATAATACAACAAAAAAAAAAAAACAAATTACCGACAAACCAACCAACTCTTGTAATTAATTGTTCGTTAAACTTTTTCATTTAACTTAAAGTTTTTCCTGTGTTTTTTTATTGTTGTTGTTGTTGTTTTGTTTTATTATAGCTATACACCTGTGGGAATCATCAGGAATAATCAACAATATTCATGCATTTGTAAACTGTTATAAGATGTTTGTTAAATTAGTCAGACTTGGACCTGATGGCAGGTAAAGTCTAGGCCTTGGGGGGGGGGGGTCACAGAGGGGTCTTTTAACCTCATGTAGGCTTAACTTCATTTAGATAAAAACAAAACCAAGAGACACAATTTTTGAACTCAATGGTTTGCTCAATAATATCGAGTGTAGTTCCATCTTTTGGATCTAAACTTCAACAACTGAACCAAACCCCTCCCACCAAAAATGCTGCTGCTCTTTGTATAAATTAACAAAAATCAAAAGATCGAAATAAGTACTCTTAAATAAGCTTTCATAGTAGGAAAAGTAAAAACAGCTAGTAACTACGGATCTAGATCTTAGAAAGAGTTCATAAGGGGATCATGTACCTCCATAGGCCTAACTTTATTATGAATTGTTGCATGTGAAGTCACTATTTGACAATTTTGATTGTACTCTAATTCTTTTGATCTACTCCTTTTCTCCTGATATAGCTTAATTAATTCTTCTAACCATTTCGTGACAACGGTCGTTTCTAACTTTCAAAAATATACAGAAAATGGGGGCCTTATGCCCGCATGGCCTCAACTTTATAAATACAAAAAACATCGCCGAAAAAGGGAAATAAATACTCTCACTATCAGAAAATGAAAATGAGCTGGTATCTACATATGACTCAAGAAGGAGTCATAATGGGGGTATAAGCACCCTCGTGGGCTTTACTTCATAAAGATATATATGCATAATAAATGTTTAGTTAAAATTTTTAAGCTCACTTCAATCCTCTTGATCTAACCGTTGCTTACCCCCTTCTCCACCAACATTTTTTGACTACGGCCGTTTATAAAAAGTCTATAAAAATCGATGGAAAATGGGAAATAAAAATACTCGTACACAAGCTCTCAGCATCATCGGAAGAGGAAAAATAGAAACTGCCGAATAACTTAATGAAAACAAAAGCCAAAATTTCCCTAACCTATCTGTGCGACCATAAAAACTTCTTCTTTGAGTTATTCACCAATATTCAAAAACTAAACCCATCAACCAACGAACAAAAATTGACCCAAAACTTTACCACCACCACCACTACCGCTACCGCCAAGCCGCCGGTGCCATTTCGATGGTCTCCATGAAATTTGGCCCTAGGTGATACCTTATAGCTGGCAGTTTTGCTACTACCGTACAACGCAAGTTCATCTATATCCGTATCTTGTATAAGCTTTGAGTACGAATAGGTATAGTTTCGAAAATATTAGATATGTTTTGACATCGAAGAGAACGCAATTAATCAATCAATGATTGCGATGGGCGCCAAGCCAGGCCAGCTCTTTGACAAGCTGAGCTATTATAAGAGTAAATGTAGGCAGGAAGGTATCTAAGGTAGGTAGGTTATACATCAAAAATAATAATTTTGGTAACAAGAGTTCCCACCTCAGGGTTTATTTTTTTTTCATTTAAATTTTTTGTTGTTGTTATTTTTGAATAAACTTTTGCGTGGGACTTTTTGGCAGCAGCAGTGTAATAACCATTACTGGGTCGAAATTCATAGTCATTGAGTTTTTTTGTTTAAAATTTAAAACTCTTACTCTCCCCAAAAAAGGTAGGAAAATATTTATAAGAAGGTGCAAAAACTTTTTGCCCATATCTAAATAAGTTTGGGACTACTATACTAAGCGAGTCAAATTACTTTTCATCCTACGCACGCCCCCAACCCTCCAACCCTCTCTCAGCCTTATCCAAAAGCTTCTACTCTCGACTTTAGTGTACCTAGAGCTATAGAGCTATGTATATGAATGTAGGTTAAGACAATGGGGTTTATATTTCTGGGATCCGATCAAATAGGAAAGACCAGCACAGCGAGCAGCAATAAAGGCTGCAAAGGTTATTCTGTTGGTTTTTGTTGTTGCTGTTGTTGTTGTTTTCTGTTTTTTTTTTTTGTGAGAGATAATTTATTTGATACTTAACAAGGTGTGAATTAACAAATTATTATAATAATTTTTACAACACAATTGTTCTTTGTAAAAAGAGATTAAATCAATTAAAAAAATATTGTGCGCTTTTCTTTCCTTGTTTAATTTTTTGGGACATTTTTTCCTTCCTGATGCCGCCAGATGGGAAAAAAAAGGGTTTTTGGGGTTGAATCTTGAGTCTTGAGAGTGTGTTGTGTCTTTAGGAAGAAGAAAGGAAAAAAAGGTATTTTTTTGCTTTTGGTTGAATAATGTTGCTTTTAGATTAAGTATCAAATTTAATTTGTAGTCCTTTGAAAAAAAGCAAAATAAAGGATAACAATGAAGGTTTGGGTTTGAAGAAAAGTTTTTTTTTTAATTTTATTTTGGAGAGTCACTATCTTGGGGTTTTAATCAAAAATATGACATTTAGATGATTTATATGAGCACAAAATCCTTTAGTTTTGCCAAAGAGTTGAAAACCCAAACAACAGCCTAACGAATATGGTAGGAATTTATGGGATTTTTGTATATGATTGGGAGGGTTCCTATAAACAGGGTTTTTATGTAATTATTGCTGAGTAAAAGTTCGCTTTTATTTCGAATATTAGTTTGTTTGATGAGATACAAATATTTATGATTCTATATACTTAAAATAAAAATTGACATTTCATTCAAGTTGTACAGATTTTCCACATAAAACATTAATGTTTTTTGGAAACTCGGCCCAACAAAAAGTTTAATAAAATATTTTGAACTTAAGACCTATTCAGTGGTTTATTTGGTAGAATCTTAATTTCTGTTAGAAAAGCTGTCAATTTGATTTTTCTTAAGTTTTTAGCAGATTTCAAGAAGATGTCTATTGGGGGCCGCAGTTTGCGCCTTATTCGCATAACGCTGCCATAAACCGCTCCAGCAGAACAACGATTTTGCCTTAAGCTGTGTGTGCCCATATCATCCAATTCAGGCCACAAGAAGTTGGTGACCATCGATCTTTGGCGATAGCTTCGTTAGCATCATTTTTGAAGAAGTACGTACCGATGACGACGTCTCCAGCCCAAATTTCTACACTAAACAGTAACTATATTTGGATGCATTGGCACCTCTTGAATCTCAATTTATGGCAATTTTGATATTTACGTCCCCATTCATTGGAAAATGGGCCTCATCGTTGAGGATGATTTTTCAACAAAAACTGGTATCAACTTCCAACTGTTCCAATCTGCGTATGGTCTTTTGGTTTTTAGCTCTTAGAGTCAGTTGAAATTTGTATGGGTGCAGGCCCAAACAGCGAATGAAAATTCACCATGTTGTGGCCTGTGATAGGCCAAATTCTTGAGAGCTACGTGGCCTTGTTTTTAGC
Organism: Eupeodes corollae; assembly: GCF_945859685.1. Lineage (NCBI taxonomy): Eukaryota > Metazoa > Arthropoda > Insecta > Diptera > Syrphidae > Eupeodes > Eupeodes corollae. Next base: position 997,474 of record NC_079148.1, on the reverse strand, counting down.
AGATCCTAAGTTTCATTGACGTTAGCTGATTGTTTACTGAGCCAGTTAACTCGGATTTGACCAGCAAACGTTGAAAAGTCGACCATGTATCCCAAAAAAGGACCTTAAAGTTCTATTTTCTGGACGCTAAATGACTGATTAAAAGAAGATACTTTGACAGAATGTAAAAATAAAAACAATATAGCCGCCATGAGGTGTCAAAATAAACCTGTCTCTAATGGAAAACCCTTAACAAATATGTTTATCAAACACTGTCATCAGAAAAAAAATATATTTAATTAGGTGGCAGGCAGTCCGTTGAGAACGAGGACTTATTGACTTACAACTCTCAACCATTCCTATGTGCGAGTTCTGAGGTCAGGGATGCAGGGGACCTATAGTTTTAAGCCGAATCCGGACGGCTAAATTGAGAAAGCACTTTTCATGACAACAATTACTCTTGGAGAATTTGTCAATTTCTCGCAAGAGGCAGTACCCGTGAAAAAACTATAGATGGCACATGCAGGGATCGAGCCCAAGACCTTTGGCTTGACAGTCCAACGCACTAATCATCTTGCCACGGCTACTACAGTCATCAGAAAATGTTAACAAATAATTTCAAGTTTATTTATGTGAAAACACATTAACAATTCTTATTAGGTTAAAATATCCAAGTAATAGTTTTTTAAGAAAGGTTTCATAATCAATTCATTTGACTTAAGTCGTAAAACAAATGATAAAACACAACCTTCCTCATTCCACAATTTGTAAGCTATTCAAAATATAATTCGAACCTAAAGATGGGTACAACAAAAATGTATATTTGGACTCATATACACAAAGTTATCAATTAAAAAGTCACATTGAAAGAAATTAAACTCTTTTATCAAATTCAAATCAGTCAAACTGAATAACTTATTTAAATATAAGTCAAAACCAAACATTTCCACAAAAGAAGACGAAAAAACAAAAAGAAAACCTAATTCAATTACAAATTTTTCAAATATGGTCCAATCAAAATACATATAGTCATCCTAATCACGCTTTAATGTCTTGAGAGTTATACCTTATGCCTAACCCTCGTATTGAAATGAAGAAGAAGCATATTAAAAATCTTATCTCTATACTCTGAAACTGGAGAGCAAGTTGTATTATGTAGAGACTATACTTTATTATATTTTTGATCTAAAACGACATCATTAAAAACAAAAAAGGCGCCACTGTTCATTTATATACTTTTACAGAAAATATATAAATATGCATATTTTTTAAAGTAAGCCATTTTATTGCATTCAGATGAGAAGAAAATCGATTTTATGACTGATTTTTATAAGATGCATATTAATAAGACAGGCAGAGGAGAGGGCAACTTATGAAGCACTTTTGAATCTAAGAAAAGATGATTTTTTGATCCAAACAAATTTAAACTATACCAATGATATTGTCATTAAAAAGGGGATTGATTTGTAAGTCTTATTTTTAAACTCAAAGTCAAAGATGTAACACCTTATCAGGTTCAGGTTCTTCCATTTTAATGTATACAAGTGGTTTGATTGACGCGAAAATCACGTTTTAAAAAGCTATCAGATGTTTTGAATACCTTTTAGGATCAAGCATTTTGTAAATGTAAAATGATATCGATTTTAAATTATGTGTTTTTTTTTAAGAGTTTGATATTAAAATAAGTCCAATTGATAAATCTTTGACGTTAGGCAAAAAGGACTTAAGGCAGAAACTGGTCACATAAACTGAATGAACTTAAGACGTTAAAAGCTAAACAATTCTGAATTTTCTGTTCTCTTTTTTCAATCCTGTCTTAACTCATGTTGTTAGAATTAAGCGAAAAAGACAAACAATAGGCGGTAAAACCAGATCAAAATCCTAAAATGCAATTTTTTGACTTAAATTGTTTAACCTGGCGTGAATAAAAAAATAAGGATATAATTCGTTTCGTCCAAACTGAAGGTTTCAGCGATCAAGAAAAAATTACTTTTGACGGTTTAAAATTTGTAGCAATTTTAAGAATTTATTTGTCAAATTAAGGACGATGAAAAAAGGACTGATAATAAATCAGTTTCCCAAATAAGGATATCTCATATAGCTCTTGAAATATGTCTAGTAAAAAATATTTTAAAAATAAAGTCCAAAATGGTTTAGACCACATTGCTGAAATCGAAGTTGAAAATATAAAACACTACCAAAAGTTACTCTAAAATGTATGTTTTTTTTAGCTAGGAAAACAAAAGATTCAAGGTTTCTCAAAGTCTCGTAAAGAGTAAATTGAAGGCTTACAGCAAATGAGAATTTCCAGAAACTATAGCTAAGACACCGTATTATTGATTTTTTAAGATTTTTTAAAGTGTTATTGAATTTCAAAAACTTGAAATGATGTAGAAATAATGATGTCGAATTTAAATTTAGGACAACAAAATCTTTCAGAAAAATATTGTTGGGATGCCACATGGATATTAAGATCTACCTTACTCGTCAAACCAGTTAGAGCTCGCTATGAAGCGTTTGAGACAATAGATGCCGAAATTTCTTAGACCAATACGTTCTTTGTATTAATAGTCTCCAAGGTGGAGTCTTCGTCTTTTTGACAAGGCAAAACATGAACAAAGAAAGGTGAGACACCATCTCCTCTTATTTTCAACCATGTAGGTTCTGAAAAATTGTTTACAGAAGTTAAAAAGCATTCCTACTTATTAGGCAGTAAAGACTCTTATAACCAGATAACGAACTTAATCTTTTAAAAACTGCTCTAACAGCTTTGTTCTTAACAATGGTTTTATTTTCTAATAGAATTTCATTTTGAAGAATTTATCAGTTAGTCCAGAAAAATTTGATACAAAAATGGCCTTTCCCAAAAACATTCTGACAAAGCTGAAATGCTCACGAAAGAATTATCTTATTTTAGACTAGAACACACATTTTTTAACGGAACGACGGTGAATTGGATTGAGTTAACGAAAACTTAACTAAAATTAAGTCAAAGCTGATAACAACTATAACAAAAAGTTCTGAAAAACATTTCAGTTAGTTCGTGATGTCTTCACGATAACAAGCTTCGGATTTTCAAAATAAAAAATGAACGTTTATTTCAATTTGCCCAAAAATTTCCCCCAAGAAATCATTATTTTTCATTCCCAACAAACTTTTTCAACTCCAACTCCAAGACTTAGTTCATGTCGTACAAATTTTAAATAATTGCCATATAACGATTTCCATCGTCGCTATCACTATATTTTCAGCAAAAACTTATTTTAATGGATTTAAAACACGCTGACTCATCAAAAAACGAACGAAACGAAGAAATTATTTTTCGTATATTATGAAAATGAACGTTATTTCAATCTTTCTCTCCTTCCACTCTCCATATGCATGCATATTATTCAAATAATACATTTATTTCAACCGTACAAACATTAAAAACTTTCTTTAAGGCAAAATACGACGCAAGACTCTATACCTCTATAGTATCTATAGGGTAACATGGATTTTCCTCCAGAAACCATCAACAAAAAAATATCATCCTTTTTACTTCTAGGTTAAGAGTGTGCACTCGAATAAACATAGCTTTGCGTTATGAGGGAAAATTCTTAAGTTGATACTTCATATCATTTATAAGAGATTCGTATATAAACCTAAGGGTAAACTATTTCGGTACAGTTTTTGAAATAAAATACTAACATCATAGAAAAATAAAAAGTTTTGTTTTGGTAAAGTTGCATTTAAAACAACAATATTAAAGACTTCTAGAAGTTATTTAACATATTTTTTCTAGACTCACAAAGTTCTAGAAACAAAATTTTAATCTTTTATTTCAATATGCAAGTGGCATACATCATGGAAAACACAAAATTAAGCATTTCTATTTATAGATCATTTCTATGGACAAATCAGCAGAAAACTTAAAGAAAATTGATATAAAAATATTCAATTATTGAATTGCCCATTTAACGTGTAAGTGGTATTCAGAAAACAGAAATACATTTATGCAATTCAAAATAAATCGATATTGGATTTTGAAGATGATGTAAACGCTCTTAGAGAATGAAGAACAAAACTTAGTGACCTAAAATACAAATTTCGGAAATGTTCTAATAATTTCTATGGATTTAAATGCAGTATAACTTTGCACACATCTCATATTTTACGAAATTCCATATAGGGTGTTTTTATAGCTGCATGAAAAGTTCTGATGGTCAATCGTTTGACAGTTATGAATGGCAAACAGTATTAACATTTTTGTTGAGTATGGTTTCGAAATTCATCATGAATTGTTGCAAATTTCGGGATTTTTCTTTGACAAACACAAATCTGTTCAGAAATTTATAGAGCCCTTCGTCCGAAGAATTATGTTAAACAACAAAACTCATTTCAGGACAAATTTCTTCATCAAAAAGCAAAATTGCATTATGTAAGGCTAAGACAAATATCAAGCCATTAACCAATCACCATTTTATCGGTGAGAACTGACGGTTTGGTTGAGGTTTACAAGCTACTGAAAGCATCATATAGGTTCTTATTTCTTTCAAAATAATGAAGGAACTGCTGTTATGGTAAATGGCGAGCGTTTTCGAAACATGATGACTAATCTTTTGTTTCCAAAAATTAATTGAATAAGCATCGATGACATTTGGTTCCTTCAACTTATCATATATCATCAGCAATTTATTAACAGAAATTACCCTACTAACTACTTCGCTCGTTCGTGCGACTTAGAGAATGTAAAATACTTTGTATGGGACTATGATAAGTCATTGGTTTATGTCAACAAACCAGCAGCTCTTGAAGCACTGGTAGGCAACATTCAAGCCAATTTGGACGCTATACAGCCAGATTTATTGGAAAACGTAGTGCAACTGACATATGTCAAAAATCGTTTTTACAAAATGAAAAGACTTGAAACTATTTTCTAGATTATAACAATGAAAAATTCATTCGAGAAATATTTATTCTTGAATTGTTAACTTAAGTTATTTCAAGCTCTAAAAAATGTTTTGTGCTATCCAATTCTGCTGATCAGTGGAGAAGCATGTACTATGACGAAATCGGATGAAAGCCTTGGACCGTTTCGAGAGAAAATTCCTTCGCGGTTTACAGTCCTTTATTAATTGAAGGTAAGTGAAGGAGCAGAGCCGAGATAAAAACGCCTTGAATCCAATGCTCCGGCTCGGAAAGTCTTCCAATCCAAGCGACAGCTTAGTAGGAAAGGCCGCAAATCAAGTGGCCCGAACAAGTTAAAAGTAACCTCACCCAACTTTGAGTGCACAACTGGAGAAATTTGTATAGCTAAGGACCGAGCTAGATGGAGAAATTTGTTGGTTGAGGCCCTAGTTCGCACAGGACTGTAATACCATCTTAATTTAGTAAGTAAGTAGCAATTTTCTGGTAATTTCTAGGAATTTCGATACGATTTAACTTCGCATTGGTAATGTTGTCCCTAAATCTCCAGAATCTGTAATTTTAAACTATGTGCTTTTTTCGAATTATAATTCGAATAGATCTCAAATTTCCGAAAATCTTCTTTTTTTTAAACTTCTTTTCTCAAAGATCTACCATCCTTCCTGACATCCTTCTTATTATCCTGAAGTTTCAAACTTCTTATTATTCTGAAGTTTTAAACTTAAGTTGAATTTCGGACGTACTTTCAAGTATAGAGATTCTTCTTTTAACCGCACATCGAGAATGTGGAATGCTTTACCCAGCTCTATTTTTCCCTATCATTTTGATATTCAAAACCTTAAGACCAATGTGCATCGGTATCTCCTTTTCAATCCTTCCCCATTTTCCTAAAGCTCGCACTGTGTTTAAACTTTAAACATGTTAAGGGTATTATAACCCCTTGAGAGCTTGTTAATTATAAAAAAAAAACTTGACAATATCAACAATTGCTGATCCATTCGTTGCAGCAAGTTGCTACCTTTCTTTAAAAAGTACAACATTTTGCCGGTATTAAATTTTCTCTTGTATTGTGCAACAAATATCATAAATTAATAGCTCCCTAAAATTGTTTGTTAAAAAAAAGTGTTCATGCATGAAATTTATAATTGCTTTTTATTTTGGTTAATTAAACTCTATTCTTTTTTTGTTTAATCATTAAATATTTTCTCATAAACTTCACTAAACAATAACAACAACAACAAAAAATAGTGTCACGAGTGCAATAAAAAATAATTTAAAACTCATAAATACTCATATCGTATACAAAATACATATAAATTTCGAAATCCTCTATTAATTTGTTTTTCTTCTTTAATTATTATGTTGCGAACATACATTTTACGATTATATTTATCTAAATGTGTAGAAATATGTATGTGCACATTTAAATTAAGCTAAAAATAATAATGTTCAATTATATTGATGTGGAAGTGTATCAAACAATGCATATACGAGTGTACCGCTTTTTCAATAACCCCATGTGATCTATCAATTAGAATATTTTAATGAAACCCAATTCCCTAACTGGCCACTTAATCAGGAGCAGCAGCAACATAAACTTCTATATTCAAGCCTATATTTATATTACATATAGATATGTATAGAATGTATCTATAGATATGTACATAGATACTTTTTATATTTAACTATCAACTATAATCATCAATAATATGAACATGAACAACGAATTCTTAATTAAGCCGAAGTTGGTTTATCATTTAAGAAGACAAAAACCAAAACCAAAAAACATAGAAACAAAAACAACAAATTTGAAAATATACTCCACTCGTATTCGTATCCAACGGATTTTGAATTAATTAAAATTTATTTGTATGAACACATTTTGTATCTTTTTCAATTTTTTTTTTTTCTAAACTAGTATTTTATGGATGTTTGTTTGTATCTACGAGTATCTGTAAGTTTGTTCTCTTTCTTTAATCATCTTTAATATCTCTTCGGCGGCGGGTCTTAATTATTATATTGCTTTGCTTAGCTTAGCTTAGAAACGAATCAAAAACTATATAAAATATATGAAAACAAAAACGAATGTTAGGAAAAAGATGTTCTATTGTATTTTGTTTGCTTCAAGACAAAAACTAGAAGAAAAGAAATTATTATTAATTAATAGCTCGATAGAGTATAAAGATTGTCGTCTTGTTGTGTTGTGGACTATAATATTCAGTGCTTGAGCTTGTATACGATAGATTCATAGATGGCGCTGCGAGGCACTTCGTTTTGTATCTTATATAGTTTAGGCTGGGTTAGTTATAATGTTTGCATCGAGATTGAGATAGAAATGAGGAGAACATGTTTCTAGATCATAAATGAATTTATGTTAATCGAACGTTTATTATATAGCCGAAGTCTCTCATTGATTTATGTTAAAAATATATTGCCGTATAGCCTCAATGATAACGAATAACATTTATTAGTAAGCAATTTAGTTATTCATTATTTTAGTATATATGGTAGGTACAACTTTACACTATACACATATGTAAGAATATTATATGCTAATTTAAATCAAGCTTGGATAGACAAGACATTTGTTTACGTTTATATACCTACTATAAAAATTCAAATGACCAGGCGACTTAATGGCGCCATCCAGTCCGAGTACAAGTCCAACCTTCATGTATAGGTTCTTTGCGGATTCTGGAGGGAATGAGATTTTGTCTGTTTGATTTTAAAATCAATTGAGAGTGCGATTGCATGGAAAATTTGTACTTTTATTTTTTATGAGATTTTACAGGCAGCATGTTATTTCATTAAATATTATTTTTTACTGATGAGCATCTATTCTATATTTGAACAAAAAGTGAAGCATTAAATTAAGATTCAAGGCGCATAGTTTATGCGCATTCATTCCGAAGGAATAGTATATACATTTAATTTTAGATGACATGGATTTGACCAAGGAATGAATTCAAATTTGTTAGTAATGGGTGATTCTTTAGCTATTATCTTTTTGGTAACACTGGTTTAAACAGCTGACACTCGTTTTCTGTTTTACTTCACTGTCAAACATCATCAGTTTGGTATATAATTTAATCATGAGTCGTCAAACAAACGAACAAAGCTTGCAAATTGTTGAATTTTATTATCACAATGCGTGCTCTGTTAAAAAAGTTCATCGAGCGCTTCTTCCCGAAAATTGTGTTCAGCGACGAAGCTCATTTTTTGCTGAATGGGTAGGAAAATAAGCAGAATTGTCAATTTTGGGGTGAATATCAGCCAGAAGCATTGCAAGAGCTACCAATGCATGTAAAAAAGTCACAGTTCGGTACGGTTTATGGGCTGGTGGCATCATGGGACCGTACTTCTTCAAAGAAGATGCGAATCGTAAGGTAACTGTGAATGGTGAGCGCTACAGTGAGATAATATACAACTTTTTTTGCCTAAAATGCAAGAGCTTGACTTGCATGACATGTGGTTTCAACAAGACGGTGCCACATGCCACGCAGCACGCGCAACAATGGACTCATTGAGAGGCGAATTCGGTGAACATTTTTTTTCACGTTCGGGACCGGTCAATTGGCCACCTAGATCGTGTGATTTAACGCCTTTAGACTTTTTCTTATGGAGCTATGTTAAATCTTATGTCTATACAGACAAGCTCACTTCAATTGACGCATTGGAAGACAACATTGAAGCATTTATTCGTGAGATACCGGCCGAAATGTGGGAAAGAGTATTCCAAAATTGAACTTAGCGGATGGACCATTTGAGGCGCAGTCAAGGTCAACATTTGTATGAAATTATCTTCAAACATTAAATTATATGGACCGTACTATCGATTCAATGAAGATTTCATGCATTTTTCTGAATTTCTTGTGTTTTTTTTTGAAAAACTTTAATATAGCTTTTAAAAAATCACCCTTTATAAAGAAATATTATCTAAATATCGTTATTTTAAACAATAAATTAAGAACCTTTTTTAATCTAGGAATGTCTTAGAGACCATATGTGAAAGGAAAAAGAGCATAGCAGTGGTTGAAATGACAGAACTAACTTCGATATTGGACAAAAAAAATTTGGGGGCCTATAATTTTGTTCCAAATACAAATGACAAGAATCATGAACAAAATTTCTTCATGACAAGAGATAGTCTGTAGAAGGATAAGTGATCAACAGTGTGTATACTTTTTTCAATTTATCAGGAATTGGAAATGTCAATACTTTAAGATATGATAACTATTTTACACAGCTTCTGGGAAGCCAGGGTCTGTTAACTTACAATTCACAACTATTTCTGCCTGTGGAGTAATGTAGGTGGACCCTCAGTTTGTATCCCAAATTCAAATGGCTAAATTATGAAGGATTTTTCATAACAAGAATTAGTCTTAGAGAGTTTTTTGATTCCTTGCAAGGGCACTTGACGTGAACAAAAAAGTTTTTGGTAACAAAGGCATCAAGAATTGAACCCTGACCTTTGGAACTGCTACTTCAAAACTATTGTTGATTATCTGTATGCATAAAAACTGTGTTCAACAAAATCTGTTCTAAATTAAGCTTGATAATTGACAAACAAGGACTTGAACTTTAAAACAGTTTTTTCTTGTGAAAAAGTTTAAGAATATTTCTATATAAAGTCACAAATTATGTTAAACAAAATAATCTTTAGCTTTTAGTTTTGTATTTTCATGTAGAAACATTTAAAAAACTGAAAAATTTAGTAACAAAACGCTAACAAAATGTCTAAAAAGTTTTCATTATTTGAAAGTTATTTTTTTTGAAGCCAAAATTTAGTTAAAAATTCATATTTTTACCCTCAAAATTTCAAAACTAACAACAAAAATTATCAAAATACTTGAGTTTTCAAACTTCTTTAAGTTAAATACTGATGAAAATGTTATTATTTCTTGATTATTTAGATCTTAAAAAAGCATACATATATTTCTTTAGTTCTGTTGCATGTCGTTAAGACGACTTATCCGAACCCTTAATCTATTTTTAATTTTTTCTTTTCATGAAAGCTGCTGAAATTTCATTTAAAACAAATTAAAAAAGCCACAAAACCAAGAATGTCAATGCTTTTTTTCTACAAAATAGATAAAAAGACAATAGTTCAAGTCTACAATTTAAGTAAAAATATATACACAATGCTATAGTAGAACTATATACCTACCTACTTTAAGACCAAGAGCTTGGGTGCCTTAAAGGTCACAACAACCAAAGAAAGAAGATTATTCAACGTCTTTAAGTTAGTCTTAATTCTAAAAAGAATGCATTCTAACACCCTCCAATGGAATTCTTAGATATCGTTGATGGAACAAACGTTTAAGTTGGTCTTTCTACTAAAATGTGAGCAAAAACCAAGAAAATGTCAGTAGCTGTTTGAAGAACTTATTAATTTCTTAAAATGCAGAAGTTCAAAAAAATATGTAGTTCATAAATTTGATAAGTTTTGACATCCAATTGGATGACAAGAAAATTGTATCGTCTAAGATCCTACTCCATTTAGAAGATTGATCAAAGATAAGATCATACTGAGCTATAATGTTCTTCTTAGCATGTAAATAACCTTTAATAAAGTCCTTTCTTCACTCTTGTTAAACAAATAAGAAACAGTTCCTTGAATTCTCAATACAAAGAACAAAATTATTCATAGTCCTTAAAGAAATGAAACAAGCTTTAAAAACGAATTTAACATCCCTAGACGATACTTTCAAATTAAAATTTAATGTTATTATATTAAAATATTAGACAAAAATTCAATATTAATAAGCTTACCGTTTTCGACAGATTCAAAATCCAATTCTATTCATAAGACGACATTAAGTTCAAAATACAAAAATACACAATAAATAAAATTCGATATATCCTTTTTGAAAGCGCGTTGATGTTCACACAAATTGTTAATTGTCTTAATTAAGACATTCACGATGATTCGATTTACAAATTACTCGAAAACTTTTTGGCAACGGAAAATCAAAGGAACAGGAAACACACTTGATATCCTTATTCTCGTATTCACGTTTTCTTATTCTCGTATTCACTTCCGATCAATTGAAATTTCTCATTCATTCAAATTACACTTTTTTCGCTTTTGTTATAAATTTCTTTACAATATTTTTGTATGTACAAATAAGATGATTGTAGGTTTTATGTGTAAGTTTGATTAATTACTTTTCTCGTTCAATTATAGAATTGTTACTTATGGTATTAGAAAAACAAACGTACGTAAAGTGGGAGGAAATCCAAATGGATTTCCAAACTCGGTTCGGTCTAAAAGTACACACAGCACACTAAGGGTTCAATGAATTGCAAGGAGCACATGGAACAATAACAGAAAACGAGCCCGTTGTCCTTTTATTCTATGAAAAATGATGTTTCAATTCTGAAACTCGAAAAAATTCAATTTAAAAATAGCTTTTTATCCTTTTTTCTTTAGGGTTTAACAAACTATTCAAAACATCAATAATTATATAAAACAATGGGTAGTTGATTTTTTAAAAAACATACAAAAACCATTTGAGTCTCTTTTCGTTATTATTTATTTATAAACAATTAAACTGGTTTTTCGATTTGATTTGATTTTATTGGATTAATTTTTCCCTTTTTTCTTATTAATTTAATTCATAGAATGCAAAGTCGTTTTGTTTTTGTTGTTGTTGTTTGTGTTTCAGGTTTGTTTTATTTTATTTGTTGTAAATAAATTGTAAAAATAAAAAAACACTCAGTCAGAGTTTGAATAACAAAATATAACAATCCGCACGGCACACGCACTGCAACTGCTTCGCACCATTTGACTCTGAAGTATCCACCGAATGACTGGCTAGCTTCTGACTGTCGACTGACGAAGATGGTAAACTCTTGGTAAACACACAAAACAGTTCACTGGAATTAAAATCCATTCCATCCCGAACCCATATGCTCGTTTTGAAATGAAGCATGGCAGAGATATAGAGCCATAGAGCCGTATAGAGCCGCAGAGCCAGAGGAGAATATTGAGTTTTAAAGATACAAATAAAAGATACAATAAGAAAAAAAAGAACCAAAGAGAAACGCCAAGAATTTTAAGAGTAAATTTCAGTATTATGCGCAACTTCAATGGAAAAACTCTCTTTAATTGGATAAATTAACTGAATCTGAAAGATACTATTTCGGTGGGAATTCTGGAAGTAATTTGAATATAAATAAATTTAAAAGAATCCAAAATGCAGCATAAAAATGCATGAGATACAATTCTAACAAAGAGATTTGTTTTTGAAGGGAAGAAAGAAAAGAGAATTGTTTTTGAGTATTTCTATTTTCATACTCTTGAAAACGTGTTTTTTTTATTTTTTTAATTATTTTTGTTTTGTTATTTGAGACTTGAGACTTTAGTTATTATGGATGGGGTCTATGAATATGAAGCTAAAGAGATTCGAGATTAAATTTTATGTTAATTTTTTAGTTGATCTTACTAAAAATTCATAAATTACAAGAAGTTGTTGATGCTATTTATTTATAGAGTCTATTTGTTGTTTAATTTTATTGATTTTTGTTTAACATGCGTTATATCTTAAGGCAGATTTTATTTATTTGACTTTTATACTAAATTGAATTTAAATTTATTTATGATAAAACATTAAAGATCAAAATGGTATTTTTACAAATATTCATGAAAATAAAAACAAAAGTAAATTTATATAAAATAAAAATAATATATGATTTCTTTAAAAGTTGTAAGTAAAAATTGGTTAAAACTATGTAATGTTAAAAAAAGTAAAAATGTTGAGATAAGATTTTTAATTTTTGCTATTCAAATACGCGACGTTTAAGGAACTTTTAAGTAAAGTTTTGAGTTATTGAAAATTTTTAAAAATTCACAAGAAGATTTTTGATTAGTATATTGAATTTTTAAAACTTTTTTCAAGACAAATAAATTAGTAGCTTTAGAAAAAATATTTGTATGAAAAATTAAACAATCATATTTGAGTATTGAATAAGAGTAATGTTACTTAAGTGTCACAATTTGATACAAAATTTTTGTAGAGATGTCTTAAATCAATCTTTTTTTCAATATGAGAGCAGGTATATTAAAAAGGTAAGGGCAATTCCAAAATCCAGTACTTGAAATTAAAAAAAGAGGCTGGGATGCGACCAACACTGTTAACTTCACATCACATCCCCTCTGTTGATTTGTTTTGCTTAAAAGTTTGTAGGCTTTTGTGTTTTGTTAAAAAAGTAGTCAGTTGAATTATTCTTAAAATATTTTGCATATAATGAAATAGTTTTATATTAAAATCTTTTTTTTTTGTTAACGAGAAGATTTTTAGTCGAAACCCAGTTTTTACCAATTTTAGTAGCATTTTTTAAAGGTTTTTAATTCTTATATAAACAAACACAAATTGGAAGAATGAAATTAATTTTAAGTTAACAAATTCTATTGTTCACGAGATATCGAGAACCGAACATTAATTTTTAAAAATTTGTCTTGCTATTTTTTGCAGATTTTTTTGAAAAAAAAACGAGTGTTGGATTATTCAATATCAAAAACAATATTTTCTTTGAGATAAAATTAGTTTGAAGCCAATATTTTTAATTTTTATTTATATTTTTTATGGCACAAAATTATTTTGGAGATAACATCATTTTTTGTTCGTAAAATATTCGAGGTGGCAAATATTTTTGTTCAGCTTTTTTGATTTATGAAAAAATCGTTAGTTTGACTTTTTCTAAATTTATACTTATGTGGTATTACGTCAAATTATATATAATATACAATTTAATTCAACTCGCTAGCATTATTGGTAAGTGAGATATTTTGGGTTAACCAACTTTTTAACTTTTTTTTTAAATTGGTATGGTAAAAAAACACCATAGCATTATTGTCTTAATAACAATATATATTTGACAGACACACACGGCTCTAGGGACCTTGAAACGTCAAGAACTGACAAAATTTTATATTCGACAAATGAAATGGAAACTTCCTTATTGAAGTTAATATATTGAAACACAATTCCAACACTTTCCATAAATTAATATGTTTATAAGTTAGTTACAACTCTTAATTTTATATGTGCGAGTAATTTTAGTAGGTCCCCTCCAATTTTTGTGCCGAATTTGGAAAGCACTGGGTTCTAATATCAAAAAATTTAAATTTAACAGAAAAGTATTCTTAGTAATTTTAAATTTTCTGATAATTAAGAAGGCCTAAAAATATCAAATTACTTTCATTGTCCTGTTCGATTTGAAACTCATAGGACTATCAAAAAATTAAAGCCACAATTAATTTTGTTCTTTCATTTTTGAAGCAAAACTTCATGTTAAAATAAACTGATTTCTGACTTTCAAAACCGATATCGTAATTGAAGATATCTAAGTATTGAAGTTGTTTTTTAATATATGCAAAAGGCTTGTTTTTTCCCAATGTTTAGATTTCCTTTTTTCGCCAACATCCTCAGGGGATTTTAATTAATATCTAAAAATGAACACTTTTTCTATTGCAATTTATTTTCTTTTGAGTTTTTTCGTGTTTTATGTTTTGTGGAAATTTGACTTCTAGCTATATCATATTTCTTAAAAATGTTTAACTTCACAGTAGAAATTTTGTAATGGCCTGGATTTTAACATTTTTCTCGACCTTTCAAATTTCCTAAAATCAATTTGTTAATTCACAGTTTTAAGAAAGATGTTCGTACTAAACTACGTTAGGGATATGGTTTTTGTTGGCCAATAACGCTATCGTCACACATTTTGACGTCATGCCAAATTCAATTGAATTTAAGAAAGCAACTAATGATTTATGAAAAAATGTTTGGGAATATTCTGAGAACTAAATATTATTTTACTGAAAGAAAGAATAGTGTTTAAGACTTCTAGAGTTATTTTAAGAAAAATCTATTTAAAAACTTATAGAAATTGTTTGTTGATATTTCTGAAAATATTATTATTTGGCAAGTGAAAGATATTTGTAATATTGGAAATTTATATTGTCTCTAGAATAGCTCTATGCATCATAAAAAGACGTTTTTGATATCTTGTGTTACTTAGAAAAAAAAATGTATTAAAAACTAAATACAATTTTCCAAACAAATTAAATCCTTTCAAAATAGCACAATAAATTGGTTTAACGTCCTGAATTTTTAATATTGCATCATTTCCGAAAATACTGAAACTCATAAATATTATTTTTTCAAAAGTCACTAATTTGAAAATGTATCTCCTATTTGAATTTAGTTTGTTACTAAAACACTTTGATGAGAAACTGGAGGTTAGCTGATATAAGCTTATAACAATTATTCAACAAATCAATCAAAAGTGAACTTAATATCTTTTGGATCAATCACCAGTAGACAACATAATAAGTGAAGAAAGTCAAAATCTTTGGAAGCCTACGGTTTTATTTGAGGCATATAATATCTCTGCTCTACTTATTGATTTAAAGATATCACAGTATTTAAATGAAGGAATTACATTTCAGGCTACACACCACTTACATGGTATACAAGCTACATTTTATATATAATAGTGAAAGGTGTTTAAATAATTGGCTGAGGATAAGGTAATTTGAAAGACAGTAATTGGGCATTTGACATTCTTTTTCAAGCCATGTCCATTTCGTTTATATCTAGAGGAAAAGAATTTTTTTAACTTTGTGTTGTTTCCTTTCTTAATATTAAAGGGGTTTCTTTTTTTAACACCTGCTATATTATGTCAATATGTCACAATTTTGGTAATCTCAGAACTTCTCAAGACTCAATTCAGGGTCGAACAGCCCTAGTTTCTATGGAGTTATAACCATCTTTAAGAGTTATAAAAGTTCCAAAATGTCTGCGAACTAAAAACAATAGTCAATGGGTTCAATTTTCTTTTATTTTGACAAATAAGGCCCCGGAACTTAGTTGCACTAAACCATCCTTTAAAAAATTATTCTTTTTTATACAAATTTAGACTAAACCTGCAATAATAATTAAATTATTACAATTTTTAAAACATCAAAAAAAATATTCTTGAAATTATTCTTAGAATTTATAAAAACCTTATAAATCTAATGGTCCACGAAAATTAAATATTCAGTTTGAACAAATTACAACAACCTTCGTTGGTTATTCATGATATGTTTTAAAGGTTGTTTAGTGCATTTAAACAGAGATTTTAAGGATTGTACAAACAAAGACAGCAAAAAACCTTGAATGAAATTTTTTTTATGTAATTGAAAAGTTCGTTTTAAAGTTAACGTTAGATCTGTTTTAGAAATCAAACTCCGATTTTACCTATATTTGCTCAAACTAAGAAATCTCAGAAATAGCCGTTTTCAAAATTATTTAGGTATTTTTGTTATAATATCAAAAACAAGATGTTATAATCTTATAAGTACTAAGAAATTATAATAAGATCATAAATTGCTTTTATAACATTTTTCGTTTTTCTGTAAACGACAGTTTTGGCTTTAATGATTCAGTGTTCTTTTATTGAGGACTTTTTTTGAAAATTAAGTGAGATACTGAAATTTTTTAAACGAAAAATAAAATACATTTTTCTATAATAAGCGAACACTTAAGGGGATATCACTACCCTTTTTATGCAAATACACAGTGTGATCACTAGGCAAGGAAGAGATGGCCTGAAAAGAGGTGCAAGTTCAAATTGGTTTTGAATTCCTGAACACTTTGGATCGACTGGGAAAGACAGAGTGTGATAAGGCATTTTACGTTCGTGTATTACGGCTAAAGAATAATCTCTGAACTTGACATTACGGCCGAAGTTGGGCTCCAGGGCATATTGATTAGCATTCCCAGAAGCGCAAGCATTACGATTGAACTGTTTAAGAGGAGTAATGCCACTAGCTATTTGTCTAGAGCATTAAACCGTTTAAATTTCGGCAAAAAAGGATAAGACAAGAAACTTTACGTTTGAACGACGTAAATGATACGTTTTATTTTTCGAATTATAATAGGTTGTATCTCAAAAACATGAAGTGATTTTGAAGTCGAATTTGAACTAAAGCAATACAAAATTTGTGTAATTGCATTGCAGGCAGGTTACTTAATTTTGAGAAAATAATAAACTTTTGAATATTTACTTACCAAAATGCAAAAAATCAGAAACTGAGTTTTCGAATAAAAAAAAATATGTTTCTAACACTAAAACAATCTCCATCCAAATATATGATTTTGTATTACATTTTTGACCAAATGCACTTACCACCATTTTCCATAGTTTTTCTCCAAGTCTATCAACTTGACGAACAAATCTTTTTTATGTAGAATCTAGAAATAAAAGTGATTTAGGGTAAGATGTACATATCTACTTGACCTCTTTGATGTCCTAAACTGTTTTGCTCTGGTACAAAACAATTGGACTAGAAAATATAAAGGACGTATAAATGACCACCAAAATTTAGCTTTGGCAATATCATACCCTTGGCATAATAGTTAGTGCGTTGGTTGAGAGTTGTAAGTCACTAGGCCCTAGTTCTCAATTGCGAAATCGCTACTTTAACTTTTAGCAATTTACTAAATCCATCTGACATATGTAAAATTATTCTTATAAGACCAGTGGATGAAAAAGTCCAGTCAGTAGTTAGGAATTCCAATAAATAGGTACGTTTAAACGTAGTTGCTTTGTTTATCTTTACGAGCTGTTACTTTTAGACATGTTTGGATGCTCGTTTTTTAAAGGCAATTGACTTATTAGCAAAGTAAAGACTCACTTAGTAAATTGCTAAATATTTAGCACATTGCTTACTTGTAAATTGTTAAGCCCTTCACAATAGGATCTTTAAAATGTTGACCAATGTCTTTAAATGTAACAAAAGATTAAGACAAATTTTTCTCTTTAATGAAACTACTTTGAAATCAATATCTTCATTATTATCTCGAGGTATTATGGTCAAAATTGAATCCTAAATTATTAAAAGTTTTACTAAATGAAAACATTAATGACTTCATTTTGTATGAGATAAAAAAATGTTGGAAGTCAATAATCTTTTTTTTGTTTTCGAGATATTTTAGTCGAAAATCATTTTTTACCAGTTCTGAGTTATTTTTTTTTAGTAGGTTTTTGGTTTTTAGTATCAACAAATTTTTTTTTTGATTTTGCTTTTTCAAAAACGTAAATAAAAGTTAAATACAATGTTTCCAAAAATAACATAATTTTGAAACCAAGACTTTAATTTATTTATTTTCGTGATATTCTAGAAAAATCATTTTAGCAGTAATTTCTGAAGGTTTCTATTTATTTAAACAAAAATTGCCAGATTTTAAAAACGTTTTTGTTCCTTGCATACAATTATTTTCGGTTATTGAAAAAATGATTTTGTTTAACTTGGTTCGTAAGATATTTGTTGTCAACCAAAATTTCCACTTTTCTTTAAGATTGTTAAAACATCACAAACTAAATTTTTATGGAAGTCCTTTTTGCAATTTTTATATGAAAAAGTCATTGACTCATTCCGACATCACTGTAAAAATCTTTGATTTAGGTTTTAGAGACCTTGATACTTCGAGAAATGTCAAGATTATAAATTTTACAGAAATTTGAATGATTGCGATAACTTCAACAAATGTTAAAAAACAACGCAGCATAAACACAATGTTCAAAAGTATTTTAAGGTGAACCATTTTATGTAATGTACAAATTTTCGAAACAGTCACCAAAACCAGAGTTCTTCTTTGGATATTTGTGTTGCCAATTATTGTGTTTCAATAACTGAAATAAAAATACAACAAATTTAAATATAATCCAACAATGGTATTGAAATTCTGTTGTATTTCTGCATAAATCTACACACAAAAAAAAACAAACAACTATAAATAAAACAAATACGTACAAAATTGAAATAATGGATAAAAATTACTTTTTGTGTTTCTCCGTTAAAATAAAAATATTCACAAAGAAAGTTTTTTGTTGTTGTTTTTATTCAATACGAAACACGAAATAAATAAAATTCTTTTAACAACAAAAACAATTAATTAAAAAATCGCAACGGCAGATTTTCTTCGGTAGGTCGCGTCGGTCTGTATAAAATATTACTGCATTCGAAACCTTTTGCATATATGTATGTACATATATTTCTGCAAGCCCTCAAAGCTATATAAATGCAATTATGACCACCTATCACGTATTTAATGACAGAGGGTCAGGACAGTCGCATATATTCTTTTATTGTTTCTGAGAGGTTTTTGTAGTGAGTCTTTTTTCTTGTTGTCTTTTTGTTAATTATCACGCATTCAAGTCATGTTTGTCTTGTTTTCAGTATTTTATGCCTTCATATGCCCCTCGTGTTAGCCTCAACCTCAGCTTCAGCTCAGGTATAAGAATAAGCTTTGTCTTCTCACCTCGTTGTCGCATTATGTGTGCACTTTCTCTCTTATTCAATTAAAATTATAAATATGGATGTTTGTAGTTTTATAACTACAAAATTAATATAATATAAATATATGCATGCGTATATACAATTTAAGTGCGTTGCATAATTGCGTGTAAAATATCTTTCAAAATAAAATTCAACTCAAAGCCTTTACTCCCTGATCTCTGATGGATTATGTGTCTTTGAATTTTCCATTTAGGATTGTCGTCAATGGCAGAGTTGGTTCGTCCTTGATGCTTCTCGCTCGCGCTTAACATCCCAATAAAGTTATATCAAGTCTTAGATACAATATAAATCTGCATGTGAGTGTGTATTTTTATTTGAGATGTTTTCTAAGGAATAAAACAACAATAAAAAGAAGAAATTTAAAAGCTGAAGAACACATCTGACAAAGCAAGAAAAATCTTATATTATCCTCACAATTTGATGCGAATGCATCTGCTCGACTGGTCCCCTCGTCCCGTCCCACTCCACCCAAGAACTTGCACTTATTCCTCCACCACGAGAAGAGGAGCCACGGAAGAGCTGAGATACATAACATAGGTACATTCTTTTCCCAGTTTCTCAATCGCAATCCCCGGGTTGCTAGTTGCTACTTGCATTTGTTTAGCAATAAGAGCTTGTCATTCCTCGTAATGGATCCGGAAAGGTGAATATCGCATTCGCAAAGCCATGATAAATCTATTAATATCCATGTTGGTGGTAATGGTGGTATTGGTGGTGTTGGTGGTGAAGAAGAAACGTATCCATCCGGTTTTTTTTTTGTTGTTTTTTTAAATGCATCTCGGTTAAGAGTTGAACCTTTGGCTTCTGCAAATGACGACTTGGTGTTATTTTATTTGCCTCCATTTTTGTTTTGTTGTTCCCTATTCCTTTTTCTCCATCCGTTTAATGTTACTTATTAAGAAAAACAGAACAAAAAACAAGAAAGAAACAATCAGAGAGCCAAGATTCAAGATGCCAGCTTGCGACTTGAGATGATGAAGCCATGAAGGTCGTTCTCGTTTCTCGTTGTTTGAGCTGCTATGATGCTTGAGCTCGATGCTGGACTGGAAGCTGGAGTGATGGTGATAGTGATGGTGGATGACGATGGTGGTTAAAGTTGAAGAGACCCACAAGCACCACAACCGGATAAGTAGCCATTACGCGTGCCCGACTCAAAACGAAGCTTTGCTCGGCTTAAGTCGTTTCTGATGATGGTAGCTCTGCTCTGGCGCGCTGCGCTTTAATTCTTCAGCTTCAACCGATCTTTGTCGTCGTCGTCGTGTGGCAATGACGATCGCACGATTTACGTTCCTGTCGATATTTTTGCTGGGTTGGCGTCGTTTTTTTCCAACTATGTTTATTATGAGCTTCGGAGCTATAAGTTGCATGCATCGCTTCTCGTATAAAACGATATGTATGTTACCGCCGTTGGTCCGTCATGTGTGTTGTTATTTGTTGGCCAGTCTACACAATTTGTTCTACTTAACGACTTGTCGGTCTTTCCGATTGCATTGGATTTCAATTGGATTGGATTGCTTTGTGTTGTTTTATTTTAATTTTTTGTATTTTCTTGTTTTGTGTATGATAGATAAGTTTGGATTTTTCATTTAATTTTTGACTATTTGTTTTTGAAGAATTTCACCATTTGAAAATATAGGAATTTGGAACTTGCACCTATGGAAAGATTTTTAAGTTTTTGGTTCTTTGGACATATGCAATATGTCTTCTTTTCAATCAAATAAAACATAAACCCTTACACAGTATGCTAGGTCAACTTAAAGTGGGAAAAATGGATTTGTTAATAATCCTTCCGATTATGGATTTTGCACTAATTCATTTTCAAGGAGCCTCCTCGATCCAAAAGAATCCAGATCTGCTACTGATTCAGTTAAAGAATTCCTTTATGAACTGTAATATCGATATAAAACTTCCTCGCCTTTTACAAAAATGCCTGCCGTTAATGTAATTTGTTGACAAATGTATATCGATGAAAATGATATTAAAAAAAAACAAGGTTTTTTTCTTAAAACAATAAAAAAAATACAATGGATTTTACCGGATTGGTAGTAATGGACCATCTAGTGTTAGATAACAAAGAATGGAATGTAGATTTCAAACGTAAGTTAAATTTTGACAGTTTTTAAACAAATAAAAAGATCTACGTTTTAAATTATAGTTACAACGCATCTTTTAAAAGGATTATTATCAGATTCAAAAAAGTTACAAACGCGCTTTGCAATACGTACCGTTCGACAACGAAACGCCAAAACTTTTTAACTAAGAGAAAAGTCATGAAAGTTTTGACGTTTCTCTGTTCTGTCGAATGGTACGTGCTAAAGAGTGGAATCGCCGAGGTATCGAAGAAAGTTGCTCGTAAAGAAGCCTATGTTGTTTTCGGTCAAATTTTGGCTCCTCAGTCGTTTTACCACCTTCTAAAATAATTGACGACGAAGTCTTGTTCTTTTTCTACAGAGACAAATGTCTAACTGTTCCCCATTTTTTTATTGTCACAAAAACTTTATTTTAGTTATATCCGTAACAGTTCTCATACAAATTCGAAACGTCAAAATTTATAGAGACTGGGGATGTGTTACGTATTCCATAATCTACACGTTTCAAACTATGTTATTGATACTTCTGAAATTTTCGATCAGCGGATTCTCTAATAGTAAAAACTGCAAAATTCAGTCGGACTTGATTCGCGGTCCATTCATAGAATTCTGAAATCGATTTCAATATTTCTATCCTAAAGACACAGTGGTTTGTATAGTTACTTTTTAGTAACAATTTCTAAAAAACTTAACAATTTTTGGCGTCTGGCATTTTTGATTCTTCTACTCTAAAATTTCTATTACTCATTCTTTTTCGTTCTAGTGTTAAGTTCCAAGAAAAAGTTAATTAAATAAAAACAAGTATTATTGATTTATAGTTGTTGCTTAAGTCTTTGATAAAATTTTACTCTTGGGCAGAACTAGCTAGGAAAAACTGAAATCTTACATTACGAACCGATTTTTTAGAGTTAGTCACGAAAACAATTATTTGGAACTTAAGAAAATCTAATCCGGTATACCACCTATTAATGCGACAAAATGCATTCTTTGATTGATTGATGGAAAAACTTAAAATATGCCATGATTTAATTTGCATTCAAAAAGTTTTATAAATAAAATTAAAAAGGTATAGCTTAATTTCATTCTATCGAAGATTGATGAGACCAAAATTTACCATAAGAACTGCAATACGACTGTGTGACTTATTCAAACTTATGGTACTCTCAATTCGTTTCTAATACTGAGTGTGACCTAATAATGAGCCCCCATATTTTTTTAGATACTTCCAGCTAGTATGACCTTTCAAAATTTTTTAAGCCATCTTCTAGAGTCAATTTTGAACATGTTTGAAGATAATTTTAACACTGTCTTAACAGATTTTTCTTCTGTAAACACTTCTTCTCCTATACCTCATCCATAAGAATACAGTCATTTTACACCAATCAATTTTAAGATTTCTTAGGCCGTTATGCGCCTTAGAAAATTTGAAGATTCTAAGACTTTAGTTATGAATTACCGTTCCATAGCTAAATTATCTGCTATTTTAATAAATTTTTTGAATCCCTTGTCTATCACATAACTTCTTTTAATTATTCTTCTGTTATCTGTAAAAATCAACATGAGCTTAGGAAAATAAAATCAATTACAATTCTCTATGTATTGTTTGGATGGCATCGAAAAACACTATGAAGACAATTGCATTTTTACTGACTTTAGCAAGGTATTCGACAAATAAAGTCATACAATTCTTCTTCATAAATTAACTAAAATAAGACTTAACGACCCTTTTGTTGTTTGGATCTCGTCATATCTTTTTTAATAATTCTGTATCATTTATCCATGCAAACGATGTGAACAAAAATCGAATTATGTATTAGTTACATCAGGAACTTTGAAAGAAGATCTGAATCAATTTTGGGAAGGTATGATATGACTATTTCATTTTGAATATTAACAAATGTAGGACGTTAATGTGTTTTACACGGAAACGAAATATAATAAATTATGACTGACTGAATAGAGACTCCCGATTTTCTGACCTTGGCGTTGTACTAGACCCAAAACTAACTTTTACTGATCACTATAATTATAAAACATTTGGTTTCGTCAAAAGGTCAACCGTGATTTCCATGATCCAAAAAGTATTTTAATTCGGTTTGTTTCTTTTTTCCGTTCAAATTGATTGAATACAAAGTATTTAACGTAGATTTTTAAGATTTTGTCTATTTTTCTCCTGAACTTGTAGACTTGTATTACCTTTATACATTCAAAGGCTTCATTTGATAAAACCACATTCCTCGGAATCGATTCTCACCGGGAGAGTTTTTAAGAATTCCATTAGTTAAACAAAAGGACTTTTAATCTATTTTTTTTTTTCAGATTTTTAGCTTCCAAATATTTAATAGGCAAACATTGTAGAAAATTCTATGCTTGACAATTCGAGCGAGAAACGGAAATAATAAAATAAAGCGGTTTTTGCGACCCTTAACGCTCCATAACTTATGACGGTGTAGACACGAGATTTTATTAGACATTTTACACATTGTTTAGGTTTAAATCATCAAAAGAAAGATGAAGGAAGGAACATCATTTGCATCATTTAAAACGAACAAATTTAGAAAAAGCTGAATTTTGGTGAAGAGTCTCACTAACATCATTAATACTTCTAAAATAATAGGTTTTCTTATTGAGATTGAGAATGAAGCCAATTATTTTGGTGGGAGGGTTAGAGGGTATGGTGTTGTCTTATTCGATTACTCGAAAATAACTCCACTTTTAGAATATATTTTCATGCAATTGGCATATTTGAAAAAAAAAACTGTTGAAAGAATTCCAATATAAACCATTTCGTGTTAAAATTTGTTGTAATATTATATATTTGGGCTTGACATTTTTGTTTCGGTTGAGTTTTGACAATATTTTCTACTAAAAAGGCACAGTTCTTGAAAAGTAAAATCTAAAATTTCTAAAAATTGATTTTTTTTTCATTTTCTGTTACAATACTCGTATCTATACAATTACACTTTAACAACGTCTTAACGTCAATTCGTTCTTAAGTTATAGCCGTCTAAAGAGAAGTTGTGGGAGTTGGAAGATTTGAACTTCTCTGTGGTATCTGAAATACCTTTTTTTATATATGGTGTGCTCACTAAAGGGGTTATGAATACCCTTATAATGATTAAACACAGTGCGAGCAATTAGGAAAGGAGGATAAGATTAGAAAGAAGAAACCGATGCACATTGGTTTTGAATGCCTGCATATTGTAATGAATGGGAAATATTGAGTATGGTAAAGCATTCCACATTCACGTAGTGCGGATAAAGAAAGAATCTCTGTACTTAACAGTACGTCCGAAATTGGGTTCAAGGGTAAACTGATGGTCATTCCTAGCAGTACGGGTATTACGGTTGAATTGTTTAAGTGGAGGAACGCAACTGGCTATTTCGCTAGAGCATTTTTTATAAAAATAACAATAAAACAATGACAAGCATGAGACCTTGCGGCGGTGTTCAAAGAAGCAAATGTTTCGGAGAGAGAACGATCTCCTATCATTTTTAGAGCTTTTTTAATTCTATCCAGTAGACTCAAGTACGTTATTGGGGTTCGAGCCCAAATAAATAAAAGCTTTGTAAATTATAGCCAGATCCAAAGAGATACAAAATTTCTTGCATTGTTGGAGAAAATCTAAACACTTTGCAGCATTTTTGGCGATGTCAAATATGTGATCACTGAACAACTAGTAGTTTGTGATGCACACATCAAGGACTTATTGCTGTTCAATCTCCTCGATGCAAGTACTACCCATGGATAGTGGCATTCTGAGAAGGTTACGCCGTTGTGACAGTAGACGGCATTGAGTTTTCAAAGCATTAAATTAACTAAACTAAATTAACTAAACAATGCTGTCAAGATCAGAATTTAATGAGCTTATCATATGCTGTCTTAGGTGTAAGCCACATCCGAAGAACAAGGGTGATAACCTTTTTTGTTTATAGTTATTCTAACAAACTTCTTCCCTTGTGCTCTTACCTTTAAAAAGAACCTTAATCATTAATATCGGGCAAAGAATCTTAAAATCAGATCTAGACTCTGAGCAAACTTCGTCGACGACGTCACTTCTTAATAGAAAATATACTGCGTCCAATATTCATGATATTTTGGGTGGTAAATTATCAATACAAAATGTCTTTAAAGTAAAAAGTTCAAATAAAATGAGAATTAATTAAATTGAGCCTTAGTCCTTTTATCCCTTTTTAAAGGGATACTCTAACGTTTAAGGCTCTAACTGTGAGTGAATAAATTATATACAAAAAACAATATCTATCTCACTTAAAATGAAACAAAAAAAACCTTTCTGCAGAAATTAACCTTTAATATCGTCGTCGTATGCTTTATAAGTCAAGTCGAGCTTCATCAATTAGATATAGCTGAACTAATGCCACATCGAAAGAAATAAAGAAAGAAACCAAACCATAGCATGAATCATGTGATTTATTGTGAAATTTCAATTAAGTCAGGTTTGCCGCTGTTATCATCACTTCCGGAGATTTAAACGTATCCTGGCGTTCCTTTGATGATATTTATTTTTTGTTGGGCGGAATAAAGTAAACCATAGCTCGCAATGTTCTATGTAATTCAAATCGTTCCAAACCAGAAAGGCAAACAAAAAGACAAAACAGAAGACGACAAAACACATTTACGACCTTCCCAATATTTCAGTAGGTAAGGTTCGAGTACGTACCTAAGTTAAGTATCTGTGTATCTTTATGTATATAAACAAAAGTATCTATCTATACAAATATTCACCTTTCTGTTTAAATCTGTGCAATGACATATTCTCGTTGCCTCATCTAACATTATGTCGCCCCACCGACCGACAAACCGTCCAAACGACGACGACGACGCAAAGTATATTCATATAAATATGAAGCAATTCAGGTGGCATGTGGGCGTCAATGGGCTCCAAAAGAGTCGGAGTGTTTTTATATATAGGTATCTGAATCTGAAGACTTTCGCATCTTCGATATACATTTCCATCCAAACTTCAAGGGTCTAATTTATGTTCAATAGCATCGTTAATTTGAATGTTTTTTCAATCCCAAAAGATGTTAAATGTAAAATCTAGCTCTCTTCCAAACACATAACTATATCCACACGGACAGGTCTTGAGATATTTTTTTATTATTTTTATTTTACGATTATTATGCACATTGTCTGTGGTTTTAAGGAATGAATTATTTTGTTTTTATTATTTTTATGGAATAAATCATATTTTTTGTTGGTGTTTAAACCTTCTGATGGAGAGTCGTAAAAGTCAAGAAATCTTGGGTAAATATTCTGAGTACCTTTTGCGAATTATAGAAGTTCTGTATTTTCCAAAATTTACAAAGTTATTACATTATTAATCTGCGTTTTAGATGATTAAATGAGTTTATAGATTTTAAAGCAGCTGTTTTAAATTTTTTGGTTTTTAAATCCGTTTTATATGAATAGTAATATTTTGTGTGTCAGTTAATGAAGTAAATTTACAGTCGTAAATAAAAAACAGAAATAATTTTAAAGACAAAACCTGTTAAATCTATAAATTTACTACTGTTTATAGCATTACGTATTACGTTAGCTACTTAAGATAGTGTGAATGTTTTACTGTTTTATCTAAAGTATTATTTTATGTGGATTTTAACTTGTTTCTCTTGACTTATGTTAACTTAGTTATAATAAAGGCTATAATCGAGGAGATATTTTGTTGATAAGAAAAATTAAATTAATTTTAAATTTTGAAAACAAAAAACAATAACTAATAGCTTGAAATTTTATTGTGACGCTCTATTAAATTAAATTGGAAAAATATGTAGCTTTAAGTCTAATTTATATGACTGTGAAATTCTAAGTTAACTTGTTCCGAAATCTGTAGGTCGTCTGTTTTATTTCAGGGTATTTTCTTGTATCAACGATTTGGAAATGATAAAGTGCGGAGAAGCTTAATGAAAGTAAAAGTTTACTTTGTGTTGTGTTTCGAAATTTTATAAACAATATAAACATCTCCAGCGGTTTAAAAATTGAATTCAAATCAATATCCTTTACTTCTAAAAATGACTTAATCGATCGCGAAAAAGTGCGTGAAGCTGGAAATATCCGAAACTTGTTCACTTTTTCCGATGTTCACATGATATAGGGCTTAGTTAATAGGCAATTCCGTGCACTACAAAAAAGTTTATTAAAGAAAAGCCTCATTTGCATTCTATACCCGCAACGGAGTTTTTGGAAGAATAAAGGTTCAAGTCCCAAAACTATTCTGTAGATGTGCACGGCTATTGTAAGGCCAATATTTACATACGCATGTTTGGTATGGTAGTCAGGCCAGCTTTTTTAAGGCTTACGAATCTTTAAAATATGACAAAAATTTGAGGTACTCAAAGTTCCATGAGGACTACATCGACTGCAATCCTCAAAACATTCCTCTCACTAGCCCTTCCCGATGTTTTCTTGAAAAAACTGGGGGCCAAAATAGTTATATAAACTTAAAAAAAAACACTATTGACATAGAATGGACACTCAAGTAGACTATTTAAAGCCTTACATAGATTTTAACCAAGTAGCACTAACATAAATCCCCACTAGGAAGGACTGGATGGAAAACAGGGTCATAAAAACAAATCATGTATCAGTGGTTCGTGATAGTTCCAAAACGGTGAAAAATGTAGGGTCTGTTTTTTTTAAATAATTTTCCATGAGAAAGATCAATAAAACTACCAGACTACTGCACTGTCTTTCAAGCAGAAGTACTGGCTGTTTCTTAACCCGCTAATGATCTTTCTTCTTATGATTTGAACAAAAGAAAACATAGACTTATTTATCAACAGCCAAGCAGCAATCAAGACCATACAAGACCACACTGCTACAAAGACAAAACTGGTAAAGAAATCCCATAGGAGCTCCGTTTATTAATTAGCCGCAACGGTAAGCTTACGTTAGATCGCAGGCCACTGTGACATCAATACTTAATTCGAGCCATAGGATATCAATGATTTACGAGACTAAACGAAATAAATAAAGTAATCCCCCAAAGATTGATAGAAATTGCATGGTCAGTTTTTGAAACTTTCAGGATTGCGTGCAATCTTTGACCGTATATTTTCAAAGCTAAAACCAAATTCCTTTTGAAATTAGTCCGCCGTCAATCTTAACCTAATCCAAGACTCCAAAGGTATTTGAGATATTACAAAATGACTCCAAGTTTTTTAAACCCCTTTTTAACACTCCTAAATATTTGTGTACCGATCTTTTAATGGAGTTTTATACACCTGTAAATAAAGTTCCTTACCGAAATTCAACTTTGTGTTAATTTTTTCAAAATAAGTCCTTATTTCATCTAATTTTCCTGGTCTAAAGATTTATGTCAAATTTAGATTTAATGTTAGATTTATTCCTCTAGCCCGATAGTGGGTCTGAAGTTAACGACAATTCAAAGAAATGGTTTAGGAAAAAATGATATTATTGGTGATTTTTAGCGGTACGAAAAGTTTCTACGGCTGTTATCTTAAATTTTGCTGTTGAAAATGTCAGATTGTATTGATATTTCTGATCAAACCCCAATACAGAGGTTTTAAACTGTGCAAAATAAATCTAAGCATCTTTTGCTTTCATATACTCCACTACGACTGAGTGCGCACAAACATTTTTGAAAATATTTTGGACATTAACTCCAAATATTGATGGTTTTGGTGCTATCTCTAAAGATATTAAGATGTTATCGAAAGTATGTCTTAACTGAGGAAGTACAACGAAAATTCGATCGTGCGTCGTTTTTGAGCTTTTCAAGAGTTGAACAGTTTAAATTTACACTTTCAGTGTTCTCAGGTTTCAATTTTTGTTCTTCGATTTGAAGATAAATAGAAAGCAGTGATTTAAAAACTAAAATCGATTTGCTTGGAAATGAAGACGTAGACAGACTTGCTACAACTGCTAAAATTGACCTTACCTTGGCTTTAGTTATTACTTACAAAGTTAAGATTCGTACAGTAAACAAAAACATGAAAAAACAGCAGTTTGAAGTTGTGCAATTTTAAGGTTCGCATCAGATTCTTTTAACTTTGTGACAGAAGTAAATCCAAAAAATGAATGCAAAACGCTCGTCAAAAAACTCGAGCCATCTTAAACAAATAAAACTTAAGAAAAAACGGCTACTTGACGAATAACAGAGAGTTCAAAGATTTGACTTTTTCACAAAACTTAAAGTAGTTTTTTTTCAGATGAAAAACAGTTTAATTTTGTAGCCCTGATAGATTTAACTTTTATGTTCAACATTTAAAAAAATAAAAAGGTGTTTAAATCGCAGGGGTTAATCACAGATTTACAGCCATGAGGAACCATTGTGGTTTGGGGTTAATCACAGATTTACAGCCATGAGGAACCATTGTGGTTTGGAGAGCTATCAGTTATTATAGAACAGTAGAGCTTAAGGTCGTTAAATCAAAACTGACTGGAGTAAAAGGAAATCCTGGAAAGAATTTTTGCTTAATATTCTAACATTTTTTGACCCATGAAAACGTGCCTATTCACTTGCTATTAAAAGTGTATAAAGACAAGAAAAATTTCCACTTCCTTCAATAACTGTCGTATTTGTATAATCTTAACATTCTTAAATATAATTGGGGATGAGGTTGGTTGTCAGTTTAAAGACAAGGAATTCTTAATATCAGCAATTAAGTTAGGGTGGAACGAAATTTCTTTGAACTATATTAAAAGGCTGTACGAAATGATTGTAAGTAAACGTTGCAGTACCCATTACCAAACTTAACAAATACTTGTTAACAAGTGGACAAAAGCAAAGATAGGTTTTTTTTTTTGAAAAATTCTTCTGAAACTATTTTTTTAACACCTTAACGGAGTAGCTATCATTGACAGAATATATCAATACAATAACCATCAATATTTTGAAGAAATAAGCACATTATTTTCAAAAATATTTGTACGTATTCAGTTGAAGTGGAGTGTATTTCCTACACTTTCTTTTTCCAGCAAAACAATAACTTAATCTTGTTGTGTAAATGAAACATATGATTAAAATTATAACAATTGCCTACCTGCCATAATTTATACTACTTAAGTGTTAAAAGCCCTTTTTTGTCAATCGTTACTAAATAATTTCAATTATATTTATTTTAATCTATGTCAATATAATTTTCTCTTCAAAGAGAACTAGAGAGCTATAAAATGTATTCATACTTTACACAAATAAGAAACAAAGTAATAAACCTATAACAATAATAATAATATACCTGTTGGTGTGTAAAGTAAACCGCCTACAAGCTTAACGAAAATGAAAACTCAAATCACGAAGATATATTTCAGGTAGGTGAATTAGGCTTCAATTGTAGATGCTAATGCTAATGGAGGGTGGGAAAATTGTTTCACTAATAATCGCCGGCAGCTGGTGCGAACAAGAGCTGCGAAATTGAAACAACAACAAACATCAAACCCGCAGCACAATGAGATGAAATGCATTCCATTACACTGATTTAGAGTTGCCACTAGACAGCTTTGAGTTGTAGTAAAATAAGCTTTAAAAATTTGTGTATAATTGTGTTGGATATAAGTCTTCGTTAACTGTTTTTAATTCTTGAATTTTTCTAATAAAGTAGGAAAGACTGAGCATTTTCACATTCGTGTTGTACGGCCAAAGAAATAATACCTGTTCTTCACAGTACGGATGAAGTTGATCCAGGCGTAATTTTTTATCATAAATTTGTGTAACACTAAAATTTTTTTGGGTGAAACATTGCACATTCTTAATTTAATTAATTACATAATTAGGTAGCGCAACAGTCCGTAGAGAACCAAGGCCTAGTGACTTACAAATCTGAGCCATTCCTGTGTACAAGTAATTGCAGGAAAAGACCTACAGTTTAAATGGCGAATCCGAACGGCTAATTTAAAAAAGCACTTTTTATTGACAAGATTTACTCTTGGAGAATTTGTCAATTCCTCGCAAGAGGCAGTACTCGTGAAAAAAAACTTTAGGTGGCTCAGACAGGAATCGAACCTAAGAAAGCACTTTTTCTTGACAAGATTTACTCTTGGAGAATTTGTCAATTCCTCGCAAGAGGCAATACCCGTGAAAAAAACTTTAGGTGGCTCAGGCAGGAATCGAACCCATGCTAGAGGTAGCATGGCGATCCAACGCACTAACCACGGGTACTACCACATTCTTAATGCTCGGCTGAAAAAAAACAAGTTGTATACTTGAAAGTACATCTAAACGTAAATTAGACTAATGTGAAGGACATTTCTTGAAATTCAAGGACTACGAACAAAGCACTTGGGGGATGGAATGCAACTGGCTATTTAAATTGAAGCGATGTAAAAATTTTAGTTATAGTTCTATAGCCTTTAGAGCTCGTTTTGAAAGATTGTCCAAAAGACCCAAGCTTGTTATTGAAGCACAAGCCCGAAATTCTATTGACAGCCATTTTCAACCTATCGCTTCCGAAAGGCGAATTTTTACAATGTTAGAAACTGTCTTATATTACACCAATTTTTAAAACTGGATCTAAACAAGAAATTACAAATTATAGATCAATCAGCAAAATATCTGCTCTTCCTAAGTTATTTGAGAAATTAGTCTGTGACAAGCTCACTTTTCAATTAAAAGATTTGTATCCGATTTCCAAAACGGCTTCAAACCTAAAGGATCTACAACCTCTAATCTTACATTAATGACTAACTATGTCATAAATAATTTTGAATCTTATCATCAAACTGATATTAATTTTACTTAATTTGCTAAAGCAAGCAAATTTTTTAACTGGGATTTTATTCTAAGGTTGAAATCTTATTTGAAATCGAGAGTTCAAGTCGTTCAGATTGACGAATATCACTCTTGTCATATATTAGTTAAATCTGGTGTCCCTCAGGGTAGCCACTAAGGCCCTTTAATGTTCCTGCTTTTTATAAACGATCATCCCAACTTTTTCAAAATTCTTGTCTTCTTTTTGCGGACGACCTTAAACTATATCGTTGTATTAAATGTTGTGATGGTTGTGTTTTATTAAATGATGACCTAAATAAATTGGCAGATTGGTGTAATATAAACTCCTTATATCTTTATTTTTCAAAATGCCAAGTTATGTCTTGGCATTTCTTCTTACGATTTCTCCAATCTTTAACGAGTATCAAGTTGATAGTTCTATATTGGATCGTGTAGCACAAAAAAAAGATTTAGGTGTTATCCTTGGTACTAAGCTTTCTTTTCTTCCTCATATTGACTTTATCATAAATAAATCCAATCAAATGTTAGGGTTCATCAAAAGAGATAGTAAGGTTCACAGATCCATATACAATGAAAACTCTTTATATTTCTCTCATTCGATCTTTGCTTGAGTACTGCAAACTTCATTGGGGTGTTGGAATTCCATCGTATGAAACTAAATGTCTCTTATTTGGTACGCAGAGTTTGGCAAATCGGCGGTGTGCTTACTTTGCGATAATGTTTATTAGAGATATACTTACTAATCATATCAAACGTGCTCAACTTCTTGCGCTTATATCAATTCGTGCTCCTAGTTTTAATTAAAGAGATAATATTGTTTTTTACGAGCAATTTCATAGATCTAATTATGGAATATGTTCAATTGGCAACACTACATCGTTGGTAGGTTAAAACTAATAAGAGAATGTATACGATTTTGTGAGATGGAATGCAACATAAATTGAAGGCAAATAAAACAATGCAACAAGTGAATCTCATTTAATATATGTACCTATGGTGTAAAGTACGTACTCGTATTATGTCTGTTAATATAAATTTTTAAAAAGTCTTTTTCTTAGGCTTTGAGGCTTGCAGGCTTTGAGTGTAAGTAAAGTAAGTTTCCCTATAAACAATGCATTCATTTTACATACGTACTTTTTTGCACACTTTATTGTGTCGTAGTCGTCGTGTCGGTCGTTGCGGAGATGTAAATTAATTACAGCAACGTCAGTCTTTGTAGGTTGCACTTATCAATTGACGATGCTGGTGACCTAATTTTTTTCTTTTCCAACTGCCTACACTTTTTTTTCTCAATTCCTTTGACAGAAAAAATAAATACCAACATTCAACATATAGTATGTGAAGCCCTTTGTGAAAATATAGAAAATATGCCCAGTGAAATTTTGAAGTACGTAGATCTGAAAATTTTGAGGTTATGTGTTTGTGTTTGGATTTTTCTTTAATAAAATTTCTTTTACTTTTACTCGAAAAAACTAAAAATGAATGCAACTTAACACTAAAGTGATACTTTTTTTTAAATTTCATATACGTCAACTTTGTATGAAGGGCAAGTTATGGATGCGAGAAAATATTGCAATTCGGATTTAAATTGACAAAACGTCTGAGGATAGAGAACTCTGGTTCATGGTAACAACCTTCATTCTTTGAAAGGAAAAATCTTCTTCAATTTGTTTTAAATAATTTAAAAACTTTGTTTGCTAAATCTGAGCTCAAATACAATTTTTTTTAAATAACATTAAAATAAAAAAGGTGCTTATACGCCCAAGTGACAACATGAAATCCAACTTAAAGTAATAGTTAAGAACTTTAGTAATAATTTAAAAGGATTGGTTAAAGCATTATACATTCTTGATGTGCGGTTAAGAAGAGAAAAATGTCGGTTTTCAAAAATACTTAGAAAGTTCTTAATACTTAAGGACTTGTGTGCATTCTTTTAACATTATAAAACCAAACCCAAAGAACGAAAAAATGAGTGTCTTAAATCATTCCACATTCATGATATGCGGTTAAAAGAGACTACGACTTGTGTGTATTTTTTTCGAACATCATAAAATCAAATCCAACAAACGAAAAAAAGGTTTGGTTCAATCACTGCACATTCTTGATGTGCAGTTAAAAAAGAGAAAATTTTAATTTTACAGGTATACTTAGAAAACAGCTACAAGAACAGTTATCTACGACTTGTGTGCATTTTTTTCAAACATCATAAAACCAAACCCAACGCACTTCGTGCAGCTTGAATGGTTTGATGGTTATTCATAGTTGAATCCATACCTCAGAAAATAGTGGCAATTTGATTGGTATCATTCCTTTATGACTGGGAAGGGAAGTGGTATGTTTGTTATTGATTTAAATTCAATTCTTTTTCACAGTCACATTTGGCATTCATGCCACGTTCTTCCTTAGAAAAAGAACACACAGAAATATTTGCAATGAAATTGTGTAACTTTGAACTGCAAAAAAATAATCAAAACAATAGGTGCTAAGATTTTTTTGGGTAAAAAGTGTCTACTTTTTAAAGAATTTTATTCAAAGGTTTTGTTTTTGTGGGAAATACATGGTTTTGTTTAGAAAACAGAGTGACAGTATTCAAATGTAGTTTTATTCCAAGAAAAATGCAATGAATATTTGAATACTCGTGCTGAACAAAAATTGTATTTATAAAATATTTTCCCACTTTTAACCACTTTACTTTTCAGGTGACAAAATGTCAATTCCACAATTGATAGGGACAATATTATTGGTTTTAAAAAATCAACATTTGGGAAGTTAATATTTTAAAGATTATTCTTAGAATTATAAACAAAATTTCTCGTAAAAACTGTGAGAATTGAATTTTTTGAATTAGGTTTCTCAATTATTTATAATCACGCAATTCAAAAAGGAAATTTCCTAACGTGTTAATCTAATTCAGAAAATTCTCAGAAATCGTAGAGATAGAAACTGATCATTGAATAAGTTTGGAATTGCATCTGAAAAAAACTTAACCTTAATTCCAAAAATTCCACCGTACTTTATCTAAAAGCTTTAAAGGTCAAATGCGTTCGCAAGCAGATTATGTTGAACGACTTCTAATGTTCTTATATTAAAAAAAAAACATGTTCAACTTTCACTACTGCGTGGTCTTCCTCTACTGAGCCGTGCCTCGGAATTAGATCCGAAAACCTTCTGGGAAGGAGCTTTGATGTCTATTCGCTCTACATAACCCAACCATCTAAATCGTTTTACTTTTATTCTTTTAACTAGGTTAATTTACAGGTTGTACAGTGCCGTATTGTTCGTCGTTGAATATTCTCCTCCACTCTCCTTCTATGCAGACAAGGAACCGAAATGATGAGTGTCTTGTAGATGGCGATCTTAGATGGTCGATAGAGTTATTCTTTGTTTTATTTCAGCGCTGGTATTGTTGTCTGAATTTATAGCGGAACTCAGGTAGACTAAGTCCTTAACTACCTAAAAGTTATAGCAGTTCATAGAGATTCTTTGCCCAAGACGCCGTATCGTCGTTCAATGTCGTTTTTTGATGGCAACTTTTTCATTGACTATTAAAACCCTGCTTTTTCATTGCCTACTTAACCCAGCTTCTCCACTTCCCTCCCAATATTCAAATTCACTCAACTGACATCACGCCTTGATCCATCAATTATGTCAATATCATCAGTGTTGGAGGAACCATTCAAAGACTATTTTTCTAGTGTTGACGGTTGCGTTTTACACAATTCTTTCCAGAACGATTGTGAAAAAGACGCATGACAGAGCATCGCCTTGTAGAAAACCTTATTTGACATCAAATGCATCGGTGAGATGAAGCCACACTGATAAGGACCTATCAGGTTGTTGACGAACAGCTTCCGACGGAAAGGATATTATATGGGACATTCAGGAGACTGGTGCCTCTGTAGTTGACGCAACTCAGATAGTCTCCTTTCTTGTGTATTGGGTAAACTATGCTGAGATTCCACTTATCCGGCATTCTTCCTTCCGACAATATTTTGGAGATGAGTTGGTGCATCCTTCCTACTAAGCCATTGCCTGCTGCTGAGAGCATTTCTTCAGCTAGAATTATATTAATTTTGTCCAAAAAACTCAACAAATATGAAATCGTTTCTGAAGTTTTCAGTTAAAAATGGAATTTAATACCGTTATTCTCAAGACTTTGCACACAAGCTTCTTTTTTTGTCGTAAAGTTGACGCAACACTGTGGTATTTCTAATGGAGTCCCACGCGTCTGCTGTCCCTCAAAACACAAGCCCATTTCCATGAAGAATTAGCAATAAATGTCGGGTGTGAAAGGAAATTCAACATGACATGTGTCTTGAGAAGCTACACATACAGAAATAGAAGAACCGCATTCTAATTCACTGCGCGCACACTCTCTTCGCCATTTGCCTTTGCTCAGCAAATCATCAGCAATTGACCCCTTATTTCATATCAACCGCCAAATGGAATGGAACAAACAACAAAAGAAAATTTCTGCACCGCACGATCTCCGCAAAAGAAGTTTAAAAATCACTACGACGCTACGGCTGTGGAAGTTTTTGAGTTCTTCAATTCTTCAGTTGTTAAGTAGAGGTATAGGGTTATACCTAAACCTATACATAACTAGAGAAGCAATTGCTATTGCAACTAGCACTCGGTTGGTTTGGTTGGTTGGCAATGGCAGCAACATTCCTTGGCAGCAGGTGTTTAGCATAAGTAATTGATATTCTTCGAGTTGCAACAATATAGAATTTCTATACTTTGCCACTTTGGCGTTGTGCGCGTCGTCGTCGTTGTCTTCGTCGTCTTCTTGGTCAAAAGACAGAGCACTGGTTTAATTTCAGGTCAGGAGCGTAGCTTAAATATAAATTTAAACAAAAAGCAAATGTTTCTTTTTCTTCAAAGAGTCAAGTTAAATAAGTTTAGAATTATCAAAGGTAATAAGTCTTCCCTTACCAATTCCATAGGGAAAACTTTCAATCTGGGATATTTCAGATCACCTACTATTTCACTAACCTCACGCAAGGGATTTTTGTAACAATTTATTATTGCAAAGGCACTGAGCAATAATTTTAATTCATTCGCGGAGTACGGCTTAAGAACAAATCTCTACAATGAAAGTTGAATTCGAGTCTTTACTAATGGGCATTCCTGGAAGTGCAAGTAATACAGTTAAATTGTTTGAAATTGCAACTAGCTATTGAGGAAATAAACTAGTTAGTGCAAAAAGAGCTGTTTGAAATTGTAAGCTCCGTGAAATAGAATTTATCTACGCCCCTGGATACTCGTACTCTTATACCTATAACCCCAACCTTAGGTGTGTAATGAAGTCAAACCTGTCTTAAAAATGCTCCTTTTTTGCTCCTATGATGGAGTTTTGTTTTTTTTTGTCTGCAACAAGTCGAGCAGTTAATCTGGTGGATGCCTTGCTGCTTGATTTGGTTCTCTAGCAACTTAGTATAACTATAGCATCACTAGCGCCCTCTTGCACTCACACTCGCTCTACTACTACCAATCCAATTAAATCAGAAGCTTATGTTCCCATAAAATGAGAATTAAGTCGGAACGGCTTGAGATTTCTCATAATTTTTACAACAACAATTTTAAATGTCATTTTTCCTCCTCCTTGACCAAAGAGCCATAGATGTACTTTGGTATCTCGCGAAATGATTTGTTTTCCATGGACTGGACCTGGACTTGGACTGTGTAAAGTATAAAAGATAAATTAATGTGAATCGAGATCAGGATGCTAACTAGTCATCCCCACAATGTATCTCAAGACTATACCATACCTACTATTATTTTATCAACATTCCCTCTGAGAGATTGTAAATAGTTGAGTTGATATTTTAGCTGAATGTGGTCCTGGTCTGGTTTTTAAGTACCGTTCATTATACGTATTTCTACTGTGTGGAGGACGCATCGCAAGGCACAATAGTTTTCTGTAGTTCTCTTGTTGGATGAAAAGTTGTTGAGTCGTTTTCTGTTTCTGTTGGTTCTGGTTGATGGGGTTGATGATGACGATGAGGATGAGGCTTATGACTGAGGACGGGTTCAGAGCCTTTAATTGGCTGTGAAAGCAGAGCTGGTGTCTTAACTTAAGCCAATTCATGAGGGGAGTGTGGCGTTTTTCTTCGGAGCAGCCGGCCGGCGTTAACCTTTTCGTTAATCTGAGTTCGGAGGGTGACGCACAGCACAGGAGTTAAAATGCGTTCGTAAACCTTGTTTGGAGCCCCATGCACCATGAGTTACCTTCCTGAGTTTTGCATTAACTTAACTTACTTCTGCTATCTTATGCTTCTTGAGGAGAGGACAAAAGTACATCTCTAACAGGTTTCTATTGCAATTTGTGCATTTGAACTCAGTGAATAATGCCTTTGTTTAAAAATCATAAACGTGTAGCAGGTGCTATTTGTCTTAATTTAATAAATTTAGTTTAAAAAGATTTGAAAAGACACACCCAGGCTTATTGGATTAGGTTCATTCTTTTCCTTATTTGTTTAAAATTATGTGGGGTGTTTTTGTTTAGCTGCATGATAGGTTTTGACGGTTGTTGTCTATGGTTTGACAATTCCGAATGTCAAAATGTTGACTAAAATGGTCGTAGTTTGTAGGAAGTAAAACGAATTTGGAATTTTGTTGATGGGAACTCCAAAAAGTGTGTAGCTTAACACCCGCGAGGTTTCAAAGTCACAATTCCGAAACGGCTTTACAATTTCTTATAAAATTGGTCTTAAATAAAAGCTTACATTATTCTTTTCAATGCTTTTCATTCAAAGACGTGAGTAGATACCTCTAGGTCCATTTAACGGTTCCTATAGTGATGAAGCTCATTTTTAGTTTATTGGTTCTGTAAATGAGCAAAATTAAGATATATGTAGTGAAACTGGACTCTTTATTGCTGCTTACACTCTGAAAACATCATCAATACTTATTTCTTTCGAAATGTAATGCGGAAATGAAGCCATGCTATTTTTCTTATTTCCAAAACTCAATCAATTAAACATTAAAAGGTTCTTAACAATCAATTCCCTGAAAAATGTGTTTAAAGAAGCGGTTCTGTTAACTGGCTCCCTTGTACCTACGACTTCAAATCTCTTGGTTTCTTTTTATGAAGTTTTGTCAAATGATTGGTTTATGGGTACGAACTATCAACACTTATGAAGCTTTGGAAACAAAGGTTCAAGCCAACATTGATTTATTGAAAAACTTGATGAAAACATAGACTGATCGAATGAACTATGCAATTCTTAGCCACGTTATACATATGCCAAAAATCATCTTAAAAAGATACACACAAAGTTTGTCAAACCTTATTTTCAAATTTTGTCAAATGTATTGATATAACAACATATTTTTTAATGCGGTTCGAATCGTTAAATGATACAATAAGAATTTTGAGATTTTTCTAATATGATCACGGGAGCAAAAAGTGATTATACCGAAAAATAAGTTTTTTTAGGTACATGAATCATTTGCAAGTATTAAAGAAAAATACTTTATTGGTGCAGTTTTTCGTTTTTTTATTACTTCTCAGAAACATCTTGTATCTAATTAGAACTTTGTTGGACCTACTCAGCTGCACATCGGCGAGACATTGAATTAGATAGGACATTCCATGTGGATGTCAGTATCGTGTTATAGTTCCGAGTAAGTATCGATGTTATTTTCTTCGAAGTACTTTTTACCTAGAAATATAAAAAAATGCAAAATATTATTTTTGGCGTATCATGGTAAAAATTAAAAACAAGTTCATGCTTACAATTTTGGCTGTATGACAAGGAACATTGTCCTGTTGAAAAATATCCCCAAAAAGCCTTAGCACCGTAAGCTCCGATACATTTTTCAGGTCTCGAAGGTTAACTTTTACATTGACTTTGGATTCTAGAAAGCTTATTCTACCTTTTTCATCTCGAGAGAAACATCCCCACACCATCCCACCTTCAATTTTGGGAGGCATCCGCAAAACGTAATCAGAGCTTAATCTTTCTTTCGGTTCTCTTCGCGCAAGAATCCTTCCATCTCCAACTTGGACCTTAAATTTTGATTTGTCCGAAAAGATGACATTGTTCCACATGTCTTGAGTTCAATTAAGGTGCTCCTGAGCCCAGAGAAACCGTTTTTCTTTGACTTTTTTGGAAAATGCGGCTTCAGTACCGTCTTGAGTGCTCTAAGTCCAGCTTTCACGATCCTTTTTTCACTAAGATGTGTTGTGTTCTATTTTGATAATATAACGCTTTATTTTTGCAGAGATATTTGGTACTTCAATTCCTTCGCGATCGTCACAAAGCAGCGTTTGCCTCACAGACTTTAATCAGTGAGAGGGATTACTTTGAATGCTTAAACGGTGGGATGGCGTTTAATTGAGAGTTATCTGGTCGCATACTAAGACTCACGATTCAGCACGATCGAATGGAATTTGCTCGCTTCAGCAAGATTGAATCGAAGCCGAGTAGGGTACAGTTCTTTTCACTGATAAATCCAGGTTTTTTCTACGCTCAGATGGACGTAAAAAAGTGTGAAAAAGATAAAGAGGAAGATACAATTCGGCAACAATTGCCCGCGAAAAAATTTCTGGGGAGGTTACCTCATGTTATGGGCAGGAATTCCGTGCACGGAATAACTGGGTTGTGCTTTGTGGAATAATCGGTGCATTAAAATTATTACATCACCAACATATTGTTCTTACGTCTTGAGTGCTCTAAGACCAGTTTTCACGATCCTATTTCCCACTAAGCTTGACGAAATTACTTTGCCTGTAACACGACACAGATCGTTTTTAAGGTCCACCGAAATCCTGAACCTTTGCCGAAGACTGTACAACACCAAAAAACGATCTTCCATGGGGTCATCTTTTTTTGGAATTTATTTCCTGCTTGTTGTCCCGGTCTCACAATTTTTTTTTCAAATTCCACGCCACAGTCTCCTGGAAATTTCACGTGTTGTCAAATTGAGACATGGCTGGCACAAAATGTTGGCTTAATGTTCAAAACTGATTTTTCCCATTTTTTCCACAAAATCACTTCGGTTGGTATTGGACCTCTATCATCAGCCAACTGCAGCTCTTATTGATAATAACATCAAATTTTATACAGTATTTGAATTGCATGTTGCTGCCTAGTGCTAAAAGACCCGTAGCGTTCCAAAACATTTTTCGAACAACAATGTGTATATGCCACGATTGTCATTAAAACTAATTCCAACATTATTTTTGTCTTCCATTTTCCTTTAAAGTTTTTAAGGTTTATATTTATATTTATGTTTTTGATTTTGGACAAAAATGCCTGGAGAAAAATTTAAAAAAACGGTTTAAAACTAATTTTAGCTATAAAAATATGTGTTTTTGAAAACATTTTTAGAAAATGAAATTGTCAATTTGTTTATAAGCAAAATGAAAACCTCAAGAAACAACTTCTGAAATTTTTTAAAATGAAAAACAAACCATACACTAAACCTTTATGCATGAACCATAATGTGATATTCTTCGCTTAAATCTTTTTCATTTGGATGGTGAAATAAATAGTAAAAATATCATTAAAGCTTTGTATTCCCATAAGATGTGTCGCACCGAGTATTTTAATAATATACCACAAGATTGATGATGATTAAATTGTGTTTTTTTGTT
This sequence comes from Eupeodes corollae, assembly GCF_945859685.1. Classification (NCBI taxonomy): domain Eukaryota; kingdom Metazoa; phylum Arthropoda; class Insecta; order Diptera; family Syrphidae; genus Eupeodes; species Eupeodes corollae. The sequence continues at coordinate 955,831 of NC_079148.1, read as the reverse complement.
TTGATTACTCTTAAGTTATTCAAGCATACAAAATATAATGTATGAGATTCTTTTATTCTTCTTCAGCTTGATGGAAGTCTTCATATTAAAACAGGTAATTATATTTCTCACACAAGCTGTTAGCTGCAAGAGGTTGAAAATCAGGCTCTAGAGTAATTTATTATAACCTGTTGTTGCTTTCGGATACCACAAGGATCTATTTTCAGACCATTTCTGCTGTCGGATTATGTCAATCCTGCTAAATGCATATTGCAAGTGGTTATTGTGTAAAGCACACGTTTACCGATGAAGGCTAACACGCTTTAAAATGTGTTTTGTGTTTCATTTTCATTTCGCAAAAGGGAATTTAAGGTACAAAAGAACAGCCTGTTTCTATTCAAATCCTTTTACCTTTCAGCTTAATACTTAATTTGAAGAGTCTGTTTGTAAGTTGGCCTTTAGTGCTAACAAAATTTGATATAAAATACAAACTAAAGGCTTGCTTTAATGGCAGTTAAATTTCATTGTCTTGTTTTACAAATAGTTCTATAAGCTTTGTGTTACTAACACTTCTTATTTTTGGACCCTTTTACGGTTGCTTAATTTTTGTCGTTTAATAGTCGCTAATAAAATGGCCATGTTCTCTGAAAAATATGTGTGAAATAATTGTAAACAAACAATCATGCGATTTTTTTGAAGTCTCAAAGCAGCCTACATCTATATGACTTATGACTGAGATTAATACAAATAAAATATTCTAAGAAATTACTGACTTCCGTTCAGGGGAAGTCTTGAAATGTTGTACTACTTTGCGGTTGTAAAGAGTCTATCTAGAATTAAGTAATTAAATTTAATTGAATTAGCAAAAAGCGAAGATTTAATAATTTAACTATCATGATTGTTTAATTAGCATTTCATGAGGTTAGACACAATGTTTCGTTTCAAAAAAAATTGATCTTTAAGACTTCTTTTAAATACTAATTTGATTGGAATTTAAAGTATTGACAATATAAAATGTAGAATCAAAAAAAGTTTTGGTAGTATTGGGTGTTTTTTTAAGAGCCTGAGAACTTTAAATAGAAATACCACACAGAATTTATTTTAACATAAAACACAAGGGAACTGTATGGCAAGTATTGCATTGGTAAGAAATTTCGAATTCGAGATTTTAATCAAACATGTCATTACGATGATGATAGAAAAGTAAAAAAAAGTAAGTCCGCCGATTCCGTCTGTTTGTCTATGCTCACAATTGGGTCAATTATGTTAAAACTTGGAAATAAGGCCAGCTTTCAAATTTGTTGGTCAAAAATTTGAATTTTCTCATAAACGGTTCTATAGGTTTTAATGAATTTTTCTCCAAATATTTCTATTAACTTCCTTATTTCAATACTAAAAACATTTTGATATAACTTAAGAAGGAGTTTTTAAATTCCCATAGGAAGTTATTGTAATGGGTCCGATTTGTCAAATTGAAAAGTTTGACATTTCTCGACGTTTCAAGGTCCCTAGAGTCGAAATAAAAGATTTTGAGAGATATGTCTGTGCGTGCGTGTGTACGTACGTTCGTACGTGCGTACGTCTGTACGTCCGTATGTTCGCGACATTTTTTTTTGTCGTTCTTAGCTCAAGAACCAGTAAAGATATCGACTTCAAAGAAATGTTGTTATACAGATAATTATGCAGAAAGAACCCTCAAGCAAATTGATTGGGTGTTTTTTTTTACGATAGCAATCTAAATAAAGGTAAACCCAAAATATCTAACGAACTAATAACGCTAAAAACTTGAATTATTTTTTTTATTATGAATTGTGAAGTGATACCAACAAATGTATATTTTTGAAAAAAAAAACAATTAAAGGTCTTTTTTATAAATCAACAAGAAAAAACTGAAAAAAAGTTGGTAAAAATTGATATTCCACTCAAAACAAATTTTCAAAAATTTGAGATATTGGCTTCAAATTAATTTTATCTTATAAAAAATATTTTTTTCACCATTCGATTTAATTTTAAGAACAATTAAGTTGATAGTTTTTCTTAGAAGAACTAAATACTTAAAATTGATAAAAATTCACTTTCGACTCAAATATCTTTTCAAAATTTAAAAATATTGGCTTTAAGCTATTTGAACTCATAGAAAATATTGTTTTCGACATTCAGTATATTTTTTTTACATACAACCGTCAGTGTCAGTTTTTTTTGTAAAAAAATTAAAATCTACAAAAAAGAAATAAAAACTTTCAAGAAATGCTACTAAAGTTGGTAAAAATTGGTTTTTAACTAAAAATCTCACTAACTAATAGATTTTGAAATAAAACTATTTCATCATACGCAGAATATTGTTGATAATTCAATGTTTTTTTTTAATGATTCGAGTCACACCTTTTTTAACAAAACACGAAAACCTACAAACCTTTTTAGAAAGACAAATCGACAGACGGGATATAAAGTTATCAGTGTGGCTCGAATCTTAGCCTCTTTATATGCTTATTTTAATACCAAAAACATTATGACATTACTTAAGAAGGAGTTATTCGATGAGGTAAAATGTCTAATTGTTTGGATTTAATTTTCTGTATTCAAAATTTGGAATCTCAAAAACTGGTAAACATTTTTAAAAGAAACTCAAGTCTAAAACAGATATTTATGAGCACCAAATCACTTAAAATTTTGAACAGTTGTATACCTAATCAAAAAAAGCACTCTAACGGTTTATGGGAAAATATCTATGATTTAAGGTTGTTTTGAGAAACTAAATAAAACTTAAATTTTTGAGGATCAACTTATTTATGCAGATATAATTTTATATTTAAAAAACATAGTTACTGGCTTAGTAAGGAAGTAATTTTTGTATCATATCATTTGCTCAAGTTTACAGAGTATATGAATTTACAGCTAAGTCAGTCTTGTTAAAAATTATAATTTTCATATACCATATTTAAAGTCATACTTTATGATGTGTTGTTACTATGTTTATAATATACCGCATTATTTTTGCACGGATATGTGTTATACTTCCAAGCCTTCAAGATCGTCACCAATTAGCGGTTAAAGTGTTTCACAGACTCTAATCAGTGAGAGGGATAACTTTGAATGCTTAAACGGCGAACGGCGCGTTTCACTCACGCTACAGCACGAGCGAATGAAATTTGCTCACCTTCAACAAGATTAAATCCAGGACTGAAAATAAAATTCGACAACAGTTGCCCAGCGAGAAAATTTCTGGGGAGGTTACGTCATGGTTTGGGCAGAAATTCCGTGCACAGAATAACTGGGTTGTGCATAGTGGAATAATCGGTGTATATCCAATTATTACATCACCAACATTTTGGAAGAATATGTGATTCCTTTCTCACCATTTCTTGGTTAAATTTTCTTGCTAATGCAAAAAATTGCAAGACCTCACGTTGCCAGGTGCATTGCGGACTACTTGGAAGAAATAGAAATCGATGTGATGGCTTGGCCTGCGATGGTCCCGGACTTGAATTCCATCGAACATATTTAGAATCAGCTTTACAAAATGATAAGGAAGCACCCTGCTCTTTTTTTAGAAACCTGGGATTTGGTCGGATTGGGATTATTCATTATTCGGGCGAGGCGATCTTAAAAAACCTTATTCAAGGTATGCTTAGGCGATTTAAAGTTTCGATAGATTGAACACAAAACACATTTATTTCATGTTTTGTCTAAAAGTTCTTGGCATTTGTTTATTTTGAATATAAGTTAATAATTATTAAATGCAAACAAACAATATCGAATTAAAAACAAAAATATTTTGTACATAATTGAAATGATTGCGAAATTTCAAGATGCAATTTTTTTTGTAACTCAGTGTATAATCAAACATATTCATTTATAATTTATTTTTATGATGGAAGATTACTTCTAAGAACTTGCTAAGAGTTATCAAGTTACCATCGTTAAGTATTTTAATAGTGTCTTGCATGGTGAGGGTATTTTTTTCCAAAGAGTTTGGTTTAAAAATTGAGGAAATAGAAAGAAAGTGGAAGCAGCCCTCTTTTGCTTTAAAATAACACATTGTGCAAAACTGATAGAAGGGACTCCCATTGAAGATGAGTAGTTCACATCTTAATTAAAAAATCAAAGACATTTCTCGGTAGGTAAGTTAATCCTTGAAGTAGTTTATGTTATTAAGGTTATAGTTATGTTATAATTACTCGTAAAATATGTATTGTCCAAGTGTATAGTCTATTTAAGATTAAAATGGTTATTAAAATCGTTAATTTTTGTTCCACCAGTCTTTATTCCAGAAGTTGTACTTAGCAGTCCACCAATCTTTATTCCTTAATTGGTATAAAAGCATTTTCTTAGTAGGATTTCAATACTATAACTACAACTTAATTGTGCTAGCAGTGACTGGAATTACATATGTTTTACAGGTGCCAACCGATCATCAGATTAGTGGTTAAACTTTTCTACTGTCATGGGGGATCGAACCTTGATAAAGTAGGTTACGGAACCAATGCACTACGCATCACGCCACAGCAGTCAGCTGCAAGCATTATGTTTATCAATTGCTAAGTTATCCGTGAGTCTTCAGGACCTAATGTTTTAATAATAAAATCTATACCTTTACCTTAAGTGTACTTGTTAAAAGTTTATCTATTACCGTTTCCAGGTAAATTGCATCATTTGGTGTTTTGACTAAAGCTGAAAAGTTTTTTTAAGAAGTTTCTCTGAAACTGTTGTTTGGTAATATTCATCTGGGCCTCAGATTTAAGAAGCATAAGAGAGAGTAGATCTAACAACTGCTTCATATAATATTTAGTACTTCGAAGAAGAACAATTCTTCCGTTTAGGGACACATTTTTAAATAAATATGTCAAAAAAGTGAAGTATTAGCCTTTTCCTTTAGGTGATCCTTAAAGTTAAAAGTGAAACTATGTTTGACGCATTGATAATTTATTTCATTTGGTAACTTCCAGACCATTGTAATATCACATATTAACGTTTTGATTGTGGGAGGATCTTGAGAATATCATCACCTTAGACTTTTTTATATTAATTACACCAAGATTGCAGTAAGTTGCTCATCGATAACACATCAACAATAAACTGTTTGGATACGAAAGGGCCATTTTATTTAAATATGATAATCAGCATTTTTCCGTCGTGGCTAGAAATTTCCTATCGTCCATCATTCGATCAGTCTTATTTGTTACTACTCTTGATTATTGACAAAGACATTTAACCAATAATAATCTTCTTCCACAATTCTCCAAAAGAAGGTCTCTATGAACTTTGGGAACATACTTATTTTCCACAATTTTGGAAGCATTGCTCTGAAATTAGCAATTTATGATAGATTGCGTACCTTACTGAACAGGAACATTATCACAGTTAGCCATTATCAACTGTCAGATTATATACAACAAAACTAGCCATAAACAACAACTATCGAAACTTCTAATGCAGCTTAAGGAAAACGTCCCATATTTTGACCTTAAGCCTCATCAGCTTTTTTAAACATGTAATTATCTCCTTTAATCGGTATTATTCCATGAATATTATTCCATGTAATCCTTTTCTTTTGACTACTTACCTGCTTTTTTTTCATAAGAAATTACATTTCAAATATCGACGTTGAAAACATCAGATAAGGTCTCCTAATTTCTAACACTTATTGTCAAATTATGGATACAAAAACATATCATCACCTTTAAAAAATGAGTTTTATCTCTTGGTTCGATGGTATTAAATCAAAAACCTAAAAAACAACTTTTAGGTCTGTTTTGAAAAACTGATTTGTTACTTTTCTTTCCTTTGAATTGCTATAATTACTGTGTCAATCCTTATAATTTCTGATGGCTAGAATATTCACAGTAAACTATAATAACATTCAATCACTTCCTGGCTTTTGTTTATGCCACGTTACCGCCACCGCCGCCGTTGCCGCAAATGTCACACCGAAATTCAACCCGAAATTCACTAGAACAAAAATACAATAACAAAGCCCAAAATCTCATCCTCTTATTGCTACCGACTTGAAGAAAGAGGGCTTCAAACGTGCGTTTTGTTACGTGATGGGGCGATATACTCCTTTCTTTCGACATTTGACTCTCGTACAAACGCACATACTCGTACATATATATATTGCCGGATACTTGGACACCAAACTAGGACAAGATAATTAGTGCGCTAGACCAAAATCTTTTCCATCAATAAATCATTCCTTCCACATACGTACGTGTGTATGTAGGTACATACCTCTTTCCTTAAATATTGATCCTATAGTCGAGTCGGTCCAAACTCCTTACCTTCTTTATTCACATGTGGAGGGCAAGCAACTCTCAAAGTCACTCTCCCAATCCAATCGGATTTCTATACAAAACCTACATATATATAATAATGACCAGGTCATCAGCATCTTTATGTTAACTCTGCCATCATTTCCAGAAGCGGCAATAGCGGCGTCAGAAGGTAAACAACAAGTAAAAACACCTGCTGAATCGAGATTGGATTCTTTTTGTTTTTATTTTCTTCCTTTTCATCGTCTTTTTCTTCTTGTTCTTTAGTAGTTAAATCGCTTGAGATACTTGAGAAGGTATTGAACGATTTCAGGTAAACAAATCCAATTTGGATGGAATGAATCAGGCTTGCCAGATTGGGTTACTTATTGGAAATTAAGTTTGACAGTTAAATAGTAATTGAGTCCAAATCATAAGCTAGTTAATATTTTTCTTGGCACATAAGATTAAGTTTGACATCTTAATCATAATTGAGCTACATATAAATAGCCCAATTCTAAATGTGTACTATCTTTGCACAAGAAATATAATTTGACAGCTCAATCACAACTGAGTTATAAGTAGCCCAAATATTATTTACAACGATATTTGTCTTCCAACACAAAATTTAGTATGACAACTCAATCTTAACTGAGCTATAAATTGCTCAAATCTGAAACAATTAAAATTTCCCATCAAAAACTTAGCTTTGCAGCTCAAATATAATTGAGCTATAACTAACCCAAATCTAATTTTGAGCAATATTTCTCAACACAAATATTTAGTTTCAAAGCTCAATCCCAATTGAGCTATAGATAACCCAAATCCATATTGATAACTGAGATATACATAGCTCGAAACTCAAAGAAATTAAGATTGACAGCTCAATCATAGTTGAGCAACAAATATCCAAAATATAGTCTTAAAGTGATATTTGTCTCCCAAAACAAAAATTAATATGAAAAATCAATCATGATTGAGCTATAAATAGCGCAAATCAAAAGCTAGTTAATATTTTGTATTACCGATTGAGGTACAAATAGCCCAGATCGATATTGAGAACTGAGCTATTAATAGATTGAAACTAATTTTGGGAGACATTTGTCTACTTACAAAAACATTAAAATGACAGCTCAATAATTATTGAGCAACAAATAGCCCAAATATAATTGTGAGTGATATTTTTCTTCAAACATCAAATTTTGTATGACATATTGACAGACAATTGGGCCATAAATAGCAAAAATGAAATTTTTTGCTATGTATTTCTGCGCACAAAACATTTAGTTTGACAGCTCAATCATAATTGAGCTATAAGTAGGCCAAATCCAATTTAATTTTGGGCTATATTTATTTGAATTTAAATTAATTTGACAGCTGATTCAAAATTGGGCTACGAATAGTACAATTTAGATTGACAAGTAAGTCTTAATTGGGCTATAAATAGCTCAAACCCTATCTTGGACTTCGAACAAATATTTTAAATTGAGCTATGTCAGGAGATATGGCAACTCTTGCATTAATATAGACAAAGAGAGAGGGTGAGGAAGAGGGAAAGAAGAAATCAAACTGAAATTCATTTTTATGTATGAATAAAAATGCAGACCGATGAAATTTTGTTGTTTTTGTTTTTTTTTTTTTTGATTCCCCTGTGCATCAGAAAAACATCACCACCAGGGGGGCCCGATACAAAACCATTATAATTAGAAGAGCCCATAAAAACCGGTCCTGACACATTTTGTGTACTAATCAATTAGTTCCAAATGACGACTTCATTATGTTTAGGAATTGGTCAAAACCATCGTGACCAATGGGTGCTATATCAGACTTTGTATATTATACATATTTGGTTTGTATAATAAACTTGCATTTGCTTTGATCCGAACACCAGGGCTGTGCTGGGTCATCATCAAGACTTACATTCGAATTGGCTTATTTGAATAATTGATATAGGTATAGATACATTATGATTTTTATATTATACTGTTTGATGTTGGATCAATAAATACATCAGATGCAAGAAGACGAAATTGACGAAGAAAAAAACAGACTTGTTCGGAAGCTGAATCGAATTTTCTTTTACTTCAACAGATGATATTGGAACACAGTAACACTCTTAAGCTACAGGAGCTATAAGAAACAAGCAGCAGACTTATTTTATGGACTATGCCTTTCTACTTTTGGGAAAAAACATGTTGGACCTAAGATTAAATAAGTACCTACGTGAAAAGGTCAAAACTATAAACTTACCAACATTAACATGATTTTATAATGGGTGGTACTTGCATCAAAGAGACTTTATAGCTTTTCAGTTTCAAACATGTGCATTAAAGACCATATTCCAATGTTTAGGTTTTCCCCAACGACGATGCAAAAAGTTTCTTTACCTTTCTCATTTAGCAATTATTTTTTATCTTCCGGAATGTAGGCAAATGCCTAAATAATGTACATAAATATTTTGGAATAGCTGAAAAACAAACCTGTAAAAGTAATATGCCACCGCTGACTAATTGGAATATTGCAACTCTTTCATAACGTCTTTTCATGGCTGTCTGTATTGTATCACTTTTTTTCTAAATGACAATTTAGTGACGAAGGTATGCTCATCATTTCAGAACTAAGACCGATCTCAGACGTAATTTTAAGTTCAGCGATTCGTTTTTTAACTGTACTCTACGAATGTGGAATGATTCCCCACGTTTTTCATTATCATGAAATAAATTAAATAACAATTTAATGTAAAAGGTTTGCTCATCATTTTACAATTGAGGACGATTTCAGACGTACTTTTTTAAGTTCGGAGATTAATTTTTTAAACGTACTACATGAATGTGGAACGATTTACCACATTCTCTATTTTTCATTTTCATTTGAATAATCAAAAATAAGAAACCAATGTACAAGAAAATGTCTAATCCCTCCATTTTTTTCTTAAAGTTCCCGATACAATCTATGCATTACCAAAATGTTGGTGCTCGCTATAGACTATTTTAATGTAAACGACTCAAAACAAAGCTTCCAAAGCCTCCTTTTCGTTTTGAATGAACCAAAAATATCTTTCCACGTTCACTTTAAGTCACCTTTCAATAAAACCATTTTCTTAGTTATCAGAAAGTTGGGATAATTTTTCGACAGTAGCTGAATCAGCCGTTAATGGGCTTCAAGTCATAAAATACTCATAGAACTTATGGAAGAAACAACATCAAAAGATCAAAATTTTCAAACCATAAAAACAACATACTTAAATGGTCATTGATCGATAATTTACGTCTTTCTATCAAAATTTGTCTCAGTCTCATAGAAATTCAATTTAACAATAATTTTAAAGGTGCACAGAATCTTCTGAATTTTCAAAGCTACACGCGGTCAACATCCGGGACAAGTCAACGTAGTCGGTCGTAAAAAAAATATAGATTAATTCACTTTATGATTTTATTATTTCTCAAGGGTTCTCAACTTTTGATCAATTAAAATTCTCATTGGTTTTCCTCCGGATCACGAACAACAAATACGCGGCGACCATTATTTGGTCTACGCCTTCTATTTGGGCTAACTCTGATCCGATTGCTGCTACCTGATGATGGGCGACGGCGGCGTCGTCGTCGTCTCCTTCGTGTTGCGTCTGTATTCGCGTTACCTATAAAAATCAAATAATGTTAAGTCATGATTTGTTCTAGAAACAGTTTTAAGAATTTCCATACTAATTGCTTGATTGATAATTTCAGGTACTACTGCCTGTGCTATAGCCTCTGCAGCAATATCATCCGAAATAGCACCACCTCCACCGCCACCGCCACCACCACCGCCGCCATAGTATCCACCACCACCGCCTCCACCACCGTTAATCGGAATGATTAATAGAGTCTGTTGATCACTGCTATCTCCGCCCTTCATCAAGTTCATAATTTGTTTGAAAATTGATTCAATCGATGCACTAGTACTTGGGGACATGCTATAGGAACGGCCTTCTTCCTCAAACTCATCGTCGTCGTCGTCCTGACCTGCGCCAATACCAGCATCCAGCTCAAATTCCTCGCCTGGTAAAAGCTTCTCGCTTTCAACGGACCTGCCTTTTTATGATCAAAAAATATCCCATCATTCAAAGGATATCGTCTTACTCAAGATTCATGTGATAAAAACTCACCCGTTACCATCGCGAGAACACCGAACAACAGAGCTGTTGTCAATATCAAAGAAAACCTCGTCATATTCAAGCTGACCATCAACCAAAGACTCCAGAAAAACCAAAAAATGATTCCATCTTTTATACCTACTCCCAACCTAAAGATTTTACCCATCAAGCCATAAGATAAGGGTCAACGTTTTGCGGACTTGCAAAGTGTTTGAAAATTTGTCCTCAAGCTATAGACGAGTTATACAGAAACAGAACAAAACCGTTATATGTTGTACTTGACCGTAAATATATAATATAAAAAAAAATTGACCTGGAGGCAAACGCAAAGAACATTCGTCTCCTCTCATTTTTGTTTACTTTATTCATAAAAATATATAAATGATTAATGTAAGAATACCCAAGGGCTATTTGTCTATTTCTACGGGAAAAATTACGAAATTCTTTCTTTGACATTTGCCAAGAGAACACACATAGAAATTCAATAGCTTTCGCCAATTAGGAACATATTTAAAATTCTGAAGTTCAAGTCCAAGTCTAAGTTGAATAATATCACGATGGCAAAGAAAAAATCTTAAATCAATCTTTTGAATGAACATGTTTTTAGGTTTTGCGAAACTTGATGTAAGGGTTTTTTTATAAAAAAATGTAGATTCTTAAACCTAACGGTTAACAATTTTGACGCATTTGACAGAAGAATTACAAAACTAATGGTTACACTAATGCCTATAGAAAAATAAGGTTAACATTCTTTCTGAAGATAAAAAAAGTATTATATTTTCATGTATTTATGCTTTAAATTCTTATACCCCAATTATATAAGAATTAAGTTCACGTATGATGGGGGTGTAATTCGTTAAGTTTCGTCAAAACTTGGCAAAACGACTGGAATCGCTTCCAATCGAAGTATTATCGATTTTAACACCTAAATATAATAGGATTTAGTTCATTTGGTAAGATTCGTTAAGTTTCGTTAACATTTTTAAATATCGACTCCATTCGAACGACGCGACTCTTAATTGAATTTGACAGCTCAACGAAAAAAAAGTAAAATGGAGAATGAAAAAGATTTGAACTTTAAGACTGTCATTTAATAGTTCTGTTTGCATAACAGAATCGTTGTTTATATGACAAGTCTGACGCTGTTTGTTTCAATCAAGTTGTTACTTACATATTAGGGGCCAAAGGCGGGTCGATTTTAAAATTGAATAAAACAAGATGTATGAGCAATATCAATGAGGTTTTATCTTTGAGAGTCCCATCAATGACATTATGTGTTAAATATAACATCTTAAGATGATTTTTCAACCAAATCCAAATAGTTTTATCATTTTTACGTGTTGCTTTGATTTTGGGACGAAATACAAGAAATATATTTTGACAGTTAAGGGAACAAGATGGCCACCACAAGCTGTCAAATCACTCTGTCCTTATTGGACATGGACAACCCATTATTCACCTCAATTGCTGCCCTCCAGGTTGGGGGTTGTGCGTTGGGGTGACTTCCTGGCCACGTAAAAGCTTTCATAGTTGCGAAGCACCAACAAGCCTCGGATACGGACGAATTTACTGTTGACAACCAATGCAAACTAATAAAGGACAACGAACTTCGGATATGCACGTGGAATGTAAGGTCTCTTAGCAGACCACGTGCGGCCGAAGAATAAATGGAGGTCCTAGAACGATATAAAGCAGATATCACCGCCATCCAGGAAATACGATGAGATGGCCCGGGCAAAAAGAGGATGAAAAACTGCGATATTTACTATGGTGACTGCTACCACGAAAACTAACAGCGCTTATTTGGATGCGGATTCGTCATTGGAGCCAGACTTAGGCAAGAAGTCTTGAGCTATAAGTGCATCAATGAGCGCCTCATGACCTTACACATCAAGGCTAGCCTGATATGCCTGCACGCCCCCACAGAAGAGAAAGACGACAACACCAAAGATATGTTCTTCGAGCTCCTAGACAAAACATATGAGCAGTGCCCTAGCTACGATATTAAAATAGTCCTGGACATCTTTGGTAGAATAATCAGGAAGAACAGCCTGCACGACAACACTTCCGACAATGGATTCAGGCTCATAGATTTTGCGTTTTCCACACCTCAACATCTACAAAGGAACTTGGACTTCTCCAGATCAATCTACCGTCAACCAGATTGACCATATTGCGATCGACGCCAGACACGCTTCCAACATTAAGGATGTACGAACTTTAGGAGGAGCTAACATCGACTCGGTCCACTACCTCGTTGTAGCCAAGGTAGCACTTCGGATTTCCAGACCCAAGGCAAAACAGGGAGGTGCTGGGAGAAGATACAACGTCGAACGGCTACAATCGCCAGAGATCGCCAAATCCTTTTCCGACAGAGTTACAAGTCAACTCTCTCGAAGTTCTCTGCCGCCAACACAATGTATCGAAAACCAGTGGCAACATTGCCAACATGCAATCAGAGAAGCCGCCTCTGATGTGCTGGGTTTCAAACAGCCACCAACAAGGAACCCCTGGTTTGATGAGGAATGTCGGCAGGCAAATGCAGCCAAACAACAGGCACGCAATGCGGCGCTGCATAAAAGGACGAGAGCTGCTCGTGTGCTCTATGAGCAGAAGTGGCGAGAGGAACGCCGACTTCTCAGAAGGAAAAAGAGAGGGCATGAGAAGCGTGCGGTCGAAGATGTTGAGAGGAATGAGGTTCGAAAGTTTTATGAACAGGTGAAACGAAATTCACAGGTACATAAACCTAGAACCAAAGGCTGCAAAGGCGAAAATGGAAACATCATAGTGGAACCGCAGTCAATTCTGAGGATATGGAAGGACCACTTCTGCAGACTGTATAACGGCGACAAAGAACTGAATTCCGCTGTCAGGCAGGATGATCCATTCAATATAGACGACGAAAGCCAACAATCCCGTCCTCCCGACTTAGACGAAATAAAGATTGCCATATCTAAGTTGAAGTTCAATAAAGCCGCTGGAGCGGATGGCTTAAATGCCTCTTTAAAGCAGCTGGAGATAAGTTGGTTAGGAGCATGCACCAACTTATCTGTAAGATATGGTCGGAAGAAAGTATGCCCGATGAATGGAACCTCAGTATTGTTTGCCCGATCCTGAAAAAAGGAGACCCTCTAAACTGAACCAACTACAGAGGAATAAGTCTACTTAACATCGCCTATAAAATCTTCTCTGCCGTAATATATGAACGTCTAAGTCCCATCGTCAAAAACCTGATAGGTCCTTATCAGTGTGGTTTTAGACCAGGAAAGTCCACAGTTGATCAAATATTCACATTACGGCAGATCCTAGAAAAAAATCATCGATTTTAAGGCCGCATATGACAGCATCTACAGGGACGAGCGTATAGAGCCATTTCTAGTTTTGGCATCCCTGCCAAACTCGTCCGTTTGTGCAGGATGACCATGGAGAATTCACGCTGATCCATAAAGGTTGGAAACAACTTAACAGAACCTTTCGATGTGAAAAAAGGTTTTAGACAAGGTGATGCGCTGTCATGCGATTTTTTTAACATCGTGCTTGAAAGAATAGTCCAGAGCTCACACGCCAACACAAGATGCACTATCTTTCAAAAGTCTGTCCAATTACTGGAATATGCTGATTACATTGACATAATCGGAAGAACTCAGCGTGATGTCAATGGAGCTTTTGTGAGTATTGAGGCAGAGGCGGCAAAAATGGGTTTAACGGTTAATGAGGGCAAAACAAAGGACATGCTGTCGTCTAGAAAGGACATACAACACCGACGTTTTGGTCAAAACGTCACAATTTGAGATAGTCAAGGACTTCGTCTACCTAGGCTCCGCTGTAAACGCAGAAAACAACACCAGCGCTGAGATCAAACGCAGAATAACTCTTGCTAACCGCTGTTTCTTTGGACTAAAGAAGCAATTGAGTGGTAAAGTCCTCTCTCGAGGGACCAAAGTGTTGCTATATAAGACCCTTAACATCCCCGTCCTGCTATACGGTGCAGAAGCATGGACTATGACAAAAGCGGATGAAAGCACCTTGGGTCGCTTCGAGAGAAAAGTTCTTCGTGTGATCTACGGTCCCGTATGCATCAGTTAAGGAGAAGATGGAACGACGAACTGTACGGGCTGTACAGCGACGTAGACTAAGCCAGAAGAGTAAAAGTCCAACGACTAAGATGACTGGGTCACGTAGAGCACATGGAAACCAATGCTCCGGCCCGGAAAGTCTTCGAATCCGCACTCACAGGACAGCGCAGTAGAGGAAGACCGCGGATCAGGTGGCGCGCAGAAGTGGAAGGTGACCTCACCCAACTTGGAGCGCGAAACTGGAGACATCTAGCTAGGGACCGAGCTAGATGGAGAAGTTTGTTGGGTGAGGCCCTAGTTCACACAGGACTGTAGCGCCACCTTAAGTAAGTAAGTAAGTTTTTAACTTTATTCGAATTATAATCTTTTGGAATTATAATTTAAATATTACTTCTAACATATGACCGACACGGCTGGATCGGACGTAGTCTAATCGGGAGGTAACACTTTCAATGACTATTTTCAACACTTTAACAGTATATTTTTTATAAAGATGGAGTCAAATGTTGTCCTCCAAGTGGTCACTCGTTTCGAATTTATCAGCGGAGTCTTTTACCAACTTTAAATATTATAAAAATTCAAGCGATATTGGATTTAAAGGCCAGTTCTATAATGTCCGTAACTTCAAACGATGCTGTTATCAATAAAGCAATTGTGGCACGAGCTTTATGCCATATTGCAACGCGCCATCTTGTTGAGAACTCGGCTCCTGCAAATCATGGATGAAAAAAAGTATAAATCATCATGGCTCTATAATTGTCAGCATTGACAGTAAAAAAAAGTATGGAATAATAATTCCACCAACCCCTGATAGAGCACACCAAAAAGAAAGTCCAATTATGGCAGTTTTGTTAATTGACGTATTCATTCAACCAAATGTGAGATTTATCTCTATACACAATTCTCAAAATTCGTACTTTGAACAGAACCATGATTTTCAAAAGTCATTTGTACAATTTGAAAGCGTTGTTTAGGCGTCAGTCTGTTCTTGTTCTTTAAATACCAAACCAAACTTAAAATAACTCCCTTGACAGCTGTCAAAATGACATCCATTTAAAAAAATGTTGCCAACTTAAAGTTCTCTTTCTCTTAATAACACCCTTTATAAATATCTGTCAATTCATAGATGACACTTTGGTACTTAGCGTTATTTTTCCCAGTTATCTCAGTAAAGACTTTTTTTTATTTAAAATTTATCAATTTCAAAATTCCAAAAATAGTTAAGTGACGAACAGTTTAAATAAATTTACCCTAATTATAGTTTTCAATCAATTCAATATTAATATACCTATAGGCATAATATTCGACATTAATTCTCAAATAAAACTCAAATACAAAAAATTTGTAATTTAAATTATTCACATCAAAACACAGTCAATAGTCATTCGCATCCTATTTTGATAATGATGATGGTCTATTTATAACTAAACCGCCTATAAACTTCTACGTATTGATTTATTATTAGATTTTATTAACTAACAAATATTTTAAAATTTATTAAAAGTAGGTCACTATTGATAATTGACAATATTCATCAAATAGAAATTCTCTTCATTAAAATAAATTTTTAATAATTAAATCATTATTGATACCTATTCTAATGTATTGCGTGTTATATAGAAGTGGTATAAGCGGATAACAGTCGGCTCCGCGTATAACTATTTCGTACCCTCGGGATCAAAGTGACATACGTCAAAAGTTAATGATGATAATAAAACTAAAATTATACTTTAAACTTAAGGTTTAATTTTATAACATTAAGAACTGATTTTAAAAAGAAAAAATGAATATTTTTCGTTCTGAAGCAAGGGAATTTAAAAAACAATTTTGTTTTGAAAAACGTTTCACTTCAGTAAAATATTGAACACATTTATTCAGTTTTAAAGTTTGAACACACTAAAAAAATGACAGTTCAAGTTCCATTTCTTTCTTACCGCTTCATTTCTTTCTACTGTCAGAATTAAAAGCTGTTTATTTTTGGGTACAGTTAAGGCAATAATTAGAATATTTTTAAAAGGTTGATTGGAACAATCAATACAAATTTGTAACACAAGGCAGCCGAGGGATTTTTTTCTGACAGAAATCTGTCATTGGAATTGTGTAAAATTGAAACACAAATCCGTTGAATGATTCATTTAATTTTTGACATGATATGATTAGTGGTTTAGGTAAATTAATTTCAGTCAGGAAAATAGAAAAATAATTTTGCAAAAAAAAATGATTATACAATTCAACTTCGATCAGTACATATTTTGCGTTTCTAATATACAAGCAAATATCCATTGAAATATTTGTCTGGATTGATTTAAATGATAGCTATAAGTGGCCCATAATTAAGTTGTATGTATCCAATGTGCTTCTAAATGAAAACTACGCTAAGTTGCTTTGAATTGTATGGACTTTTCGTATTGCAAATAAGCGGAGTCGACTGTGTCCCATTGTCTGATATTAAATGTGATTCAATTTCTGACTAATATTTGGTAGGACAATACCAAATTTCTATCAGATACCATTCAACTGATTGCAGATATAAATAAATGGGTACATTTATTAAAAACTTCTCAATTTATTCCTGATACTAATTTTACTTAATGTTTATTCTTAATCTTTAATTGGTAGGGTAATTTTTTGTTTAATTTTTGAGGTGTTTTTAAAATTTAAAAAACTTATGCAATTCTTCGTTGAATAAATAAATAAATTGAGTGGCGCAGCAGTCCGTTTGAGAACTATTGCCTAGTGACTGACAACTCTCAACCATTCTTGCGAGTACTGTTGTCAGGGATTGAAGGGACCTACAGTCTTAAGCCGAATCCGAACGGCAAATTTGAGAAAGCACTTTTCATGACAAGAACTCTTGGAGAATGTGTCAATTCCTCGCAAGAGGCAGTACCCTTGAAAAAAGTTTAGTTGGCTTAGGCAGGGATCGAAACCAAGACCTCTTGCATGACAGTCCAACGCACTTACCATCATGCCACGGGTACTTCTTCGTTGAATATAAATTCAAATTCAGTAACAAGTCGAAGATCAACTTTTCAATGACAATATTCCTGTCATCATTGTTTGGAAATCCTTACTTTTCCACCTTTGCTACATTGTTGACAGAAATAAGTTTCAGAGACTTTACTTCTGGTATCAATTTCCCAGAATATCAAATATGTTACATACTGATTTTGTTACTCAGAGATTATGAATACTCCCATTCGTGAAGTGTAGTTAAACAAAGAATCTCTGTACTTAAAATTAAAAGAACGTTTCAAATTTTGTTGAAGGGCAAACTAAGCAGCATTCCTAAAAGTATAGATATGACTGTTATTCTTTGAAATACATCTGGCTATTTGTCTTGTCTATAAATAAAATGATAACATAGAGAAAAACATGAATCGTTTTTCAAGAACTGCAAATGTTTCAGTTGGATAATGTTTCGCCCATCATGTTAAGAGCTCTTTTTTGAATTACTTCAAAAAGAATTAAGTGAGATATTGACGACCCTTCCAGATATGAATTGTTCTCAAGTCTTGGACGAATAAAGGTTCTATAAATTAAATCAATAAGAGTAAAAACTTCTTACATTTGCGATTTCAAAAATGTTAATAATCACTCCAAGAAACATGGTCAGTGATAGACAGAACCAGAACTAAACACTGCTTAGTCTTTTCGACACAAGCACTACCATGGAAAGTTGGCAAAAGTAGACAGCATTTAGTTTAATTTTACACTGTTTAAGATTCAACATTACACAATGCTATCAAGATCTATAAATTCTATCAGCTTATCATGCGATTACGTTGGTGGTTCGCATCCTTAATCTATAAAAAACTTATATGGTAATCTAAGGGTAATGATATTAACAAGGAAAGTAAGTGGATTAAAAGTTTTGGACAAAAAATAAGTTAAAGAAATAAAAAAAGCACAGGAGACAAAACGAAGCCCTTGGGCACATCAGCATTTGTGAAACTTGAAGGTTCCAAAAGTTAGTTTCTAACCGAAAATTCACGATTTCACTAATTAAATAATATGATTCGATACCAAAGCTCTTTCCATTTAATTTATTTTCACATGATACCAAAAATTTAACCTTTAAGGTGCAACTAACAGGATTTCGTACAATTTTACAAAGCTATCTTGAAAAATTATAAATCTTATAAGAATTATTCATCATTAAGATATATTAATGTCCTAAGAACAATAAATTCATCAATGCCCTTACACCACGCCGCGTGTCGACTTTTATTAAAAATCCCATCTAAATCATTTAAGTTCATATAAACGAGTATAGCTTAAAGCCAAACCTTCTAGGCGGCATTATAGTATATTTTATAGTTTAGTGCATTAATTCGTCAAATGACGGAACACTCGCTTATCTATTCCAATTCCAACTCAACACAAGATAATGACCAACAAATCATCCATCCACTGGGCTATTCTCATATTACAAATTTTATTTCAAGGCCTCCGGCTTGCCTCCTATGAATGTAGTCGTATTCGTATATCTAACGAAGGTAAATCAAATGCCACACACACAAATTTCAATTTCGTCGAAACCATAATGCCATTAACGATATAGAAATAAATCAGCATAAATTTCCTTAACGATAACTATAAGCTGACACGCATTCCTAAATTTTCTCAAAAGAATAAAAAATAGACTAAAAGAAAAACTAAAGACAAACTAACATAAACTTCTCAAAGGACAAATTGGAGACGTCCACTACATTATAAGGAGTCATATTTAAACTATTTTCTTCTTTTCCTTTCCTTTACTTTTCTTTTATTTTATTTTCGTCCTAAAACTTGAAAAATATTTTTCGTACACATGATGCTGATGGTCACTTAAAGGGAAAGGACACTCATTCACAATCATTTAGGGATAATGATAGCACCAAGTGTAACCTATTTTGTTGCACTTCAAGTGCTCCTCGAACCTCCGAACGAAAGAGCTCCCAGAGACAAATAATGTTCAAATAACAACAACACTAAAAGGACAATATGTCGAAGAGTGCAATATGACTCTTTGGAAATTCTTTCACATGCTCGGCTCTGGCGCTTTATTATCATCATCTGCATGCACTTTGAGAGTTTGAATTCCATTTAATCTGAATTGCGTTTGTAACCCGATATTGAAAGTGCATTACCTCAAACTACCTCTCGAGTACGGGCAAGGGGCAGAGGATGGCAATAATTTTTATTTAAAAATTAGTCCTATAAAAATATACGAGTATAGTGGTGGGTGTTTCTTTTTTAAGTATAGTTTAGAATACTGGTTGAACTAGCTGTCATTTTGACATCTGTCAAATGAGTTATTTTTTGTTTAGTTTGACAGTTCAACATAAACAGAAGCTGGTGCCGGAACAACGCTTTCAAACTGTGCAAACTTATTTTGAAAATATAGAGCTTTAAGTTGGCAACGCTATTTTAACTAGCTGTCATTTTGACATCTGTCAAGGGAGTTATTTTCAGTTTAGTTTGACAGTTCAACATAAATAGAAGCTGATGCCGAAACAACGCTTTCAAATTGTGCAAATTTATTTTTAAAATCACGGTTCTACTCGAAATATATAACTTTAAGTTTGCAACACTTTTTTGACAGCTGTCAAGTGAGTTATTTTTTGTTTAGTTTGACCGTTCAGCACAAACAGCAGCTGACGCCTGAACAACGCTTTTAGATTGTTCAACATTTATATTGAAAATCGCAGTTTAGTTCCAAATACAGGACTTTAAGTTATCAACACTTTTTCGTGTTGACAGCTGTCAAGTGAATTTTTTGTAGTTTGGTTTGGCATTTCAACATGAATACACTGACAATTTAAAAACGCTTTCAATTTTAGCAAATTTACTTCGAAATATAGAACTCTAAGTTTTAAACGCTGTTTGTTCTAGATGCCATTTGGACAGCTGTCAACTAAGTTGTTTTTAGTTTGGCTTGACGTTTCATTAAGTTGCTGCCAATGGTGAACACTATAAACCCTGATTACTGACTTTTTTCGTTGATCAATTGAATTATTATGATTTTTAGGATCTGTGGTTTTTGAAGAAGATGGTTCTGGCGCCACATGTCACAAAACTCTTGCCACAATTGAATTATCAAAGGGAACCTTTGGTTACTGCATAGTTTGACATTACGGACCCGTGAATTGTTTTCTTACTCGAACATCGTGCAATTTATATCACCGCTTGTCTATTTTCTATGGAGGTATGTGAAGTTGTAAGTCTACCATGCAGTTAAGTCCGAAACGATTGGCTATTTGAAGGAAAACGGTTGGCGCATTATTACCGCACAAATACTGAAAAAAGTCGACCTTCACATTAGTCTACGTCTAATCCAGTCGTGACGGTTATATGCCAGATGTCAACAAATTATCTATAAGATATAGTCAATTTCGTATTATATGGATCTTAAAAAAACACCCTTTATGACTAAGTACTTTTACATTATATGCACTCAAATAGTGTAGAAAAACACAAAGAACTTTAAAAAAAGAAATAAAGGAAAAATGCGTTGATTCCGTAAACATTGCGGCGGATGTCATCCTGATCCTCCCTTAGGACAACGCTGGGCTCTATGCGCTGCTTGCTGACTGATATCGCTTAAGCCGCCACCCAGGTCAAAAGGCATTTGTGAGTGTCGTAATTTTGTGCCCGCGTTGATTGACACTCGTTTCGTTCAGAGTACATTCAGTGTGACTCAGGCAGGATGTTAGGAATATTATATGAACAGCATGTGTTTGGCACTCCGATTTGAAATATTTAATTGGTGGCTCTTGGGTCTTGCTTGATAGCAATGCAGCACAGTACTGCACACCCTCTTCGACCTGGTATTTCTTTTTGTTTTAGGTGATTCATCTAACGCCTATATATCGACCATGGACTGAGGGTATCGGTGTATGGAAACTCATCCGAAATAGACACAAAATGCGCACGTGAAGAAGCTCAATCAAATAAATTTTCATCGAAAATCTCCCGCAACAACGCATCAGCCAGCAGAAGAGCGCCTTGCATTATTCCACTCGCTTATAATATCGCCACCGAGCAGGAAGTATAAAGAAGATACTGCCGGAAACTTATAATACTGAACCCAAGAATAAAAGAGCCCTCTTCAACTTAAAGTTTGTATTTTTAGAAATCCCCCTCAGTGACAATATGAGCGAGCAGAGCACTAAACAGCAGTAGAAGCTGCCAAGAGGATTCCCATTCCCATCATGCAGCAAAAAAGGGAATTGCCCCATTACGCAGCAATGTCACACCTTTATTAATTGTAAACCATCAGCATCAGGAGGGTTCCCCATCAGCAGTTTATTTTCGGACTCCCCCATCATGATCACATCTTCCTAAGTATGTTGCTGAGCTGATGCGCTCACAATCTTACACCAACTCTAGAAATAGAGATGTACTCAATTGTCTATCTATCTATCCATCCATCTACATATCTGATGACTATATGCGTCGCGTCCGTTCCGTTGCGTGTTGCGTATTGCGTAGCTCTTCGTCGTGCTCAGCTGATGCATTCTACGATTAACGCGCTTTTGAAACAACCAAGACCGAGGGAACTCAGGAGTCTTTAGACTCAACAAAAAAAAATGGATAAGTTGGGATTCTCAAAAGGGTCGATGACTTGATGTGTCGCCACTCACTTCATGTTGGATGGATTTTTAATATTTTTGTTTCTATAATCGCAGCTGGGCATCATTTCACAAGTACAGATTACTGAATAATAATGACAGCTTCCACTCAAAGATTAAAATTAATTGATTTCTCTCGTTTGCTTCTTGACGTGTTCTTGATTCGAATGCAGATGCGGATACGCCTGAATATGAGCAGATACTTATATACTTAGGTTACATTTTCTTCAACCTTGATGCATCTGTGTTGCAAAAAAGAAAAAAGTAACAACCTAAGTAGTTTTAAGTTTAGCCAATTTTGAAAAACATCTATACATCACTTGTGAATGCATGGAAATGCTTGGGAAGTAAACAGATTTGTTATACTTTTGATTTTCAGTAACCGTGTTCTTTAAGCAACTATATTCGATTGGTAATGATTTTCTGTAAAATTCAACCATTTTACGTTTCGTAAGTTAAATGTCAACTTAACAAAGCAACTTACTGCTTAAAAATTGTGACAACTCGAATTTGTCATGCAATGTTTTTCTTAGTCTCTTAGCTCCCCATAAAGAAGGTAGTAAAAGGTCGTAACTTGAATATATTACAGGCTTAAAATTGTCGGCTAAATGGTTGTGAAAACTTCAATTGATTATGCGATGTTTTTGTTATACTTATTTCAGCTTAGAAAATCATCCTATAAAGAAACGGTTCTTATCTTAGCTAATGATTCATGAATTATTTGTGAAAGTTCCAAAATGTTAGTTCAATGTTTTCTATGTTTTTTAGTGATTCTATTGAAATTTATTTCAATATTTTCAAGGAAAAGGTAAAATTTTGAAAACTTTAATGGCTTATAATTTGAGTTGAATCAGTCGTGAATTAGTGCTAACAGCTTCAATTCTTTCGTGCAATGTTTTCTATATCTCACTTATTGCTATCGTTTTATTGATTTGAACTTAACGCAGTACCCCCCAGAAAGGGTAATAAAAGGTTTTTATCTTGAATGTGAATTTATTTATTTATTTAATTAAGTTTGTTATATTAATGTCCACTTGAATGCTTTGCTGGTGAACAATTTGACGTTTCACCTTCGAATTCATCGTACAATGTTTTCTTTGTTTTATGTTGTTGATTTCCTAACATAGTGTCAATTTAAAAAACGTCTTTTTGGAAAGATTTAAAAAGTCTTGTAGAGAATACTTTACTGATTAATTATTTAAGAATTAGTTTTGACATAACAAAATTTGAAACTCCGCTGCGGAGATGCCATTTCTTAAATCACTTCACAGAAAGGGATTGAAAGTTCTTATTACAAAAAACATTACTGGCTAACAGTTTGAGGTTAATCAGTATTGAATAAGTCGTGCAATGTTTTCTATGTTTTTCTTAGTCTGTTTTTTTTTTCTAAAGATATTGTTGTCAACTTATAAAAGCACCCCTCAGAAAGATAAAGGCTAATAATTTTACGAAAACTATTCATGAATAAGTTGAGTCAACTTTAATTTTTTGTGCGATGTTTTTTATCTTTGGTTTTATTTACTCCTCAGAAAAGGGGTACAAAGACTTGTTATTTTAAATACTGTTCTGGCTTAAATTTTGCCATTAATAGCCCAACAATAAGTTGTGCTTGTTTCAAATTAAACGTGCTATGATTTCTTTGTTAGTTGTAGTTGCTGTGCTAACTTCGTGTCGACTTAGAAAACCACCCACACCCTAGAAGAACGGAGTTTGTGATCCTATCTTTAATAATGTATTGGTTAATAATTTGTGAATTAGTCGAGCCGTGCAATTTTGTCTATGTTTTTTTTGTCTTGAACAATGAAGTCAGCTTATGAAATCAATCAATCGGGTATATTAGTTGTGAAAACTTTAATTTTCGTGCGATATTTTTCTATATTTTTAATCCCACAAAAAGGACCATTATCTTATATGTATTATATGATTTTGTAAATTAGTTGTGACACTTTCCAGTCCATCGTGCAATAGTTGTGAAAACTTACATTTTTCGTGCGATGTTTTTCAATAATTTTTCCTACGTTTTTTTTTTGCTTTGTTAATTTCTTATCAAAATAGTAAAAAAGAAACTCCTAAAAAACGATTTTTAAAATGGTGTATTGAATCTTTACTTGTGAAATAGTTAAATTAATTGTTTGCCTTTGGATTAATTAATTGTTTGCAATGATTCAAGCTATAATCAAAACTTCAGTGGTCAACAAATCAATCAAATCAGTTAGTTGGACATGAACTACTGTAATTTCTTTTGCGATGTTTGCTATGTTTTTAAGTCTTTTCGTCAAAGTGGTGTCAGTATTGGGCCCTATCAACCGCGACGTATGCTTACGCAGCGGAAAATTATCTGATTTTGGATTAGGATTTGGTATAATTTTGCTTCGAGGTAATTTTCCGAAATACCATCTGTTGTGGGAAATTTGTCTCCAACATATTTTAACGCCCTTAACTAAATCCTTTAAAGTGCGATTAAGAGCATTTTTGTAGGAAGTTTTCGACAGCTCTGTTCATTTACTTTCTGATTTCTGTCAACACAAATAAGTTGGCAGCTCAATTTGAATAATTTTAATAATATGTTCAAACAAATTAAGAATTAAAAACTCTTTATTCAAATAATTAATTGTATCTATTCTAAAATTTGGGTTGCAAAGGCAATCGCGAAAAAAGAAGAACTGCACCGCTCAAACCTACGTGGAAAGGCGAAAATGGAGCATTATTCTCTTCGATGAGAAATACCTCGAATGCAACTTAAACCTCCTTTCTGCTCCTCGTTAGGTCCGATGCTAAAAAAACCAATGTCTGTCTTCGAAAATATCTTCTTTTTAAAATAAAAAAAACACGGTACTGAAACAAGGTAAAAATACTTTGAAAAATGCAGTTGCAGTTTAGAAATAACAACCCTGGAAAAAAATGCATTTGTTTGCAAACTATGTATAACGACACGGGGAGGCTTCTTTTCTGCATCCGATGAAGAGACAGCATGTTCCAAGTTTGCGGGCTTTTGTGTAAGCTACCTGTCAAAACATTCCACAATACAACCTACAGGAGCCCTAAGTATACTATTGCTCGATGCGAATATATGGCTTAGTTGATGGATATTATTTACGCTTTATGATCTCGAAGTTGCTGGATATCAAAGGACATCACATTGCCGAGGATTCGCTAGCTGATGCTTCTGCTTCTGCTGTTGCTGTTGTTGTCGTCACCGCTCGTCATCGTTTAGTTGAAAACGTGAGCTAGCGGTGGTGGAGTTAGAGTTGGAATTCGAATTGAAGTTGGAGTTGGAGCCGGAGTAGTCGTTGGGACTGTGACGTCCTTTCTGCATCATGGGACTTGACTAGTTGAAGTAGTCTCCTAGAATCCTATTTCTATCCTATCTATACAACAACGCTGACGACGACGATGACGATGACGACGACTGGAAATCTCTCTAAGTGCTTTTGCAGATCAAATTCGTGCTTGGCCAAGTGTAAAACTTTTCTTCTTTATTTTTGTGGGTGGCGGTAGCAGTGGAACACACAACTTTTTATTTTCTAGCAGATTTCAATGGAGGAATCAGCAGTGGACTTTGTTCCGATACAAATTATAAGGTCCTTGATTTTTTTATTTTGTATTTATTTATTTCGTCTATACAACTATTTCCAGTGGATGGAGATAGAACTTGTGTTATTTAGTGCATTGGATCTCGTTTTACAATGATTGACAAGAATTTACAACTTTGTTCAAAGACACTGACCCTGATGATGATGGAGCTCCCGAGGACTATAAAAACTATTTGTGTCAGACACGCAAGCAACTATCAGAGAGAAGATATTTTGTTCTCCTTGAATGGCTTCACAAAACGACGGCGGCGCACGGCCGGCAGCGTAGTGAAAGAAGATCGAAATTATATCCGATGAATTATTGCGGGACGTTTTTAAAACTGGTTCGATTGGATGCATATCCATTAAGCCATTAAAAAATGACGATAGTTTTGTAAACATGTGAGCTTTTATGGCTTAAAGGCTTTCACACAAAACCCATAAAACTTTTTGCAGTCGTCCCTTTAAAAAACAATTAAATTTTCAATCCAATGTAAAATTATAATACCAAAAAGTTATACTTATCTTTCTATAGGTTAGTTCATTCACAGCTCTCTGAATGAATGTTTGCATTGATTTTAATTGAGAAGCAAATGGGTGTTTGTCTG
Source organism: Eupeodes corollae (assembly GCF_945859685.1). Classification (NCBI taxonomy): domain Eukaryota; kingdom Metazoa; phylum Arthropoda; class Insecta; order Diptera; family Syrphidae; genus Eupeodes; species Eupeodes corollae. Next base: position 929,600 of record NC_079148.1, on the reverse strand, counting down.
CCTGATTCCTGCCTGCCTATCTTCCAACCCCCCTGACTGCATACAGACAGTATCAACTTTATATGCACCAACAGCAATAGAGAAATCTCCTCTTCCAAAAGGCTATTTATCTAAGATTCATATCTTACATCGTTTTCAATTCAATTAAAATTCGAATTAGATATATAAACCTTAAAATTCAACTGTTTACTTATATCAGGCTTTATCGGAACCCATTCATCACCCAGGTTCTAAGACTGGACTGGACTGGAGGTTCTGTATATGGGGAAAATTTATGTAAATGATGTACTTTTTTGAGACGCGTGTGTCCAGTTCCTTTATGTGATGCACACATTGCATACGTAGGTTTTATGGAAGAAATCGATAACCTTATACCAAAGACCATGATGGACATTCGAACAAAGTCGAATGATCTATTGGGATTCTGTAATATAGAAACTCGAGACCACAACCCTATTTAGGTACATCACTACGCATATAAAGAAGCTTATTTCAATATTCTGGTTTTTAAAAGACAAGATCTGTTTAGGTTTGAAATTGTAACGCTGATGTAATCGAGATATCGAAGATATTTTTTGTTCAACATGTTATACGGTTTGCTGTTGGAAGTGTGCATTTAGATACAATGGGAAAATTATTTTGAGTGTTTTATTGTTTGAATATCTGTTTTCACCTCTCGTGAAGGTCGACAAAAATGTCCAATTGGAAAGACATGATGGCTTATGCGGGAAATTAAGTATGGAAAACCTATAAATAAGAAAATCAAATAGAATTCTGTTATATATCATGACTCATTAGATTTTGGTGTAAGAATTGAGGTTAAAATCTTTAGTGTTGTTTTCGAGATAAATTTTAAAACGTAAGAGTTAATGGTTTAAAATTTTAAATGATCTAAAAAGATGATTTCGCTTATTTAAAATGTTCTTACTACAGCGTTTACCAATATAGGAGGATTGATTTTATTAAATAAAATGGACGAACAAAATTAATATTTTTTTTAAATTCAACAAAAAAAACATTTTTGATAATTAATTATTGTTTCCACAAAACAAAATTAAAAAAAATATTCCGTTCCTGAGACAATTTAAAAACTTATCAGTTGAAATACTCTAAAAATTTACCAATAATATTTAGCATGTGATAAGATAGTTTTATTTCAAAATCTTCTTTTTTAAAGAGATTTTTAGTTGAAAACAATTTTTACCAATTTTAGTAGGATTTCTTTAAAATGATATTTCTTATATAAACAAATACAAATTTATTCAATGAAATTATTTTGAAGTCAATATCTTTTATTTTTAACGAGATATTGAGAACTGAACATCAATTTTTACAAAATGTGCGTACTATACTTTGTAGATTTTAACTTTTTATTAAAAAACTGACTATTGGATTTTTATACAAAATTTACTGAATATCAAAAACAATATTTTCTGTGAAATAAAATTAGTTAAGAGCCAATATTTTTAATTTATGAAAAGATATTTCAGTCCAAAATATAATTTTACCCTGTTTTAGTATTGTTTTTTCTAGGTTTTTATTTTTTGTAAGAAAATTGTCAATTTCATTTATCTTAAAATTTAGCTGAATGTCGAAAACAATATTTCTTATAAGATAAAATTGGTTTGAAGCCATAATCTCAAATTTTTCATAACATATTTGAGTCGAAAATCAATTTGGGTTTAATATTGTGTAAGAAAATGTCAACTCGATTTTTCCCAAATTTTTAGTGAATGTTAACAACAATAGTTTTTAAAAGATAACATTATTTTGATGCCAATATCTTAAAATTTTCAAAAGATATTTGAGTCGGAAATCAATTTTAAAGAATGTTTTTTTAGGTTTTTATTTTTTACTAGCGACCCGTCCCGGCTTCGCAAGGGTAGGGATAAATAGGTACAGATATTTAAATTAAAACGACCATGAAAGTTTGTCCCCGTGATTTATTTATTGTTAGGGCAAAAGGATATTTTTAAAGGGAACTGTAACCTTTTAAGAGATATGAAAAATCAGTTGGTATCATCGGGATCTGCGAAACATGTGCGAGCTGACCGGCCGCGGGACCCGTATGGATAGTTGCTACAATCAAATTATCTCTTAATTCTTTGATCAATAGTCTTGTACCATTACACATATTGGGAGGTTTTAAATATCTTAAAAGCATAACAGGCGTACCTATTTGTAAGTTTCGTTCATAAGGTGCCAAGCCAGCAAGATTAAGGGAATTTAAAAATGACTGCGGGTGGTGCACTGCATCTTCAATGTTGCACACGATGTCCACGGATTTGTAGCATTTAAAATCACCTCGTACTTTTTCAATAATAATTTTGTTTATCTCATTTTCTGACTCGTTTCTGGATGACAATATCGCTCTCAAACAGATCTTATAGTGTCTATAAGAATTTCTAGACTGTAAACAGTTTGAGCCAATTCAATATCCAACAGTACTTGGGAGCTGTTTGTAATTGGAGTAGTTAATTTTCCGCCTAATAATTTAAGTATATTTTCTAAAAATTACCACAGCTGTTTTTGTGCTCTCATATTCGTTCGCAAATTGAGAGTTTTAACTGATAGCCACAAAAGGTGTTGATTTGAGGCACACTTTAATAACGTCGGCACGTGTACCTTTTGTTACCTTTTGTTAACACTTGTGAAAACAAGAGTTACGCCACCCATCATATTGCATGAGTTTCTTATATCTTTTTATGTGCGGCCTGCTGCTTCTACATTAGCTCTATGGCTCATGGTGCACTCATCCCAAAAATCAGCGACGTCTCCTGTAAGAGCTTTCCCAGTAGACCATTTTTACGAATTGAACATACAGATTGTTGATCTAAGGAAACAGCCAACGGCAATTTGAACGTAGAGTGAGCCGTTTTCACATCATTTAATAGGGTTGCAGCAATTCCTGACGATGCCACTGCCAGTGCCTTACTTTCGGATAAACGTGCTTTTGACAATACTTAATTGGCAAGAAAGGTTTTACCTGTGCCACCGGGCGAGTTCAAAAAAAAAATTGATCACTGTTATTTTCCACACTTTCAAGAATAGCATCGTACGCTATTTTTTGATCTGCCACTAACTTGGATACATTTGAATTGACAAATTCTGACAACTCATATTCTATAATATTCTCGAACATTTTTTCGTCCTATCATTAATACTCTTCGCAGATTATGCGATGAAAGACATTTATTGGCTAATTTTTGTACACCTTTGGTAGGTTTCAATAGGAAATTCTAAAGATATCTATAATAATCTAGTACTAAATATAGCCTATGTTACTCAGTGATAATGTGGCTTTTTAATGGAAAAAGAATTATTAAAATCGGTCCATTACTTTTTGAGTTTATACGTTACATCCAAAAATACAAATCTTTCGTCTTTATAATATTGTTGTAGATAATAAAACTGTCAATTCGATTTTTCTCAAAATGTTTCCAGTTATCAAAAACGTTATTCTTTGTTGCATACAAAAAAAGTTCGTGTTCAAATAATATTCCAGGTATATATCAATTATTTTTATTCATTTTTTTTTAAAACACAATACTCATCATTTAGGTCCTATATGTTGCGAGCAAAATGTCAGAAGTCTAATCACGAGATTTCGGTGCTTAAAAGTGAATATCTTCTAATTCCGCTCATAAAATATCATTAACCATAGCTCTGTAGTGGACTCAATTCACCGAAACAGTTGCTCCAAACTTATTTTCGATTAAGTAAGGTCTAACCACGGCCTTGCTCAAAAAATGCACAATAACATGGTTAGCATGGAGAGACTTTTCAACAGTCATTCTTTGATTTTCTAAGTTTTAAATTCGAAAACGCTGCTATTTAACATAATTAGATTTCAATTCCAGTAGCACTTATCACTGAAGACAATGATAATCCGAATCATTTAAATGCATACCAAGAAATGATGTAAAATCTTTTGTTGAAAGCCGAGTTCCAAAGATCGGCAAGGAATGGAAATAACTTTGTTTTCGTCAACAAAGTTTTTGAGACGTTCACTCCTTTTGCGATTATTCACATCACTAACTTATCGCAAAATCTCAAACTTTTTCACCAGATTCACTATTTTTACTATCACTCATTTTAGTAATGACCTAGTTTTAACTTGTCAAATAATGACAGCTTAAAAATTAATTTACTTGACAGCTGCCAAATTTAAAGGCTGTCCACAATTGGCTAGTTTATATTTCTGAGATCTCAGATAGTTCTTTTTTCTCAGATATAGAAACAAAAGTTCTCGGCCAATTTTCCCATTTATGCTGCCAAATCTCTGAGAATAGAATTATTCTCTACAGCATGATTTTAAAAAGGAAGAAAAGATATAGAAATCTAATTAGAATGCTTAGTAAGAATGAATAGTGCATTTTGTTTATATTTCATTCTTCTGCTCTGTCAATCTGACAGAGACTAATCAGAAATCTAAGAATCATAAGCTTTAAATTGTACAACCCATAAGAATATTTAAATATATTTGGCAGGAGAGAACCATCAAAAACATCAAATTAAATATTGCAAGTTTGAAAACTCTTAAATAAAATCTTGAAGTAATTTTAGAAGGTTATAGTAACCCAATACGATGGATTTCTTAAATTTTAATGAATTTAGCATCTTACTTAACTTTCCTTAAATTATACAAAAGTTGTAATTACAAAATGTTTACTTTAAATCGATACAACTAAATCCGTACAAATTCCGAACTTCTGACATATCGAAGTCATAGTTTAAAAATTAAATTAAATTGGGTGGGGCAACAGTCAGTTGTGAACCAGGGCCTAGTGACCTATAACTCTCAACTATTCCTGTGTGCGAGTACTGTTGTCAGGAATGGAAGGGACCTACAATTTTAGGCCGAATCTTGACGGCTAATTAGAGAAAGCACTTTTTAATGACAAGAAATACTCTTAAAGGATTTGTCAATTCCTCGCAAGATGCAGTAGCTGCGAAAATTATTTTTTTTTTAAATAAAGGTGACACAGGCAGGGATTGAAGCCAAGACCCCTTGTCATACCACGGGTATGACACAAAGTCATAGTTTAGTTCACTAAATAAGGTTTGTTTCTTATCTACGAATTGTCACTATTGTGGCGTATTTATGTGCAACATTTTAATAAAAAAAAAATATGTATTTTACTTATTTTGAAAAGAAAAAAACTTTTGGACAGTTTGCTAAACGTTAAGGAAATCGTACAAGTTATATGTTAAGTGCTTTAAAATAGTTTGTTAAAGATTTGCACCAAAAAAAAAAACAAACCAAGCCAACCAAATTTCCCTTCTTCAAATTAGGTTTTTTTGTTTTGTTTTTTTTTTCACGAAATGTCACTATTCGGATGTGTTCAAATGCAACGTTTTTAATAAAAGAGAATAAGTTATTTACTATTGTGGAAGTGGTGAACATTTAAGAATAATATCGAAATTTAAATTGTAACAAAAGTAAACTGTTAATTGCTTTAAAATAGGTTGTTGGTTCCAATGAAATTTAAATGATTTTTTGTTTTGGATTATATTTATCTGTGGCAGCCATTTCATTGACACATGACAAACCAAATCAATCGCACGATATACAAATAGATTCCCAGAACTTTAAATTATTTTGTGTTCACTTTTCAAAAAAGGTTTTATTCAACGTCTATACAAAAAACATACTGAAAGTGAAAACAACTCCAACAGTAACATTATCGACAAATTTAGAATCAAATGTGAATGAGACGTCAAAACAGAAATTACCAATTTTTTAATGCAAAAACTTTGTCTATAAAATTATCTCATTTTGGGTCTTCATCTAATGAATACCTGGCATAACTGCGCATTTCAAAAAAAGGCAATATCAAACCCTATACAAAAAGTAAAACTTTTTCAGATTACTAGGAAAAACAATGTTTGATTTTTTGCTTCATATAACGAAACCAATTAAGGCAACTGTCACCATTCGGGATTATTAACAACACAATAGTTAAAAAGTTGTAACAAAAAAGGTTCAATTATCATTCAGGTAACTTTCATAATAATGTTGATAGTAAAATGTGTCTCACTAAAGTTGGGGAGGATGAGTTTTCACAGATTATTCTTAATTTCAAAACCATTGCTAAAACTTGCTACTTTAATGTTGTTTTCATTGATAATAATATATAGTTACTGAATTTTTTGATTTTCTCATGAAAATATTTTTAAATTAATTTCAAGCCCTGAATTCTGAAAGTTTATTGGCCTCCCCTTCAAATAGATTGAAGCGAAATAAAAATTGGTGAAAAACAAAATAGGTCCAAGTAAATTTGTTTTTTAAAGTAATTTATGTCATTGTTGGAAATCCGGTTTGCATTAACTCTGAATTTCCCCCAATTTTAAATTGATAAAAGAAAAATCACAGGAAGTTAATTCAATTTATTATTCATCCTGCATAAATGATGATATTCTGTCCGTCGTTCGTTCGTCGTCTCAGTTGTCTCCGTCCGTGACCCGTGCGTCGTCCTCCTCCAAATTTAAGTATTGATAAAAAGCTTTCTTCAATAATAATTGGGAATAACTCTTATCTGGTAGCAATAACTTAAAATTTCCATTTGTCCAATATCCGAAGAGGACTATATCGGTTTTCAATCTCCATCTGTTTCTCCTGTCATTTTTAAGGTCGTATTCATCGCGGGCAGATACTCTCAAGAATACATTGAACTTATTCGAAAATTGGATTTAATCAAATTGCTTAATTCATAATCTCGTATGTTGTTCGTGGAGACCATCAACTTGAAGTCACTTTTTTAAGGGTCTCATAAGTAACCCCCAAATATGGTTTATCCGTTAGATTTGGTTTCAAAGAAATATAAATGATGTTAATGAACCTCAACCAAGAATCAAAAACTCTGATTTCGAATTGGATTTTCGAGCGATAAGAAATCATAAACTATCAACTTAATCATTAGGCGAAAGGGTGATTGGGGTTGATACATAAACAATTTATAAATGTTCAATAGTTTTTCGTTGCACAAGGTCAAGAAAAAGCATTTCCCAGTTGACCACGAACAAAAATAACGACACCAAGTCTTATTCCTATCAACAAAACATATCTTTCTTTATTTTGGTTTGAATTACTTGCGCCTAACGTCTAGGGCTTGATGGTTAAATGGTTTGATGACTTCCCTCAACACGTGTTGAACATTAAAATTTGTTTGGAATAGAACGCCTTGGTGCGTATGTTTATGAATCACAATTAGATGCATCACAATCGACCTTCCCATTCTCTCCCTTGGTGCTTGGACTCTGTTGCCTTAGCGTTATCGTTAGAGTGTTAGAAATGCTATTTTTATACTCGAAAATCGACGGGAAAAAAACTCCAACTTCTGTTATTTCAGGGCTATGACCGCGTGATGCTTTGCCATTCATATTTTTGTTTTCGTTTTTGTGTTTCCTTACATTTCCGTGTCACGTTGAAGTATTTCCGGGCAGATATGTAGATATTATTGAACTTCAGAGGTGTATAAAAATGATATTTTTCAAACATTAATAGCTGAAGTATTTTTTTAATTTAATTTAATGTTGATGCGGCTCATTGAAATAGGTTTATTTTAAGAATTTTGTATTCACTCGTATACCTAAAAAAAGAAAATTATTGCATTTTCAAGTCTAACTCTTATATCCCAGATGTGCGATGGTTAATTCCGTAAAGGCGGAAGGGATTTTATTGTTCAAACATTTTGAACGCGCATCTGCACTCAAGATGGGGTTCTAATTTGAGCTGTTACATGCTTAGCCTTAAAGTATTCCGATTCCGAATAAGTGCAAAATAATATTTTTGATCGGAATAAAGAAGGGAAGTTTATTTAACACTTAATAAATCAAATGGCTATTTCGAAAGATTGTGTCTGATTTGTGTTCTGTCCGATGACTAACCCAGGAACACGCAATTTCCAAAGAAATATTCGCCAATTGTTTATGACTAATGAAATGCATAACGTATATATGGTTTCCTAACTTCAAAGGGTTGAAAAATGCACCCTTAAGAAATCAAATCAGAATTAACGGACTAATGCGTTTTAGCTGGAAATTATAGAATGACTAATAGAAAATAGTCTTCTAGAATAAAAGGGGATCGTTTAACTTCGTCGGTCTTTGTTCAAGATAGGTTGAATTTTAGTATGACTAAACTTTTTTAAGGAAACAACTCAATTTCCAAAAAATAGTTTCCTGTTGCATTATTGTAGCAGATATATGTAGATAAAAGTATGTTTTATCAGTTTTTCAGGGTTCATAACACGTATGATTCATTTAGGATCAGAATTGAAATTAAGTAAGGCGATAGTTGAATTTCAATTTGTTGGTAATCGTTTTAAATATTGCCTCTCTAAATTTTTCCATTAAAATGATAGAGATAGCTTTTGTCAAAACGACTACCTTCTTTTGGAAACGATTGTTTTCGTTTAACACGATGTGGTCCCAAGTTTGAGCTTCAAAACAAACTTCTTCCAAATTCCAATAATATAATATAATAATGTGACTCAAGTAAGAAAACAATTAGAAAGGAGATTAGATGTTTTTTAATTTTTTAAAGGAAGATATTGCAATCAGTCCGATTTTCAAATTGAAAATTTTGATAATTTTGGAAAGATGTGTGTACGTCCGTCCGTAGGTTGGGATACCTTTTTTTTGTGACCCATGTCTCAAAAACTAATTAAGCTATGAGCTTTAAATAAAGTTTGTTTTACAGATAATAACATCAAAAGATGCTGAAAGACCTTTCAAGAAAATTGAGTATTTGATTTCTTTATAACTGAATATTTTACGAACAAGAAATACATAATTTTACTAAACGAAGAATAACGTTTTGAAATCTTTTTTTTTTACAGCAATCTTTGAAAAAGTGGAAAAAATGTTTTTTGACTCGAATATTTCGGTGAATGGTAAAAGCTTTAAATTAATTTTATAAAAACCTTTGTTCTTAACTTTTGGAAACGTTTTTAGAAAAATCGAACTTGGGGTTATTTTTAGAAGAACAAAAACCTACAAAAAGCAACTGGTAAATGTTTATTTTTGACTTGAATCAATAAAATAAGTGGCTCAATAATCCATATAGAATTATGGCCTAGTGATTTATAAGTTTTAACTCTCAACCATTCCTGCGTGCGAGTAATGTCGTCACTGATTTAATATCTCGAGAATAAATAATGGCAATAATAATAAATAAAATAAAAAATGAAAAATAATAAAATGATGTACAAAATATTGCTCTTAAAATTAGGAACATTTGAAATTGATATTTTTTGAAATGAAAATAGAAACTTTCAAAAAATATTGCTTAAAATTAGCAAAAAAAATATCAACAAAAACAGGTAAAAATCGATTTTTGACTCAAAAGTCTTGGAAAAGAAGAAAGATAGTGAAGCTTTTTTCAAGTTATACAATATGTTGTTATAAATGTTTTGTTAGACTTTCAGAAAAATACTCTTCACAGTAAAATAACACCATTAGACAACAATACAAAAAACATCTTAAATATTGACTTTAATACCTCCAAGGATACCAAAGAAAAATACTCATTTCAAAGTCGGTTAATTTAATAGAAATGATATTGTTATTATTTTGAGACATTTAAAGAGAATTGTTCTAATAAAAATGAAAGATCTTGTGACAATTTTACTATTGTTTTGACTTCTAGAAAATATCTTGCCAGAAAGCAAGTAATACTTAATCTCTTCATTGTTTACTCTTTCGATTTCTTTAAATAAACAAATTTAATAGAAATTCATCAGAGTCTAGCGGAACTTCACTAAACACTGAATTATTTTGCCAAGATAGTTTAACTTCCCAGTTATTTTTCAGCATAAATTTATTTTTCTATTTTAGTGACGTGATTTAATTTTTTTTTTAACAGCTGACTCCATCCTTAAAAAAAAATAAACCCAATAGTTCCACAGATTTGTGATTTAATTTTAGACAATTTCAAATTCCGAAGAAACTTTCTGCTAGATTTTAGATTCAGAATCAAGAAATTTGTTTACAATTATTTACAGTTGACAATAACTTCTATAATCTAATAATAAATATACATCAATGATAGCTATAACTAGCTCTATCAAACACTTCGTTCAGTGAAATTTGGTTAATTGAAAATATATATTTTAGTTAAAAATAATATTTTTCATTGAAAACAAGACTGTTTAAACAGAAATATAATTGAATTAAAGAGAACAAAAGCTTTGTTTTTTAACTTCCACCACAAAATTATAATTGTATTACTAAGGAGTTCTGTTTTAGTTTTGCCCTCAAAATAAAACTTTTGAAATCTTTTAAGAGAATTTTAACAAACAAACTGAATTGAACTAATCATTGAAATTTGTTTGATACGGCACTTAGAGCGATCATTGAAAATTTCAATAATTGAACAAAAATGTCAATACTGACTGATCGGTATAATTAAAAGAAAATATTATATAAGAAAAAGAAAATATTCAATAAAACTATAAATCTGATTACAAACACGCATAATTTCTTTTAAATCTCGAAACTTAATTTTCAATGATGATAACCAATAATACCTTTAAACACTTGTTTCCAAGTGGATATTATGCCGTTTCTCTGAAACGGGTTTGAAAATAAATAAGTTAATTTTAAGAAGTGTTTTCTGAATGTCTTGAAAAAGTATATGCACTATATAAGAGTATATGCACTTTCTATCATTTCATTATATTACCTCATGAAGCTAAAGGCAACATTAGTGAGGTGTCCATTATATCGGTAAGAAATAAATTTTGACTGCGATTCCTAATTTTTCTGTGAGATGTCATAAATGTTCCTTAAAAGCTTAGTTTCTTTATTATGTTTAAAAGCATAAAGTTAGAAAAGACGCTGGAATGCGACACACACTCATAACTTCCGATCCGTTCCCATTTTTAAACAAAACTTTAATAAAATATTAATAATAATATTTTGTTTGAGATACAAAAAATTAAAGACCAATAATGTCTTTCTTTGTTCTCATAATACTTGAGTCGAAAACCATTTCTTGTCGTTTTTGTTGTTTTGTAAAAATAGCTTTCAATTAAATTCTTTTAAAAAATAGTTAAAAGCAAGCTAAGATATTAAAATGAAAACTTTCTTTCACAATTTTAGTACCATTTTTTAACAACAAATAGCACAGAATTAAATAATTTTGGAGTCAATACCTTATAATGTTCTCGAAATAATCGAATCGAACATTTATTTTTACAAATTTTGCGTAACATTATTTGTAGGTTCTTAATTATTCTCCACATTTCAAGGTCCCTAGAGTCAAATATAAGATTTTTGGAAAGATGTCTGTGCGTGCGTGTGTATGTACGTTTGTAACGTTTTTTTCGTCGTGCATAGCTCAAGAACCAGAAGAGATATCGACTTCACCAAAAAATTTTTATACAGATAATAATGCAGAAAGATGCAGAAGGCTAATTAAATAGGTGTTTTTTTTACTATAGCAGTTTAAAAAAAGGTGAACATTTTGGTTAATCCTAAATATCTCACGAACCAATGACGCTAGAGACAAAAAATTATATTATTGGAAAAAAATCCAACTAACGGATTTTTTTATAAATCGAAAAAAAAAATGTGTCAACTCGAAAATTTTACGAATACAAAATGATTTATTCTCCAAAAGAATTTTGTGCAACAAGAAAAAAAACGTTTTTCAGATTGGGTAAAATGTTGAGAAAAATCACATTGACAGTTTTTTTTTATAAAAAATACAAATCTAAAAAAAACATTATTCAAAGTTGGTAAGTATTGAATTTCGACTAAAATATCTTTTCAAAAACTTGAGATAATGGCTTCCAACTAATTCTAATTTATGAGAAATATTGTTTTCAACATTCGGAAGTTTTTAGAAAAATGGAATTGACTATTTTTTACAAGAAATAAAAACTTAAAAGAAAATTTCAAAATTGATTTTCGACAAAAATATTTTTTCAAAAATTTGAAATTATGGCTTCAAACTAATTTTAACCTGTAAGAAATATTGTTTTTAACATTATGTAAAATTTTGAAAAAAATCGAATTGACAGTTTTTTTTACAAAAAATAAAAATCTAAACAAAAAAAATAATAAAAGTTGTTAAAAATTGAATTTCTTCTCAAATGTATTTTCAAAACTTTGAGATATTGGCTTTCAGCAGTTTCTTACAAAAAAATAAAAACGTAATACTTAAACTTGGTAAACATTTACTTTCGACTTAAATAGCTTTTCAAAAATCTTCAAACTTTTTTATTTCACATTTTCGATATTCAATAGTTTTTTTTATAAAAATCCAACAGTGCGGTTTTTAATAAAAAATCTAAAACTGGTAAAAATTTGTTTTCGACTAAACTAGCAAACTAAATTTTCAAACTAAACTATTTCTTTACATGAAAAATATTGTTGGTAATTTTAAAATTTGTAAGAATACGAAAACCTACAAACTTTTAAGCAAGACAAATCGACAGACAGGATTGGAAGTTATCAGTGTGGGTCGCTTCCCAGCCTCTTTTTTAGAAATAACTAATGTTGATGTTGGGTTTTTCAAAAAAAATAGTAAATGTTAAAAAACTGTACTATTTAGATGATACAATTAGTTTGAAAGTTTGCTCAGATATTCAGGTCTAAATCAATTTTTGTTTTAGGCATTCTAGGGAACTTGAAACGTCGAGGTTTTTCAAAATTTGTAATTTGACGAATCGGAACGATTACAAAAAGTTCCTATGTTAAGTTAATAATAAAGAATTTTTTTTTTAATTTGTATTTTAAAGAAGAGATTAAGCATTTGTCTTGAACGCAACAAAACTATATGCGTCTCTGAGAACCATGCATGCAAACTTACCCTATAGACCTTACTTGCCAAATCTTTATTGACGGTTAATAAATCTCTTTTAATTTTCATATGCTCTTCGCCTTTATCATTAAGAGAAAGAAAATTCCCTACCTAAACACAGCTGTAGTGTCTATCTAAACAAGACTTATTTAACTCTTAGAGAACACCAGACACACAACAAGAAATTAAGAAAGAAAGAAAACCAAAACAATATAATATTGCATTCCACTCATAGTAGAGAAGCCATAGTCAGAGCCAGAGCCAAAGCCATAGCCAGAGCACCATCATCACAGAGCAGAGCGCACATCATGACACATCACACATCCAAATCCAAATCCAAAGCAGCTTCAACGGAGTTCAGTTCCACAGAGTCTTGAGTAGTACCATCGTTTGGTGTAAAACCTAAAAATAACTCTGGAAGTACGCGAAGCGAATGATCAAACAATAAAGACTCTCAAAACAGAAAGAAAATCTCCGTGTAGTAGGAGGAGGGGGAGAAGAGAAGTATGCTCCGCTCCGCTCGACTCGGCTCGACTCATCTCGGGCACGCGCCTTACCAACCACCAAGGGCAGCATAAAGCATACAGCATACGACATACAAGTACTGTAAAGGTGGTGTAGGAAAATTCATCGGATTGGTTTTGTGTGTCGTCGGAAAATTTCATCGGATTCTTTACTTGGTGATAAACTTGGAGAGGCAACAATTTATCCAGCCAGTTCGTGTTCCTCCGTGCCCGAAATCAGTTCGTTCGTTCTACGTTCTAACCAGCAAGTCCTCTTGTATATGTGTTCTATATATACAGACGTCAATTGTTATAATATACAAAACAAAATTCTTCCCCCCCAAATATCAATATCAGAACGAATTTCCTTAATCGAATCACATATCAAAATAAAATCGAATCGAATTTGAATTTCTTTAATCGACCTAAACATCAATAATAATTTGGATACAATTCCCGAACCATAGATAACCTTTAAGCATTTATTTTTGAAGTGTGTTGGATTCCGCAAGTGTTCCATTTCAAGAATTTTTTGTTTGAAATTTGAAATTTTCAAGTGCATAATTAAAGAATCCAGCTCCATTGGTCCTGAGCTAAGCTGAGCTGGTATATAGTTAGTTATTTGGTAGTTGGTATAGTAGCTATAGAGTTTTAGTTCAGTGGAATAGGCTGAATATGCCGAAATTCATAGTGGAAACGAGTGACGAGTGAATCCAGTGGAAGAAGAACCTAGATTCCAGATCCGAGTACCGAGTATTCTATTAAGGAAAATACCTAACAAGGAGCATCTCTCCTTAAACTCTCTCTATCTCTCTATCACTCTCTGTGTTTTGCATTGCTCCTCGACGACCTCTCTTTCGGTCTTGAACGTCCCTACCGTCGTCGCTCGTCGTCGCTCATCGCCGTCTCTATAAATTGCTGGTTTGCTGGCATAGTGGATATGGATACAAATTAATGCCGCATAGAGTGTAGTTGGTGTCATCATCATCTCTGCCGTCATCCTCATTCATTGTGTCCTGTGGAGCTTTAGTAGTGCGTACGCGCGGTCCGGTCCCCGTATATATACAGTGTACACAATCAAAACGTGTAGTATAGTGCTACCAATCTCAAAACCGCTCTAAACTCAAACAAAAACTATCTTTAGAGATATATGAATAAAGTATAAACGACCAAGACAACACCAAACACCAAGTAGCAGTCTCAAGTCCCAGTCTAAGTCTCAGTCTCAGTCTCTCCTCAGGTGAATGGAAAATTCAATTGATCGGTCCTCCTCGGTCGGTTGTTGGCTTCGTGGTCGTTGTTCGTTTGCCATCGCATAAACCTGTTCCACTGAAGGTACATATATCCACTCCACTCGACAGGATTTACCTGTCGTGCCCCTTGCTACATAAAAGTATCTATACAAATATAAAGTATCTATGTGCGTATAAAGAATACCTGTCGTGGCTTTGGAAAAATATTAAATTGAAGGTAAAAGAAAATTCAACAAAATTTCTTCTCGCTCCTCCAAAATAAAAAAATAATACCCGAACTGCGATTTGCGATTTAAAACCGTTGGCGTTGTTGTGTTGAGCGTTCTCCTTTAATGTACTCATCTGGATGGACGTTCGTTTGTTGGGCGCCATTCTTTTCGTGTGATTTTTTGAGTTCGCTCATTGATTTATGATTTTTTAAGTACGAAGTGTGTGTGTTTAGTAAAACTAACCAGTTTTTGAACATTCTTTTCGACGACGCGTCGTCGTTCTAAAATTCACATCGCATTTGCGAGAAAATAAATTTAAAAACAAAAAACGGTTAAAAAAAAGGATTACAGTGCATATATCTTGTAAGATTTGTTGGAATAACAGTATATCAAGCAGTTTAGCATTAGCAACAATAAAAGCAGTTAAAGCAGCAGAAGCAGCGCTAAAGCAGCCAAAAACAACAAAAATTGGATATTGGATATAAAATAAATTTATGGTAAGTGGGAGGGTTTAGAACGATGACTGACTGACACGTCAAATGAAGTGGCGCTGGCGATGGTACGGCAGCGTCCAAACTGAGATATGTGCGTTTTTGACGCCCCCTTTTTTTAATATTCATGTATGTTGGGCACCGTGCAAACCATTCACGGAAACGGAAATAAAAAAGCGATATAAAATTAATGTTTTTCAAAAAAAGAATAAGCAAAAATAAAATAAAAGAAAATATGAACATAATAAAATGTGTGTAGCTCAACTTTCTCAAGTTCTTGTTTAAGGCCCGATGGCTTAGGTAGGCGTATGAGGTAGTGAGGGAATGCAGGCACTTATTTCATTATGAACATCATCCTCTGTTTTTTTTATTTTCGTTGTAGAAACTCATTTGTAAAGGTAGACCGTCGTTGTCGACGTCGTCGTCGGTCTTCGGACAGGGTTGGGGGCGGTAGAGCTGGCGCTGGAGTATAGTTTGCATGGCAATACGGACTCTGAATGACAAGATACTGTTATGTGATAGAGTTCCATAGATATACAACCTGCGATTGGTGGTGGTTGGTGCATTTAATATTCTTTAATTTGATTTTACGTCACTATCACGTGTGCCTATTGTTTGAGTTTGAGTGTCCTGGCGGTTTATATGGCATTTAATAATACATAAATTTATTATTTATTGATGGTGATTATCTTTTGCCTTATGATTAATATACACTACACATATAGGCATGCAAGAGATATAAGCACTTAGCTCATATTTCTATGTATTTATGTACATAAAAGAGTATTCAGGAATTCAATTGTATTAACAAAAAGGGAAAAAGAAAATTTAACTTTTGTTTATTAACTTATATGTATGGAGTTTCTATTTCTATAGGCGGGGTGAGGAACTTTTGTAATTTTCATTTAAATATTTGTTGGCTTTTATATTACTTTTCTGATAAAAGTTTGTGTATGTTACAGTTTGTAAGGACTTTCTTTGAGAATTTGTTTTTTGAATGCATAAACTTCGGTTACTCGAAAGTTTTGACCATAATTTCCGATATGATATCCGTTTAAATAGAATTTTCTAAAGAAAATTCTAAAAGAAAATAAGGGAAGATTTTTTTTCAAAGTCTGTTTCGTTTCGTTTGATACTTAAGTTTCCTTGAATTTTTGATGAAACTGAAGGATACACGGAGTTTTATTTAAGTCTCTGATAACTTTGTCCATGTTTACATTATTGACCTCAGAACTTAAAGATTCAAATTGTAGACTAATAAAGACATAAAGATTAGTTCTATCCGAAATTTTAATAACATACATTTATTATTGTATTATTATCCAAAAATTATTAACTTTCCATTGGTATCGGTTTGAACACATTGAAAATGTTGGCATTTATGGCCGTTTCAAGTTCCCTAGAATCTAGATGGTTTTTAGAGGATGTAATGTGCGTGTGTGTGTTCGTATTGCAATATTGTCCCTGATAAATGTCGCAAAACTATAACTTGTCATAAAAAAATATTTTATCTATCTTAAGTCATAAAAGAATATCCTTGAACCACCACCACGTCAGGCTGATATTTTTTATTATATTATTATAGCTATAAGAAGATAAAATAAATTAATGAGCTTTTAGGACATTACATATTCTTAAAGACATTCAGAAACTGTTTAATGTTTTTTTTTCAAACAAAATTGCATCAATGTCAAACATTTGTTTGTCAAATAAAAATTTTACTTTTAGGGAAAACTTAAATTAATTTCTCTTTTATTTTGATTTCGCTTCTCATGGAAGAATAAATTAGTACATTATTTATGCATGATTAGGGATCATTCAAAAAAATAATAATAATTATATCGAAAGTCTGAAGTTATTGTCTTAATGATATTTTAATAACTATAATTTGTATTAAATTTGTTACTTTTTCATGATCGAAGTTATAGAGTCCACTAGTTGCATTCATTAGGGTTTTTCAAAAAACCACATTAAGAAGTAACATTTTCATGAGACTTCTTCTTTTAATTGAGTTTAATTTGATGTAATATGAATATGGTACAATCATATTGTGCCTTTCTCTTATTAAGTTCCCAAAATACTTACTAGAAAATAGTTAAGTCATTTTCTCCAACTGTTGGATATAGGCTTGTTAAGACTTTCATGTCACATTTTTTTATTTTATACCTATGTATGCCTTTAAAGTTTTAGTACATCTAATTAGATGATGTTAGTTTTAATTTAACTATTATGTTCAATACCTTTGTACAAATTTCTTTTTGATTTGTATCACAGGGTGACAATAGATTAATGTTTTTAAAAAAAAAAGAGTAGAATAAAGATTCAGATTGGGAACAACAATTTATTGGAGGTGCAATTCCCCTAATAAGCACTTAGAGGCCAGTTATAGCTATCATTGGAATGGTTTTCATCATTGAATATTTCATTAAAAATATCTTTCATTAAACAAATTTCCTGATTGAGGTTAGAGTTGATCATTCCAATTACAACTGATAGAGGATAATACAAAGAAAATGGAATGGCTTAAGTGGAATGATTTTGTTCCAAAATGTGACATCAACAATAAGCTGTTCATTAAAATCAATTCATTACTGAAAAATTAAGAACCAGGTTAAAGAAAATTATACAGTTGCCTTAATTTAATACCAAAAACAAAAAAGTTAACTTTCCTAATCGCTTGAAGGTGTCGAAAAAAAATGTTCAATGATGAAAACCAATGATAGCTATAATTAAAACCTTATAGCCTTTATTTTTATTATATGGGTGGAATTGGGCTCAAGCCCTGAACCAATAAGAAGTACAAGCTCGCTTGACTGAAGCTTTCCTCTTTGTTTACTTCAACCGGTCCAAACAAATTACTAAAGAGAAGCTAATTGTCTAGAAAATTTATCATAGAACCAACAACAAACAAAACTGTTACAGTGAAAATTGATTTTATTTAAAACATTTTCTCTTTTCTTTCACAACAAATTCAATCCAAAGTACTGAGCTTATGACTATTGCTTCTGTTGGCAAAAGTCCCTTCAGAATCGCCAGAACAACTTATAGTTCCAGATTCGTACCAAAATCACACTCATCCAGAGCGATCACTGAAGCTGTTATGATGGGCTGGAATTTCTCCATGACGATCTCTTTAGTTTCTCCATTTGAGGACTCGCCTGGCTTGTCCAAAGGTTTGAGTATCTTCTTGATGTAAGCATCGCTGTCCATTAAGGGGCGATAGCCCAATGTTGGTGTTTTATTTAGTGGAACAACGATTCCCATATTGTGGAATGTTTTGGCGCAGATTTTCCTAGTCCGCTGCGACATAGCCTCCACCAGAGATTTTTTTCATACTTATTCTTCTCCACAAATGAACTTATTGCCTTTCTCATATCTCCCAAACCCTTGTAATTGAAGGGAGTTACCGAAAAGTCTTTCTCCAGGTAGTAAGCGAAAACGTCGAACATATTTGTGGCAACGAGTTCGAAGACGCATCCCTTGGAAACGTTATTACGAACTATGAGCAAGTCTTACTCGTCCTTGGGGTTGTAACGCCAGTAGCCATAGTTAATTCCGGTTCCTCGCTTAAGAAAGAGCGTTTGAAACTTTGGAAGATCATAAAAGAACCGCCAGTGCCGCAAATTGTAACCGGGCATTTATTCTCGACGTGTTTTTGTTGCCACGCAGCTCTCCCAAAGTTTCCTTTTATTTCTCTTCCATATTCTGTAAATAAAAAAAAGCAATAATTCTTATTTTGTAAGGAAATTGTATAAATAATATTACTTAACACGACCAAATCTATTTCAAAATGAAATATTTGTTTTGACAGCAGCCATCAGCTGTTTTGTTTACATTAATTTGAGCGCTGAATGTTTCGAAAGTTTTGTTTATTTATTTCAACTTTGAATTGCTGCTAGTTTTCGAGAGGTTTTATATAAAACTTGTGGTTTAAGAAAACTTGTGGTTTACCAAAAATTTATGGAAAACTTGAGTTTTCGATGTAGGTTTTCAGCCAAAAAAGATAATTTTGCGAAGACCGGGTTTTGGACTTGGTGTGAAAAGCCATTAACACACTACTTTGCTTAAAGTAGAAAATTTTAAAAATGTTTACCTAATTTTTATTTTATTTAACAAGATTGGGCACAAATGCTTTGTGTTAACTCTTTATTTTTATTTTTATTTTTTGTTTAGTTGTACCGAAATAACTTTAATTATTTTGATACAATTTTTAAAAGTAAGGATACGCTTTGAGGAAGTTTTCAAAGAGAATTATGTTCAATTTAATACAAAAATAACAGGCTGCAAATTGAAAATCAGACCAAATTTTGAAGACTAAAAGTGTATTGATACTTCTAACATAAAATTTGGACTTATGAATTAATTCGTTAAAGCTCTTCGATTCCTGAAGAATATTCTGAATAATTAAAATATTTAATGAATTGCTGTCCTACTTTATCCCAGGCCAATACGTTAAGAAGGTTATGGCCAGCAATGTATTTTCAGAGCTAGTCAATACTCAAAAACGGCGGTCTTGGAATAGCTTTAAATATGTAGTACAAAATTTTCTTGGCAACAACAGAGCTGACAATTGCTAATGGGATGTCAACAATCCTTTAAAATTCGTATGCTACACATTCACTTTGAAAAATTTAAGGACAATGTTGGTGCTTATTTGGAAGAGCAAAGTGAGCATTTTCACGAAGATATTAATTAGAAAAAAAGAATGATAGAAGACTACGCATGAAGTCTTATAACAGAAAGTCTACATACTATTTTCAAAAATATTTTTTTATTTTCTATTAAGCTTTGAAGTATTTAAAGAAAAACAACTTTTAAAAATAGGATTTCCCTTAAGTTGATAATATTAAACTTGAAGTTATAAAAACAAACTCTTCGAGGTAAATTTTTTTTATAAGTATTAAGTCATAAAAAAACACAACAAAATCATATCAAGAACACAGACCCAAACATTGTGTTGAACATTTTTCAATAAGCCACATTGTCATTTAAGGAACTTCAAAAAATATACTATCAGTATACTTGAAGTTTGAGCTGTTTTTTTTTGTCGAGATATTCGGGACGCTAAAAATTGTCAATTGAAAGTTTTTGACATTTTTTTTAAATTTTAATAATAATAGTTTTTTACAAAATAATATCATTTTCAAGTGAATACCTTTATTCGTTCCCAAGTAATTCGAGTAAAAAAACAATTTTTAACAATTTGTACACGTTTTAAAAAAATCCATCATCATCATCAAAAGCGATATCCTCATTTTCATACAGTTGTTCTTTAATGTGCCAAATGTTAGACTTTTTTTAAACTTAAATAGTAAACAAAACACAAGCTAGATATTTTTGAAAGTCCTTTTCCATATTTTGATGTTACTATCTGTAAAATAAAATATATTTAAAGTCAATGCCCGTGTTTTGTTGGGAAATCTATCCATAGTAAAGTAGGATTTTACACGAATAACAAAAAACAATATCCATAGTGAGAATACCGATAAAAGTTAGAGTAGAATCTCACTATGGATAGGTTTTTGACATTTATACGAGCCTCGAATGGATCTTATGTGATCTGGGCTTATTTTGCAAGAAAAAACAATAGAAAAGAGATTTATGTTTTGTTATGTTTCCAAAAAAGGTTTATCTCAGTTTAGAATAGATGAATCTCAGCTCGATGCAGGTATATAAAGAATTGAGGCGAGCTTCAAGCTCGCTTCAACACCACATGTTAATGTAGTAGTCTACGAACAAACCCCCTTTTTGAAGTTTTTTATTATTATTTTGACAGATCGTCTTTCAGTTGTTCCAATTTTTAAATGCAAAAATCTGGCCACTGCGGATCGTTTTGTTGGGAATTTCTCACTTTACTATATATGAAATGCGAACAAAACGCACGTAATAACTCTGCTGGTTCTTAAGACATGGACGACGAAAAAAGGTATTAAAAACGATCGAATGACCACACTGACATCTTTCTCAAAACCATGAATCTAGAATCTGGATTCTAAGACTTAAAAGTCAGAACTTTTAATTTTGACAAATCAAAGTGATCTCAAAAATATCCGTGTTTTGTTGGAAAATCTATCCATAGTATAGAAGGGTCTTACACGAAAAACAAAAACAATATCCATAGTATGAATACTACCGATAAAAGTTAGAGTAGAATCTTGCTAGGGATGGGTTTTTGACATTTATACGAGTCTCGAAAGGATCTTATGTGATTTCGTTCTCAAATATTGGCACGATTATATTTCATTTGAATCTTGATGGCTGTGTTCGTTGAGTAGTTGTGCATTTGAAATCATGTGTTTTCCATTGGAGAAACAAATCAAACTCTTACTGTTCATATTATTTAGTTTTGCTAATGAAAATGGGCTTAGTTTGCAAGAGTAGAAAAGATAATTAAGTCTTTCAATGTTTTCACTAAAGGTTTATCTTAGTTTAGATTAAATAAATCTTTTTTTTCTTCAAAAATTTTGACTCGACTCCGATCCCCAACCGAAATCGAGTCGAATTAAGCTCATTTGAACTCGATTCAGGTATATAAAGAATTTAGTCGAGCTTCAACACCACATGTTAATGTAGTAGTCTACGAACAAATCCCCTTCTTGAAGTATTTATTTTATGTCAAAGCTGCAATTGTTAAATGAACTAGTTTTATAGAATCTTAATTTCCAGATGTTTTCTTACCATTTCTTCTTAAAAATTGTCCATTTTATTAGTTTTAGTTAGTTTTTTTTTGCTAAAGTTAATTTTAACTTTTAATTTTCACAAAATTTTCTTCCATTTGTGTGTTTTTTTTATTATTATTCTAACAGATCTTCTTTGAGTTGTACCAATTTTTAAATACAAAAATCTGGCTACTGTGGATCGTTTTGCTGGCAATTTCTCACTGCATTTCATAAGGAATACCAAAAAAACGCCCTTAATGTCTAATAGGAATTTGTAATTTCATAATCATACGTTTTTGAAAGGTCTAAATTAAAATTTAGAAAATCTTATTATTATGTTTTTTGATGAACAATTATAAATTTAGGTAATCCCTGTGCCACCTTAAGTTCTTATATTTTCTTGCGAAGAATTGACAAATTTTCCAAAAGTAATAATCTTGTCATGAAAGGTTCTTTCTTAAAAAAACAATTCGGAATCAAAACTATAGGTTGGGAGATGTAAGTCCCTACGAGCTGTTGTGCCACCTATGTATTGATTTATTTTAATTACAATATTATTAATTAACATAATTTAGGTAGAAAGTTTATTATGTTTTTTTCTTAATAAATTTTAGCATTTTTTGGACACTAAACGACATTTTACAGAATTTTTGTAAGTCCTTAATAAGTTGCTAAAAATCAATTATTTAATCTTCTTAAACATAAAACAAAATTTCCTATCGATGATGGACTTGAATTTCATTACTCTCATTACTTTAAGAAGTCTCAATACCTGCAAAGAACATAAACATAAAAACAAAAACACGAATAATAAAAACTTTACAAAGGTACAAAACATAAATTATAAACCTGGCTCCAATTATTCATAGAAAAGCAAAAAGTTTAAAATTTATTCTCCTTCTCCCTTCAATCATATTATGAACTTTTTTACCACCACCTCTTACTCACTCTCACTGTTTTTCCGACTTGATCTAAATCTCATCGTCTATAATAATGTACCTTTCATTTGCCACGTGTAAATTAAATTATGTAGTCTTTTAGATTTTTCTTCGTTCGTTCTTACTTTTCCTTGGAAGTTTTTTTTTCTGGTAAAGATATGATTGACATATCGCATAATTGGCATTTCAGATAATTGACGTCATGCTGCATATTAAATCTTAAATTTAGATTGACACATTCATATTTTGTTTTGCTTGGTTTTCCTTAAGACACATTTCACTTTAATTATGAAATTGGTTTAAGGAGTTAATATTTACGGTGGTGATGGAAATATGCATATAGGAGGAATTATTATTGACCGGAAAGTGAACTGTGTAAAATTAGCAGGAGTGTATTTTTAACAGCTCCCTGTATTGTGGTAGACGAAGTTAAAGATGTATGTATATTGGTTTATTAGAAGCTTTTGTTAAGAAATCGATTGCAACTTCTTTAAGCGATGATAATTTTAAATAGATGCAATACAAAAATGTTTAAAATAAATGGTGAACAAATAATGGAAATACCTTTCTTTAATTTCATTTGATATGTCAAAAGATTCGATTTTTTATTAAAATTGGTTACTTGATTCTTTAATACTTGGTTTGCATAGACTCGAACGTTCTGACAGTTAAATTAATTTGTTGAAAATCGACGTTTTCTAAACTATCATTGTTTAATTATGAAAGCATGCCACGCGGTTAGGCGTATTCTCAAATGACATTTGCAGAAGCTGTAAGGACGAGGAAGAAGAAAACATAGCCCTATTCTCCTGTTCACGTGGATTGTATATTCGATTCCCGTTCACACTGCCTTTGCATTCTGCTATCCATCGGGTGAACTACATTATCCCAAACCAATTTGATATTCACGTAAACAGCTGTTAATGTGACAATCTTGAGAATGTTGAATAAATTGTTTTGATTAATACGAAAATTAATCCAATTGTTTAGTTTGTGTAATTTTTGGAAATGGTCAATATTGGACTTTTTATTCCAATTGTCAACAGAGGAATAAGAGAATCCTCAAACAGAGAGCTTCGGAGAAATGTTAGAAAGTGTCATTCTTCCCCTAAAAATGTTAATCATCTTTTATTTATAAAACAAATATTCTTAATTGAGCAATAAATTAGTTTTAACTTACATTTTTTTAACAACAATTAGCAAACCAGACGTCAAATGAAACATCCGCTGCATTTCATATGCTGATCTGAATTATATAAAACGAATTCTTTCACGTAAATAGAAGAATACTGCGCAGTATTACCGACGTTAAAGACATACACAGATTCAATCGAATGAATAGCAGAATAGTAATTAGTAAAAATTCAAGTAAAATTCCCTCGATGAATAGCAGAATATGCCTGACAGTTCTTTACCCTCCTTTGCAAATATCCTGCCTTAGCTCAAAAACGTAAGGCCTCCTAGTAGAATTCTTCACTAACGATCTCAAATATAGTAACATAATTAGCCTTGCAAGTTTCGTAAGCGACTTAAATTGATTTCATTGAGCTCAAAAAAACGCCTCGAAATTCATGTGGTAACACAATGTGTACAAAACTACTGAATTAAGTGTTTCTTACTCCATCATACACAGCCACTTCAACCTAACTTAACTAACCTAACCATACAATGAAAAAATGAAGTTTAAGCTGTTTTCTGTCCAAATATTCAAAACATTGCATAACTTAAGTAATATTTTTTATAGTTTTTGTTGAAACCACTGTCAATTGGATTTTCTAAAAATGTTAAATTGTTAACATTAACATATTGGAGCATATTTATAAGTGCTGATTTTGTATTTACTTTACTTACTTAAGGGGCATAGTACTACGCCTACGAGCCATAGTGTGCGGTTTCCGGAGATGTGTTTCAGCTGCCTTCAACTCTTGCCTAGTGACGCTGATTCCTACTCGACTGACTGCATTGCTTGGCTTGCAATGCAGTCGTTAATCATCCGAAGCGTATGTCTAATCCATTGCAACATTCGCCTTCGTATAATAGAGTCTATAGGTTCCTGACCTGTTGTTCTATGATATTCTGTAACGAAGACATCTCTTCACGAGGGTTTGCAGCTTTCTTTTAATGGTTAAAGTAACCTCCCAAGTGCAACACCCATTTAGAAGAACAGATTCGACATTTGTGCGACGGAGCCGTAGCTTTGTTCTTAAGCTGATAGAGTTATTCCTAGAAATGTCTCTTTTGTTCGGTTCCGCCTTCGATACTTCCAAGGTATTGAAAGCTCTCCAGTTTTTCCACCGGTTGCAAGAAAGTATTTATTTAAAAGGATGATCGGGTTCCTAGGCTGATCATTTTTGTTTTGCCGGAATTAATTTTCAGCTAAACGACTTCTGCTTCTCTCTCCACATTTGTTGTCTCTCTCCTCCATCTCGATGGAGATCCATGATCCTATGAGAGAGTAAGCAAACATCGTCCGCGTGATTCAATTGCTTTAAATAGGATGTCAAAGTCCGTTGGATCCCTCCACTACCTAACAAAGCTGCGCGCAATAAATCGCTTATCACCAACAAAAACAATATTGGCGACAGAATACGGCACTGTCTGACTCCGCAACGGATTTCAAAATACTCTAAAAACCTACCATCGTGATTTTGTATTTGCTAAACTTAACTCCAATTTATGTTATTCATAGAAAACTTGGCCCCATTTTAAAACAATAACTTGAAACCTAACTATAAACATGACAGAGAATATGTCTTTTGTAAAAGGTATCGCTGCAATTAAGAAACAGCCCAATTTAATATTGACTGCAAAAATATTAAAGATCAACCATCAAATAAAGGCCTACCAATATCTGGAAGCCTGCAAGTCTTCCCAGTTTCTTGGGTGTTAAATTGTAATAAAAGTGGAAAAATATTCAAAATTGTTCACAGAAAAGCTTCGATTGTGAACTTGAAGTGAGTAGTAGTAAAAAGAGCATTTTTGTTTTCTGCCAAAATAACTTTTTATATCTTGCGAGGTACACAGTTCCAATATCAAATAATAGTTATTTTTGTTATCTTTCAAACAAAAGCTTAATTATTCCCCTCAACAATTCATATTTGGATAATTTAAAGGTTTTAAAAATTGATGTATGTTGATTCCAAAAACAGCATATGTCAGCATTGATTTTTCAAAGATATTTGTCTACAAGAAGCAGCTAAAAAAATTACGTTTTAAAAGAACTAAAATCCAAATATCTCGAGACCTGGACTCTGGAAAAGAATAATGAAGCTTATATTATAAAGCCTTCACAAATACCTTTCAATACATAATGCAATTATTACCTTTTGTTTCTTCCAAGATAGAAACAGTTATTTTGAAGGAAAACAGAAATTCTTTTTTAAATACTGGTAAAGTTTCAAGTTTAAATATCTTAGCTTACCTTTTAACGATTTTGAAAATGATGATACTCATTTTACACTCTTGGTGAACGCTCCATAGAAAATTGGCATTCCCTTTAGAAATTTTGTTTGGGTACATATTCATATTTAAAAACAATTTTTCAATGCGTTAACAGTTCGTGAGTGGCACTTGAATCACGGGGACTGAAAACCTTAAAATTCTCGGTATGTGTATCTAAAACCACCTCCTGTGGAAGGGTCACATACGCGATGTCACAAAAAATTCCAGGAATGTTAATCAGTATACCCTTAGGTCGTACTGTCAAGTACAGAGATTCGTTCTTTGGCCGCACTAGGTGAATGTCTTTCCCAGTCATTGCAATAATTACAGGAATTTAAAACTAATGTTCACCGACACCTCCTTCAAATCCTCTCTTTCTTCCCTAATGCTCAAACTGTGTCGTGGCATAATAATAGTAGGTATCAAGAATGCAATTGAGTCTGGGCTTTTTATTAAAAAAAAAACAAATGTTTCACTTTTTTGTTATAGGAAAGAAACACCCACCGCATTTGTTCTAAAGCTCTAACTGCACACAAATTAACTTAGATTTAAAGGACATTGAAACGTCGAGGAACGTCAAAATTTTCAACAAAAAAAACACTAATTACGTGGATGTTCTTCCTTAATTTTGAAAATCAGACCATAAAGGTCATGAAAACATATGAAAACTTTTACAGAACTTGGGACTTACACAAGTTTGATTCGAGAATAAACCAAGTCCGCAACCAAATTGTATATAACAGTTGTAAGTAATTCATAGGTATAAAGAAGAAAGTAATAAAAATGAATCCTTACCAATATTTACTGAAAATCTTGTAAAATTCCGAAGAAATTTCAGAAATCCAATATAATCTTTATTATGTGGACTCTAATTCCAAGCAAACCAAACCAATCTCCTCCTTTTTCGATGATTTTAATCAAGAAATAAAATTTAAATATATAACTTATTGATAATTAAAAAAAAGATAAAACACCACAAAAACCACACGCTTATATGCCAATGCAAAACTTCCAAAAGTATAAAATGATGATATCTTCTTTCGTCGAATCTTCTTGACATTCATGAGAAATCATTACCCATAAAACAAACAACTTCCCACAAAAATATATACAAGCTTAACATCCCTAAAAGACCCTGTTAACGACTTTTCTTTTTGTATTTCTGCTAGAAAAACAAAAAAAAACAATCACATTTAAATTTCCCAGCTTGATATATAATTTCTTATAACTACTTCGAATAAATAATTACGTTTTTTTGTTGAGTATATACATACGTCGAGTTGTCATCAGGACCTCTCTCTACCTTCCTTTGTTTTGTTTTCTGTTTGTTTTTTCATTCATTCTTTAGGAACATGAATCACCAATGTCTAATGAGATATTCTTACCACCAGCATTATAAACCTCCCAGTATCTGTTCAAATGTTTCCAACTCAAAACTACTTAGTAGTCCATAAAAAATGTCATAGAAGCTTTCCGTTTTCCTGATCCCTGCTGACATTATGCATAAATATAATAAAGAAAAAAGGAACCAACTATATACTTAATCTATCTTCTACAAAAGGACATAAAGCTAAAGGAACCACTATCCTTGTACGCTTATACCTAAACATATCTATAAAAAAAAACTCCCACGACCTTTTGTTAAAAAATTCATTGCTGGCCCACCCATCTCTCAAGCTCAAGCTCAAACCCTCCCCACCCCCAAAAAAATAAAAATAAAATATATAAAAAAAAAGAAATAAAAAATGCTTGAAAACTTTTAGTGAAGTCTCTTGGAAGTATTCATTTTTAATGTCAATTTTATATTGCTTCCGCTACGTCGTCGTAGTCGTAGTCGTTGTCGGGATCGGTCTCAAGCTCCTGCTTTTACTCCTACTACGACTCTGACTCTGAATCGAGCGCTAGGGGTTGTCATGAGAATTGGGATTGAGTTTGGGATTGGGATTGGCATTGGGATCGGGTCAGTGGAAAAAGCTTGGCATTCATCAGAACAGGACTTAGCAGCATGGATAATGGATATATGCGTATTTGGAGTGATAGCAGGAAGCACAGCCCTTACCGTATTCAATTCATGTATGAAGGATATTATACGTTTGGTATTGTTCCTGTGATATAACTCTTATCCCTCTGTTATTCTTCCAGTCAACTGAGTAAATTAGCATTTAATTGGATTTTATGGAAATTTTCCAAAAATAAACACATTATGAGGTAAACGGAAGTATTTTTTGTGGCTTTTCGGTGTTTAGTTTCGTAACTTCCTATAAAAGGGTTTTTCAAAAATTTTCAACATTTTCATCATCTTTTTTTTGACAAATATTTGCAATTAGCCCCGGTGCATATTTTAGATTTGATCTAAAAGTTATATAAAAACTTTTATTTTCAATCAGGAACCGGATGTAGATGTAATACATTTGTACATCACATATTTTTGTGCGTTCGTATGGGTATAGCAACATTCGCACAAGTTTTAGTTACCCACAGCAACAAGCTGCCAGCTCAACTCGACTCGACTTGGCTGTTCATCGGAGGGGATGATTTATGAGATATCAGGGTAGGTTTTTTAGTTTGTTGTTGTGTAAGTATCTATGTATGTGTTGTGTATATATAAAGGAAGGTAGATATACAAGGACATTATTATGGTAATTAATTTAAAATGAACCCTTTTTTGTTTTAAAGTTTATCACAGATTGATAAAAAATAACCTTTGTCGTATCACTTTTGTTCTCCTATCCACAGAAGAGACAAACCTTTCCTTATGATGCGATGCAAAGAGCTACAAAGTTATAAACTAAAAAAAGGGAAAGATGTATAATATAGAGAAGTTTCGCCTTAGGGGTCAAGGCATTGTGTATAATATCCCTTATGGTGACGTTTTTTTCTTTTTTTATTATTATAATTTCCCTTTTGATATATTGATTTTTTTTTGTTGTTGTTGGTTTGGTTTAAGTTGATTTGACAATAAAAGTTTTTGTTTTTTAATAAAATTTGAAGGATGTCCTGTGTGTGTATGGGTAAAGGTAAAATTAAAATTAAGGAAGGAAACAGCACACCGGATCGTGTGGTCGTATATCTACTTAGGGTGTCATGGTTATTGGTTATGATAAATTAAGTATGTAGATAGTTGAATTTTGATTGATTTTGTGTAGGTATCGAATTTTAGACAAGTTCTTATTTTTCGTCCTTAAAGGGAAAAAAATTGTATTTTTTTTAGTCCTTGACTTCTATGTTTTTTTGTTGCTTTTTTACAAATTCTCTTATCATTGATGCTTTTTTAATTCATTCATTTTTCATTAGACATTTTGTAATTGTTCCAATTTTCAAATTGAGAATTCTGATATTTCTAGACGTTTTAAGTTTCCTAGAATTGAAACAAATGGTTTTTGGAGACATCGTTTTTAGTCACTAATATCTGAAGAAGTTTATTGGCTCCCAATAAACTTTTTTGTGGAGATAACATTAAAATGTGCAAAAAAACTCAGCATTTTATAAAATAAAAAAAACAAATCAGTTAACTTCCAATGTTTCACAAACTAATCACGTTATCGACTTCAATAAATTGTGCCGTCCTACAGAAATCAGAGTCAAATATTTTAATATTTAATATTTTACGAAAATATATTCCAACAATATTTATGAAATAAAAAATAATGTTTTTGGCGTTTGGTTTGATTTTAAAAAAACGAATTGAAATTTTAAGACCTTAATACAAAATTCTACTTAAAAATTCTTTAAAAAAATTCGACTCGAATGTCTTGAGAACGTAAAAGACTTTATTGACTTCAAACAATTTTTCATCGTACAAAAAATATTGTTGCCAATTTTTGGTATTTTTTGTGGAAGAATCGATTTGACAGTTTTTTATTAATAAAATATAAATCTACAAAAAAAAACACACTTAATTTGTTTAACTTCCTGAGTATGTATTTCCACAAAAACTACCATCAGCTTAAAATAGTTCATTCCGTAACTTTTGAGTTTCCATAAATGACAATGTGTATTATTTTTAAGACACATATTGGAAGTGTGGGTCATATAATTTTTCATTGATTAATCTTTACTAATATTATAAAGGTGAAGAGCATGTTTGCTAGCTTGTTTGTTTGAACGCGCTGATCTCAGGAACTATCCGTCCGATTTGAAAAATTTGGTCAGTGTTAAACAATCCATTTATTAATGAATATATTATATACAAGCTATATAACATCACGCTAATGCTAATATAAACGTAGCGTCAATAACGATTGTTTCAAAATGGCAGAAAGGATTTTTGATTGAATTTTATGTTACAAATTGTAAATTAGAGTAAACTATAAACAATCAATTCACAGTTTTTGTATAAACCAAAAATACTGAAAAAAATGTAAAATTGTAGGAACAAAAGTTGAAATTCTCTTCAGAATGCAATGAAAAATAACGTTTTTAGTATTTGGTGTCGTTTAAAAATAAAATCGAATCAAAAGTTTTATTGAAAATCTTAAAATTAAACTCTTCTTAAATTTTTTAAAAATATTCGACTCAAATGTCTTGAGACATTGACTTTCTTACATAAAATATTATTGCTAATTTTGAGTATTCTTTATGGAAAATCCAATTTTTATAAAAATTGTAAACCTACAAAAAATACAACTAATTGTTTTAACTTCCATAGCATTTCGACAGAAAACAGTATAAGCTTAAAATTTTTCATTCCATACTATTTGAATTTCCTTAAACGACAATGTTTTGTATTTGTAAGGCACAAAGTAGGAGTTTGCAGTGTATGATATATCCCATCTTCTTTTTTCATTTAATTTTTTAATGATAAATACATTTATATTATAAAGCTGAAGAGTATGTTTGTTTGTTTGTATGTTTGTCTTCTTGTTTGTTTGTTTGTTTTAACGCGCTTATCTTAGGAACTACATGTCCGATTTGAAAAATTCTTTCATTGTTAGATAGCTCATTTATTGAGGAAGGCCATATGCTTTATAACATCACGCTTAAACTTATACGAACAGAACGAAAAAATAATGTTTCAAAATCGGGGATTTATATTTTGACGGAATTGTTCCTCTTTAATAGTTATAAACAAGTTTCCGGAAAGCATAATATTTATGTATGTCTATCTTTAAAAATTGGCTAACTTACCAAATTTGTTGTTAAATAAGGCATACGAGTAACGGCGCAGGGTTCAGCTGATTATTTATAAGAACTAAAAATACTCAATATTCTAAATCTCAAAAATTTGCTCTTTTCATTTTTCAAAATGAAAGTTGAAAGATCATGAACAACTCTATTTATTTCGATGACTCAAATAGTAAACCACAAGGTCATCAAAATTTAAAAATTGTTTTAGAATAAATAATAAGTTTCATTAAAATTCAAAATATTTCACGAAGTATTCAAAAAAGCACTTCTATGTCTAAAACGTAATGATTAGACGAAGAAGTCGTTACACAAACAAGATTTACTTTGAAACCATTTTGCCCTTTTGTGTTCAAAATAGATGGTTTAGCATTTCTTCAAGATTTATATAAAGCACGTGAAATATAAGAAGTTATATAAATTTAATCAGAAAACTGAAAATTTGGATAATGGATTTAAAAAACCATTACTAATTTTATTGAAAAGAAAAACTATTTCATGTTATATATCCTCAAAAAAACTTTTATATGTGTGTTTTTATTCGAATTTTAAGAAATTAAAACTAGACGTTATAGAATGATTTTGAAATCACTTTTGAATTAAGTCATCATTTGATTGCCAGGAACAAAACCTTTTCGACCAGTGGAATTCGTTAAAGGTAATCTCTTACTACTTTTTTGTGTGGACTTTAAGATAATCCTTCTTTAAGAAAATCCATAAAATTCAAATTTCCACAAAGTCAAACTCGTTGCAAATTTTGGGGAGAATTGATCTGCAATTTTGTGGCTAAAACCTTTGGTTCGATTGTACCAAAATGTACCGCAACCTGAAAGCTTTTTAAAGTCAAATTCTGAACAATTGCATTAAAATCTCATCTGTTTAAATAAAATTCCAATTATTGCGAACTTTAATTGGTTCTACTTAAATGAACCTTCAATTTCTCATTACTTATTATAAATACAATATGATATGGTACCCACTTATACATATATATATATAATATATATATGTATAGTATACTTTCATACATATTTATATGCTGTTTTTTTTATTCAAATTGAATATCAAGAGAGATATCCGACAGATTGAAAGACAGTCTGGCATATTATTTTTCCCAGAGAATGATGTATCTCAATTCGATATACACCATCCATCTTTCCATCTTCCGAAATTACTATAAAAGACCAACAAGAAAAAATATACGAATATATCGTATATGTATTTATGTACAGTACATATATGAACGTCCTACTGATGGCAGACAAAACATTTTGATTATAATAAACATTCATCTTGATATATACAAAATATAATATATGTACTCGTATAGTATAAATGTATATACTATTATCTAGGTAAGTAAGATACTTACAGCTATGGCCAGAATAATAGGAACAAAACTAGGTTTTTGGTAACTATGTCCTTAAAACATTTAATTCTAATGTTTAATATTTTATTAATGTTTCTAAACTTGTGATTTTAAAAAGAATGTTTGCAGTCCATTGCAGGCTTAATAAAAGACGGAAGAAAAAACAGAAAAAATTGATTTAAACTTCGAAAGAAGTTGCCAATTAATTGTGCTTATTTCGACAACGTATTTCACTTCAAATGGTCCGTTAACTTTAATTTTTGAATTAGCTTGTATGAGTGTAAACCAAAGAGATTCTTACGCAAAATACGTCATAATGTGATCAGAGTAATGTCTAATTCTCGAGAACGCAGTTTAAATTTTTGCAACGATATTTTCAACTGAATTTTGTCTACTTGGGCTAGAACTAGAACCGAACATTTAAATTAACGTTCTTCAAGTTGCGGCCACCGACTCTGAATTTCGGTAGAAATTTTCTATAATTTTAAGACGTGCGTTGCTGATGAAGACATTGTACTTCACCATATTTTGTTAATGTTGAGTTAAATGAATAAATTGACATTGACATTTAAATGATTAGTGAATGGATGTGTTCATGAATTCGAAGTTGTCAAGTCTCTATTTAAGAAAACCCGATATTAGATAATGATGTAGTTGAAAAATTCTTATTTTAATTTAATTCTATTTTCCAGAGAGCCGCTGAGGAGTTCTGTACCACATTTCAGTGACCATTCTCCAATCCTTGGTTTTATTAGAAGGCTTATGTCTACTCTTTTTAATCTTTTGATAAATTGAACGGTTCGCAATAAGATTCCGGTCCATTTATTGAAAACACCACTCAAAAACAAAAGTTTTGTTTGTTTTGAAATAAGAGCTTCCTTAACATTTGAGAATACTTGCAATCGTTGTCTTGCTTAAAAAAACACTTAAAGGGGCACATTTTTTAAGGCAACATTCTATAGCATGTTGACATATACTAATTTTTTTCCATAATGAAGACTTTTTAATGTCTTTGACAGCTTATTTGTGGGTCATAATCTTGCTACAGATTTTTGATGGAATAAATAGATTAGTTTAAGATTCTCTTATTTAAAATGCTCTGTCTTTTTGAGTCATTTTGAATATTTTTAGTTTATATGTTCTCACTCTTAATTATGCAATGCTAAAAATTATTAAAGATATTTTAAAGGGAACGGACCCCTCAAGAGCCCAACGAAAAAGCATAATTTAATAATTTTAATTTCTTACAGAAAGAAACATAGAGAAGATAATAAGAACTCTAAGATATGTTTTAGTCACATTTTAAACTTTATTAACAATAATAATTACTTTCGAAAAATCTGTTTTTGGCAACGAAGGGTCTAGGAACGGTCAGAGTCTTATTGCGTTATCCGCTATTTTCAACTAAAAGCAACAATTTATGTTTTTTTCGTTAGGCAAATTCCAAAATTTAGACAAAAAATTATGAAACATTTTTTTCTAAATTATTTGTTGATAAAAAAGGTCGTACAAATTGGATTGGTCACGAAACTTGCTTGTCTTGGAAAAAAAGCCTACCACAAATCATTTAAAACTTCTTATTTCCAATTTGAACCAAATTAAGGGCGTGAACAGAAGGCCGGATCGACACCATTGTGATGTCAAATATCAAAAACTAGAGTTCGAAATATATTTCAATATTTCATGTGTGATATATCGGGATTTTCAATAAGAGCGCTAAAAAAGTATTTTTTTAAATAAATCAAAAACGGTTTTGGATATCAATGAAATTCTTTAAATGCTGTAAAAGTACATTCGATGCCATTATGTATGGAACTTAATTTCTTTTGCATGGCTTTCACGGGCACGCTTGCAGAAGTCCAGACGCTGAACCCAATTTTCGACGATTTTCAAGTATAAATCTAACAATACTGCTGCAATTTCATGTACGATATTCGTACACAGTTTATAAATTGTCGCTGGCTTGTTGGCATAGACCATAGACTTGACGTAGCCGCACATTAAATAGTCTATCGGTGACAAATCCCACGACGGAGGCGGCCAAGCGACTGCACCATTTCGTGAGATAACACGTTCTCAAAACTTGGTTTTCAATAAACTGATTGTGACATCCTATTGGAACCACATATCCTCCAAGTCCATATCATCATATCAGCCAAAAATATTCGGTTATCATTGAACGCTAGCGATCCCCATTCACGTGCCAGTTTTGATCATCACGAAAGAAGTACGGCCCTTAAACCACACCAAACCATATTTTTTTCGGGATGCATAATGACTCATGAAGTACGTGTGGATTGCTGCCTGAACAATACCGCATATTTTGTTTATTAACGAATCCAGCCAACCAGTAATGAGCTTCATCGCTAAAGATGATTTTTCAATGAAAATCCGAATCATTTTCAAGTTGTTGCTTAGCCCAATTCACGAACTTACGACGCTTCTGGTGGTTAAGCGGCTTCAGTTCTTGCGTCAATTTAATCTTATAGGGATGTAAGCCAAGATCTTTTCGCAAAATTCAACACAACGACGTCACAGCGATTTCGGTAGTAAATTTTAATGATTTCACGTCGTTGTTAGCTCGTATATCTTTCCATCATGAAATTGCAAACTTTCTTGAAGAGAAATGTGCTCAGAAATATGTATATAGCGTCATTTTCTATTCCTGTCGCTCTACATTTGTAGCGTCCCTGTTGAAAAACCCTGTAGTTCATATGTGCATCGAGTTAAAAGCAGTGAAATTAAGAACTGTCCCTATTATTTTGGCCACAGCTGTATAGTATATTGTGTATATGGTTTACAGATGAGAAAATGGAGAATAAAATGCTTTTGCTTTGAATGATGCTCATAGAGCATCAATAATAATCTTCATATTATAATACCTCTATAGTATACTTCATACCCTCCGCATATTATATAAATCCTCATATTTGGTCTATGGAAGGCATCAGCCATTCTTCTATAGATTCCACATACGATCCAGAACCCGATCCCCATCCGTATGATGCAAGATGGGAGATGGGAGCTTAAAAGGGTGTGTTTTTAATAATTAATTTCTAAATTATGCTAAGCGGTCTATTCGCACTGTCTTCTAAGCTAATTCGTTGTGCTTTACAAAACTTTGCAACAATGGCTAGGTATTTATCAAATTTTCATTTTATACTCTTATAGTCCTCTCGTAAAGTCTCGTACAGTCTTGTTGTCTAAGGTTCTAGGTAACTATACAAAACAATTTTCAAAAACACATGAATATTAAGTTTCATACATAGGTACATATAATATTATTTAATATGATGCATGTTCGCCATCTGAGTTGTGTCTTGAGTCTTGTATTATGTGCTGTGCCGTGGTGTGGTGTATGCAAAGTAGGTACACAATATTTTATAATTATTCTGGTTTTACACAAAGTTCGTTCATATACGTAACTCTACGGATCTTGCTGCGTTCATATTTTCTAGGCACACAAAACACAGGTTATTCTGCTAAGTTCTCATGATTCTGCATCTGCATCTTGTTATTTTTCTTTTGTATGTCTTCACATTTTCAACCTAATTTTCTTGAGAATGTTAAACGCATCTACTCTATAGTCACATGTAGATAGATAAGGGTAACTTCTATAGATACAACAAACTATCTATGTTTATTGTTTATAAAACAAAATACGCCCACCCGCATCTCATACAATATATGACGATGGTCTGGTTTAAGATGTAAATTTAATTTTGCTTCGTCGCGTTGTTTGCGCTCGTCCCTGAAACAAAAACAAGTAATTTATTTTATAATTCGAGGTGTATTATGATAATATGATTTTATTATGATGTTTCGTTTTTCGTTCGTTGTCAACCGATATTAAATTTCAAAACGCTGAAAACGCCCATTAAGATATAGATGCACGCTGGTGTTTAATTGAGATGTATCGGTTGTGTTTATAGGAAAGCATTAAGCCTGACAAATGATACAGTGAAGGATAGGAAGGTGTTCTGTGGACCACTAGAAATGATCGAGTATCATCATCAAGAGCCAAAACTTGATGTCTAAATTTATCCATACTATATTAAAACTCAAATGTCGAATTTATTAGGCGTGACATTATATGCCTAGGTGTGTTATGAGTTCTTCGTAGAGCGAATTGGCAACACTGTTTTTATTAATAATTAATTTGACAGTTGACAGATGAGTTTTGTTTAGTAACTTGCTCTTCCACCAGGTATACCCAAAGGCGGTTGTATAATCAATAAACTGTAAAAAATTTCTGTCCACTATTATCAGTGTTAGTTCAGCCTATTTTCCACTTAATAAATTTGACAGATGAAAGATATTTTGTTTCATTGGATACGCTGGCTGACATAATCATCTAGATTTTGAAGAAATTATTCTTAAATGACACTTCATAAGTGATGCCAACGCGATGATATTTTACATCGGTTGTTTTTCAAGAGTTTGATAACTTCAAATATTTATATACAAGACAGAAATATTGATGGAAATAATTTTGTGTTATTATAGTCTGGTAGATAACTTAATGGTATTTTTTGATCAGTATGGCTTAAATATTGAAATCCAATGTTTAAAGAAAAGCTTGTTTGTCAGTATAAGCCAATGAATTAACAACATACCCCAATGACTTCATTCACGATACGTAAAGTCACATGCAGGATCGAAAAGACAATTTAGCAGAACTACTTCAAGAAATAAAGTCTTCAACAAATTTTTTTAGCAATAAATTGATGGTAAAGTGCGCTGGATGACAAGTTCCAGAATCTTGAATTGGCAGCATTGTTTTTATTAATAATTAATTCGACAGTTGACAGATGACCTTTGTTTAGTAACTTTTGCTATACCACCAGGCTATCTAAAGGCCGTTGTGTAATCAATAAACTGTCAAAAATTTCTGTCGACTAGCATTAGTGTAGTATTGAGTTTTCACTTACGATGGCTGACATAATCATCTAGATGTTGACAAAAATTGTTTTTAAATGTCACATGATAAGTGATTCCAATACAGTTGATTCTTATATCGGTTTTTTTTTAAGAGCTATTCAAACTTCAAATATTAATACAGAAATATTGTTTGAACTAATTATTATTTACTATAATTTTCATTTTTATTATTATAAGTTGGTAGATAATTTCATGGCATTTTTTTGATCAGTCCAATTTTTCAATACTTTCTCCAATAAGTCTGGCTTTAAGACTTGCTTGACTTAACATAGCCCCAAAAATGGATACATGAGGCTAAGTCACACAAACGAGGAACCAAGTTTACAGGATCACTTATAGAAATAAATTGGTTACAAAATAACGATCTTAAAATAAATTGATGGTAAAGTGCGCTATATGTCAAATTGCATAGTATTCTTGGAAACAAACGCCGTCGAAAAAACAGTCTTCATGTCTAAATACCACCCATAATTCACTGTTAAGGCAATTTCTTCCTCATTTCGAAATAAATAAGAAAAGATGATGGCGCCAGCTGGTACACCACACAAAACAGTCAATTTTAACGGATCTTCTATTGATTCTTTAATTACTTGAGTATAGTGTTCGCTTTACGAGTAGTACATACCGAACTTTTGCTTATTGACGAAGCCGTATTAAATTTAAAACAAGATGCATCACTATACTCTGTTAATGGAAAAAGAGCTCTATGAACTTCGTAAACTCGTTTTTCAAAATAAATTTTCACAATTTAAAAAAGGTTGTTCTAAAGTCAAACAATCCAAATGTCAAAACTTCGACTCAATTGTTAAAAAATAGAGAAAAATCATCGAAACTTCTCATGCAGCTTAAAACACACCTTTACTTTAATTTTCAAATCTTTCAAAAATAAAAACACCCATTAGAAGCACTTATTAACTACCTTCAACGACGAAGGAATTGTTAAAAGGATTTATGTTCTTTTAAGCATAGTGTCAAAAAGTTCCACCCAGTTTGTGTCAAAATTCAACCTCTTATAATATAGTTATCAAAGTTATCTTGAATGTCTATGAATTTATAATTTAAGCCTTTTTTAAATAATATTCGTCTAGATAGCTAAAGGAGGTAAACCCTACTTAAAAAAAGAGGTTTATCCCTTTACTTTTTGGTCATGATGATACAATATTTACTTTTCTTCCTTGGGTTGTTTTCAAGAAGGAAAAAAGTTTGAATTTCAAACAAACAGCCATAGACTAAAGTTTAAAAATTATAGAAAAAAATGTATTACACATTTAGGTACCTATTGGAAGTTATTTTTTGATTATGTAGAAAAAAAGGACGAACAAGGATACGTATAAGTACAATAAGGTCTATAACCGTGTGTTGCGTTTGCTCCGCCGCGCTGGCTGGTTGCTGCCACTTTATATGTCCTAGACATTAAACTTTCTTTTGCTCTAAGCATTTTTCTTTACTCGCACAAAAGTTTTTTCAAGTCATCGTACCTAATGAGTTGTATTTATCTTTTATGTTAACCAAGAGTCAGAATGTAAAAAACAAAAGTCGTGCCTTTGAAAATTCATTGAAAAATTGTTTATTTCGAAGTAAGGTAAAGTAGAGTAACGTAAAGTATCTACCTATAGTCTTTACGTATGTAAACGTTTTTTTCTTGAGTTAAAAGTATTTTGTTCATGTTTCAAAAAAAGTTATAAGAAAAACATTATTTTGTTTTCTTAATTTTTAGATAAGTTTTGAATAAAACGTTGTTAATGTCTTAAGGGTCATTTCAACAAAAAAACTTGTGTATAAAAATGTCAATCGTATTATGTTTAGTAATTTAGGTCCAATTTTTCCAAATTTTAAATTAGTTTTATTTAATTTAATATACCTTTGTTTTTTTATTTTGTAGGAAAGTTAGATTTGATGAAAAAAAGCAACTCACAAGTTGACATTTCTTATTGATAAAGAATAGTTTCCATCTTTTTTCTAGTTTAAATCAAGGTTTTCAATAAGAGGTTTTATTTTGATATTTAAAAATCTAGTACTTCTTTGAAAGAAATCACTTAATGTTTATTACACAAGCTGTGTTTTTTTTTTTTTGAAGAAGTGAATAGCCGAGTTGAAAACATCAAGATTGAATACAATTTGGTCAACACTTAAATTATTTATAGAGGAAACAAATGGTTGGTATGTTAAGATGTAGAAGTAGATTGTGCTTTTCGAGTGCAGACGTGTTGTGAGATGTGTTTTAAAAATTAATTTTAATTAGGTATGCCAAGGCATTTTGAAATAAGGCGTCAAGTCTATCTATTTTATTTTATTTAGGATGCAATAAAAGAAAATTTTCAAAATTTCAACAATTTCTAATCCCAATGCCTGCAATATGCTTGCTGGCAAAAAAAGGTCTAAATTCTTATGTGGACATTTACATATTTAACAAAAGAAGATACAAAATATTTTCAACAGCATTGACACTTATCCTATACTATTTAAAAAATATGTTTTCTGATAGATAAACACTAAATACAAAGTATCGTACAAATAGGATATATGAAAAATCGATATTTTTGATATTTGACATTTATTTGAAACCGCTGCAACTACTAAACGCTTGCTTGCTGACTTAAGAATAAAAGTAGCTTTAGCTCATTTGTAGAAAATTTCATGATCTTTAAAGTCTAGCTGAACATTTTTTTTTGTAGTAATTCAGTTTAAAATTTTCAGCCTAAAACCTGGATTTTTGTGCAGAAAAACCTCAATAATTTTGTATATTCACAAGGGACTTTTTGTATCTTATTTATAACGATGCCTTCAGTGTCTTTACCAATTTTCATTGATATGCTAATTTTGTTAAAGTTTTAAAAATTGTATGTCTCTTTGTAACAATTGTCTGACAAATCTGTGTTTCACAAAATATTAATAGGTGACAGTCAACATTACACATTTCAAAATAAGTGTACTAAAGTTGTTTTTAGAAAATAAAGCTATTTTATTCGCAAAATTTAGTTGTAAATCAACAAATTGTCACCAGTAACATTATTGTCAATGTTTATAAAATATTCCTCTGAATTTTAAATTTCTGCACCAGTTTCAGTATTGTACACCTATAAAATTCTTTACTTTTGCATGTCTTTTAATTGTACACCATTGTCGTAGTGAATTGTTCTATTATTAGGAATGGCGTTCTTTTTACTTTTCTAATGTCAAAATATTACTTATTGAAAATAAAACCCCTTATTGAAAGTACTCTAGAAATCAGATCAAGCATTCTTAAACTTACATTTGAATTAAGTCCGGAATAGTGGTTTCATAAAAAGTAAGCTGAAAACTCATTATAAGTTTCACCAAATGTCCTAAGGTCTTCTTTAATTTCGAAAGATAGAAGGTCATACAAATTATTTTTTTGCGATTACATTGGTCCAAAATTTCATAAATTTTAATTCCAACTTATCAATTTTTTCGTTTAGTTCAGGCTGTTTAAATATACCATTTTATAAATGTCAACAAAAACCACATAAGACGGTATTTTCAAAGCTAAGGTAAAACACAACATAGTTCTTAACAAACAATTGTAGCGTGATTTTGCAACGCACAAATTTGTTTGGTATAGATATGACTTGAAAAGTGTAGAATTTCTTATAACTTAAAAGATGGCTTTTGAAGTTTTGAAAAACATTCAATGTAATGCTTCCTTGGTTTTGAAAAATACTTAAATTGCTTATTGATTTTAGAGTCGGAAGATAATCAACAACCTTAGATAGGTACAATTTGATTGACATTCATATTCATTTCAAAAAAGAAAAGGATTTGAAATGATTCAAATTTTTCTAAATGACACATATCATTGGAACACTCTGTTTTGCAGCAAAAATTAGAAAGTTACTTAGGTATTTAGTCCTTACTAAGTATAGAATATGATGCAATATTTTAATATCTTTTCGGACTTTCAGTTGACGACTTTGAAATAGATAAATTTAATTATCTAAAAGTTAAGGATATTTCATATTCATTTTGCAAAGATCCATTAAACGAATTTAATGTTGACCGAATCGTTTTTTTATTTTAATTTTATTTCCCTATCAATTCGTATAAAAATTTTATATATGCTACAAAAAGTAATTTACGGCTTATTGAGTTTAGCACTTTCTTATCAATTCACTTAATAGGTATAGGATGGTGTAGCATGGCATGGCGGTCGGTGGTGGACGACTCCAATGGTGCCATATAACAACCAAACCAATTCGTGTCGTTAATTTCAATACGTGACTTCCGTTTCCTTAAAAGTCCAAGAGGAGGTGGGTCATAAATATCGACGAACAACCCTATTCTCGTTTAGCTAACGTAACGCTCCTCTAGCTGGCTGGTTAAGTTAACTGCTTTTTCTGTGGTGATGTCTTCAAGTCCTAAGTCCTAACTCATTTAAAACCTTTATATTTTTGTGTTTTATTAACTGGCTCAAAGTAAATATAATGCAGATGACTATTAAATGTATTTATGTGCGTTTATACTCGTACAACAACAAAAACCCTCTCTCTGTAAAATATAAAAAGGGGAGTTCCTGCTAATTTTGAAATCTAATGGAACTACTGAGGATTGTAG
Source organism: Eupeodes corollae (assembly GCF_945859685.1). NCBI lineage: Eukaryota > Metazoa > Arthropoda > Insecta > Diptera > Syrphidae > Eupeodes > Eupeodes corollae. Next base: position 887,289 of record NC_079148.1, on the reverse strand, counting down.
TAATAATTCTTAGGTACCTTCTACACTTTTTTGTATCTTTTACTCTGATGCTGGTTTGGTTTTGTTTAGACGATGGTATAAGCGGGCGGGCAACGACTTTTTTGTTACATACTCGTGGCATATTCGGAAGGTACGAGTACATACATATATAGAAGATCCATTTGAAACTAATTCACAAGCCACGGACTTTACATTAAATATTAAAATAAGCTCATAGGGATTCATTTATCTTTGCAGGATGTGGTTGTATATTTGTTTTAAGACAACGTTCTTCCATTAGCATATAGTATATGACTTTCATACATACATATATATATTCAGGATTTATATTTAGATATGGTAGATATTTGAAACAAAAGAAAAAAGGGCCAAATCTTTTTCATTTCAGTCTTTTGTTATAGCTTCTCCTAAAGTATACGCAACAACAAACAACATCAGAAACCAAAAACACCATAAATGCATTAATTTTTGATATAAATAATAATAATATGTTGGGTATGGGTCCCTTAGGTTCCAAATTCCAGGTATCCAAACCCAATGTATATGTATCTTAACTTCAATCATAATTTGAGCTAAGGTACACATAATATATTATATCCTCTCATATGTTTATAAACATACTCGTAGGAACAAAAATAACACTTTAATTTTCCAATTTCTTGAATTTGCATTGTTTGAAAAGATTTTTATTGACACTGTTTTTGAAAAAGCAAAACACCAGGGAACCTTTTTCTTTCTTGTTTTTTAAAAAATACACAACATGTGTACCTATGAATATACCTATACCTATGTAGGGGTACAATAAAGGTTAATGTTTAATTCCTGAGAAAATGCTATCAACCCATTGACATCTCATTTTGGTATAATGTTAATGGAAGTAACCTTTCATATATATATATATACTCAAGTATACCTAACATAGAAAGGGACAAAAACGAGCTGAATTATTTTAGGTTGAGAACCGCCTCAAAAAAAAGACTTAAAAGCTTTGATTCAAATATACGAGTAAGAGGAATATACGTATAAGCTTGAAGTTCAGGGTTATCAAGATAAGAAAAACATTCGAGTGCATTTTAGATTTTAATCAATTGACTTAAGGATTCTGGAATACCTGACACTTTGACCTTTTTTGTAATGAATTCCTGTAAAATATGGGTGCGTAGGAGATGATGGAATTTCTTTTTTTTCAGTGCTTCAAAACACACAGAAGTACTCAAGGAAAATAATAAGATTTTTTTTTGTAAATATTTATAAACCTTTCAGTGTGAGCTCTATTTTCGAGAAGGCACGTTGAAATATTTAGTAGCATTATAAATAAAAGCAAATTAAACATGCACTGTTTTGATTAAATGAAAAACGTTACAAAAATGAGATTAGGTATCAGACGAAAGTATAGGTTTTTCCAATAAGAGGTTTCATTTTGAAAAGCCCTCAATTTGGGAAGCTTTTTTAAAATTTGCCACTCTTTGATTTTTTACAAGTTAAAACTACACGCTATTTTGAAAAAAAAATCAAAAAACTACTATAAAAATGGGCTATCAAATTGCTCAACAAATCTTTTGGTTTAAAGCCTTTAAACTTTTTTTTTGGAGCCACGTGATAGATAAGGTCTATGATACTACTTCAAAACCATTTAACATAGAATTCGGGAAGTTATCCATAGAATTGCAAATGTGCAATTTGATGATGTACAATCTCATGAAAAGGATATAATGCTCAAAAACATAGAATTAATGGCGATTTGGTTAACATCTATTGTTAATGACAAACATTCTATTGTTTATGACAAAACAAAACAAAAATTAAATACATTCGTTTCAAAAAATACTAGTGTTTTTTTTTAATTTCAAATTGAAACCTTTTATTGGAAAAGCATTTATCTATGTTGAATTTGTATGTTCTTTTCGTATTTAAAAAGGTTTATTCTTATTTTTCAATTTGTTATATTTTTAAATAAAAAGCTTTTCATTTCAGCCGACTTAAGTTTTTTTACTTATTTTTCAAAAACTAAAGGGGTTATTACTTGACTTAAATTTTAAATTTAAACACAGCCTTAGGAAGTAGGATTTAAGAGAAGTACTGTAACAAATTGGCCATAAAGTTTAGAATTTTAAACTCGGAGGGAAAAACAGAGTTGGATAAGGCATTGCACATTCTTAATGTGCGGTTAAGAAAGAATCTCTATACTTGACTATACTTGACAGTAAGACCTACATTTACCTTACGAGTGAATTGAAAGGCATTTCTAAAAGTATAGGTATTAGGGATGAATTGTTTGAGGGGAAAGGGGAAATGAAACAGATTTAGTCGACAAAACATTGATTGTTAAAAAGGACGCAGAATTCAAAAATTACAATATTTTTTGCATATTTTAGAGAAGATGCAGATGTAAGTAAATAAATAACCCAAAGAAACGTTCATACTTTTCGGAACACTTACGTTTTTGAAAGTACGGAATTTTTTGGATTCACAAAAGTTGAAAAATTCACTACACTACAGTCATACGCACTAACCAACACGCCTTGGGTAATACACTTGAGTTTAGGTATATATGTAGTTTAAAGTGGCATGAATAAATTTGAGTCTTTACTGATATTATAAAGCTGAAGAGTTTCTTTGTTTCTTTGCTTGTTTGTTTGTTTTTTTGCTTGTTTGAATACAAGAATCTCAGGAACTACTGGTCCGATTTGAAAAATTCTTTCAGTGTTATATGTTTTAGTTATTGAGAAAATCTATAGTATATATAACATTACGCATAATACGAGGGGAGCACCAATAAAGAATATTTCTGAATCATAAACTATTTTTCCTTTTGAGAACTTAAACTGCGTGCGCTGGGCTAACGATTAAAGTTTTACTAAAACAATGTATGAGAGAACTCTTCCTCTTCAATATTTCTAACCACTCCACTATAACCTTTTGTAAAGAGAAACGCCGCGGGTGCAGCTAGTAATTTATATTCTTTTTATTGAAAGTTTTCTGCCATTATAAAATTAAAATTCGAACAAAACTTTCTAAAAAATGTATGGTGTACAAAAAAAAACTAGATCACAAGTTTTAAGAAAATTTGCATTCAGGCATACAGAAATACATATCTCCAACTTTTAAGTTTTTCTTCGGAATCTAAAACACTCCTCCTAATTCCTAATTTCCCAAGAATAAGAAGTCAATTTGTCAACTAAATCATTCAAAATATGTATAAATACCCAACCTTATTAATATTCTATGATTAATTAGATTAAAAGCTATATTTGAACTAGAAAATTCTTTTTAAATCAAAAAAGGACCTTAAGGATAATTATGTACTATGTAAGAAAGGAGAATCTATTATGGGAACCAAACATTCATGAGGGAGAAAATAATTATAAATAAATTTAATTCTCTGAATCACATTCCATTTAAAATTATTATGTAGATGTAATAAACATTTCCCTATAAAGTTTTTTGTTTGCTCCTCGTTCGTCTTCCTCAAAACATGAAGATAGAAATTCCTAGTGCTCCAAAAATATAATCTATTGAAAAATAAGACTTAAATACTTAACCCATAAAACATTCCTTCCTCATCAACTTGCCATACCACCTACTTTACCTACAAACTCAACTTACATAAGATGAACAAACACCTATAACATGTTTAGGGAAGGTATGTACATATGTATATTTAAATTTACAAAGGTATTCTCTTATTTCATTCATTACATAATCTTTAGCTTCTAATGAAATAGGTAAACCCTTTTCATTCCAATCTATCTTTATATAAGTTCTCCAAAAACTTAAAAGCACTTGATCCTTAAGTGATATAAAACTTTTCAAAAACTTTACATCGCATCGCCCTCATGAAGAATGTACACCAAAAATTACTCATGCGATTTCCAACATAACCTATAACGTAGTATAGTAGTAGGAGGAACATGACCAAGTTTTCAAGGTAAATATCAAACATCCACCTTCCCTACACCATAGAATCCTTCATGTTCCATTCCTATCTAAGTATCTATAGACAGCCGACTTGTTCGTCACACAAAAATCCACATCCTGCATATAGTTAAATACCTATCTACGAATATAGCTAAAGAGACAGATATAGACATCATTTTAGGTTAGCCATCATAGAAAAACGAAAAAAGAATTTCCTTATAACTAAGGCTTATGTCAAATGTAATTTCAAAATATAATTTTCAAATATTATCCAACCATATGTGGTTTATGTAACATTTATCACAGATGCAGCATCAGCAGAACTAAAACGAAAACGAGAATGAAAACCCTCATTTTCAATAAATGGATTCTGTCAACCTTGTTTTGGTTTTTTTTTTATTTTTCTTCTCTAATTTTTTGGTTAAAAAATGAGGTCTAAAACAATTTGTCATTCAAAACCTGAACTGAAATAGAAATGCATTCCTCCCTATCTATCTGGTGAAAAGTGGAATTATTTTCTTTCGAATCATTCGGATGCAATTAAAAATGAACATTTTTTCTGATGTGCTGTGCGGTACGGTGCTGAGCGGTGCAGTGCTAAGCGGAAGTGAACTATAAACGTATAACCAAGGAACTTCTCCTCACTTTGGAAAATGGAATCAGATATGTAGAAAAAAGTGACATTTTCACTTTTTCCTCTTTCACCAGTAAACAAAAGAATAAACATCTCTTTGATTACCAATGTGGATACCCACCTAAATGGTTATAAGGCACGGAACACTTTACCGCCAATACTTATACCTTTATAGTTAGTTCTTTTTTCGTTTATTTTTGGAAGGACCTAGGACGTTGTGGAGGAAGGGTTTTGACTCACAAATCCCTTGCCATCATCTGCCATCAGGAAATACACATTATTGTTATGTCAAATTTTATTTTTATTTGTCGATGCCATAACAGCTAAAGTTCTTATATTAGTATAGCAGGAGTGGATTTAGGATAAGTCACCGACTTTTCAAGAGGTTTAAGAGAAATTATTAGAAAAGTCTTTTACTCAAATGAGACGGAAACTTCTTACAGATATACAGTGATGCACCTAAACTTTCATAGAATAGATTTCCACTTTTATTTGACAGTTAATAGGGACACTGTTGACAAGATGTCTTATGTTAAAAACATCAGTTTTGAATTGATATCGTTTGCTACGTTTACAAGCAAAATCGAGAGCTTGAGTTGAAATATGGACGGACTTTAGATCCTGATTTGTGTCATTCTCAACTCGGATTGGAGTTAAATTGAAATAAAGTTGACATGACATTTGAAGCTTCACATATAAATTTATTGCATTACACATTAAAAAGGAAGGTATCAGCTGTCAATCTCTTTAAACCAGGGTTTCCGTTGCAAATTTCAATTTAACATCGCTCCCCAATTGGATTGAGTTGAATGAAGCTAATTTTAACTCGATTTAGATAACAAAAAGGTCAAAGCAAGTTTCAAAGTCGCTTCAGCACTTTATTTAACTGTCAGAATTTAATCTCAAATATGAACTACCACGGCTATCAAAAATCAAATCTAAAGCTATCCAAGAATTTCTAGTGTTTGTGGCTATCTGACAGAATAGCTGTTTCAATATATTAAAAACATAAAGCTGAATATAAAGAAACCTGAAATTTTGAAAATATATTTGAAGTACATAGTTTTATACAAAATTAACGATTGAAATTTTATAGAACAACCATTTTCAATGTAGAAATTTAAATCTTTGTCTAGTTTTTATGAACATCAGAAACTTTTGACAGATATCTCATTTTATGCAACTGATTCAATAAAGTATCCTATAACCGCCTAGAAGAGCTTATTTAACATTGAACGCTGCCATTTATTCCATTCTTCAAGTCAAGTGTAGAACGTCTTTGTTTGACAGCTAAGAAGTGTGAAGGAGTTAGGCGCTAGTTAAAGCTATCATTAAAATCGATCGAGACAAATTTATTAATCGTTTTTGACGGTGTTTCTCTTTGATTAGAAATTAAAATTATATACTGATCGATCGGAAATCACACAAAGAATTTTCTTTCTTGAGGAAAAAAGTGTAATGACGCATTTATTTTTCTCTAAAAATGTATTTTTCTATTTTTCGGACGGAAATTCATTTTCCTGAACAGCTAATACTTTTATGTTAAAAAGTGAAACAAATCGTTCAACTGAGTTATGTTCTAATTTTACACAATTTCAATGGCAGATTTTTGTCAGTAAAAATTTACCGGTGGCTTTCAATAGCTATAAACCACCAAAAATTCCACTGTTTGTTTTCAATGATGAAAACCAATGATAGCTATAACTGGCGCCTTAGAGTTATTTTGTCTTATGTCTCGAAACTATTGAAAATGTTAAATAACCATACAAAAATAGTGAAGTTAAGTGTAAAAGTTAGAAAATATACAATTTTTGTAAAGAATTGTTTATACAATAAGACCTTAATAAAAATGTCATACAATTATTTTTAATAATGCAATGTGATATTTACAGAACAAGGTCAGAGTCTTGATTTGTTTTCTAAGATGTCAATTTTTCATATTTCTGAACACACCCAATTCTTAAAGTCACAATGACGTTTGAAGAAATCTTTACGAAATGTAAAAATTGATGATTGAAAACTTTCCGAAGAAAAATAATTTGATAATTTTATTAATTTTATGTAAGTCATCTCCTAGAAATGTGTGACATTTAACTGCAAGCTTCCTTAACGATGTTGTGGAATTATAAGGTTCATATAAAATTACAAAAAAAATAACAGAACACGCCTAAAAAATGACAGTTCATGATTGAAAAACATAAAACAAAGCAAACGAACCTAAATTTGGGTACCTAGTATTTTAAAATGTTAGTAAAGTAGCAATTTTTTATTTAAACTTTAGTAAAATATTAAACTACTAGCTTAGCTGCGTCCCTCGATGTTGCTCGCATGCTTTATTTTAGGACACATTAGGTAACCATAAAAAAGGTTACAGTGACCTAATTTTATAGATACACTGAACTATTAAAGGAAAACATTTCTGTCAAAAACTATGTTAGCAAAACTTTAACCGTTTCCGCAGTGCACGCGGTGGACGCTCTCAAAATTAAAAAAATCCGTGATTTTTAAATATTTTGTATTTATCCTCCACTCGCACAAGTCTTGGCGTTACGTTACATGGCCTTTAATAAATGTGCTATTTAACGCTGAAAGAATTTTTCAAATCGGACCAGTAGTCCCTGAAATTGATACGTTCAAACAAACAAACAAACAAGCAAGCAAACCTTAAAGATTTTAAAAATTTAATCTAGATTTTTAATTAGCAAAATCACACTCGCATTTTATCCATCCCTTTCAAATTTTACGACATTTATTTTGTACAATGATTTTTGGATTAAGTTCTATGAAAACGTCAATAAACCAATTTTTAGGTCTTTAACTAAAAGTGTATAGTTCGAAACTAAAAATTCTGTTAATCTGTGTTTCATGAATCTTTTAAACCCAAAACAGAAATATTCTCCAAAACAATAAGGATCTCTTCCATGAAAGTATGCACCTCCCTATTTCCGCTTTTATGTTACCTTTATTTTCTAAGGGCCCCATTAAATTAATCGCCTTTAAAAATAGCTACACGTTATTTTGCATTCATATCTACTACTCGTACCGTACATAAATCCGATATTTGGTTATATAGCAGCTTAAGGAATACATGATGGCAGGCAACGGGCCAGGCGTGTTGTAAACATTCAAACAAAATGTAGCAATCGAAAATAGAAAAGTGTCAATCGCACAAAAATCGATTCCAAATGAGAAAAATGTCATTTAATCCTTATACTTCACATATAGAGAGTCATAGTCGTCCTCATCGTCGTAGTCGTCGTCTTTGTCGTATACTGCATGAATTTGAAAACGAGGACGATTTTGACTACGACGACGAAGACGACATCTACAACGAATACGAATAAGACCAGGACGACGACTACTTCCATGATGATGATGATGATGTTGGTGATGATGATGATAATGATGATGTCGAGGACGAGGACAATTTTTCCATATTAAGGCACGTAGCTATAACAGTCGATATCAATCGATAAACCACATTTAATTCAAACATACAAACAAATGTACCTACATATGGTTACGTTACGTATTCTACATAAATACGGTTTGTATTTTATACGCGACCTTGTTCAGAGTTGGAACTTGGAATAGCAAAAGCAAAACCAAAAGGAAAGCAAAGGCAAGGAAAGGCAAGGAAAGGAACCTTTCAATCGACAATATGATGTGTGTTCTTTGGCATTGAAGTATCCAAGTACCCAGTACCAATACCAGAACTACTGGTGTACCTCGTACCTATGCTTTATGCCATCATGCCACTATGCCAGGACGACTATCTATCATCAGAAGTTGGAGAGAGCATCTCCAAGTATCCTCATGACTGATTTCCACATCATATCGTTTCATTCATTTCTTTGGAGTGTGCTCTTCGGATGCACTTGGCATATGCACATTATTGCATATGCATACCGACCGCTATATCACTTATTCTTCTTACCTGTATCACACGTATAGATATTTATGTAAGGTTCGTAGCGCAGAAATAGGCTTGCCACATATTTTGCTATTTATTGCAAATTGGGCTATTTTTCATCCAAAATTACCGAAAAAAAAATTAATAAGAAAATAACAGCCTAATGACATTTATATGACAATAAATAGCCCAAACCTAATTTTTGTCTGACAACCCAATCATAATTGAGCTATAATTAGCCCAAATCTAATCTGTGAGTGATATTTTATTCGTAAGTTGATGCTGCCAGATTTTCAATTTCAAATTGGGCTATTATTTTGGATACTTTTTGGGATTTGGGCTACAAATATTTTCATATTGGGCTATCGAGTTAAAAACGTTAACTGTGTTTATTTTGAAAGCTTCTCTATTTTATTTGAAGTTGGGCTATTATTTGGGCTATGTTCCTTCAAATTTTGAAAACAAATATTTATAAAATGAGCTAAAAATATTAACCGTGTTAATATTGAGAACTAAACATATAGTTATTTAAAATTGGGCTACTTTTCGGCTCTGAATTTGGGCTGCAAAAATTATAAAATTGGACCATTAAGCTAAAAACGATAACGTATTTGCTTTGATACCTCATCTATTTTAGTGGAAATTGGGCTTTTATTTGGGCTACTTTTTTGGGTCCCAATTTGGGCTACAAATATTTTTGAGCTAGTTTGTGGAACTTAAAATTTTAACTGCGTTAATATTTTTAATTATGAAGGTTTTTAAATACAAATATTTTCAAATAAAACTGTCAAATGTTTTATTGATACTGACCCATAATTTAAGCTACTTTTACGGCTCCGAATTCAGGCTATAAAATATTTGTATATTGGATTTTCGACCTTAAAATAGAAATAGTGTTAATGTTGACACCTCATCTATTTGTTTGATATTTTTTTTTAAGAAAACTAAATTGTACTTGAAGCTTTCAGAATATTATTTGAAATTGGGCTACTTTTCCAGTTCCAAATTAAGGCTGCAAACATTATAAAATTGGCCTATTGAGCTTAAGACGTTAACTGTATTAATGTTAATATCTTGCCTATTTGAGTTAAAATTGGCCTTTTATTTGCAACTTTTTCGGGTCTGACTTTAGGCTACAAATATTTTTGAACAAGGCTATCGGGCTTAAAACTTTAACTACGTTAATATTGTATCTCACCTAATTGTATGATGTTTTTGAATACAAATAAATTCTAATTAAAGCGGTCAGATTTTGTATTGAAATTGAGCTACTATTTGGGCAACTTTTTTAGCTCAGATTTTCGGTTGCAAATATTTTTAAATATTTTCGGACTTAAGCTTTTAAGTATTGATATCTTATCTATTTTTTTATAAAATACATTTTAATTTAAACCGTCGGAGTTTAAGTTGAAAATGGTCTATTATTTGTGCTACTTTTTCGGCTTCAAATTTAGGCTACACACATTTTTAAATTGGTTTGTCGACCTTAAATCTTTAAGTGCGTTAATATTGATACCTTGTATATTCGTATGACGGTTTTTAAATAAAAAATATGTTCTAGATGTTGCTACCAGATTAAATTCAAATTGGGCTATTATTTGGGCTACTTTTTAAACTGCGAATTTGGGCTACAAATATTTTGAAATTGACCATGACATGGCAACCCTAGCGCTAAATAAAACTCAATAGGATCATGAAAAGCAGGATGATGCGATGGGTTATGTCGAAAGGGGGAGGTTTGTGAGGTGAAGTAATATAAAGGTAGGTACACATCGGAAAACATTTTGTAAGGGGGACATTCAATACCTACCCTACATAAGTACATACAGACATACATACATATATATTACTCTTCTAATTCCCTTCTAAGCCATTCACTAATAGAAGGACATAAGAAGCACAAAGGAGTTGTACAATGTACAAACATACATATATCTGGTTGATGTATCTAACCTACTCGTATCTATAGCCACACACGTTTATAGATTGTAGTCCCTTTTGGAATAATAATAATAGATGAATGTGTAAAGGTTCTCTATATACATCAATCAAAAATTTATAATTACGGAATAAATTATAGCCTGCACCGACCGCTGTCATTCATAATTAACTTCCTGCCTCCCATATATTGGAGTGTGTGGTGTATCCACTTCCATCACTTTTACCTCTAAGACCCCACGACTCTACGACTCCACGACCTATCCACCCTACATCAGACTTCTTCAACGTTCAACTTACCTACATAAACCACCTTTATAATGATATATGTATGTATCTATGAATCTATAGGTATCACTCTTGTAAATATGGGACACGGGAGAGATTTAATTCCATTTGATTGAAATTTCTATTTAAATTGAGAACATTCCCATGGACACATCAAACTTATTGTGATGATGTTTATACATTTGTAGGAAGGCATAGAAAGAGGATATAAGAGTTTTACTTTGTACACCTTTCTACGAGCAGAGCATTCGAAACCCAGTCCGAGTCCCATGTAAACGGTAATGCTATGTGATCCTTTGGAATTCCGAAAGGATTAACTTTGTGTTATAAATTATCATTATACCCCCCCAAAAAAAATAATATTTTTAATTTATTTTGAATAAATTCATTGTTACGAGAACGCACGCCAACGAGGATGCGACGTACGACGACGCGGCGCGACATCCAAAAGGCCAACAACCAAAACCAACCCCCTGTGATATGGAGTGTTGATAAAAATTTAAATAAAGGTTAATGATGAATTGACAAGAACAATGGTATAATCCTGATATCGTTGCCTCAATAAATACCTGATAAGATAGGATTATGTGTGACATTTCACTATACACATAAAAATATATGCAAGTTAATGCCGAAATTAATTCAAAAAAAAACAAAAACGACAAAGCAATTATTACTACGAGCTGCAATACCAAATGATGACTTATGCGATTTGATATATTATTATGTAATTTATTAAATTTCAAATTAAATTTGTATTTATTTAAATAAGTGGTACACGCTCTAAGGACGATATTTAAATAAAGTCGTTTTGTGGTACAAAAAGGAGGGCCTACAATTTTATATTCGTCCTTGGAATATCATCTTTCAAAATCTTAATTTCATACTATTTCACCCTAAGCTTTCAGAATAAAATGGTTTCTGAGAAATTTCTTAAATTTATTACGTCGGAATGGAAAGAAAACGCAAATTAAAAAATGACTTCATTCCTTGATGGCCGATTTCAACATCATTCGTGTAACTAGGATTTGCGCAACAAGAAGCCGCACAATGCGCATAAACACCTAACTTGCAGTCTTCGGTTTTGCAAACGACCGTGGGACTACATGCGTTTCTGAGCCTTGTTTGGAAAAATTTTGAATTGGTCTTGATTAAACATTGCAATTATCTTAAAATTTTTGAGATATTGGAGTCCAAAAACTAAAACATAAAAATTAGTTGAGTTGATTGTTATTACACCAAATTTTAAAAACTTCATGGTTTATCCTGAAGTCAATATTATTTTTGTTCTCAAGATATTTTAGTGAATTTATTTAGTTTTTTAAATTCATATCTTTAGGGTGTTTTTTTATTACGAAGTTTTATTGGTTTCTCTCTATCTTTCGACAGTTAAGAAACTGTGTTGACATTTCTGTTCAGTGAGGTTTGTCAATTCAGTAAAAATTGTTCAATTAAAAAAAAAGGCGAATCTTCGTCACCGTCTAATTACCGACCGATTGCACTTACGTCCTTTCTTTTCAAGTTCATCGAAACTCTGATTAGTTATCAGCTCAAGAAATATCTCGAAGATCGAAAGCTTCTTAATGATACGGCTTTTGTTGCAATAGGTCCACTGGTGATCTCATGGTTAATCACACCGAACAGTGGAGCAAATCTTAACATCGTTTTGGAGAAAGTAAGATTATTTCAGTTGATATTTCAGAGGCATTTGATAGGGTTTGGCATCAGGCTCTCTTATCAAAAATGCGAGCTTCCGGTTTTCATGAATCTCTGCTTCATTGGATTAGTAATTATCTTTCGGATCGTTCAATACAAGTAGTAATGGATGGATTCAAGTCTGAAGTCCATTAAATAAACGCTGGTGTACCCCAGGGCTCTGTTCTATCTCAAACACTCTTTCTTATTTTTATTAATGATCTCATTTCTGCAACTTCTAATCCAATACATTATTTCGCTGACGATAGTACTCTTAGATTTTCATATTCGTTTTCTAACTCACATTCTTCTTCTTCGGATGTGGAACTGCAACGACAAAATATGATAACCTCGTTCAATTCTGACTTAAAAAGCATTGTACAATGGGAATCAAAAAACCGTGTGGAATTCAATGCTTTGAAAACCCAATGCTGTCTTGTATCGTTAAAGCGAGATATACCCCCCTTGCCATTATCCATGGATGGCACTTTCATCAATGAGACTGAACACCTTGATATTCTCAGTATGTGTGTCACCAACCACCTCTTGTGGAATGATCACAAACGCGATGTCGCCAAAAATGCCGCCTGATGTTTGGGTTTCCTTAGGCGATGCAAGAAATGTTTCACACCTTCTGATCTGGCTATTATCTACAAGACTTCTACACGTCCAAAGCTTGAGTATAACTCCCATCTCTAGGCTTGTGCTCCTGCAACTTACTTAAGCCTCTTGGATAGTATTGAACGTAGAGCATTTATTTTAAAATTAATTTAAGGTTAATATTGTTTGTCATTGTCACTTATCATTTTCAAAAAAAGACGATGAAATTGATGAACCTAACAATTTTTTTTAATATTGCATCCATACCGTATTAAGTACGTTTGTTTTATATTTTTTAAATATCAAATTATATCCGACCGATATAAATTACAAACAAATAGAACCTACACTTGTTAAGCTGATTCGTTTTTGACAGATCTAGATCAAAAATAAATTGATTCATTTCACCCAAGGAAAACTTTATAAATTATTTATTTAAGACTCAGCTTTTTCGTTGGTTTGGGTCAAAAGTTAAATATTATAGGACCTTAAGAACTTGACAGAAATCGCATCACAATTTTAGAATGACATTTCAAGCGAGTTAAAAAGATGCAGGCGTGCACTGGGGCTAATGTGTATTCAGGGATCTAATGCAACTGGTTTATTATCAACTTTGTAGATATATATTGTATAAACTCTAGTATAACACATCGGGGACACTTTACAAGGTTGCACTTAGAAACTACGTCGACATTTGACCTAAGCATTAGTCCATAATAGCATTGTAGGTTTTATATACAAAGCTATCGTTTCTATAAAGAAGATCTTCCAATATTGTCTGGTTGTTCGCTTAAAATGTTAACCAATTTCCTGACAACTATGTAAACACTTAATTTTATCTGTCAAAAGTGACCGACAAAATTGACAGGCAATTGTTTGGCCAATTTTCTATAAAAAAAAAATGGCCAACTTCTTGCTATGGTTTCAACTAATCTAAACAGCCAATTTATTATTTTTAACAAAACAATGGATACGGGTTCATATTGTTGCCAACAACGACTAATTTTTAATTGGTAAAACTTTTTTGAGCAGAAAACAACAACAAAAGTTTACAGGATTTTGAAAGAATGTAAAATGAAGTAACCGTCTGACGAAATAACAAGCAACGGAGTCATTCAAGAGTGAAGGTGGTCAAATTGATTGGAGCCCGTGTGCAATCCTTCCCGCTGAAATAGATATTTCAATTGTTTCCTGCTTTCTAAAGGCTTCCAAGTGTTTAAACAGTAAATTTTTAATTGGAAGTCATACTGTAATTGTTAGCCGATTTTCTACCAAAAAATTTTTTAATATTTAGATAATATCAACCGAAAATTGTCACTTTATATAAAATTGAAAGAAGACTTTTAAAAGATCAGCGAATATTGGAAGATCTTCCAATTGTGTATGCTTAGCTTTAACCCTTTATAACACAGAAACTAAATACTATTAAATTTGACTGGTGGCGCTGACAGTTTGATAGCTGTCATTTTCTGTCAGAAATAAGTGTTTGGCGGAGTCTAACTTCAGTCGTCTCCTTTATTTTGTTTGATTTTGGCATTTTATGAAATGAAACAAATTTGAAATAATATAGCATAATATATAATATAAATCAGCAATGTTTTGTTACTCAATTTAAACTATAACTTTTTCTGTGTGGACTCAAAACATCTATTTTTGTCTTGAGCTTGCTTACTCTTTCAACCATAATGACTTAATAGCCATCTAGCCGTCAAAATGAAAATTATATTTTCAATTTCTGAAGTAATTGCAAATAGAAGTCAGGGTCTCAAGTTAATGGTGCACTTATAACTTAGAAATGAGTGTTTTTTTTTAGCTCAGAATATTTTACTTTGTATTATGCATAATAACATCCCACTACACTTTTTAGTATATTTGTATAGGGACACATTATTTGGAAATCCATATCACTTAATTTCTGAAAGCAGATTCAAACCAACTTAACACCATGTTTCAAAGATATTAAAGCCACCCATAAAACCCAGCGAACACCATCATAAGCACCTCCATTTTTCGATAATATCACAGTTCCATCCAAAGCACTCTATTTGGCACGGAGCGGAGCAGAGTAGAGCGGACTGAAACACCGCCGATAAATAAATCTCTGGTATCGATAACGCCAGAGTTTGGCATTATAGCACAAAGAATCCAATTGCCATTTATATAGACCAAGACCATCGAAGCGATGTCGAAGCCGATGGAATAAATGGCCAAAAGTTGCATACACCACGCAAAAGCAAACCATGATGCTATTTTTGGTTCCTAATGCCACTTTAGCTCCTAGACACTCCCTTTTTAACAATAATCGTATTACTTTATCGCTTGTTTTGTTTTGGCCATAAATCCGAAAACTGTAGAATACTAGAGCTTTACACTCGTAGATGCCCCATCATCATCCACTTCTATACGAGAGGATTATGCATTCAAGTTGTGAATTGAGATTGAGACACAATCTTCATTAAATGCTTTACTTATTCTTTCCTCGTCGTCATCGTCTTCCTCCAATCACATCACCATCAAACAAATTCGCATTCATTAAAGTTTTTGTTATTTTTGTTGGTCCATTTGCAGGCTTCAGAGCGAAAGACGGTGGCCTGACACTTGGAAGTGCTGACTTTTAACGATGCCATATAATCACCACTCGATTTCGCTCAACACCATCACCATCAGGACTACCCCGTTGGTACATCTTTGGTTGGTCATCATCTTGACGTTGGTCCTACTCCTCCCTGCCACTGAAGTCAAATCGCTCAAGGTGTCTGGCATAAGCGAGGAGAAGTCTTCGTCGGCAACAGCTTCATCCGAAGGACAACGATTTGCTATGGAGCCGCAAGATCAAACCGCTGTCGTTGGGTCACGTGTAACGCTACCCTGCCGTGTCATGGGCAAGATTGGAGCTTTGCAATGGACAAAGGACGACTTTGGCTTGGGCCAACACCGAAATTTAAGCGGTTTCGAGCGTTATTCAATGGTTGGCAGTGATGAAGAAGGTACAACTACTCTCCATTCTATTCATTTCAGATCATTTAAATTATACGAAATTACTCGAGTATAAAGGAAATTATAATGTTGGTTTCTTTCAGGCGATTTCTCTTTGGACATTTATCCAGTTATGTTGGATGACGATGCAAAATATCAGTGTCAAGTCGGTCCTGGCCCTCTAGGTATGTTATTGGATTGTCTTCTTTTTTTTATTGTTGTTGAGACATAATTTGTCTTCAATGAATGGAAATTATATTACCTATTCGATTTTATGTGTTATAGGGGAACCGGGCATCCGTTCGAGATTTGCTAAATTGACAATATTGGTGCCGCCAGAAGCACCGAAAATTCTACAAGGCGACTACTTGGTCACCACAGAGGACCGAGAAATTGAGTTGGAGTGTGTTTCCGTTGGTGGGAAACCTGCCGCAGAGGTAAGGAAAAAAACAAAAAGATTTTAAAATTCAACAACGAATTTATTAAAATTGAGAAGCTGTGGTGTGTTTTCGAGGTTTTTGTACTTGCTATTAGCTTCTTTTCCAAGACACATAACGTAGAACATAGAATAAATGTGGTTGTGGTTCATGCTAAGATAGGACAACAACTAACATAGCAAATCGTATAACAGCTGTATAAGAGAATTAAAGTTTTGGAAATTCTAAAGGTTGGAAAACACTAAAGAAACATTTTTGGAAGAGTTAATAAAATTTCGGAAACAATTCAGAAATATTGAAAGCGTGCCGTTTTCAACTTACAATGGTGAATTCTAACCTTAAGGGGCCAGTTATAGATATCATTGGTTTTCATAATTGAAAACAATTATTGAAATTTAGTCGGCAGGTCGTTTATAGCGATCATTAAAAATGTCTATCATTGAAAAGATGGAAATCCAGCGAAAAATGTTCACTGACAGAAATTTATCATTGGAATTACATATGTGAAATTAGAATACAAATCAGTGGAACGATTCGAACCATTTTAAAAATAAAAGTATCAGCTGTTCAGAAAAATGATTTTCCGTCCGGAAAATATAAAAATAAATTTTTGGCGAAAAATAACAACTTGTCAAAAAATTCCAATAATTGATTTCAACTATAAAAATAATGACAGCAGGAAATTCGTTGTCAATGACGAAAATTGTGTTTCTTCTTCTTCGTTTCCGGCTGCTAGTAGCATGCAGCACTTTAACTCCTCCTGGAGCATGGGCGGCAACCAGTTCCTTCCATCTGTCTCTATTCCTAGCCCAAAACCTCAGCTGGGACCACGTCTCCAAGTTTTGGGACCGAGCTTCCTTCACGACAGATGATCTCCATGTTTCTCTTAGCCTACCAGGGCGCCTTCTACCTTGAGGATTCCATTAAAAGCACTGCTTTGCAATGTGATCGTCCGGCTTCCTCAATGTATGGCTAATCCAGCGCCACTTTCTCTGCGCGATGTCAACACCCACTTTTGTTTGCCCAGTCCTGATGAGCAACAGTTCATCGTTAGGTATGGTTTGTGGCCACCTGATGTTCAGGATGTAACGTAGACAGCGGTTGTCAAAAGCTTGCAACCTTCTCGAGATGTCAGCAGAGTACTTCCACGTTTAGCAAACTAACAACTTCAACTTGGTACGGAGCGTTATATTCCTGGAGTTCCACACTTTAGAAAGCATTCCGAATGCACCACAAGCTTTATTTATTCTATTAGTGACATCCAGGTCCGTTCCACCATCGAGTGCCAAATAGCTTTCCAGATAGTTGAACTGGTGATTGTTTAAAAAAAAAACTGGAACTTTTTGTATTTGGAAAATACAAAATCGCATTAAAAGTAAAATAACTCAAGAACAGAAAATCTTTTAAGCAAACGGAAAGATTTTTAAAGAACTCGATCTTTAATGATTTCAGTTTATTTTAATTGTATTTTTTTAATTCAATAAAAGAAAGGAACTGCAAATTTTATTTACAATCATCAATCATTTTTCCCCAATTACTTGACTGGAATCAATTGATTACAATCATTTGAGACTTCGTGCATTTTTGTATTCATTCACTTGAAGTGATTGCACTCATTAAATTGCGTTCAACTGATTGCAATCTTTGTAAGTTCAAATATTGGGTTTTTGAAAAATTTTAAGTCCCAATGTTCAGATGAATTCAATAAATGATTCACAAGATACTGCATTCTTTTACCAAACTGACATAAAACCCAATACCCACGTATAATTTATGACAAAATAACTACAAACTTTCATCAAAATGCTTCTTAACCTAAAAATACTTACAGATAACATGGATCGATGGTCTTGGAAATGTTCTCTCGAATGGCATTGAGTATGTTAAGGAACCCTTAGCCGATTCACGTAGATCAACTGCCAAATCTATACTTAAATTAGCTCCCAAAAAGGAGCACCATAATACAACATTTACGTGCCAAGCACAAAACACCGCAGACAGGACATACCGTTCTGCAAAACTTCTTTTAGAGGTAAGCCTTTTTTTTCAAAATGTTTCGATCATATTAAAAGTTCTATATTAAATTTTCTCAAAGGTTAAATATGCACCAAAAGTAACAGTGTCTGTTGTTGGTGGATCTTTGGCTGGCGGAAGGATTCCAGAAGGAGCAGAAGTCATACTTTCTTGTCAAGCCGATGCCAATCCCAAAGAACTGAGTTATAAATGGTTTATCAATGATGAACTAGTAACTGGAGATTATACTACAAAAATGGTAAAGACGATATATTCTTTGATAACATTCAAAAGACAATTTAAGAACTAAATCTTAACTTTTAGATTATTCACAACATATCAAGACAATATCACGATGCTATAGTTAAATGTGAAGTATTAAATGCCGTTGGAAAGAGCGAAGAAAGCGAAACATTAGATATAAGTTGTAAGTATTTTTAAACTTTTATTTTCCTGAAAATCCAATAACAAATTTCAATTCTTTCAGACGGTCCAGTTTTTAAACATCGACCAGAATCAGTTGAAGCTGATATCGGAAGTACAGTCAATCTGCGATGCGAAGTTGATGGCAATCCACCCCCAGAAATTGAGTGGATAAATGAGAATTCAGAAAGGGTAAAAACCTATTCCATCAGTTTTCTAGTTTTCAGTTGGTTCACAAAAGAACTTCTTTTTCTAGGTCGTGGGTACCTCGTCCAACCTCACTCTGAAAGTCAACTCGGACTCTGCTGGTCGTTATTATTGCAAGGCCAATGTTTTAGGTTTTCCAGAAATAGGAGCCGAAGCTACAGTCTATGTTAAGCGAGCTCCTATGATAACATCGCACAAAATTCAATTCGGTTCGATAGGAAATCGAGTGAAAGTTGATTGTTTAGCTTTTAGCGTTCCAAAGTCTGATAACATTCTGTGGCTCTTCGAAGGTCATCCGATCAATGTTAGCTTGGATGATACATACACTTTGGAGGAGCAGCACTTCCCGGAAGGAGTGAAAGCTTCCCTCATAATAAGGGACAGTCAATCGAGCCAATATGGCAAATACAACTGTACAGTAATAAATAGTTATGGAAGCGACTCCATAGTGATCACTCTTATACCAGAAAGTAAGTCCAAAAACCTATCGTCTTAATGTTCGATATTTAAATTTTCAATACTAGGATCGATTCCATATTTCCTCGTTGTGATGGGATCTGTTTCGTCAGTTGCTATAATTCTCATGGTGGCCATGCTAATAGTGGTTTACCTCAAGCGATCAAAGAAGAAACCTCTTCCAGCCGATGTCATCCCAGAGGGAAGGGTCAATGATAAATTAAATGACATGAAAACCGATATCCGCTCTGCAGGATATGACGTTGATTATTCAGAAACTTGTTCGGGGTCTGAAAGCCTCGCTATCAATTTGACATCAGCCCCAATGCCAGATATTGCCACAAAAGGTGGCACCTTAGGAGTACCACTTGCTGGTCCAGTGAAGCTCTCTAATGAAGATAGGTAACAGACTTTCAAACTCACATCACCACACTTGTCTAATATTCTTATTTTTTAAAGGTTTTCTGGTGAGTTCAGCGATCGATACAATCGATGTATGGTTAAGAATCAAAAGAACCAGGACATCAAGGATAATAACGGCTATGCTCCGTACTTTGAATACGCCCTCGATTATAGCCCACCAACGGACAGTATAAGCAAATCAGCTTCGAACACATTAACAACATCAACTACTCTCCCCCACTACAATAATCCCATATCATCGGGCAACATGAGCCTTCCAAGGTCCCGAAACGAGCCGCAGTATGTGCAAAGTGCAATGCAAAATGGTTTTCTAGGTAAGACTTGACCCACTTTTCGTTAGAATTCATGATTTCCAATTGAACTTTGATTTTTAGGACAACCATTGCTACAAAATGGCCTAGCCATAGATAGCAGATTTAGTGCGATCTATGGCAATCCATACCTTCGAACTTCGAGTACAATACTCCCACCTTTGCCACCGCCAAGTACCGCAAATCCAGCCGCAACTCCAGCTCCGCCACCATATCATGCTCCTAGAAATCACCCCTCTAGCATAAGCGGCAGCACAGCTGCCACATCCCTAAAGAACTTCGGCCCCAGTGCCATCGGTATTGGCAGCATCGGGAGCAACAGCAACAGTAACCTAACTGCGAGCAGCAACACACTACACTCCATTGCACCCCTGACAACGACACAATCCCCGTCGCAGGTGCTCAACCAAAGTCCCTCGGGACAGTTCATATTACCTTCGAATGGCAATACGAAAAAGGGTGCCCTCGCCACGCATGTTTAATACAAACTTAGACTTATAGCAAAACAAATCAATTCAAAATGAAAATTTATACCATATTGTGATTTCTAGAGTTAATTAAACAATTTTAAAAATTAAAAAATAAAACAATGCATATTTAAAACAAAAACAAAAATAAAAATAATAAATTATGATTTGTTTTCATAACGGAAAGTAGATAGATTGTAAATGTTTTTATAAGCCAAATTAATTAGTTAAAAATAAATAAGAAAATACAAAAAAAAAAAACAAAAACGAAAATAAATATAAATTTTAAAAATAAAATTAAAATTAAAAAAATTAAATGAAACACGTATCAATTAAGAGTCTAGTAAGTGTATTATGTGAATATAATAATTATATATATATAAATATATGAAAAATGCTGCCTTATTATTCCTTGTAAATTCTGATCTAATTTATAATGAAAAAGTGAGACGTACTTATATCTCTATATAAAAATAAAAATCTATTAGATGAATCTAATAATTTCACTTAAAAAACAAAACAACTTGTTATTTTGTTTTCTTTATTTATCATGCATGCGGATATTAAAATATTAAAAAACAACAAAAATTATTCCTTCACTAAATTTTAAAAATAAAAAATCATCCATTTTTTTAAAAAATACATACTTTTTTCTTTGATTGAAGTGAGTTTCAAAATTGTTTTTTAAAAATTTTAAGTTTTTTTCCCCCAAAATTTCAGAATTTCAATTTCTAACTATGCTTGAATGTCTATCATGTTATCTCAAATTTCATGCTTTTTCGTTCCACAAATAAATTAAAATTAAATGTACACAAAGCTAAATAAGGCAAGTTTAGACTAGACGACATAAGTGACTTAAAGGTAAGGCAAGTTTCTAGTATCTGATTGGTCAGATGTCAAATTTATTGGAATCTTGATTGGAAATGGGCAGGTTCAGGTAACATAAGGGACTTCATTTGCAGTCAACTTCATTCCTTGAACATAAAATTCTGAGTAAATTTTGACAAATGCTACTAGTAAGTTTTTCAATTGTCATGAATTTCAAATTCCGAAAAACACTCCTCAGGCAAGTGATAAGGAATATTAGTTGTTTCTTTTCCAAATTGACAAGAAACCATTTACAGAAAGCATTAAATAAAGTTGTGCAGAAAATAAATAAATCATAGAGTTGAAGGAAGAGACATGACCAACTGTCATTTTGACAGAAGTAGACTCGACTTGATAGTATGGGAGACTTTTCTTGACTTACTTTCCAGTCAACTTTCCATTAAAGTCGAATTAATTGGAAGGTAATTTTTAGGCAGCTGGCCAATCAAATAATAGAAACTTGCCTAACTTGCAAGTCCCTTATGTCGTCTGAACCTGCTCAATCTTACTACCAAGTCAAGTATACTTACGTGAAATACAAAATGTCAACTGAACATGTTTGTTTATTTAACTGAAAGCTGAACTTCATAACTTTATGATTTATTTATTTAGCACGCCATTCTATTTAAAGGGTACTTTTCATATTGAAGAAGGAATAGGAACTTTTTCTTTCGCGTGTGGAAAGAGTTTTTTGTAAAAGATTATTTTTTTTTCGTAGCTTCTGTAGTGTAAAAGATTATCAAGTAAAGTTCCAAGACTTAAATAAATGGAATCTACAAAAATTAAGTAGCTGCCTTGGTCTTATTTAGCGTTCAAACAATACTTAATTACTAAATGTGCACTACAGTCCAGGCGGACTTGGGCCTCGACCAACATGCGTCTCCAGCCAGCTCGGTCCCTAGGAAGCTGTCTCCAGTTTCGCACGCCAAGTTGGTTGAGATCTTCACCCACCTGCGTGCGCCACCTGAGTCGTGGTCTTCCTCTACTGCGCCGTCCCTCGGGATTAGAATCGAAGATGTCCATTCGCTCCACATGCGACCTAGCTATCTTAGCCGTTGCTGTACAGCCTGTACAGTTCGTCGTTATATCTTCTCCTCCATTCCCCATCTATGCATACGGGACCAAAAATCAACCGAAGAATTTTTCTCTCGAAGAATCATAAGATGCTCTCATCTTTCTTTGACAGCGTCCAGGCCTCAGCGTCATAAATGAGAACAGGGATGATGAGTGTCTTATAGAAGGTGATTTTAGATGCTCGAGAGAGGATCTCAATTTCCTTCTAAGTCCAAAGAAGCAGCGATTAGCAAGAGTTATTCTTCGCTTGATTTCTGCGCTGGTGTCGTTGTCTATGTTTATAGCGGTGCCTAGGTAGACAAAGTCCTTAACTACCTCGAAATTATAGCTACCCATGGTGACTTTTTGTCCAAGACAGCATATACTTGGTCTTGCCCCTATTGACCACTAAACCCATCTTCTTCGCTTCCGTCGCAATGCTCAAAAACGCTCTACTGACATAACGCTTTGATCTTCCAGTTATGTCAATATCATCTGCGTATCCGAGTAATTGGATGGACCTTGGGAAGATTCTGCCTCTAGTTCAAAGAACACAGTTGACTTCAAATGAAGTCCCTTTACCTGTCCATATAGTGATTTCGATTTTAGCATCCGATAAATAAGTTGCAGATGGATTCGTAGTGATTTTTTGACACTAAAGTTGTCAGAAATGTCAAAACTGACATTTGATTTATTACACAGCCAACCCATCGGATTCTGTAATTGGTATGCACATTGCATTAAGTTTTCAGAATAAGAATACCGTGACTTATTAATAAGTAATTGTACAGAGATCTGAACTCGTGTCTTCTGAGCCTGTTGGACAAGGTCTATTGTGAACGTTGTCTTAACACTCAGATTTCTGTCATAATTTTACAATCAAAAAATCAATTTGATTGAACCTATTAACTTAATTTAAATAAATCTCGTTGGTGGAGAGACTTTTGACCTTGATTTTTGTATTTTGTTTATTTTTTTAATTTAAAAAATTGATGTCCTTAGTTTCTTTTGGCAAAAAAAGGTTTTTTGAAGCAAAAAAACATCAGACTTGAAAATTAATTATAATTTTGTCCACAAAACCTACAAAGCTAAAGAAGTGCAATCATTTGTATCACTAAACTTAATTTCTTTACCAGAGAAATGAGCTTCAACCTTTAATTTAATTGTTTTTTTTCTTCTTTATCTGACAAGGTGTGAGTTAAAATTGTTGATCATTGAAACCAATCATTGGAATTTGTTTGACAGAACGGTTAAAGCGATCATTAAGAGTGTTTTTAATTTGAAAGAAAAGTTTTCAATTGAAATGGATATCTATCACTGGAATTGTAATAAAATAGAAATTCAATTTATTTCTTGATATTTTGATACTAAAGTCATCTCTTTAGAATAACGACCGTTCCGTCAGCAAAGTAGAAATATCAAAAAATAACAGTGGAATTGAAATTTTCGAATCTTTAACTCTGATAGTTCGAACTCTTTTCAGAACTAAAAAAGAAAACGCATAAAAATAAGAATAAAGTCCATCTAAAACCACGATTACTCTTTGACACAAATTTACTGATTTTCCAGCAACTTTTCATTTTTGAACTTTTGATATGTTAGGATAAATTCACCTTCTGTGGACAATTGGAATCTTCAAATTTCTGGCACTCATTCGATTTCTTTTAGTTTTCATTCTAAGTGCCTTTCTTCAAAATGATTTTAGCATAAACCTTATAAATAAAATTAATTGATATCCTAAAAAACATGGCAAAATGTATGTACCTAAAAACATATGTAAATATTTTGAATTAAATTATTAACAAAGAAACATATTTAAAAAATACGGTTTTCCCAAAATGGCAACAGCATTTTAAACTGTCACCATTTTAAAAGTAAATATTTTTTATGGATAGCAAGAAAGTATCAAATTATAGGAAAATGAAATATATTGGTGAATTTACAAGTTTCTGCATTTCTGCAATATTGAAGAATGGTAAAACGGTATAGATGAATGCCAAAAAACCAAATGTTTTGAAGAGTGACTGCAACAACATTTCGTCCGCTTATCTGCATTATGGCACTTCCTATAATTTGCGTTGGTGAAGACCTTTGCGTTTTTGGTTTTATATCTCTATCCAACTGTTGTTGGGCAGCCTTGTTTTGTTTCCAGATTTTAAAGTACAGAATAATGTTAATCCGCCATAAATTGATCTTTATTGTTTTAAGTCTCTGAAATTATAGGAAAAGTAAATACAAAATGTTCTAATTTTAATTAAAATATTATTAAAATAATAGAATTCCAAAATATCATACCAATCACGGAATTCGGTGAGTAGGCGGTGAAGGGAACAAAATGTCAATGCTGACATTTGTACAACCGGCAGTAAAAATGTCAAAATATTACTCAAATTTCATCGGCAACTAATTGAACGAATTCGGTATTGCTCACTATCGCAATGGAATTTTTGGGATATTTCAATTCTTGTCAAAAGCACATCTAAAATAAGTAGAAAATAATAATACCATCAGTTCCTGTAGTCACATTTTACAATCATAAACAAGAAAGAAAATAAATATTAATTTTACAGCTGAGACTTGTTAGAAATAACTCACAATATAAATACGCATAATCAAAAAAGTCTCCCTACAGCAGTATATTTTTAGTTCAATCTGTGATAAACTTTAAAATTGCTTGATTTTAAAGAACAATTTTTTTTTAAATCTTCTAAGATTGAAAGAGATGATTACAACTTACAATTTCTCAACTGAAAAAGTAAAATTTTATTGAAAACAAAACAAAGTAATACAAAGTCACAGCACTGGAGAAAAATAAGGAACTAAAAAGTCTCCGTAAACTCAACAATTTTTTTCTAAGTTTCAAAAAAAAGGAACTGTTTTTCCCAAAACAATAAATAATTTTACTTAATAACTAGTAGGACCACCTCTGTTTTTTATCACTTCCTGCAAACTGTTTTTCATGGAATAGACCAGTTTTGAAGTAGTATCGGGGGAAATTTTGTTCCATTGTGTACTCACGAATTTTTGTTCCGAAATGATCCAACAAATGCTTAATAGGGTTGAGATCTAGGGACTGAGCAGGATGTTTAACTTGCGTCTGTTGGAAAACAAAATTGTCGCCAACACCCAGTTATTCACCACTCGGACGAAGATTTTCTTTTAGAATGTTCAAGTAGCCATATTTATCCATGATTAGTCAATGAAAACAAGGTTTCCAACACCGGAAGAGACCATACGACCCCACACCATTACATTTCCATCGCCGCCGTGCTTCACAGTAGGAGTAAAGTTTTTCGGGTTAAGAGCCGTGTTGGGCTCCACACCATACGACGACCATTCGAACTAAAGATTTTAAATTTACTCTCGTTGGTAAATATAACTTGGTCCCAAAATGAGTTTTCCTTTTCCAAGTTTTCGATGGCGTAGTCCAGTCTAGCTTTCTTATTTGCCTTTCGAATGAACGGCTTCTTCCGGCTTACTAGACCATGTAATCCATTCTTGCTTAAGAGATTTCGAATTGTTTGAGAGCATACATCAACCTTTTTGCAGATTTTCAGTTTTTCAGCGAGAACTGGTGCATTTTGCTTTGAATCCTCTGCAACACTCCTCAGCAACCACTTCTCCGTACGACGATCTATTTTTTTTGGACGACCACATCTTATTCTGTTTAATATCGTTTTATTTTTTTAAATTGTTCCACAACGTACTGATGAACGAAAGATTTTTGAAATTTCAGCATACGACTTGCCGGCATTGCGCATGTCGATGATGATTTGCTTAGTTTTCGTTTCCATTTTAATTTTCTTCTAAGGAAACAAAATATTTTGCTAAAACATCATTGAAAACACACTCAAACTAACAAAAAAAAACAATAATAATGCAAGGTGATCAACCTTACATTGCCAACTAAAACAAGAGAATGAAATTTGTACAACGCTCTAAGAATATTGGCATGATTCTTAGAGCGTTGGACTATCATGCGAGAGGTCTTGGGTTTTTTACACGGGTACTGCCTCTTGCGAGGAACTGACAAATTCTACGAGAGTAATTCTTGTCATGAAAACTGCTTTCTTAAATTTGCCCTTCGGATTCGGCTTAAAACTGTAGGTCCCTTTCATCCTTGACAACAGTTTTGAATGATTTACCATATTCCTATTTTTAATGAGCTATCCCCGTTTATTTGCTTTATGAAAAATGTTGCTTTTGTTACTTAATGACTTTTACCTCCAAGCAGACGATATTTTTGTCTTTTTTATTTAAGAAATGATGGCAATTCCTTTCAACTATTCTTTTGAATACCTCGGCAATTTAAGTCTACCACATTCATCCATTTTATAAAATTAAAATATTTTCCATGATTCTTTTGTACAGATTCAAAAAGTATTAGAAAAATAAAAGAAATATTTGTAGTGTCTTGACATTTATCTAGATTTTCGCTTTTTTCTTCAAAAATTCAAATAAATTCATACAAAATTCTGGCCTTTCTATGTCGAAATAGAATTGTTACGCAATTCAAATAAATAGTAAAATAAACTAAGAGTTAAATTAAATTGTAGGAGAGAGATATTCTGAGAAATATTTTTCATGTTTTACTAGGTATCTTTCAAATTCAAAAAAAAATATAAACATTCGCAAGAGACTTCAATTTCACAGAGGAAAGATTAATCAGCATTTTTATTTTTTGGAAGCATCGCAAAACAAATATCTATAGTTTATTTTTATTATGTGAAAAAAAAAAAAAACGATATTACATAAAATCCAACACTCTACCTACATCGCATCAATCAAACATCGAAAGCAATTTTTCTACTCTAGCGACCCCCTTAAGATGTCGAAGTGCACCACCAGCCTTATAATAGCAACAACTTTTCTCTCTCAAGAATAATTGAACTACATTACCTTCATTATCCTCTCCTCTCTCTAAAAATATGTTTTTAAAAAACTAAAAGACTCGTTTTCATCTGTTCTACGAGCGTAATTTTGATTGAGTCAACAACTCCTACTCAAATGCAATCAAATTTTATTTCTCCAATTATTCCCTCTTTTCGATATGATGCTCTCTATCTATCCACATACTTGTTACCAAGAATGCAACTGCAGCTTATGAAACAACACTATATACCCAAGCGGCCATCTTTAACGAGTATCGAAATTATCCACTATTCAACTCAGAGACTCGGAGATCTTTTGAGTAAAAGTGGCTGCCGCCATTAAATTACTCCTCTCTCAATGGTAAAGTGGTTTGAGACGCGAAAATAAACGCATGCGCTGCCAAACTGCGCGGATGAATTTTTGATTTTTATTTTGTTTTGTGTTTAATGAGAATTTTTTGATGAGTGTAATTGTTTATAATTTAATAAACAAAAACAACAGTTACAGCTAAGCAGCGGTTGCACTGACAATAAAAGGGTGCGTGCGATTCAAAACAACAAAATTGAAATTGAAAACAAAAATGTGCTAATCATAAAGTGGTTCATGCCCGAATATCCTTTTCTTCATTTTTTTTTTCAAACGAATGAAAAACCACAAATTGGAATAAAATACAAATATTTTTAAATAAGTGCTGTTGCAAAATAGTTTACACTTTTAGTGAAAAGAGTGACAAAACAAAAACAGGATACGATTTTGATTATTTCCCAAGTCTCAAGTGTGTTCTTTCCTCGCTCCGGGGTGAAGAAAAGTAAACGAAACAAATAAAATAACGATTTCTTCGGAGAAATAATAAAAAATTCGGGATTTTAAAATTTTAAATGTCGTCCGTGTGTTGGCCTCGTTGAAAGAAGAAAATCTTTTGAATTTTTGTTTTTATTCAATTCACTTCCCAAATGAATTGGATTGTGATTAATTTTTATGTTTTCCTGCTTAAATGTGAATGTTTTACAAAAAGAAAATAAAACAGAAGCCCGAGTTAAAAAAAACTCAGCGCGCGGAAGTGACCCCATCGCGAACGACCGCGACGACGACGAATTCAACGTAAAAACTCTGGATTTGGATTACAATGTGGTTACTGGCCGGGAATACAGCAAAATCGGATAAATTTTGGATTAAAATCATTTTACTTACATTTTTCTTAATTGGGATTATTTGTAGGGTTGAAGGTAAGTCGTTAGTTATTAAAAATAAAACAGGGACAATAATTTCATCTTTTGTACAACAATTTTATTTTATTCCTCCTGACGACAATTTCACCATTTTGAATTTTTCATTTTTCAACTCGAACTCTAGGCTCTCACTCGATCTCGGCTCAGTTTGATTGTTTTGTATGTTCGATCTCTGTCTGGCGTATATCATACCAAAAGTCCTAAACCAGTTTCCTTTGAAGGTGTACAAAAGAGACAGACATACAATTTAGCAGAAATATTTTACATTTTTACTGCTCGTCAGCAAAATTTGTTGGAAAATTAATTTTCAAACCAAAAAAAAAAGAAAAGCGATCGTATTTTTTCTTAATTTATATTAATTTAAGAGAAAAAGGATATTTTCTTAATTAAATGATGATGGAAATTGTTGTGTAAAAATAAAAAACCGTTGCAATTGATAATTAAAAAAGATGCAAACCCATTTATGGCTGAACGAGCAGTTACAACTTTCCGATTAGGGACAGGTGTTCATTTTTGTTTTACTTTACGTCTCTGTTTGCCTCTCTTCTTCTTCTTGTTCTTCTTCTGTAGGAGTTTTCAACGTATTATTTTTCCTTTTCCTTATTTTATCCGGTGGTGGAGAAAAAAATGGTGCAGGCAGCAGGGTTTTATTTTATTTTTTTTTGAAAAGAAGTTGAATAAAATATTAAATTTCATATTTTGTATTTTGAAATTATCGACATGAAGACTAAGGATTAAACATTGTATACAGCTTTGTGTATGGTTACATAAAACTCCGTCAACAAGTGCAATTTCATGTTAGAATTAGAAGTTTGGATTTTTGACTAAAATTCCTTTAGGTAACAGGAAACCACCAGCAAGATAAAACATAATTTAGTTATGTAAACTTTTATAATTAGGTAGGTACATGGATATCTCAATATTTGTTTCCAATGAGTTGTACCTATGCACATTGAAATCATTTGTGAATAGGTAGAAGCTTCATATGAAAGCTAAGTTTGTTTAGAGGATTAAACTATAGGACACACCTACTTAGCTATTTTGTTTCAAATACCTATATAGGCAATTGGCCAGTTTATAGCTCTACGATTTCAAAGATTAGCTTATTCTCAGAATTTATAAAAGTTTCTCATACAAATTTCTCACTTTTATTGGCAAAAATCTGGGAAGAAAATTTGTACGATTCGATTTTTCAAGAATTCCCTATTGCACAATTCAAAAAGGATACAAAAATGAAAAGCTTATTTGATTGCTAAGTGGGAATAAATAGTGAATTATGTTTATATTATGTACAGCTATGGCCAAAATAATAAGAATAAAATGCCTTCATTTTAGAGAAGTAAACAAAAGTCGTTGTAAGGTAAATTTTCTTTATATTCTCTGTAGTTATATGTATTTTTATTGATTAAAAAAAAGAACAATGGTATCAGTTGCAATTCATTTGTTTTTAGAGTTTAAATAATTTTATTTTATTGAAGAACGTTATGGGAAAAAATAAGCATTTTAGTGTCAAGCTATTTTGGTGTTGGGTGAGCACGGTGGGTCAATTCGAAGAATTGCCAGAATAGTCAAATGCTCCTCTACAATGGTTTTTAAAGCGTTACGAAGAAAAAACTATTGAAACTAGAGACAAAAGGTATTTGGTAAGGAGAGCTAAGACTAATCCTTTTATGTCGAAGCGGACCTATCACAAGAGCCTGCTGAGACATTAAGTTCCAGAACAATCCGGAGAGTTTTGCTTGTGTCCAAATTACAAGCTAGATGGTCAAGAAATGATCCCTTATTAAAACCAGGTCATATGAAGAAGCGCCTGGCTTTTGCCAAAATGTTTCACATGATCCTATGATCCATTGAAAGAAGCAAAACAATGGCAAAATGTGTGGAGTGACAAAAAAGTCAAAGGTGAAGCGTACAATCCACGGTGCAAACATAGACTGTGAAACATAGAGGTGAAAGTCCAATCATATGGGGTAGTTTTGCTTGGTGGGGAATATTACCAGTATTTCTCATTGATGGAATATTGACCAAGTTATGTCGGGATTTCAAGGGATACAATGCTGCAAAGGACCGAAGAAAATATGACCTTAACGTCGCGATTTCAACAGGATAACGAGGCCAAGTACTCGGCAGTCAATCGTGTTTATTGTTTTGGCCATAGCTGTAGGTACCTATACACCTAGAGCAACGTCAAATCTATTAAGATTCCTTATTTTTCTAAAGATAGATACCTAGTTGTATCCGTCTCGTCAGAAGTTTGGGATGAATGCTTTCGTCTGCTACTTTAATAGCAATTCTTGTCATGAAATAGTGCTTCTTAAATTATTTACATATTTATTTATTTACATATATTTCATCAAGTAGAGTTCACAGTTCTTATAGACAACTTATTACAAAATTACAAATAATAATAAGAGACAATACAATTATTAAACTCCATAGCTAAAAAAAAAACATTAAATGTGACTTTAAAATATCTCTACTACAACATTGGAAAAAATCTACATTTTCATTTTTACACACTGAATTTGCCTGCCTTAAACAAATTGGCTCAATCAAGCCAAATTATGAAATACTCTTAAGGTATATCCCGGACAGTTAAAACAAACCCTAATTAGCAAAAATGGACAATCAATTTTATAATTTATTGTGTCTCTAATACACATTTGCAATGGGCCATTAAACCGGCCTAAGTGTGTCCGTTTCCATCTTGGACAGCCACATTAACCTTTTTTTGCCTTATAAACATTGCATCAAAATATTTTCTTCGAATTTCAAGACTTTGAAGTCTAAAAAGCAAACATCGGGCTTCTCTAGTTTATTTGAGTGAATGGAATAAAAAGGATTCCATACTATTTACCTAATCAAATTTCAAAATAGACCTCACGTATGAGAAATATAGGCTCTTAAGAATGAAGGGATCCTTGAGTTCCTTCGAATTTCTTCTGATAAATTCTAACATAGAACTTGATTTGGCTACAAGATAGTCGATGTGACTATTAAGACTGAACTTAGTGTCAAATATTACACCTAGATCCTTCTTTTCTTTGATTTTATCAAGAGTCGTATTTCCTAAATAATATTCAAAACAAAAAAGTGGTGAACGACGACAGAATGTAAGAATCTGACACTTAGATATATTTAAAAATTGCTTATTTTTTACACACCAATCATATACATTGAATAAGTCTGTTTGCAACTTTAAAAAATCTGATACATTTTTTACGATGTGGTACATTTTCAAATCGTCAACAAACATAAGACATTCTGAATTCTATTTCTGACATTACTCGCATACAGGAATGGTTGAGTGTTGTAAGTCACTAGATCTGCTTTAGGGCATATTTGTTTTTTGATACTTACCTAGTAAGCCAGATATACCTTCTTCCCTTCTTATTTTGTTATTAGGTTAAGGTTTAGAAAGATTAAGTTCCATTTGCTAATTAACTGTTAATTCAACAAAAGAACTTATGTTCCAATTTTTTCTGAGAGAAGAATAATAAGAACATTAACTTAATATTTATGTTTTGTACCTATAAGAATCCATTCTATAAAATTGTGTTATTAAAGAACTTGTCTAGATAGAAGACAACAATTGAATTCTTTAACGAATGCTTAAGGAACGAGTTTAAATTAAAAATGGGTTCCGATGCAGTTTTAAACAAAATTGGGAAGAATTAGAAACTGTAATTTGTTTACACACCTATCAGGGTAGCATAGCTATAAATTCATATAGGTACCAAGATCTATTTTTTCACCAATCAAAAAGTAAGCTAACCAAATACCAACCTTTACTTATATTAGTTGGAGGAAGGTAGGTTAAGTACATAATTCAAAATGTAAACCTTTGTAAGCTCAATAACACATACAAGATTTTTTTTAAAGAATACACTTTTACATCGATGTAAGCAACTATTTATTTTCTTATGAAACGAAAATCTCTGAAATGTTAGAAACATAAAGTACACGAATATATAGAACTAAGTTGATAATTATGGGTGTTCACGTTAAGCTCACGTAATTTTCAATCAATTAATTTAGTTTTTCTTTAGACGCTTCATTAAATCAAAAAGACAGACTATTTTATGAAACCAACGTAACTAAGTATGGCTTTTCTTGGATACAATCAATTTTGAACAATGTAAAAATAAATGCAAATGTAATCACTCTGAATGGTTAGTGCGTTTTGGGTTCAAGCCCTGCCTGCGGATACTGCCTCTTGCGAGGACAAATTCACCAAGAGTGATTCTTGTCATGAAAAGTGCTTTCTCAAATTAGCCGTTCCCCTCCATTGCTGCAATTACTCGCAAACAGGAATGGTTGGGAGTTGTAAGTCACTAGGACCTGGTTCTCTACGGACTTGCGCCACCTAATTTATTTATTTAACTCCGAATCAGACTCTAAAATCACTACATCACGTAAGGTTTTTGAAATATTACCTTTTAAATGTTATTTCATGAACTAGTTTTTTTTTCAATAAAATTCATTACAATTTTTCAAGTCTCATTTTCCAAATAAAGCTATTACATCAATTTTTGGATTACATTAGAAAGTAATGTTAAAAATGTGTAGGTAGGTACTACTTATGCTTAAAATGTTAGCAGTTTGTTGAAATCAGATTCGAAATAGTTTCCGCATACTATCCTGACTAAAACCAACGATTTATTCCAAAACGTATTTTTAAGACCATTACAGCATAAAACTTACAATTCCTCAAAACTTCATACGCAGTCATATGAAGACCTCACTTAATTAATGAGAATTTCCGGAAACTTAGTGAGATACTAAAAATGTTTATAAATAGCAATACCTATGTGTTAAGCTGCTTTTAAAACTTGTAAATTAAAAAAAGTTGGTGTTGTTTTTAATCTTGGCAATATTTATTAATAAATTCTTGTGCCGAATACATTATATTATATTGTTAAATTTACATAAGTCTGTAGGTAGGTATCTAAGTAAGTACTTTTCCATTTCAAGAAATCTTTAATATCTTGCAGAAACCTTTTTTTATACAGAGGTACCTACATGCATTTCGTAATGTTTTATAATTCAGTAAACAACAATAAATACTTGTAAATAGGTATAATGAAGCTATATAACAATTTACATAAATAACGAATGTTAATATTGATGAGTGAGATTTTCTTAAATCTTGAAATCATATTGGACGTTGAAAAACACGACGACAGATTTAAAAAAAAAATCCAAATGGTCAAAAAAAACAAGAACTTGGATTATGCCTGCTAATAACGTAATAACAACACCTAACGCGAAGACTTAAGCTAATCGTTTGAAATTGCGGATTATTCAATTTTATTGAAATTGTGTAGGAATCTCTTATTAATTCGTTTCCAAAATATTGTAACATGTCTTTTGAGATAAACTTTGTTTTATCTTTCTTCTAATTAACTAATTGATAGATAAAGATTTAAATCCGTAGAAAGCTAAAACGGATTAACACTCAGGATCTAACTAAGATCCAAAAAGTAAAATTTAAATATCACAACTTTTAGTACAAAATTCAATAAAAGAAACTCATGTGAAACTGCTTCAAATACTGATATTTCAATATTTTCATTTATGTTTAATTGGGTACTTAAATTGAAGCTTTTTTTAGCAACTTTCCTATGATTTAAATTTTCTTGTCTATCAAATTGAAATTTGTGATTTCTATTTTTAAAAAAGGAAACCGAGTTCGTAAGGTGCTTTCAGATACTATCGACATTAAGGTAGTTAGGTATGTATACCTTCATATGGGTTTTTCCAGTAATGGCCATAATTAACATTCAAGACCAACATTCAGCTATAGGACTACCTTCATCGGGAAATGTTCGTAAAAAGTATCAAAAGTTCAATTTATGCTTAATGTTGGTTGCTTTGGTTGAACACCTTTGTACATACATATATTGTAAAGATATTCTTTATTGCGACTCACGTTTAAGATGAAGGTATAAAGATTAGCAAATTTTATTAAAAAAAACTAACCAACAAACTTTAAAGAGAAGGCGCGAGGCAATATATCTTTTCGGCTAACCCAAATGCTCATTGTCGAATTATGTATTGAACGAAAAAATTAATAGCTTTCCCAAGAAGTTAAATACCATACGACAACATACGATTAAAGTAAAGTTTATTTAACTATCTCGAAAAGAGAAAAAATACTAAAGAAAAAAAAGAAAAACAAATCGTGAATCACAAATTTACATTCGAGGGAACTGTCTCGACTCTAGCATATCTACATCGACCCACCGCTTATCGTGTCTCAGTAGTCAGTGCCTAATGCCTATACCTATCTACCTACCTACCTATAAACAATTGCTCGCTCACATACAACGGCCTGGGCTGGCCCGGCCCGGGCAAGCCATGTCATGGTTTAGTAAACAAATTTGGAAGATGATACTGAGCAAACAGATGTTATTGAAGGAATTCCTTATCATTGTCCAAGCAACCGAACCCAAAAAATATGTCTTATCACATAATTTTTTTCCACGAAAACCTTTGAATATTTATTAAGGCAATAATAAAGCGTACGTGTGCCAAAGCAACAATGAATCTTATTGAATAGATACAACACCCGCAGAAAACTATTAGATGTTTGTTTCTTTTTTGGTGTAGGATACATTTCTGTGCTTAGATAGAAACCTTTAAGAAAAATAAAATGTTAAGGCTAGATGTGTTTTCAATATAAAAGTTAAACCAATTAAAATAATTCCTTAAGATTTGACTTTCGGTAGTAAGGTATCTGGTTTGCTTTAAAGAGTAAACAGTCCACTTTAAAACTTCTTAACTAGACGACAACGACGACGATGGGGCTTTCTCAGTGGTTATTAGGTCGAGATTAAGGTGGATTACTGAGCTTCCCACAATTATTCGTGTGCGCAGCTTCTACCTATCTTTTTTTTGGGATCTTTTGTGTCGTCTCCTGTGTTTTTGTGGAGTGCCCCCTTTAATAGTGTAGAAAGGTTTGTCGATGGTTGTACCTACATTCTATGCAATAAAGCAACAACTAAATGTATTAAACCTATTTGACTCCTCTCCTATCATCGTCCATGGTCGCTACACAACACCCGACTCGTGCATCGACTCATTAAACTTAAGTCATAATTGGTAGATTGCCGATAGGTAGGTAAGGTACTCGTAAAATGGAGCCAACGGTAGCAAAATGTCGTCCCATCCGTTCGTCCGTCCGTCCGTCGGTCCTGCTATTAAATTTCATGTTGTTAACGATTACTAAACGGATTTCATACAAGATGAATAGCTATGATATCTAGGTACCTATGCCTTGTAGTCAGTCCCCTGTAGTCAAGTGTTCGCGCAGACGCAGACTACATAGGGTACATTTATGTATTCCATCTAGAAAAATTCGCTTATTGTGCTAAAATCATTTTAACAAAGAGGCAAAGGGATGGAAATGTGAATATTAGAAACAACAGGTCACCAGAATATACATAGGTGTACAATATTTTTGATTTTCGTCGTCGTTCCTGCTCTCCCTAATTTTTTGTTTTCATTGTTCATTGCCTTAAAGCGACAAAATTTCGAGTTCTTGTATCGATTTTTGGGCGAAAGAAAAATGACAGCTGCTAGAAAGTATATAGGACTCTATACCCGAAAACGGAATCCATATTGTCCCTCAATGCACACATGAGATCGAATTACGAGGATAACCTTTCACATCCATAATATATTATGTATCCCATCTCTTTTCCTCTCTTTCTCTTCCTTTCTTGTTGTTCTTGTTTTGTTGTCCTTATGATCCTCCCTCCTTTTTGTCATAAAATATAGCACTTTAAAATAAACCCTGGAGAGTTTGGTTCTTTTTTTAGTTTTGTATGTACATAGGTTTATTTTTGTATTCCTTTATATTTTTGTTTTTCAGGATTCAAACAAGGACACGAAAACGCATTTTGTCTCCATGCATAAGTTTTCTACATTTACAGTTCTTTTTTTGTTTTGTTGTGTGTTGTCCTTATTGAATCTTTAAGATGAGGTATGTTCTTTGAGGTGAGGAAGGAATTAAATCTTAATTGGATGTTTTTCCTGCCCTGGCCCAGGTCGTCTTACGTTTTTTCTTTTATTTTGCTTATGTTACAAAACAAACGAACAGGAATCCCTTATAAATTCAAAATTAACTACGAAAACAACAATAACAATGCAAATTAATGTAAAGAAATATCTTGCAAATATTTTTTCGGTACGAGTTTAATAGAAAAGGATTTGTAACAGGATTCAAAATAAATGTTTAATGCACGTTCGTAATAATAATAATAGTTTAGGAAGGTATAAAGGTACTTAATTAGCTTTTTAAAATTCGTAGGGTTGTGTTTCAAACATGTGAGGTAGGATTAAATAATGAAAACAACAAATTATTGGAGTATGAAAAATCTTGTTCTGAAAAAGGATAATTCAACTAAAGAATCCAAAGCTTATAATAAGGATTATTTAAGAGTTAACAGGAAGTTTAACAGCGTTGAGTTGAATCTCTCATTTTATTACAAATCTTTTAACAAAACCAAGATTTTTAAATTCTGTAAAACAACAGATCACTTCCTTTAGTAGAACAAAACTTTTAACCTCAATTTTTGTTTGATTATCGATAATTTTTGATGTTTTCAGATGAATAAGAGTAAAAAGAGCTTAAAAATTGCAATCATTTCTAGAACAATCGCTAATATTGTCCAAGTAATTAAAAAATAAAATTTTGTGGATAAGACGTTACCGTAAAAACTAGATCTTTTAATTAAAAGCCTTAACAAATTTACTCTCACAAGGCTCCTTTCAAACTATAGAAACTTTATTCAAACCTTTTTGAAAGCTCAGCTTTGACCTCAATATATTTTCAACTATTCAACATCCTTTAATAAATTTAGCCATCATTAATAACTTTTCTCGATTTAATTACATATGTTGGATATTTTCTTTATTTTTATCAGAAGACCTGAATTGAAAAGAATATGTTAATAGAACAACTTTTCTTCAACTTCTTGTATTGTACCTTTTACCTATCTATCTTTCATTTAATTTTTCTTATAGGTAAGGTTGGTTAAGGTAGAACCATTAAATCTATCTACCTGGTGTCTGATGTTCTTCCGTGATCGCTGTCAAAGCAGAGAAAAGATAAAAATTATATTTAATATTTAAGTTCTCAATCTAATGATTCGCTTCCTCTTCTTTTTTTTAGAACTGGATGAAGACCTATTTTAAAAGTTCCTCATAGTTATAATACCTATCATATGTGAAGGTAGGTAATCGCCTTCTGGTCATGGCGATTTTTTTCTTCGTTTTTGTTTCAAAACTAGTTCTCGAATGCAAGTTTAGTTTGAACATACCTATAAATATTGACTGCAACCTTGCAAACCAAATTGTGAGCTAAGTGAGAGAAGATAACAACAACAACAAAAATGCATGCATTTGATTGCGTAGTAAAATACCCACATGAAAAAAAAATACAATAAAAACAAAATTCTGTTAAATATGTTTTGTCACACAATGCTGCATATGACACCACACCTTTTTCTTCGACGACTGGGCTTGAGTTTAATGCCTGTGCCTTTGCTTTTGGTTTTGCCTTTAGCTGTAGCAGTGGCTGTGGCTGGGCCCGATCTCGAACCTGGGCCATGTCATTCGATTCCGATTGAATTTTCTTTATTCCACTGCCTCCGCTCATTCTCAATTGATGAACGTGATTCAGGTAAATCAGGTTTTGGTGCAGGTTCACGTCTCACGTGTCTGTCCGCCCAACTCGGGGCCTCAGTCCGAGCCGGAGCCGTAGCCGTAGTTGTGGCCGCAGCTCGAGTATAACTTCTTTATGATTTAATTTCCAAAGAAACTCCAAGAAAGCAAATAATCGCTTAACACACTCATAATATAGCGGCGCGGTGAGGTAAAAATCTTGGTCCGCCGCCGCCGTTACTGCCACCACCGTCGCAGCCGCCTATCACTGGACGAACTCTTGCGCTGCTATAATAATACTTAGTCATCATCGTGATAAAAATTCCTAACAACATTTTCTACCTGAATTCAATGTTGTGGTTGGTGCTGCTGGCTGAGCTGATGGAGAAGGAGATGGTGTTTCTTCGTTGGCCGTTTGTAGTTCGTACTCGTAGTTGTGTTCTTTGGTCCTCCATCGAGTTATTATTACGCTAATCAAGCATCTGTTATGTTCTTTCTTCAGCAGGGTTCAGCAGAAGGCTTATGATAACCTTCTCTCCATTCTCTTCCGTAGGGTACCTATGCTCCTGCTATGCGTTCGTTCTAAGTTGCTGGTATCGGTATGTTTTCTACGTTTCTCTTCTTCCTTTTTATGCTTCTTCTTCGTATTACTTTTGGTTCGTTGTGTTTGTTTTTCGTTTTTATGATTGGTCTCAAGTTCTTGGATTGGATCTTGGTTTCGATCGTCTTTCGTGCAGTTCTTTTTCAACATGAACTTAACGACGACGAAGATGACGACCACTGAACACTAAGATGAAAAAAAAAACTTCAAAGGGAAGCGCTTCGTCTTCGACAAAGAAATCAGAACTGTCCGTGTCCATTCTCCGTTGCTATTGCCTTGTTGAAAAAGAACAAGAAGAAAGCACTTGCGAATCTTAAAAGAGCTTCGTCTTCGTCTGAGGTGGTAGGTAGATAGGTAGGCAAGGTAGTAGTACCTATAAAACCAGATTTTACCTTTTATGGGAGATGAAGCATACCAAAGGGGAGTTAGTGAAACAAGAATTGATGAAAATTCCGTATGATGGATTCTACTCCAAATGTGTAAGGAATCTTTTTTTCTTAATTCTCTTATTGCAACTTCTGTTTTTATTTTTGATTTTCTATCTCATTGCCATTTGCTATTATAATTTATAATCCTCAGGGACTGCGGAATGAAGTAGAGAATGTCTCTTATTTTTATTCTTTGTTTTTGTTATTGTGACTATTTGTAGTGATGCGTCTCTTCGTCTAGCAATAACTTGTCATTAGGTGGTAGTTTGTCGATTATCTAGGTATCTTGGACATAAATGTTTATAAATGTCCTCACAGAAACTTCATATGACTTCAAGTTGATTAGAAGTCTACTCTCGAAAGTTACGGTACGCAACTTAATATGGTTAAGAATTTTCTCCAGATTCTTCTAAGAAACATCGCTCTGTGAAAAATTCTTATCATATTGGAATAGTATTCCCAGTCACTCATAATACTTTGTTTTTAAGCAGAAACTTAAAAAAGGACAAACAGCACAAGATTGCAGGAACTTCCGGAACAAATATTATAGGTGCTCCCATTTTCATCTACTCCAGAGTTCAGTCAGTGAATAAATTGTGCCCATTTACCTACAAAACAAAACTAAAATATCATGTATCATTGGAGACTGGTTTTATGTAGCTATGGCTTTTGACGACGGACCAGCGCCAGCGGCGCAGCATCAATCTGTGAGGTCGAATAGATTATAGACCTATCTATAAGTTATGACTTGATGTTGGTGCATTTTACATAATTATCAGTTTAATAGCTGAGCAGTTTTACATATTATTTGAATATAAGCAGTTGGAATCATCACTATTTAAATGGAATTCACTTCCGATCTAATTTTTGTAGTTAAATGAGTTCTTTCATGAAAACTTTATACCGCCTACCGTTAGAAGTAAAGTAAAAATGTTTTTGTTATTTTGTTATAATAGATATCGCTTTGGGATAAATTTTAGAGATTATGATGACACACAATACAAAATACTTTAGCATATCTATGCATGTTCTTTAATTTTAATAATTTATTTAAAAATGGTTGGTTTTGTTTTAGTATGGGAGAGTTTTGAGATTTCTTGGTGATATCAAATTTTAAATTTTGTTTTAATTTTTGAGTTCCCGTATATTTTGTGAACTTATTTTGTGTTTATAATTAGCACACACCTTTTGTGTACCGTCAGAGATACAGTGTGAGGGTTACAAGGAAATAGAAAATAAGGTATCGTTGAACATTGACTTTTATTTTTGAACATTGTAATGATTTGGAAAGACGGAGCGTAGCAAGTAGTACCACATTCGCGTAGTACGGCTAAAGAAGTAATCTTTTGTATTTCACAATGTGCCAATATTAAACTAGTGAATATCTTTTGAAGCTTAGCTGGAACATTACGACGACGATGACGTTCAAATAGCGTAAATGAATCAATGATGCTATTGTCGCCAATAATTTTAAAAGCTTTTCTCTGAATACTTTCCAAAGAGGCATAAGTTAGTTGCCAGAGTACTTGCTCAGAGATCGCAGTTATGCTCAAACTTAGGACGTATATAAGCTATATAGGTTAGGTAGTAACCAAATCATAGATGGAGACATATTTCTTTCATTTTTTCAGAAAATCCAAACATCTTTTGGCATTTTTGGCGACATTGCGTGTATGATTGTTCTCCAAAAGGTGGTTGATGAGGCACATATGGAGATGTTCTTATGAGCTTATCTTATTTTATCCTAAGAAGACGGATGTGAGTCTGAAAACGTATACTAAAGATCATTTTTTAAAAAACAAGAAAGAGGATCGGGAATAAAACACAGCCCTCCGGCACATCAGCATTTATATTGTGGGTTTGAGGCTTCTCCACCTCAACTTGTATCGACAGATTCGAAAGAAAATTTCTAATCCAACAAAGGAGAGTTGGTTTTGTTGATGCCGAAAGCAAGTGTATTCTATAAGACACAAAACTCCCTTTCTCCACCAAATGCCTTTGAAATATCAAGTGCAATAATCTTACTTTCTCCAAAACGATGTCGTGAATTTTTTTTTCATTGTTCGGTGAGACGAACAACGAGATCTCCAGTTGACATATTGATTTTGTTGCTCAAGATATTTCTTGAGCTGATATTTCATAAGCTCTTCCATGATCTTGGAATAAGGGTGAGAAAATTCGCTTTTTTAGAGAATGGCTGAACAAATGCCGTCTTTAAACTGCATGTTTTAAGGAACTGGAATAAGCCTAGAAGGATAGGAAAGGTGGAAAAGCTTACACATGGGGTTTATTATCTCTTCAAACTACTCGTAACAAGCCCAGAAACAGTGGGAAAGATTGTGAAGTGTGGAAGTACTCCTGTTCAAAATAGCTTCCGAACCAGCGAATATATGTATGTATGTGAGATCTTTTTCATGTCTTGCGACAGTTCGAGTATGTAATATAACTCCCATAACCGCGATTCAGAGCTGAAAGAGTCATGACACTAAGGTAAATATGTGTTACCAATACAGTAAACATCAAATTGATAAAAAATGAAAAAAGATCATATGACGGACGCTACTTATGGCTTGTGTTAAGTCTGTATTTCATGCTTAGCAAACCATTTGTTCTTACAATAAAGACTTTAGTTTCAAAGTTTGTGCCGGGCTCATAAATGTTTTTATAAACTTATAACCTTTTTTCTCAGTTTAAAAATGCGAATATTTTGGCTAAGAATATAAAACAATCAGTCAAAAAATCTAAAATTTATTCCACATTTTACCCACCGCTGCTGTGGACAAAAATATTTATAGCACAGCGGTTTTTATTAAATCGAAACACAATCCATAAACAAAGAAAGTGGTTTATTATTATTTTTGTTATTATAGTGCTAATGTACATCATATCAATGTTTATTTCACAACTTGAAAAGTGTGGGAACCGATTGGTATACTACATTTTTATTTCGTTTCCACTAGCCTCTACTGTCTTGATTCCATTAAGCTACAGCTACATATACAACTATCTCAAGAAACCACATTCCCTTCCTCTTTCATGTTTCTAATCTTTGGTCTAGGCTGATTTAAACTTTGGGAACTCTCTGTGGGTTGAATAAAACCAAAGCCAAAGCCAAACAAAACAAAATAAAAAAAGTTTCTCCTCGTCGTGCATATAAATATAGACTGACTGCAAATCTATAATAATAGCTGATTAGAAAATAATCCCTGAATGAGAATGTTTTAAATAAAAATAATGTGATGTGATGTGAACGAGCAACAATTTACAAATTAATGCATGAGCTTGAGCGTGCACTCTTGATAAGAAGAATTCTTATAGGTTTGGATTTTCTTTGTATCCCATGTTTAAGTCGATGTTGATGTCGATGTCGGTGAATGAAAATGAATGACGATTGACGACGACCCGGGCGAACTCGATTTCGAAATCATCATCAGAAACCACATTTCCATGGAATCTATCAATATCAATGACACTTAACAAATGAGCCGGGGGATCTGTGTTAGCTGACATCTATAAACTTTATAATGATATGCAGCTTGGTTGAAGTTGAAAACTCAATGGATTCAATAGATTCAGTTTTTCAGTCCAGACTCCAGAGCCAGACCCAAGAAGATAGTGAATGAGAGAGTAGAAAGATGGAGTACGAGTGAGTGAGTGGAAAAAAAAAACAACTGAATGATTCAATGAATGCTGTAACTGTTTGTATAAACAAAGTCTGGCCCTTCAAACGCTAAATGAGTGAGGTCTCTATGTTTTCGTTGTTG
This sequence comes from Eupeodes corollae, assembly GCF_945859685.1. Classification (NCBI taxonomy): domain Eukaryota; kingdom Metazoa; phylum Arthropoda; class Insecta; order Diptera; family Syrphidae; genus Eupeodes; species Eupeodes corollae. The sequence continues at coordinate 844,107 of NC_079148.1, read as the reverse complement.
TTATAGTTTTCTAAAGGCAACCACAAGCCGTCGCTCGTCGTTGCCACTTGAACACATGCACTACCCTCAACACATTATTTTTTGAAAGAAGGGTTCCAATTCCATCCACAATTATTATTATATTGTCGATATCCTACTCTTGAAGTGCTAAGCCTAACTGCTACAACATTGAAAATGCTCGTGGGAACATTCACCCTCATTTTTTTGCGTTCATAACATGTCACACCGATGCAACTGACGACGATGACGACGCAACGACCGCGACGTGAAGATACAACTCCAGAGTCCGTCTAAGTTGGGCAACCCTTAGTTAGTTGCCCATATCCTCGCAATTAGATTATTTCCGTTCACCCACCAGCCACTAAACCACCGACCACCAACACCACCACCACCACGAAGCCAAGGAACATAAATTCTATTTAATGCACTTAAAATATAGACGCAAGCGAATGTTGTTATATCCAAAAGCAAGTCAATAAACCGATGCGATGCGATGCAAAGCGATGCCTGGCTGCAATCGAATCGGAACGTATGAAATTACATACCAGGCGCAGCTCTGGTTGCGTCCAACTTTGTTTTACCTTCTCCTTAATGGACTCGCAATTGCGTGTAATTGGACTAGTTTTGCATGGCACCGTAAGATTTTTATGTTTATTGGATGACTCTTGGCTTGGAGTTGGAGTTTGAGATTGGATTGGCTTTTCGTCGAGTCGTTGGTCATAGTTATAACAACTTGCGCGCTTGCGCGCTCCTCGTGGTAATAATATAAAGCAAATGCTAGTTGCTAGCTGAGTTGTCTGTGGCGCAATCTTGAGATGATCTTGCTTTATTCATTGATTGCACCAGAGATCTCTTCGTCGGTTATTAAAATCATCTAGTTTTTATTTTTGCTATATAATATTGAGAGTGAGTTGTCTATCCAATAGGCCAACCGACCGGCTGCGACGAAGCTCCGCGGAGACGGCGGCGCGGCGGCGGTTTGTGGATGTGTTTTGCTCTTTGCCACAGCATCCAAGTGGATTTTAATTGAACTCCTTTTTTTGCCGTTTTTAGAAATTAGCATTATTTTTAGCTCTTTAATAGGTTTTAATTGCGTTATTAAAATATAAACTTTATTTGAGCTAATTAAAAGAATAAATTAGGATTGTTTGATGAATGTAAACCGGAACTAAAAGTAATTGTAAAAGAAGAAAGTTTTGATAGTTGATTTTGCACCAACTTTTTTTATATTCTATATTTTAGGTTTAATTTTTTGCTTCCTTGAGCCTACATAATTTTTGTTTGCAAATTGATTACTTCCTGTTTTTCTTTTTGTCCGTTAAGCGAGAAAATGGTTAAATGGAAATGAGATTGAATAATTTTTCCAATGCTGAATCGAAAGATCCTTTGAAATTGGAAAGAAAATTATTGCCTTTGGAAACCACAGAACAGCGAAAGGCTGTATAGATTTAATGAGTAATTGACGTAACTTCCGGTAGAAATGATACTTTACGATAAGTTTTCCTTAAAGTTAGCTCAATTTTCAGTCAATCTAGTAAACTATTCTGTTAGTTTTCTTTTCCATTCAAATATAAAGTATTTTCCAATAAAAGGTTTGATTGGCTGCGTTCAATCTCATTTGGTATCAGGTATCTGGATACCTTTTTCTTAGTGTTTTACGTGTAAAATAACAGCTGATCAAAAACAGCTGAGATGTCAAAAAAAGAATACAAAGGTATCCAAGAATTTCTGGGGTATGCAGGTGTCTGACAGAACAGCTGATTCAACACATGGTTGAATTTCAAGAAACTTGAAAATTTACTTCAGCTTTTTTATTTGTTGGCAAACAAAAAGATACAACATGTTAGTTGAAGTTGTATTTGAGGATGCTCTGTTGTACAGAAGAAGCTATCTGCCTCCGAATTTTAGAAGGTTATTATGATGTATTTTTTTTAAGCTTCAAAATTGACTTATTTTGTGCTCCAGTCTAGTGTCCAGCATTCTAAATTTGAAGAACCTCATCCTATTCCATTAAATGTTTTATCTTACAACAATTTTGACTTCGAAGCTTAAATGTTTCTCTACTTTTTGTGAACAGGGAAAGTTTTTTTTATTTTTTGAGAGCTATCTCAATACAGCTATCCAACTCATTCAACAAGGTATCTAAAAATCCACCTATCCAAGATACCCTATCCCACACGAGATTGAACGTAGCCATTTTGAATAGCCCTCTATTTAGACAGCTGTAAACTTTGAAATTATCATCTTTTAATATTTGACAACTAAATTTACTCCATTAATGAAAAATAGAACAATTGGGGCTACAAAACATTGAAATTTTTATTCAATACAATAATGTTAAAATATTTTCAGTTACAGTTCGAATTTTGGATAAAAAAGTTTTCTGGCGGTAATGTCATTGGGCTACCGAGATATTGTTATTTAACACTTTCAAATTTTTTTTCTTTGGGTCACGTGAAATATCACGATTGGTTCAAGACCTTAAGAATGAAATGTCTAAAGTTATTGCTTTAGGATTAGGGCCGAAATTTTGTATGAGTCAAAACTTTAATACAAAATTTTGTATGCAGAATATATTGTTCAGTGAAAATTGTGTTAGTAAAAATTCTATATTTCAAAATATTGATTTATCACCTGATTTCGGGGGCGTAATTATGAGGTTCGCGGCGGATCGTTTTCAATTCGGCCTTTTGAATTCGACTCGCGTCGTATTTCCTTATTAATGAATTCGCTAAGAAGCGAAAATAGTTCATCCTATATTCCAGTGATTTGACAATTTTCGTTTGACTTTTTCTTCCAATATTCCAGTGATTTGACACTTTTGGTTTGACTGCTTTCCACAAATTTTCTTTTGTTTTTATTGAATTTGTGAAACTTGCGGTGATTTATTCAATAAACAATATTACATATTTAAAATTAATTAAATTTGTTTTAGCCCGATATTCAGAACCGCAAGTGCTCCCGTTGCAATGCCCTTATTTTTCTTCGTGAAATCGATGTAGATGTTTGCTTGTTTTTATCGTTCCTTTCCTTGAATGAGTTTTATATTTAATTGTGGATAAATTATAAGAAAATTTAAAAAAGCTGGCTTACATTTGTATATAAATACAATCAAGAAAGAATCCAGAAAATCTAACAGTGAATAATAATAAATACTCCTTTGCCTGTGAATCCGCCAAAAAAAAGCTTTCGGATTTCAACTCCCCAACAAACATTATGACATTTCAAATTCCCATTCGTTAATTGGTTGAATTCAAAATAAAGAAGGCGAAAGCGAAAGCAATAATTGAAAAATGGTAAACTCGCTAGGAAAACCCATAATCAGGCCCCTGTATTTCAAAGCCTGTAAATATGAAAAACTATTTGGATCGATCTGCCCTCTTCAAATACTCACTGTTATTTAGTGCCAAAATGAATCCCATTGTTTGTAAACCTTATGTAATGACTACATGCAAGCTGTACTCTTTAGATACAATTTTCAAACTTAAACTTTTCAAAAAAAAAAACGCTTCTCCTAATTTACGAAAACTCGGAAAGTCATAAACTGCTTAGCAAACAATTTTTTTTAATTTGCTCCTCAAGCAATTCAAAGTTTATAAGATGTGTTAATATGAATTTGCATTTGATGTGCAATCTCACATCATTACCCATATATTAATATAAATAAAAATTATGTATAAAAATCAAAAGTATTGAATTTCACACAAAATGTAGTTCTTTGAGCATTGAGGATTGCGCGCTGCAAATGATGCAAAAATCATCACGTTTCATAATTTTACTTCTCGATGCTTGAAGCTGTGTCTTGGCGGCAGCGGTCGGTGGCTGAAGCGCTGCAGCTTCTTGTGAAACTCACATTTTTCACACCCCATCGTCAACGTCGTAGTCGTCGTCATAGTCTTTGGGTCGGTCGCAGGCATAGCCTGACAGAAAATTGAGAAAAATTGAATAACTGTGCACACAGAAGTCGTGAATGAAATGTCTCAGTGCCTCATTTCATTTTCAGTGAGTGTAGGTATGTGTAGTTGCTGTGTTGTGATGTTTATTGTATTAAAAAAAAGAAGAAAAACTGCCAAATGAAATCAAAACAATAACGACACCCCAGACAACATACATTTATAAAAATAAAAGAAACAAATAATAATAATAGAATCACTGCACGAAGGTGCTGCTTAACCATCTTTTTGAGTTTTCAGATGGATGAAATTAATCTTAATGAATGACTTGAAGATATAAAAATAAGTAAAAACCTACTTAACTCCCATGTAAACCATACACAATGCAATAATCATTGCGATTTGCGACTTTTTGTTGCATTACAAGTTGCAAGCTTTTGTTGCAATATATAAAATTTTATGTTTTGGGTTCTTAAACCAATATCACAAAATATCAGTTAACAAATTCTCCGCCTATGTGGAGTTTGGCTGGGACTAAATTGCAACGAAGTGATGGTAACGACTAACAGCCATCTTTTTAACGAGGGAAAGTTCAGTGCACTGCGTGTAAACGCATTAAGTGACCACAGCACATCCACGTCGTCGTAGTCGTGTCGTGTCGTTCGGTCTGCTCGGCGTGTCGTCGACGACGTCGTTGATCGCCTTGGTCGCATCATCATCATCATTATCATCAACCTCCAGAATCATTGATGATGTTGTATGATGCAAGGAAGCAGCAGATAGAAAAGTCACAGAAAAAGGCCTTATGTACATTGTACAGTGTACACCACCCTTATAATGCCTGTTATTATGGCGTTATGTGCCTACATCATGCTAATGATGCTACTGCTGCTGTTGCTGGTGTGTGCGGTGCTGATGTTGATGCTTAGGCTGATGTTGATGATGCTGCTGCTGATGATGATGTTCATGTCGCTGATGTATACCGGATGAGAGGAATTTATAAATTTCAAGATTGACAGCGGCCGCGCCGCATTCACATTGGCGGGATAGTTATTGATGTTTGCACGGAAGCGACCAAAGAGTTGGGATTGGGACTATTGAATTCCGCTGCCGTTCGCACCGTCCGGTCCGCCACCACCACCGTCACCACATTGTTGCTGCTTGTGCAAACCAACTAAAGTAGTTCGTTATTCGTCTTTTTTTTTTATTATTATTATTATTTGTTGTTATTGTTGTGTTGGATGACGATGACGATGACTACTTGGAGAGCAATCACACAACATATATGAACACAATAGGCACATTTTAACTAGAAAATAATGAATAATGCAACCAAGAGTAATTGACAAACGTAATTCGAATTTACCGCTGTTGATGGTGCTCTGGTAAAATAATCACTCAAGTGATTAATTAATTGAGTGTTTACCTACCTACCTAGATCTCCTCTTTCTCCCTGTCCATGTTCATGTCCAATCGTTCATCGGTGTTAATTTGCTCGCTTAATAAGCTTCAAAAATCATCAACGCATGATAATATTTCAGTTGTTGTTGTTGAGGTAAGGTGTTTGTAAAAATACTCGTGCTACTTAACGTGGCTATGGCTTCTGGTGGATATGATGCGACGCGGCCGCGGCGGCGTGACGCGTCAAATGTTAGGCGTGCGGGTAGTGCGGCTGCAATTTTCATGCTCTACTAGTAGAGCTTACCGATTTTGTTGGGCTTGATGGTGCTTTTGATGCAAACTATTTCTATGTTTACAAGGGCAAAAAATAGTTTGATGTTTTTCTAAAAGCATCATTTTTCCGCATGCCATGATGTTGATAATGGATAATGATGGTGATGGTGATAGTGATATGCTCGATTTGTCACTTTCCATATTTTGCCTTGAGGCTAATAAAATTCTATTTATCCAATGTGACATCATATTCGATTAAATATCTGGCGCGAATTAATTAATACTTTGTGCAAATCATGTGCTTTGGTGATTTGATATATTGTTATTGGTATTTTGAGATTACGTTAAGATTTCAAGAAATTTTAAAGTTTTTGCTTCTGCTGCTGTCCCTGCAACTTTTTTTTTTTGAAGACACTCCATGGAATCAGCGTAGAAACAGCACAACGCGCACAGCATGTCTTCTAATTGGGGTCAATTAGCTTGGACAACAAGAAAAATGAAAAAAAAAAAAACGATCTTTCTCCATCAAAAACACTCGGGCTCACCACTTTGGTTGTCGCTTAAATTGACATATCATAATAATTACGCATGCCACAAGTGATGCGTCATATATAAAGCAAAAAAAAAAGATACCAGACCGGAGTAATTTGACTTCCTTAGCTTTGCTTATTTGTCTGTTGTGTCGTTCTCTGTCTTTCTATAGCGCTAAGCTACATGCTTGGGTTTATTTTTGCATCTTTTTTGTAAGTAAAAGAGTTTTCGCAAATGTCGGTAGGTATATAGGTACATTGGTCTTTCTATCTTGTGGACTCAGACATGAGTTTTTTGACTTTATTCCGCAATATGGTCGTTTATAGAGATTTTATGGGAGGTCATTTAAATGAAACAGAGAATTCTACTTAATACCAGGATTTTATAGTTTTCTTTAAAGTAATTTGAAAATTGTTTCTATCTTACATAGGAGGGGACCTAGATGCTTTAGTAATGAAATGATTTTAGTCAATTACATGGGGTAGAAAGCTTATGTACAAATATTCTACTGACAAAAGTCTGTAAACAACCCATTGTTAAGGGCTTATTATTTAACTAATTTCCACTTTTTCAACGGCTTAAAAGTTTTATGGCAAAACTTTAAAACTGTACTATCTACAGTATGTAACATAAGAGCGTGGTCACTGTTAAATAATAACAATAACATTTGATTTTTCAAAAATTCGCAAATTTATTGATAATTTGGTCGTCAATACTTAATGCAAATACTTCAGTAGCAAGTCCAATCTCCTGTATTGTCAATTATGGCCTGGCACCGTCGGGGCATACTTTCCACTAGTTTTTCTGCATAATCTACTGGAAAAGACATCCAAATATTCTGAATTTGTCGAGAAAGTTGATCTTAGTTATAAGGCTTGCGTCTGCAAAGCTGCATTTTCATCAGAGCCCACACATTTTCTATGGGATTTGCATCCTGTGACTGAGATGGCCAACCAAAGTGAGAACTCCGTTTTGCACCTTTCACTCTCTACACGCTACGACTGCGATGGTTACAAAGCTTTGTGATATATTTTATTCATTTTTTCGGCATTCCACTCGTTTTTCAACGTTTTTTTGCACTCAACATTGGTTTTTCCAAAGTTCTGCGATATTTCAGTTTATTGGCCAGCAAGTGCCTGCGAATCGTTTCTTAAGATAGGTCAACACCTTTTGCTTTCAATTTCACAGCAGCTTCACGTAAATCCAAAGTTGGATCTTTCGAGAATCTTTTTTTCGTCTTTTTTTGAGACTTTGCTTGCACTTCCGCGATCAGGAAAATCATCAACGTCACCGACCTTTTTATTGCGATTTATCCACTTGCTAACGAACTGCTTCGACTTACCCATATATTTCGTAGCAGCAGATTGCGTTAATTTGGATCCTTTTAGAAAAATATAAAAATTGCCTCAAAGCGAGAAGCGTAAACAGCACTCATTTCGAAAAACCACTAAATTTGACCGACAACTGACTATTTACAAAAGGCATGAAGGACTGAGGTGCCCTCTATTTCATAGAAAAAGGAACAGGACTCTCTAATTTTGTATCTACGTGTAACAGTGACCACTCTCTTATGTAACAGACTGTAACTAAACGCCTAATTAATGCAATTTTTTGAAACATCTTGAGAACGCTTCTATTAATATGAACTCTAAACTAAATCAGTTAAAATTGTGTGCCATTTAAATTGACATTTGTAATAAAGGCTAATTTTTTGGTTCAATTTCTAAATTGATAAGTAGTGAGGTTTTGTCCTCAATTAGATATCAATCACTTCTAATGATAACATGAATATTTAAAATATTAGTGAGCTTGGCGTTAAAAAGTGAGTTTCAACTTCTAAATGTCTTAAAGCAACATTCTTAACATTTTGCATGAACAACTTAAACCATAATACTTTAGCTTTAAATGCTGTTAAGTGTAAAGAATATTTGTTCAACCGTACATCAAGAGTGATTTTTTCGCTCCCGTTTTGACATCTAAAACTTTAAGATCAATTTCCATGGGTATAGGAAGAAGGATTGACTAATTTTTTTCTTGACCTTATGAATATGACTTAACTGGCCGATGTTAATAAGTTACCTATAAAAGGTTTCATTTTCAATGAAAAGGTTGTATGTCGTCGATATTTTGACGAATTCCATCATTTATACCTTGAATCGATTGTGGATCACTTGTAAGATCCTATCTTTCACGAGACCTCAAAGAAAAAAACCTTTACGAGGAAAAATAAGATCAGAAAAACTTTTCTTGCAAGACTGCAAACTGGGCTACAAAATGTTCACGTTCTCAAAGTTTGAACCGTTCCAATTTTGGTAACAGTTTTAAAAGTGACAGCTGGTGAAATAATAGGGAGCTATTCAAAGTGAAAGCTCTTATTGAACCCTTTATTTATTAGCTAACAAATGCTGATTAGCCATCATTGTCAACAAAACTAAGCTAAACACTTTTGTGTCAACGATGATATATGGCCAAAAATCCTAAACTAAAATTCCCATAATGAATAAAGATTTCAAATTCCAACAACTATCTTTTTTTTATTACATAAATAACTCTTAAAACCCTTAATTTGACTTCGAATCTAATATGTATGATCAGAGTTAGTTCCCATACTTAATACGACATAAGTAGTGGACATCAGGTCTTCATCGGTGATCTTGCCCTTTTTCTCATTGCCGCACCTTGAAATCTACACAAATATACATGCCTACATAAATATGCAAGATGCAACAAATTAAATCATATTCAACTTAGAAGTTAGCTTTTTAAAATTTTCCATTTATGAGTTTATTCATCTAAATTATAATTCTATATTATCTTTGATCATTTCAGGTACGGTGTCATGCTTTCCTTCCTGCAAAAACGGTGCCACCTGCGTTCAACAACTAAACGGACAACCATATTGCAAGTAAGTTAAATGTGGTATTTTTTAAGTTCAATAAATTTACGACTTATAATGTTTAAAACAAAAAAAAAAACACAGAAAACCAATAGAGACTATGTTTTATATGAACTTAGACTATAGACATAGATACATCCAACTAATAAACGACCTAATTTAGAATTCAGCAAAGGCCATTTAACTAGATTTAAGTGAGTGCTGAATTATTTAAAACAAACTATAACGAACATCAAAGCCCACGGCCAATATATGTAAGCAGAGGAGAAGGCTTGAGATTTCGTTCTATTAAATCTATTCAAATTCAGATTCACAATGAACTTTTATAGATACTGATGATAATGTTGATGATGATGATGATGTTGGGCGGGGGACAACAACCGACAAGACTCTGTTGACGGTGGAAATGTCAGATGAAAAGATCAATAAAATCGATTTAATTTGAATATTTTAAATATTAATTGGTGATTTATTTAATCAGAGAGGTTTAAAACAAAAAAATGTATACATACATTTATGTATTTAAGTCCGGAAGAAAGCATGTGAACCGTTTATTTTGTTGGTTTTGTTCTTCGATGTCTATTGAAATACTTTTGTTTTAAGCTCTTGGTGGCATCATAGAAGAAAAGTTTATAAAAAATGTGTCCAACTAACAATGACAACAAACAAATTAAACAAAAAATTGCACAAACTCGTTAAGAATGCTAATTTTTTTATTGTTGTTGTTGGGAAAAAACAAAAAAAAAACAATATCTCATTTGTAAAACATGTCACAGAAAGATAATAAAATAATAATTATTGATAGCGATAAAAAAATATTTTTAGCAATTTATTATTAGCTGAATTGAATTTAAAAAGAACAAACAAACGAACATTTTCAATGTGTGATCGTTCTCTAGGAAACATATACTTTTGTATACACTTGACGAACTTTACTTTCAGAATGTGATACGGATCGTGGTAAAATTTTAAAGTAACCCTATCTGAACCCATAACATTTTATCACCGAATTAATATTATTTAAGAGCCTTTTGATTTTATGTGGTAATCGGGGTTTTTTGGCGGCCTAGGAATTTCCTATATTTCCCATAAAAATTGGGCACAATTGAAAGGATCAGTGATCGGAGCCGCACCAAGCTCTCACAAAAAAAGAAATATAAAAATGTAAAGAAGACGTTTTGCAACCTTCTTTATGAGATATATGATGGATACTATGAAGTACCACACGATTTCAAACTTAATGTTTTAACGGTTTTCCATTTTGATATTAAAAAACGATTAATAAATGGACAACCCAACCATATAGTCATGACCTAATCCTTTCCATGAAATGTTCCATGACTAGTAGCACATTTGCAGTATCTTTGATAACTTCACGATTTCTCGATCATGAATCGAAAGGTATTAAATTACAAGCACTTCTTCGAGAAATAACAAGTTCATTAAATTTTCTTGCAAAGTTGAAATTATTTGACACAAAGATAAACTTCTTCCAAATCAATATCTTTTAATTCTGGCAATCATTCATGACGTTTTCTTAGTCAAAATGCATAAATACCCCTTAAATAACTTTCCGGGTCTTACTGCTTACTGACAATCGACTGTCTTGAGTTCTTCTTGTGTTTACTGAACTTTGAAAACCATCGATCTTTCATTCAAAGATTTGGGAATCGTTGTGTTTTCGTCAACTATACGGTCTACAGCATCAATATTCTCAGATGTTCTTGAGCGACACACTTATTTACTTAAGGTGGCGTTGCAGTCCTGTGTGAACTAGGGCCTCACCCAACAAACTTCTCAATTTAGCTTGGCCCCTAGCTAGATGTCTTCAGTTTCGCGCTCCAAGTTGGGTGAGGTCTCTCTCCACTGCGCTGTCCTGTGGGTGGGAAAGTGTTAAAACATACATATATTTTCCCATTTTTGGTAATGGCGTGGTCTTTACTTGCCAAAAGTCAAAAGATGGCAGCTTCAAAAGTGACAACTGCCCGAATAGCGGGCTATTCAAAATAAAACTTATTATTGAAAAATTATTTAGATAGTGATTAGGCTTGTCGATTGGACCAGTTTTCCTTTTAAACTGAAAGCATCATCGTAAGATCAAACTCATCCAACGTTAAATGAATTTTCAAATAAAAAGGTTCTTAAAAATAATGGAATTTGATTTTATCAAACGCACACCTTCTAACTCCAAAGTTAAAAGATTCGAATAGGTATTTTTACTTAAAAAATTTTACCTCTAAGTGCACGTTCAAAGCTATGTCCATAAAATTGAATTACGACGTACTTAAGTCGGTGAATATGACAAAAATAAAAGAAAACACCAAGTGTAGGTGTGCTCACGAAAACATTATGAGCTTTTTGTCAATAAACCCAAATAGAATAAAAACCCATTTAACCCAAATGCACGAGTGCCAAAGTACTTGGTTGTGCTGCAGTATACAAGAATCACTTCTCACCAAAACCTTGTTATGATCTCCCCCGCGCTTAACTGGAAATCCAGTTCGAGTGGTATCTACATACGTATACCTTTTATATCCTCAACCACACGCTTCTCCTTCTCAAAACTCAACGATGCCATGATCATTTGCAGAAATTGCCCATTGAGAATTAACAATGTATGGTTGAAGTCTTGAGAGTTGAGACTCAAGTTAAGGCTGATACTGAGGCTGACTAACCCAAAACCAGATCTCTTTTAGACCGCAGGGCCCAGATGAATACCAAAATACAAAACCAAAGAAAACGAACCTCTTTTAAGTTGTTGTAGTTGTTTTTTATAATACGAATAAGTTCGAATCGGAAGGGTGATGGTTGAACTGTGAGTGCGACCGACGACGCGACAGCAGCGACATAGCGGACGGGAAATAAAACAATCTCACTGCTGCACAATGGGAATCGATAAGTGAGCGCCATTTCTTGGTCGAGCATAAGTAGAAGTATAATAATATGAGTTTGAGGTATGAGGACGTAAACGTGAACGTGAATGTGGATTTGGATGTGGACGTAGATGAGGAGAGGTCTCTTCCACTTTTCGTTAGCTCGTTTGGTTTATAAGGTTAGTCGACTCGCTGAACTATATGTCGTTACGGCGGCGTCCAAACAATTATGGTCATGTAATGACTAAGTATTCTATAAATATGCTCTGGGCTTGGGGCGCTTAAGAGCTCTTTCTGATGTTTGCATTTATGGGCCTCTATTCAAATTTGCCATTATATCTTTTGTTGTTGTTGTTTTTTGTAGGTATAGATTGTAAAAAGAAAGGTTAACGTGGGACTGCACTGAATGCGCTGATGTTGATCGATACCATATAATTGCGTCAATAATTTCCGCGTTTAAATTGCAGTTTAGGCTTGTTTTTGTTTGTATTTTTATTGTTTTCCTTTTCTTATAATGTGGATATTAACAGTGCAAGAAACAGTCAAAAGTGTTGTGTTTCGTGCAGTTGGATAAATAGTAATAATAGGATTCTAATACGATTTGAAAACATAATGATAAAATTATCAATGAATTATGAAGAAATCGAAACGGCCAGTACTACGCTATAAATGGTTAATTCTGCTGTTTAAAAAGGCTATCGTAGATTTGCTTCTTTGATTAACTTCAAATCATATTTCCTTAAGTAGATGATAGATGGCGTTTTGCATGAGTTTGATGCCTGTAAACATTAATCAGTGATTCTATAACACAAAGTTCATTCTTTCTTAGGAACCTTGTGGCGACCTTGTTTGAATTTTGATCTAGTGACAAGAATCGTGAAATCACTCCAGGAATGTTTAGGGCTATCAATGCAAACTATTTTAGATGAGGTCGATACTCATTTGCAAGTCAGCAACTTGCTATTAGTCAAAAAGACATTTCTAAGCATATTGGTGTTACTCAACAAGCCATTTCTAAGAGTCTGAATGCGATGGGAAAAATTTATGAGACTAGAAAATTAACCTAAAGGCAGGCAGACCGAAATTTTGATTGCCAGCACTGCGGTGTTCGACAAAAATGTTTTTGTTTGGAAAACGGTCCACATATGTATCATTTTAAGACCTTTCTTTCAGTTCCGTCCTCAAGTAAAGTAAAGTAAGCGAGCATTACACATTCGTGTTATATGCCTTAAATGAGGAGCTCAATACTTACAATACATCCACAATTGGGCTTGAGGGTCAACTGAAGAACAGTTTTATAAGAACTCAACTGGTTATTGAACTAGGCTTATGTTTATGAAAATATCGATAAAATAATGACAGACGTGAAACCTTGCCGCTTTATTTGAAAAATGTTTCGTTTAAAAAACGGTCCTATTATTTTAAGAGCTCTTTTTTAAGCGGAATTGAGTCATCAAGCGCCTGCGTATGTAATAGATCAGAGTTTTCGGATTGGTTTGAAACAACAACGGGTGTCCCACAAGGCTGCATTTAAAGCCCAATAACGTTTGCTTTGTTTATCGACGATATCTTTGATGAACTTCCAGGAGGAATACTCTTTGCCGACAAGTTTTGCAAAGAGGCTAAAATTGCGTTGAGTTTATTATGGCCAAAGTTTTTTGCCAGTCCAAAAATCGATATTGTGTCAAAATATCGTGTTTTTCAAGCAACTGTCAACAGTTGTATGTGCTACGGTGCTCAAGTTTTTGGATACTTTGCTCGAGGAGTTTGAAGCAATTCAAAGACATTTTTTCAAACGCTTGTTTAGACTACCAAATTCAACACCAAATTATGCTATTTACGTGGAGTCTGGGGTAACGCCAATATATACTCAAAACCTCAAAATGAACTCGGATTATTTAATAAGAGCGATGAAGAGGGATGAAAGAAGTCTTCATAAAACCATCTTGCTAAGGTTACTGCAATCTAATGGCACCCCTTTAAAAAATGGAGTCAGATAGCTGTCTCAAATGAAGCTAACTTAAAGTTATTGGAGTCAAATAAAGATGAATGGAGCTCTATGTTTGCAATTGTGTTAATCAGCATCTCTCTTAGCATCGTCAACATCCTCCAGGAACACCTATAGGAACGTCAAGCACCAATTACCATCAGAAGCTAACTATTTCAATAATGAATTATCGACCTAAGCCATAAGTTATATCTTTAGAGCACGAGTTGAAATTTTAAATCTGAACTATGAGCCTCATCTAACTGATCTTCCACAAATTTGTAATTTATGTAATAGAAGAGAAATAGAAGATATACATCATTTTATTGCAGTATGCCCGATATTACAGGAAATTCGTCGATTACATTTAAATCAAAGCCATCTTACTGTAAACAGACTTTAGGAGATATTATATAATTCGCTAGGATGGTCCACCCTATATAATTTCTGTAAGCACGCCCTATACTTCCGAAATAGTTTCCCAACGTAAAGTCTAATCATTCGACCAGTTACCATAATTTAAAACTTTTTAATTTTGTGTTTCAAATCACTTTAAAACTGTAAACAGAATTTTTTGATTATATTTTGTATTTTTCTATAACAAAAATTGTTTTGCGGAAAAAATGAAGAAGTATCATTCAAATAGTTTTGTTATGTTTTTCAAAAACACAGTTCTCCATTCCTAAGTCATTCTTTTTGTTTAAATTAATAGTTCAAACACCTGCCAACAGTAGATCATTCGGTAACGCAAACATAGTTTTCCTAGTAACGCCTAACTTAATTCGGTCTTCCAAATGTACCCTTATTTTCAGTTAAATATAGCTTTTCATACTATAGAAATCGAAATTTTGTATATTTTAAATTGATTTTTATGTCGTAGTTGAGCTGCAGCCCTATTTCGATCTATCACCCTTCCATATTTCCAACGAAAGTTGAAGTAGCATAAGTTAAAAAAACATTTTCTTTAAAAACCTACCAAGTTACAAGAAAAAACCAAAAGAGATATCAAAATATTCAAATGAAAAAATATTCAAGTTCAATAAACAAAACAGGGTTCACGATCATTCAAAGCATCACCAGGACCCAGCATCTTCAACATAGGTATACATTTTATGCACAACAAAAAGTTATGCTAAATATTTCATGCATCAGCATTTGAAAAGGACAAAGCAGCAACTTCGTATAAAGGGATCTGCCATACGTTGCCATGTTTCTCAAAATAAAGATTTCATATAACAACAACAAAAAAGACCAAAAGACAATCTTCTATATGTACATATATACATCTTCTTCTATATACGTACGAGTATATAAGGGCAAGGCAATTTTAAACTGACAATTCCTTGCAAAAAAGGAAAAACCCGAACTTATGCAAGGGAATAAGGGAATTTGTGTGTTCAGGTATGTGGAAGAAGTAGAAGCGTCAGTTTACCTTCCTCAGAAAGGAATACAAAGGAGCAGAGTAAAAAAAATCATGTGGGTGTAAGATACAATGCGGGCTTCTGTCAGGATATTTTTTGTTGTCTCCTATCAAAGGTTTGTGATGCTGAACGTGATTGTTATCGTTTTTAATGCATCAATGTGAAAAATTATTCCTAAAAATAAAGATAAAAGAATTATCAAAAGAAAAAGAAGATCCTTTTTCTGGGACTTGCAAAAGTAAAGGATGACAAGACTACGACAAGTTTTGATTTTGCAAAATAAAATCAAACTCATGATTTCTATGAAACAAAGAAAAGGAGATCAAGATTCAATTGTAAAAGTTGTTAAAAAGTATTTAAAATATTTATTGATTTGATGTAGTTGCAAAACAATCTTAGAAAATGTCTGAAGTTTTCCGCCACTTTCACTCCTAAAAAATGTCAAGCATTTTAATGAATTCATCAACGAACTGTTGAACATTTAAAAATCAAGTAAATTCATAAGACCTAGTCGTATCCTTTTTTGTATACATCACAATTCACAACACATTCCAGTTCGCCTTTTTAGAAGATGCAGTCTTTATCTACAAAAACATAAAAATGATAAAACGAAAAAGGCGACATCTATGACCAATCATGCAGACTAGTCCTCCTCTGTAACTATACTCGATATGTATGTACCTTACCTATCCTCTCAGTCTCAGTCAACTGGGTTTATTGAATAAATTATAAAGTCGTACAGGTTTTGGAAGATGATTTCAATCATGATGTGTACACTGATAAAGCACACCATCAGCTCCAGCTCAACTTTTAAAAAGGGATCCATGGAACGGAACACGCTACACATATTCTTCGTCTTCTTATACCTACACCATCACTGCCTACTATATTCTCGGTCTCGTAGCTCGGCCGCCGCCGTTGCCGGCCCACATCCGAGTTTTATGCAGAATAATTTAGCAAAAGACCAACGACCGACCGACCGACCGAAAGTCGACAGTCAAGTCAACATTCAAAAGTCGTATAGTTGTCGAACGGCAACGACAACGACAAAGACAACGGGGCGATTGCAACGACATGATATAAGACTCTTATGTCCATCGAATAAGACAAGTCTGTCGCCCACGCGCTATTTTCATTTCGTATTCCTTCTTGTTGCTTGTTGATGATGATCGCAGGCGACGCGACGTTGCAGTTGCAGCCATCAGAGCCATCCAACCATCATCGTTGGTCGTCATATGAAATTCATGTTTACCAGATATAGGAACCAGTAAATAAAACACAGAATTCAAAGACAGCTTCGACTTCGATGTCCCGATAGAAAGAAGAAACTGCAGTCGATGCATTCAACCGGCCATAGGAGGCCCTTTCCTGCGTAGGAGAACACGTTAGCGCTTCTACGATTATTTATTAAAGTATTTATATGAGTGTGCTTCAACTTTAGATTCAGCTTTGGCTTCAATTTCAGCTTGAGACTGAGAGCCTGTGTGTCGAATTCAACGATTGCAAGTTCAACTTTTTCAACTTCAGGAAGAAATGATGATCAATTATTGATTCCAAATAACATGACAGGGCAGAGAGTGAAGGCGCACACAAGCAGTTTATCTCGATCAAGACCATATATGACGTTTGGCGAGTCTTACAGACTATATAACTATACAAAAGCACTAAGCTAGCTAACCATATAGCATCATCATCATCGTCATCAAGTTGCAAGCAGTACAATCTGATAGCGCACTGAAAGCCATATAGCGAAATTAGATATTTATCGGGCATCTTGAGAGGAAAGACACTCGGGAGGACAGTAAAGCAGCCATCATACAGACTTGAAGGCATTTTTTGTTTTCGTTATTCCATTTAAGGGCACAACAGCAGCAGCAGCATATGTGCGATGCGGTGCGGTGCTGTGCTATGCGTTGCTGTTGTCTTCTCCGTTCGTCAGCCAAATAAATGGAACTTTTGATCTGTCGCAATGCACTGAAAGAAAAACTAAAACGAAGTCACTCTGGCGTACTTTGGAAGTAGAACGATATGAAATTATTTGAAATGTTCTTATTAACTTCCCGAAATATCTGTCAACGTTAATACAATTTATTTCGACGGATCGTATAGTTAATTGCTGTCAATAATGGTCCAATTTGTTGTGTATGATTTTCTTTGACAGATCCTTTTAATGTGAGGAATTTAATTTTGTATGATTTTTGACAGACTCTAAAACTGTCAGAAATTAATTGTTTAAGAAAGAAATCGTGCGGTCAATAATTTCTGCCAACAATGATCCAATTTGTTTTGTATGGATCCTTTGACATAATCTGTCAGAAATTGAAAGTTTAAGAAAGAAAACGTTTTGTTTCGATATCTTTGCTCTGAAAAAGGGCAACTTTTAACTCAAAAAACTTTCAATACATGTGTATGTTTTGCATGTTTTATGAGGAAATGCCTTTAAAATCAACTGACATCTGAAATGTCATTGAACAATAAATTCTGTCATGATGTACTTTTTTGAAGAAACGTTCTGTCCATTTCTGTATTGTTATTCAAAGCTTTTTGTACATTTAAACACAACTTGTTTGTAAATGATGACAGGAATCAAAAGTTTAAACTAGAATTAGATCAATAAAAGTCAAAGTTTAAATATAATTTAATTTTTTCAACAGTGCACATCGCTTGCACGTACGAGTATCGTTCGTTGGCTATTACAAGTTCCAACTTCTAACATCTCATGTAATTTAACGAACTTAAATGAATAATCGTAGTTTTATTGTACAAAAGCTGATTGTTGGTGCGACTGCATATCTACATTATATTGACAAGGCACATGTAATGACAATTCGTTGTAGCAATAGCATCAACATCAGATTCAGCAGCGGCAAGCCAAATCGAAATCATTAGAGACGCAGCGGCAGTAAGAACTGCAGCTCTAATGCACTCTATGTTATTTGGTTTTAGTGATCGTTTCAGTGCAGGGACACAATGACAGCCTTTGCATGCCCCCGATTCTGTAGAGATATGCTCTAATCTGAGATTGCAAACCATCAGCATCATTTCAGCATCGCCAGGGGGATTTCTATTATAAAGGAAAAAGAGATACGTATACATTATGTATGTTGGTAAGAAAGAGTAAGAAACACTCCTGAGATTTGTTTTAATTTGGTTCGATATTTCTCGTGTTTTGTTTGTTGCAGTGGGCGCGCGATAACATCGTGAACTTTCTTGCCATTAGATGATGCCTCGGCCTCCACTTTAGTTACATTTACTTTAATGCGGAGCACTAGATTTGTTATGTTAACGACCTAATTTGGTTATTTTTTTTTGTTCGTTTTTGTTTTGTTCTTAGAATCATATTGTGGTGATTTACGCTCTTTCAATAATGATGTGAATGTTTTTGAAGCTTTCTTTTGAAAAAGCCCGGTAGATAGAAGCTTCTGGAAGTCTTACTAAATTGATTTTAATGCAAACATAATGCAATGCAAACGATCATTAATTTGTCGTAGAACTAGAGTACAACGCTCATTTTCGGATAGGTGGGTCTTAAATCTTTTGGGCAAAATCAAAAAATGGACTTTGTATGTTATAGGCGGTTAAACTTTAATCGAAACTTGTACATCGCTTTATGTTTCGCTATTTTAACGAAAAATTTGTATAAGAAAAAAAAAAGTTATATCGAAATAGGTAACCTGTTGCGTTCCATACCTCAAAAAATTCTGCCGTATCCCTTAGGTGAATCTCGGAATTTTTATCAAGTAGATATTGTTCTTTCAGCCGCACAACAAGAATGTAGAATTGTTTATTTAACACTTGTCCCTCAAATTTTGATATTGGAAATTGTAAGACCAATACGCACCGACATCTCGATCCAAATGCTCCCCTGTTTTCCTAACGCTCGAACTGTGTTTTGATCATCTATTTATAATCAAACTTTGATTTGAATCTGCACTCAAAAAGACATGTTTCGTATTTATTCGGTTTACAGTATAATTTTGATTGGAATTAAATTTTATTTTATTACTTTTTTACCACATGATTATATTTAAGTATAGACCTTTATTTCTATTCTTTGAACTGACAGCTCTAGAAAATTTCACTAGTCTTTCAACTAAAACTTGCTTTACCCATAAATTGGTTCTTTAACCACAGAATAGCCTTCAATGTACAAGTTGACAATATTAATGTAATTTATCTTGACTTTAAATCTTTCGCTGTTATAAGTTGTTTTTTCATGTAATAAGTACAATTGAGTAAATGTGTACAAAAGTCTTGATAAGGGTATCATAGTAAGTTTTATTTGAAAAAAGAAAATGTCAAACAAGCGGTAGACCTCAAATACTAAAGTTTAAAAATAAAAGTTTAAGATTAAGATTGTTGGCATACAAAATCTGGATTGTTGTAAACATTTCTTTAGAATTATTTTCAAATATTTAAGCTAACATTTTTAGAAGCAGGTAGTTCAAGAAAGTAACACTGATACCAAAAGCTTTATTATTAAAAAAAACTGTCCTTTTAAAAAAAAAAATTGTGTGGCGCGACAGTCCATTGAGGACAAGAGCCTAGTGACTTACAATTGTCAACCATTCCTGTGTGCGAGTATTGTTGTCAGGAATAGAGGAACCCAAGACCTCTGGCATGACAGTCCAACTCACTAACCATCCCGCCACGGGTACTACTTTCCCTTTAAAAGTCAAGTATTAATCGGGAAATTCTTTTTTTAACAGTAGTTAAATAGGCAAATACAACTTCATATATTATTGACATACCAAAATGCACTTTAAAACAGAACTATCAGTTTCAACGTCCGGCTGTTCAAACGGGTTTAAATCCTTATATGTGTTAAAATGGTTCATTTGAACAGAATGGCTTATTTAACCAATCTTAATAATGATTTGATTTCGTTTCAAAAAAAAATGTTAAAACTGGTTCAAAAAACTGTTGGTACACATTAAAGATAGATAATTTATTATCCAAAGCAAGTTCAAAAATTCCTCCTCCTTAAAAAAAAGAACACAATTTTCGTTTGACAAAATCACCCTTTTTTCAATACATGCAATCTTTCAAGATTAAGAATAAGAACTTAAAGAGATGTCTGCTCTCGCTACAAAAGAACAATTATTCATCTTAGAATATTTATTATATCTACTAGTATATATCGCAAATGAGATTGTCATGTCCATCTAATACTTAAAGTCTTTTTCTAGACTTGACATTTGTTCTGCTCATAAGTATACCGAAGGGTTTTAGTCCCTCATCTTTTTCTAATAACTCAAAATATGTACTTTAAATATATACTTGTGGACTTCTTATGGTTCTTCTTCTTTTTGTATTTTAAATTCAAGATGGAACAACATACCAGCTGAAGGTAAACACATTCTCCCGGTTTTCTAAGGGAAATAACTTTTCAATCTCGTAAAACATGTTTTTCATTTTTCTTATTCTATCTCTTAATTGTTTGCTCAGTGTTGTTGTGTTTTTCTACGTACATACAACGTATAAGGTTTACCTCTTTGCGTCTTTGTGGTTCTGTGTTTCTTTTTATGATGTTATATTTGTATAAGGTACAAGAAAAGTATAAAATTCCATCAAAGTCATACTTTTTCCAAATAAAAAAGTAATATATCACAAGTCTCTATAGTCTGGAAGGTTGTGCTGATATTTAGTATCACAAAGAGTTTTACCAGGTGCATTAGGCATTAAAGGTATGTTGCTCAATAATTTAGAATAGAATTTTTCAACAACATTAGTAAAAGTTATTCATTCCGGACATTTCTCGAAAGTTGTCTTCGGTAGCAGAACAGGAATGTTCCCAAATTAATTTGAAGAATTCGCAAATTTCGGAATTTGAAATGGTGTAGGCAAGGCTCAATAAAATTGACTTTGTTTATTAACCAATGCGGAATTATATTTCCGATGTAGGCATGCAATAGTCAATAGCCCATATGATTGACTGGACATGGCATTACTATTCAATTTCCTAAAGAAGAAACGTCAATTCTTCTGACCTTTTTTTTTTAAATTCAAAAATTCAAATTACAAACGCTGTTCTAAGTTGACCTCCCAAAAACCCTGAACTATATGAACAAGTTTATTCGATCCATGCTTACTTATCAAGCTTCCGATGGCAGGAACTTTATTGGAAATATTGCGGTCTTCCATAGGTTTCGATCCCACTCAAACTTTCTGCAATCGAGACGAAGAGCTCTTCGGTCTGTAACCGCCTTGGCCCTTGTAGCTGAAGAATGGTCTTTCTAGTCTACTCTTATTTGGGATCTGGTATTCGAAGATTTTCTAGACAAAGGGGTGGTAGACTAGAACTGTTGAAATTAGAATTTCCTTTCCGAAATGGACCTTTAAAATCATTTGTTTGGCCCAACTGGAGACTAGCGTTTTTCTTAGGTATAATTTTTACTAAGGTGTCGTTCGTGGAATTGAGTCAACGTCGTCTGCATATCCAAGCAATAGGGAAGACCTGTTAAAGATAGTGCCTTACAGGTAAACTATTAACTTCCAGGTGTTCCAAAATTATATTGAAGAAATGAAGAAATTTTGCAACGCCCTGCGGTAAAAATCAATTAGTTTTTAGACAATCCTCATTTCCGAAATCGCCAATAGAAACTGGAATTGCAAATTCTCCTAGTTGGTACTTTTCCCCTCAATCGATTTTCAAAAATCACTGCCCGAAAAATGTAACGCTACCTTCTAAACTATACGCTGCATTCTTAAACGCTGTGTCCTTTTATGTTGGTTGCATTTGTTATAAAAATCAACTGTTAGCTTTTATTTATTTCACCAAATGCATCATATACTCGTATAAAGGCATAAAAACTTCACCTTAAATCGCATTGGTTAACAAACTTAAGGAATCTTACAGCTACACCTTTTGTCTCATAAAAAATTAATCAGATATTATATCTTTTTTCTTTAAGATACTTTAAATTTTGTAAATTTCGATTTGGTTCATCAGCATGAATATCTACGTATAAATGTTGTAATCTTTAATACAAAATCAAGAGGCAAACCCTTGTTTATTTAATTTAGTTCTTATGTTGAAATACCAGTTTGATTGTCTTGAGTTTTTTTTTATTTGTTAATTAAAGCTCCTCTAATAGTGTTTTTGTTAATTAACCACAAAGGCTTATGAGAGTTGAGACACAACCGTCTTTTATGGTAATTGGTTTAGATTGGGTTTCATAGTCTGAGGAGAAGAGAAAGATCGATGCAGTAGTGTGGTGGGCGCAGTATATTATCTACTGCATTCTAACAATCTTCATGGCTATTTGTATAAATTATAATTTAATAAAAAAAGAACGTGGGATGATGATGACATACATTCTTTTCCAATAAATCTTTGATAAGTAATCCTAAACCAAATGATTTCCATGGTAGTCTTCTTATCTGTCTTTCTCTGTCTTAAATTTAAACAAAATGCATAAAGTTATTTTTGTTGATTTATTTTTATAGTCATGCAATTAATGTTTTTGTTTTTGTAAAGGGTGCCCTTAATAATAAAAAAAAAAGAAAACTGATTGCTGCTACCATTTCATTTTTGGAACAATATTTCTGCAGAATTGTCTTGTAATCTTTGGAAGACCTAATTTTTGAATAATATAACAAAGCCAGATAAACCAAAGATAGTTAAAAGAAAGCAGATTCCAAATTTAAATATTACTAAGTTTGGTTAAATCTTTTCGAACATCCTCGCAATTTAAGTC
The DNA here is from genome assembly GCF_945859685.1 of Eupeodes corollae. Taxonomy (NCBI): domain Eukaryota; kingdom Metazoa; phylum Arthropoda; class Insecta; order Diptera; family Syrphidae; genus Eupeodes; species Eupeodes corollae. The sequence goes on along the minus strand of NC_079148.1, from coordinate 821,132 downwards.
TTTGGCAAGGATACGACTCCTTTAGCCAAGATTTTCCACTAAGAGGTTTCATTTTGAATAGCTAACTATTTGGGAAGCTGTCACTTTGAAGCTGTCATATGTTTACATTTGACAAGTAAAAAACTACGGTCTTGCTTAAAATAGAACCATACCCGTTTCAACAACGCATTGACATTGTAGATTCACTACAAATGTGATATTGACAAGAAAAGCTTTTAGACCTTGTTATTTCTCAAAGAGAAGATCATAATTGGACACCGATATCTCGTGATTTTTTTTTGGAAAATGTGAAAGAAAAGGGGTATGCCAACTCTCCACAGTCAATTTATGAACCTGAAGATAGAATTTTTGAAGTTACCGAGGACATATAGCCGAATATATGGGAATTGGTCATTGAAAAAGATATGCTAAAGCCCATGTGACGATTTGGTTGATATCGTTTTCCGCTGTTAATGGCATACCTTCCCCTTTACGATGAAATAATCATCGATCAATTTCTCTTAAAAAATATTAGTTTTTTTTTTTTTTGAAATATAAAAATGAAACTTCTTATCGGAAAGGTATATATTTTCATAGTCATTTAGACAATTCCAGCAACAAATAAAATAATGTATTCTATTCTCAAAACTTGAGACACCCTTTGAAATGAAACAAATCCCTTCAAAGCAAAGGAAATGTAAAGTGTGATTACAACAACTATAACTTCTAATCTTGTGCTGTTTTTTTTTAGACGTCGTTTGATCCGCAGCGACCTCAACCTCATCCTCATCGACATCTCAGTCTTAGATAGACTGATGCCAATGAGCACTCCTTTCGACTGATTGGCAACTGTGTCTCCCTTAATCAAGTCAATTGTTGTGTTGTGCGCCTGACTATAGAAGTTCCTCAACTCAACTCTGATGATGTATACTTGCTTCAAAAATATTCCAGATGGAAATAATAATAATCATAATGCTTGGCGCATAAGATTAATGATGAGTTTCCATTAGTATTTCCTCAAGTGCACAAAACTCGACATTAGTCTTTTGTTTACTCAATGTGATAATCTATTATGGGGCTGATGTGGTTCTTTTTCCAGAGCTAGAGACCTATAGCTTGAATGGACCAAGAAAGGAACGGTTACTAAGCGAGTGGTATTCCGTTGATAAACACGCCATCGCCATCAAGAAACGACGAATTCCCTTTTGGTCTTCTGGTCGAGAATGTGAGAAAAAATATTTTCAACATAATGTCTTTTGTCGGCTTCATTTTTTGTTGTTGTTGTTATGATGGCTTAAAACTAAGACTAAATGAGTCTGAGCCAACCAGTCAGCTATTCAGCTTCAGATTGAGTTTTAGCCGGGTTGCACCATTGTGGTCCATACCATAGTGTAACTACTGTGATGGTTGTGAGCTCATGGACTGTCCCGGCCGGTTCGTCTCGTCTGTCTCCTAGCACAATGCACAAGCGGCATTCCAACTGGGTTCCATATTGGGAGAACATATACTCCTCAGTGATGTTTTGCTGCCTGAGCCTGATGGAGTTGGTTGTGTTCATTGTGCCTGTGCAACTAATGCTGTTAGTGAGAGTGTAGGCAAAGAAAAGCTCTGCAGTATCTGGCTTGCGATCGTGATACCGCTTCCTCTTCTACTCTGCTATTGAAGCTGGGGTTGTGTTATGGCTGTTGCTGTTGCTGTGGCCGTTGCTGTCTGTGGAACAGCTATCCTCGCCTTATGAAGTTGGAAAGAACGACGACGACGCGACGGACGACTAATTGAAATTCAACATGAGTTCGATTTCGGTTTCGCATATACTACCGACTCTACTTAGTCATGGTAGATATTCCAAGCGATAGGTGGATTCAAGATGAGTATCACTGGGGTTGCTGAAACGGGCATCTTGGGCATCATTTCTGGTACAAAAAGAATAACAAAATGGAAGCAAAAAGAACTAAAAACTAAAACAAACCAAAATAAAAAAGAACTGATCGCGCTGTGCCTCTTTCTTTAGTTCGACTTTGAGTTAAAGTTTCTCTTCTCGTTACTATATATCCAACGTACGAGTATCTAAAAGCCTGAGGCTGTATCATTCTCTGGTACCTTGGCCACTGCTGCATTAATTGAGGTTGGGCTTGGGTTCACTCGTGCCCCAAGGGAGACATTTTGCCTTAATTATGTTTAAATTGGGAATCTTTTGACAGTTTTCATATACTGCTTCTCACATTCGGTTCGACCAACCAACCAAATATAAAAATCCAGCTAAGAAAAAAGTCTCTAGCTTATACCTACGCTGCCATCACCAGCCAAAGTATACGAGAATAAGGAGTGGTGTATGAGTAGAGTGCTTGGAGAAATATTGTATAGTTTTATTCACATAATAGATTATAGATGTTACGATCAGAGAAAGATCCAAACATAGTTAAAAAAGAGTTTATAGTTTTTTTTAATCTTAAGTTGTTTTTTGTTTTTATGATGTTGTGGAGATAAGCAGAAGCTGTGTGTCGCCAACATTTATTGGATTGCCTATTTGACCTTCCTGAAATGTTATTAAACTGATTAGTTTTTGGTGCTTTACAACAATGTATTACCAGTGGAAAATCTAGTTATGAATTTTCTAAGCAGTTTACAAACTTTAACCAAATTGTAAACTTTTTTTGAACTTGTAAAATATTCGGTGTTAGCGAGATATCCGTTTGGGGCAATAAATTGTCAGAAATATCTCATCGGAAAGAACAATACTACACAAATACGCCAAATCCTTACCAAACGCTCGTAGTGTTGCGCGCTTGTTATCTCATTTGCGATTGCCTTGGAAACACAAACTCAGGAAACGTACAGACATTTTATTGTTTGTTTTTTACATTTTTCCAACACTTCATAATTTTTTTTAATTTGTCCCGCGAATAACTTGCCTTTTGAGAATTCAGAACAACATTTGCATTTAACTTCCAAAAACCTCACAAAAAATTACGGAAAAACATTCCAAATAGCAGTTCCGAAGACTGCAAAAATCCTCCGAATGGTAAAAAGTAAGAGAGAAGTCTCTCCTCCGAACGGATACCAGAGGTATTTACTTGAAATTTCAAAAACTAAGAACTCATATGTATTTATATGTCACGTTTGAATAAAAGCTGAAGTATGTTATTTAAGTAAATTTATTTTTAAACGGTCTGAGTTTAGTTGAGTCGTGTTTTTAGCTCAATTAATTTGTCAAGCTAATTTCTCTCCATTTTCCTGATTTATTTCCAATCCAAAACAATGTTTAAATGATTTTTTTGCTTTATTTTCTTTTAATTCGAAATACAATTCATATTCTGATTGATCAGAAACCACTTCAAGAATTTTTTGATCAAAAAAAAGTTTAATTGTAAAATTATTTCTTTTTGACAATGCATTTTACTATTTTTCCGGACAGTTTTTCTGAACAGCTGATACTATTTTGCCAAAAAATGAAACGAACGTTCCACTTTTGTTTCAAAAGAGACTTTCAATAACGGACTTCGTTCAGACAGAAATTTGCAATGACCGATAATTCCAATGATTGGTTAATGAAAAAACCAAGGACCGCCATAACTGGTCCCAAAACGTCCGACCCAAGTAGCCTACAATCTTTTGTTTGACCTAAACACAATTTCGGACAAAATGCATGTTCATAATTCATCAACCATTTTTCATGCCACAAGTTTTTCTGACCACAAGTCAAGGTCACTAAATTTAGACCTACAATCTCACTGATTTATTTTCTCATCATGAATTCGACAAAAATTAAAAGGAAATAAATAAAGCCGGTATCAATATCAATTTTTTTTGCTTTTAAGGCAACATTAACAAGAAAGAAAATACATTCCACAACGTTAAAATTGTTGTAAGGGAATTTCATTGATAACTTCATAAGGTATGTCTAATCTCTGCCAAGTCGTATAAATATGGATTTTGCAAAACTTCAACTTAATTCCCATAATACCTAACATCAAATATCGGTAATGGTGATATTGTTTGGTTTGCTGGCGGATATGACTGTTTCAACTTTCCATTTACCTTACATGTCGTTGATTCAATAGCTTCCCGTTCCATTTGCCATCTAGGGTCTCTGGTTCATTTCCATTTAGAGTATTTTTCCCGCTCTCTGCTTTCCTCCTTACACCGTGCCGCGCTGTGCGTCGTCATCGCATCGTTGTCGTTTTTTTAGCTGCTCCTGGTGATGGTGCTGCCTGTAATTAACACAACTTCTTGTTAGTCATTAAGGCACACTATGACCGAACACTGTGTACAATATTTAGCCATTCAACGTGAAAAAAAACCGTTTTACATTTCTGTGTATATGCAACATGTCGGTCGGCGCGGCTGCAGCTTACAAACTGAACTGGTGCGCGGCTTAGTGAGGATGGAAGGCGGTGCGGTAGAGCGGCAGTCGGTTCTTCTGAAACCCGTATTTGCTATGTCCGCCATCTGAGTCGGCATTATCGCCATTCACTGTTATCCATCTTTGAGAGCCAGAGGTGCCTTAGCTTAGCTAAGATCATAAAATCTCCAGGTGCTTAATCTAAGGCTGTTGTATATCTTCAACCCGAGTTCCCCCGTCATTGATGCATATGCTAGACACACTGCGAGCACATTGGTGCCAATAAATGTTTTACCGAGAGACACTGGGGCAAGGGCCGAGGCAGTGGAAGCAATGCAATCCAACAATCACCAGGAAATCTCTAAGCAGAAGGAGTATGTGAGGTTAAAGACGGATGCCAATAAGTATATGTATGAAGGGGGACGACCGGTAGCGCGGCGCGTGGAATGTGTGTGCATGTTTTATTATGGCGACGGTGAGAAATAGTTTCACTCAAATCGCGCCAATATCAATGCTAGTTTGTCATCAATAGTTTGAATATTGTGTTTTAAAGTATCTCTCTAGGTTCGAGTAGGTGCCTTTACCTAGGCTTGTTCCGATGTATTCCTCTGCTTGGTTTTTTGATATCAAAACAGCGGTTTCAAGTGGCATTTTGCACACAAGCTGTCTTTGTATTTGTAGAGTGCGATCGGTACTTTGGCAGAAAAACAAGGCATGCTAATTACATATGTACTCCGTAGAGGGTGCAGCTACATTGCCAGCAGATCTCAGATCGCAGATGATGACCGAGTCGACCATCTTTGCTATACTTGTTCAAACACTGCACTTTTTGTTCATCCGACGACGATATCTGGTCTTCGTCAGCGTCGGCGTTTTCGTCGTCGTCGTCGTCCTACCTGGATTGTTTGGGTAATGCATTATAAGCAAATACAGGTGGGCATTTTGAGAACTTAGATAGGATTGTGTAAAGACAAAATGTAGGCTGTTTTTGTACGAATTATTTTGAAGTCTATAAAAAGGAGGCATTGTTAAAGTAGATTCGTGTTTATGAATTATGATTATCGATTTTTGTAAGCATAATGTCAAAGAACTTTTACAGCAGTTTTTTCTTGCAATTGAATGTATGCATTGATCGGACTGGTGTAACTCTTCTAACTTTATTGATATTAATGTTGGAAATTAATGATAAAATGGGGTTTAAAAACTCCAAATAGTCTGTTTTGACCACCTCTCACTCATAAACCGCTCCAGGAAAAGTTGCGCCTAGTCAAGATCATTCTAGATACAGACTAGGCTTTCAAACTTCAAAAAGCACACCTCAAGGTTTTAATTTGTTTTCCAAATAAAATTTGACTTGTGTTTTGAAACAACAAATTATTAAATACTACATTTCACAAATACCTTAGCTATTAAAACCAAAGACAGAGTGCTTAGAAATACATTGCTTCAAAGTCTTAGCTGTATGCTTCGGATCGTTATCGTGTTGAATTTACCACTTCAGGAGCATTTCCTCCTCAGCATTCTTTTTTTGTAGTTAATGAAGCTTATTCATAACACCCTCTATGCGATCAAGAGGTCCCACCTTAATCCAAGAAAACTATCCCCAAACAAAAATGCTACCTCCACCATAATTTTTCTTATCCTATCGGTCCACAAGACATTTCTCCACCAAATGTGATTCTTGGCAAACCCAAATTTCACTTAGAAACATGTGTTTCTTCTTTTCTTTAAATCCTTCTAAACAATTTTGTTCGCGAAGATACTTTTTTTAAGTGGTTTACATACACAAAGCACCAAGGTCTTGCTCAATTGCATGCATAATTTTGGAAGGAGTCATAAACGAATCTTCTTACTTCGTAGTAATTATGAGTAGCAATTATTATTTTCCTCCTTGAAAATTTGAACTTACTGGCTATTCCCGAATTCGAGTGAGCTTCTTTCTTAAAAAAAAACTCTTAGTGTGATTACATCGAAAGCTCACTTCCAGCTAGCTAAAGGCCTAGAAGGAATTTCTACTAGGGGTGTGCTATGCAATTTATCACTTGCTAATATTTGCCGCAAGAGTGCCAATGGGTCATTTCGATTATTTTACACTGATTTCGGGCATTGCTCAAAGCATTTCTTGAAACCCACACCAAATTTCAACTTCGGAAAAATTGTTCAATACCAAAAACTTTCTTTATACAAAATAAAGAGGATATATTTCTGTTTCCTAATTTCAGTCCCCTAATGCCAAAACCAGGCAGAACAAATAGTCCCCATTATATTTGACCAATCGAGAAATTAATATCAATAAAATGTTAAAAGTTGTCATTTAATCCTTCTCACAAAGCGCTATTTACATATCCTAGCTTCCCTCTTTAATAATTTGCGCACTTAACGCCTACAAACAGCCTTTTTTTGTATTATCGAATCTAAAAAGGGAAGCAAAGTACTCTTCCAACCCTTTAATTCCTTTTCCTCGTTATCTTTTTTATGTTGTTGTTGTTGTCGATGTTTTGGTGTAATTTGATGACATTTAATACTTGTGGGACACATAACGCACAATAAAGAAAAAGAACCTCATCCGGTTTGTTGCTTATGAACGAAAACAAAATTCGCGTTTAGAAAATAGTAATAACAAAAATAGTTATAATATGCGAGTTTCTTGTTTAAAGCTAAAAAAATAAACAAGCTCATCTTGCGTCTTCTCTAAATATGATGTTGATGTATCCACATTTTACTCGTCGTATAATATAGCAATGAGAAAATTATGACTTTCCGATCTTGGATCTACCATAAATGAGCAAAGATCAATTTTGAACGAACCAAGTTGGTGAACTGTTGCCTTCCAAGTTCCAAGCCTCTTTCAACCTATCCTATCCATATCTATCGAATTACTTTTTTTTGCGGTAAATGCGGTCTAAATTTAAAATTGATCTGCTCCCAAAGAAAAAGAAGAAGAAGAAGACGAAACTCTTATGGCAGAGTGTGGTTGGTGATGGTGGAAAAACATCATTCCAAACTCCAAAGGTATAACATGCGCACGAGTATTAATCTTCAGCGGTGGTGGTTCTTGTCTTGTCTGGCCAGCTTACCAACCAGATGATTTATTTTTCATGTGCTTGTTGTGGGCTGTGACTGTGGCCTAACCACGAAAACAGACGCTTTGGAATGTTTTTTTTTTTGTTTAAGTTGTAAGTCTACCTCTTTCCACATACTGTGTATATTAACCATAAAGAAGAAGAACTTTAACTTAGTTAAAATAGGACACATTTTATTTTAAGTGAGAAGAAAATTTACTCATCTCATTTTACATTCATCTCATTTCAGCTGCTCAACACGATACGTAGGTGATTCTTGCGAATATGCAAATCCCTGCCACACAGGACGATGCCAAAATGGCGGTACATGCAAGGTGACATTTCGCGATGGAACACCGCGATTTGCATGTCACTGTCCCATCGGATTCACGGAGTCCTTGTGTGAGATACCGGTGCAGAATGCATGCGATTCTTCGCCGTGCCTCAACAGCGGTACATGCAACCTAAAATCCCTGACAGAATACACGTGCTCGTGCTCCAATGGCTATACAGGTGGGTGGCAATTAGTTTAACTTTAAGTTACTGTGTCAGAGTTGTGATTCATGTTTCTTTTTTGTTTGTTTTCCTTCATTTTAGGCAAGTTATGCGAAAAACAAAACCTTTGCGCATCATCACCGTGTAGAAATGGCGGAACTTGCAGCTCACTTCCTGGTGGAAATTTCAAATGCAGTTGCCCGAAAGGATTCAAAGGCTTGGTGTGTTCTGAAGATGTCGAGGAGTGTCAAACGAATCCCTGCAAACATGGCGGTAGCTGTGTTAACACACATGGATCATATCAGTGAGTGGATTTCAAATTAAATGGATGTTTACATTTTCTGTTTCCATTTCCATCTACAATTTACAAGAACTCATTAAGAATAAGTTATTACCGCTGCCTTCTGCCGTCGCGTCGTCTCTTTGCCGACGGCGGCGGTGGTGATATTGGGTCTGGGTGGTATAGTAACATGCCAGCCACGTTGGAAGCAACAACAGGTTGTTGAGCGCTTTCGAGTTCATGAGAACAAATTTCTTGCACCAGAAGCAAAAGCAGGAAAGAAGGAGAGTGCAGCAATGAAAACATAGAAGAAGATGAAAGCGCACATAAAAAGAATTAACAAAATGCTCCAACAGCAATAAATTAATTTGCTTTTAATTACTCCTCAAGAAAACTATATGGAATGGTGGAGTTTATTTTGTCTTTTTTAAAGTCTTTTTTCATGAATTTCTATTCTTTCCTATGTCCTATGAGAATAAGTACAATGAAACCACTTTTGGTGTTCAACATGCGAACTGGTTAGAAGTTGTTTCGTTAGCTAGCAGCAGAAGTCGAAGTAGCCTCTTTTCGCGCCGCGCTTGTGGTGCTGAAGCTGCTGCTGCTGCTTCTACTGTGGCATGGCAATGAAAATCTGGTTCTGTGCTTCTGTGTCTTTAACGAATTATATTATATGTTTTATCCCACTCCCCCCACCACCACAATTTTCTGATTCTTCTTCTTGTGTAGCTATAGTGTCTGTTTTAATCAGTTGAATGGAGTAGGATATTGTCATAATATGGCAAATGATTTATCATAATATTCTCGGAATGAACATTGAGTTATGAAATGTCGTTGTTTATTGATGATGTTTCGTGCAGATTGTCATCAAAAAGGAAGCATAAATTGAAATTCGAATAAAAAATTAAGAAAAATACAATATAAAAATATACATATGTACATAAGTATATTTTTGTTCATTTTAGGTGAGATTGAAAAATTAAAGAATGTCGACAGTTGTTTTTTTTTTGAATAATTTTATTCACCAAAGAAGAAAATATTAACAATAATTGATGTGCATATATATTAGGTAAATTAACTTCATGGTTTTGGTTAAGCTTAGTCAGAAAGTTAGTACTTTTTTATCAGTTTAATTCAAAATAGTTTTATATCTTTCATACGCATATCAAAGTTTATTTCACTTTTTTTAGTACTCATAGAATTGTTAGTTATGTAAAATGATGTCGTGCTAAAAATCTGAAAATTATTTAGTTTGTTTTTTGAGGCCTCAAAAGCTTTAACAAATTGTTTTCCTTTAATATTCGTTTAATTTGCGGTTGTCCGTGCCATATGTGCTTACAATTTACATCTGATTTTCACAGACACGATTCTGAAACTTCGTTGAGGGAGATTTTAGATTTACATTAAACACGCTCCCTCATTTGTGAAAACTGCTTATCCTAGTGGAGTTAAACAAAATTGTCGAATTTAGGAACACGAAGTCCACACGTTAATCAATAAAGTAACTGTTAATTCAGGAGTTTGTTTCAAAACCTTAATAGGAGTTTATTTCTTTAAAGTTAGATTTTTGCGCATAGTACCCTTGGCGTGATAGTTAAATCGTAGTACTAGAATGCTAGGGGTCTTGGGTTTACTCCTGCCTCTGCCACCTGATTTTTTAACGGGTACTGCCTCTTTGCGAAGAATTAAAAAAAGACCAAGTCTTGTCAGGAAAAGTGCTTTCTCAAATTAGCCGTTCGGATTCGTCTTAAAATTGTAGGTCATTTTCATCTCTGATAATACTACTCGCACCCAGGAATGGTTGAAAGTTGCAAATCACTTGGTCCTACTTCTATACGGACTGTTGCACCACCTGATTTATTTAGATTTTGGGACACTGCTTCTCATTGGCATTCCACATTCACAAAGTACGGCAAAAGAACGAATCTCGACGAATTAACGTTGTATTCCAAATCTAGTTTTAAATAAAGGTCAATAAATATCCTTCAAAAACTTGTGATCATTTGTGAAAATGGCGAGGTTATTCATTGTTGAACGTAGGCTACGTCCCGATGGGTCACCCTGTATATTGCCAGTGAGTTAAATAATACTTAAACCCATGGCACAAATGAGATGTAAATTCTCCAGTTCCTTCTTATTTCAGCCAGTTAGATAAGCTAGTTTACAACAAATAAAATTAATTTTCACATTTAAGGCCAGTTTGCAATAAAAGATTTATTAACAATTCAAAAAAAAAAAAACTAAATAGATACAAAAATAAACTTGCATTTAAATATATTCAAATTTTAATCCAAATACTAACGAGTTTTGTGCAAAATTTATTGTCTCTCTAGTTTAGATTTATGGGAACTTTTTTTTCGCTCTTAACTAATTTGAAGATTTATGTTATTATTCAAAGAATTTGAAATTCACCTTTATATACTTATTATTGACAAAACCATAAACCAAATAAATTAAGTTGTGTATAGTGGCAGATTCGATAATTTTACACTTAATTAAATCAATCACTTCCAGTTTGAAACACTTGTTGGAGAGTTGCTTTTAATAAGTAAATGCATACATGTACATATGTAGGTAGCGTAATTCGAGTAGAAATAAAAAATATGTTCAGTTATCTTTTTACATAAAAACTTGGGTTGCAGGAAGTTCCCTTATATCCAAAAACATAACCCTGTCCCCCAACCCCCTCGTCTTAAAAGAAAAGGTAAAAATTTCGTGCTGAAAGGTCAGCTTAAACGAAATAACACTGCAGAGACACCGTCCCTTGTATCATCGTCACCGACGTTGACGTCGACGACGACGAAGACGACGACGTTAAAAATGACTCCACTTGGGTAATAAAACACTGAGGCCAGGCCACAAAACAAAAACCAACCAGCAACTGCCATTAAACCAACCAAATTCATATGAGCTGAGCAGAGTTTTGTGTCCACTCTTGTGTACATGTTGTTCGTTCAGCCCAACCACCATCGTGTGTGAACCTTTCTTAAGACCTCAAAAATTACAATAAATCCAGAGTAACACATAAAAAACGAAAGCAACAACGACGACGTATGGTTAAGTCTTTGTTTCTTCTCTGTACTCTGTCATATATATTCGATTCTGCAACTCTTATGGTCTTGGACATACTTGGAACTTTGAGATCAGGTTTATTTTTTTATTTTGTTGTATTTTTTGTTTTAAAGTAAAACCAAAACCAAAAAATTTGCTAAAAATACAGGTAGCCAAAATCGTACATATGTATATAGTATAATACCTTTCTCCATTTTTGCGTACCTTATATTTTCATGGTTGATTTAGCACAGTTTATCAAAAGACAATCCACAGTACAGCAGCAGCAAAAGCACAAGAACACAACAACAACGAAAATGAGATTTATTCCAATGCCTAATTCTTCGACGGCTTAAACCGGCCCGACCTCTATAATATAGAAATCCCAAAACCCGACCAGAGCTGCGGGAAGGCTAAAACAAAGCAGCGAATGCACGTTTCGCTTTACATCGCACAGTTGGCCTGTTGTCGGGCGCTTCGTATCGCATCGCGTCGGTCGATTGCAAGGAGAGTCAATTTGCATAGTATCCTCTTATGTTGGCTTTTTTTAAAGGTAGACTAAGACTTGACTTGGCATAGGTGCTGGATACACTAGTAGTTGTTGAGAAGTATTGTTCTTAACCACCCTTCAATTGACCCTTTGAACTAGAGTGCACAACTCTTTCGGGTGGTAATCTTCTTCACATCACGATCCTCCATCAGGTCTACCATAGTCTAACCTCCTAGATGTAACCACCGAGTCTAAGTCTACGTATAGCTGGCATCAATGGCGGAGGCAAGGCGATTTAAGTGCGATGCTTTTTTCTTTTGAAAACAAAATCACTTCTGAAGCTTCTGAAGAAGGCAACAATTATCTGTCAACTTGTCGTTTCTTGTAAATCTAACTTGTGGGGCAACCACCAATTAAACCAAATCATTTATTTTCTTTTTTCGTACTTTTTTTATTTAACTGAATCAAAGGTTTATTTAAATGCAATTTGTTTTATTTATTGTTCCTCTTTTTTCATTCTTTATGTCTTTTGTTTTTTCTAGATGCATGTGCGCACCAGGATACACTGGAAAGAATTGCGAATCAAAGTACATTCCTTGCTCACCGTCACCATGCCAAAATGGTGGAACGTGTCGTCAGTCAAGCGGACTCAACTACGAGTGCAAGTGTCCAGTTGGTAAGTACTAATTTGTTTAGCAATTTAATTCAATTCAAAGAATGGTCAAAAGTGTATCTAATTGAGAAACAGGTCGAAATATTATTTTCCAGAATTCTGTATCATACTGAGCCCTTTCCGCCAATTTATCTAAGCACCAAAATAAATTGTATCGTAAACGACAAATCATAAGCTTACTGCTGGTCCTTGAAACCACTTGTAACCATAGTCAGTATTGGAAATTATTAATTATGTTAAAGTTAAGACGTGGCTATTGTTTAGGCTCTATGTGTTACTAATAAATTTTAATAATTAAGTTGTATTGCATACAGTATTGAAATGTCGCTTACGATAAAATGGTTAGAAGGGCTCGACTGTTTAGTCATGATGCTGTATGTCTTGAATTCTGTATTTCAAAACACTGAATAGTGAATTTATATCGAAGAACGAATACAAATGTATCAAATTGGGGAGCTGGTTGAAGTCAAGTTTTGAAATGCCAAGTTTTACTAAATGGTAAAGTAGACCTGAAATATATTAACAATTTTAATTTGACATGGATACAGTAATTCGAAATTTTATTAATTAAGAATATTTGTTTAACAAGTCGAATACTATTGACTGGTCGGGTACTGGTACAACTACCCTACCCAAAGACACTATCAAAAGTCAAATCAGTTAATACTGACTAGTAACTTCAAACTCGAAAACTAACAAGTTTTTCTTTTTGAGCCTATTAACAGCATTTTAATATACAGACTTTTGACCAACCAGAATTTTGAAATGCAGAATTTTGACCAATTAGTACTTTGTTCATACAGAATCATTCAATACAGAGTTTTAACATAAATGTAGACTATTAAAATTGAAGTATTATGACCCTTACAGTATTTTGACCCCAACCCATCTAATTGGTTCTCAGCTGTATATTATGTATGTTTGCTTTGTAGGATTTAAGTTCTATCTTTGCAACTAAAAAGAATCAGAGGACTATTTTACTTTTTAAAATATCGAATGACCTCCATTTTCAGTATTTGTACATAATTATTTTGTACATGTGCACTTTTCCTGATGTGACCATTAAAAAGTCCAAAGAAATTGAGCACAACAAACCCATTTTTTCTTTGGCTTGGCAAGAAAACAATAAATTTCTTCGTCAGAGAATAATAAGACATAATAAAGACTTCTTCATTGTTTATCAAATTGCCATTTTGACATTGTGATGTACAATTGATTGACTTGCCTGACGGACGGACGGAATGACTAGCTGACTTGCTATACGCCGCTGTACCGTATAAAGTTGATAATGCAAGGAACAAAAATCAATAGAAATCCAAATTCGTATATAACTGTCGAGTAATTTTGTAATTATGTTAAAAGTGTGGGAGAATTCGAGAAATGGAAATGGCGATGTTTAACCAAAAAACAAGAAGAAAGAAATGGCATGGCAAAGATGAAAGCAAAGAAAATAATTGTAGATATTTCTTCGTTGTTTTTTTTACCGGTACCGGCACCGAATTTTTTAAGACGCCGCCGCTGCCGCCATGTCCAACTCCAAACTCCTCCACCAAACCAACAACGTGAACTTCTTTTGGCAAAGTTAATGCATCATCATCATCATCACCCCGAAGGTATCACGCTTCTTTCGTTTGAAATGAAATGAAACCAAATTGTGAATTCATCCATCGCTCGTGTGTAGGTTAGGCATACTAATGGTAGACGAGACATAGAGGAAGGTGTACGTTGTGTACGATGCATGATATTCCAAAGATCACTTTTCGGCCTGGTTATGTTAGTAAGGTTGGATTTTCGTTTTTATAGCTGTTAGTTGTGTTTTTTAATCGAGAAAAGTTCAAATATTCAAAATCGATTTCTACGAAATCATCTTGAGTATACTCGTTCGGTCTTTTCTTGTTGCTGCCGCCGCGCCGCTTATTGACCGCTCCTGAATATAAATAAGGTCAAACATTGCATCGTCGTCGTCGACGTGCGTTGTCATAGTGCATTCGTGGTAGCATTTCAAATCTAACATACAACACTTAAAAGAAGTTTTTATGATAGGGTTCTTTTTGGGAATTGATTTTTTATGTTATCTCTGTTAAGAGTTCTCACCCACCTGTCTTTAAAGAGTTCATAGAGAAGGTAGTACCTATAATCTTTTATGTAAAATATTCTTGTTTAGCTTCTTAAATTAAGTGTAGAAAATGACAAAAGGAAATGACCATTGTCACCTTCATCACAGCATTGTTATGGAATTATAGAAAACCAATATTGATTTCACCTTCATTTCTCGAAAGAGAGTGCAGTATCTAGCTCGGAGTAGTGCATCACAATGCCATGGCTTTGGCTAGGCTATAGCTTTTTGGGTTCGGTTTAGCATATCGTAATCTTTCTTGAATCTGCATTATGGAAAGACCAAAAAGCGAAACACAAATAAAAATACGCAAAGAAGGAAGGTTCGAAAATGCAAGAAAGCAAACACGAAAAAATAGCTGAGCTGCCGCATTACAGTTGCCAATAATAATTTCCAAATCAATGTTTGAGCGTCGCGTCGTCGTTGTCCAAAGAACATGACTATGAATATGCTGAACTGAACTGAAGCCACCATGAGCAGGAGACGTTTACGGGACATGGAAGAATATAGATATTGGATCTGATGGTCTATTCGCTTAGTTTCTTCATTATGGTTTGATAGATGGTTGGACGATTGATCGTTGACTTGCACCATCCATTTGCTGCACACCAATGAATGAGAATGAGAAGGAGTAAAAGAGCGAACAGTTGTTGCTGGTTCTTGGGTCTTCGGTCTTGGGTGTGAGGCACACCTTAAATCGATTTCAAGCTTGGAGTGGGAAGTGGAGCTCAGCCTCAATTAATTAATGTTGTTCCACGTTCAGTTCGGACGACAGAGTGTACAGCTAACAGAGAACCACTGTTGTGATAGTATTGAGGAGCAGCAACAAAATGCAAGCAAAATTTATTCAATTAATTAAAATGACCCTTGTTCGTGCAACTTGTACACAAACATATGTATTCAATTTATTGTATGTAGCAAATTCAAATTGGGAGCATGTTCGGAGAGCCCCAGCTCTAGCTCCAGTTCAGCTCGGCTCAATGCAGTCCGGTGGTTGTTGCTTGTTGTTTTGTTGCCCTAGTGCGCAATTACCTGGTATGCTAATTCAGCAATGTCTTGTCTATTGTTTGCTTCTATCGCAAGCACTGCTCTGCTCTGCGCTGCACTGTTCCCGATTCCACATATCTAGTGACCACAGCTACTACAGTGTAATGGAATAAAACAAGATCGATTGCTTATGATGCATTTAGGGTGATAGTGGTGGCTGCAAAAAATATCTTTTAATACTCGTGGCAGAGACTATTTTTCTATAACGCCACAGAAATAATTTTTAAAACTATTAATCAAAAAAGGGTTGGTCTCCATGTTATTATTAAGTCCTCTTTGCATTTCTACACACACAAAAATTAAAGTAAGGAGAGAGTTGGTTTAGTTTGATTCAACTGGGATTAGGATGGATTACTTGTAATTAAAAAATGGCAATCATCATATTGCAACGTAACCGAATGTAACGTAGAGAAAATATATACTTTCCTGACGAGGAGCCCGAGGTCATTTTCTAAGTTAGGTTTATTTCTTTAACTTATGTTATGTCGGTTTTCGATCAACGACCTTTTTTCTTCTGTGATCGTAATCAAAAATAAAAATTGATTGATGGTTAAATGAATAACGTTGTTCGATTGCTCTTGGCATTTCGCATCTCTAAGTTGTTGTTGTTGCTGTTTATTTTATAAATTGCGCTTTTTTCAGTTGTTTTTGTTTTTCTTTTTTAAATAATATTTGAATTGTGTTTGCAGGGCAAAATTCGTAGTCTTCTTTGTAAAAGCGCTTCAAAAAATTGCATTGCATTCGTGTTTGGAGGAGCATTCATATCTCACATTTCATTCATTGAAAATCGCTCCTGGGCATAGTCATCGGAGCTCCGCGCCGACACCACCACCGAACGCCGCTCCGCCGCCGCCACCGCATAGGTCAGCTTGGTTATGATCATTTTATTGTGTGTCTCGACGTCGTTGTTGTGATTGTGTTGGCTTCGTTCGTTCGTTTCGTTGAAGCTAAAAGCTGATGGTTCTCGTCGTGTCATCGTTTGTTGTGTTCCTCGATGTAGTCGTTAATTCGTTGAAAAATCCATGTATATGCGAGTCTTGTACAATTTAATAGCGTTCTTTTTGTTGTTTTTATTTTTATTATTTTTATTATGTTGTCTCTTTTTGACCCGTTTACTCCCTTTTGTTTTTGAAAGACACAACAACACACATGAAAAGAACAGAGGGTTATTAAATATGCGTTATTTTTACACTGACAAAAAATATTTAAATTAATAACTACCTACCTACAAATCATACATACAAATCTCCATTTAAATCAAAATATATATAGAAGTCAATTTACGTCATATTTTTGCTAAGATTCATCTGCAAAACAGTTGAAGTAGTGAAGGGTTTTAAGTGCGAAGGGGTTAGTTGAAAATTCTGACTACATAACTTAAATCTCTACACTTTCTGTCCAAAAACATTTAAAAGAAACGTTTTCTTAATCTGAAAAGGGGATAACCAACAATAAGCGAAACTCCAAAAAAACTTTCGGATTTTTGCTTTAAGAAGATAAGCGAAACTCGAAAAAGCCTTGCCCGGGCGCCAGTTAGCATTTCTTTCAACTTTCGGATTTTTCCTTTAAGAAACAAATACAAGACTAATAAACGAATTATGTATTCGTACGGAATCAATTGTGAAGTTAATCTCTTTAGGTAAAACATTAATTAACATAAGCAGATCCCGAAGATGTCTTGCTTGGGCGCCAGTTAACTTTTTGCTTTAAAAGAAAAAAATAAAGGTGAAATGAAAATGTCAACTAATTTTTTTAACGATTTAAATAGTGAATTCAGGCTTCACTTAATATTTCTGAAGGGGGTAACCAATGTTAAACATGAGCAGATCCAAAAATTCCTTGCCTGGGAGCCACTTAAATTTTTGCCTTGATCAAATAAAAAAAATGAATAAAGGTTCTAGTTAATCATTCTAAGGGAGTGGGAGTAAACTAACGATTTTCATAAGCAAAACCCGAAAATGCCTTTTCCTGGGCGCCAGTTAACTTTTCTTTAAACTTTTAGAACTTAGCTTTAACAAAACAAAGTACAAGTTGATTAAAGGAATCAATTCTCCAGTTTATCTTTCTATAGGTAAACCAATAATTAACATAAGCAGATCCCGAAAATGCCTTGCTTGTGCGCGTCAATTACCTTTTCGCTTTAAAAATAGTATCACCATATCAAAAGGACTATCTTATTGTATATCAAATATGTACATACAAGGTTGGAATAAAGGGTCCAGCTAATCTTTCTTGGGTGGAGTGGTTAAAACCAACGATTATTATAAGCAGAATCCAAAAATCTTTTTTCTGGGCGCCAGTTAGCTATCTTACAAATAAAACAATAAAATTAAGGGCCCTATGATACTTTCCGAAGAATTTGTCTACAAAAATTGACTTCTTAAAGGTCACGACAATTTAATTAAGGTTTAATTTTAACTCGTGTTGTTAAACGATTCATTATTGTTGATGAAAATATTAAACCAATGTTATGATAGTTAAAATGAGAGCTGAGTTTGACAGGTGTCAGATGAAGCTACGAATGAAGGACAATATACAATCAAAGCAAATATGTTCCATTTTGGTTGTAGGTATTCCAATTTAGTTAGCATATTTATCAGAATCGGTAAACACTAAAACCAAAAATTGAAACATCTTTCCCGGGCGCCAGTTTCCTAAGTTGATCGAACACCTTTCCCCAGGCGCCATTTTTGTAAGTCGATCTTACATTGATCTAATAAAGCTAACTTATGTCCATTAAGGAATATAATACTAGTATTTATGTAAAATAATTAAAATACAGTCACCAAATGTAAATAAATTTCTTTCCATAACCAACACGAAAAAAAATAACCTGCGCTGCGCTGTGAAACGTTTCTACTCCCATCTGATCAAACAACCTTCAAACATAACATAGGTAGGTATACTCATATACAAACTATCCTAATGTCAATAGTGGGCACAATATTGTACAAGCTACAAATATCCGGCCCACTCCCTGTACCGATGTTGTTGTTTTTTTTTTCCTGGTGTCATTTGTTTCAGTGTAAACATCCAGTGCAACACTACATTCAGATTCAGAAACGAAACGCGACCGACACATAAAAGCCATAATAATAGCATAATAAGAATAATAATAATAAAAGCCGGTTTGGCGTGGCTTTGGCTTCAGCTTCGACTTCACTCTACCTCTAGCCTATGCCAGAGCCTCTAGTAGTAGAAGAGATATGTCGGATTGGAACATTGGAAGTTGCTAGCTATTGAGCCGCTCTTGCTCTATCTACCGTACTTATACCCGTACCCGTACCGCCTTGTGTCTTTCTGAATCAAGAAAAGAAAACGAAGAAGCAGAAGAAATAGAACAAAAGACAGCTAAACATTTTTTTTTGTTGAACTGAGTGAGCCTCGCTTAACGAATTAAAGAAAAAGAAGCAAAGCCGACGAACAGACGAAACAAAAAAAAAACATAAAGAAGAAAAAGACCTAAGCATACATATTTTTATATACACTATAGCAACAACAACAGCAACCACCGACCAGGGAGGAAAGACGAACGAACGACGACGACGATGATTGCCATTGCAATGTTCTACGAACCCACCATATTATTCACCACTCGAATTCCATAGGATTTCTCTTTCTCTCTCATCTGGTTGTGCGCCGTGCTGGTCCACCAGACCGCCTCGCCTCACTATCGCCACACACTCATCGCCATCGTCATCGCTTTCCTTCCATACACATAATCGGCATCGATCGAGAGGAGGAACGGGAAGACAAAAATAAACAACACAAAAAAACGCTACAGATATGAAACCGTGGGAACGCGCGCACTCTCTCGCCACTGCGCGATCGCCCTGCAGCCAAGTTTCTTGTAATGTTTCTCCGTAATCCAAAAGCAGAAACAACAACAACAACAATAAAATAAAAAGCAACAAAACCACACGGTCGATCGGTTCGGTCTTCAGGCTTTAGGCTTCGGTCTTGGGTCGGTACTCGGTCGGTGGTTAGCACTCGCATCGCAGTCGCAGCTAGCGGAGTTGGAGTTGAAGTTGAAGTAGCATAGCAAAGCATATGAATATTGAAGAAATGCGTAGAGAGGGTGGAAGAGATAGAAGCAGAAATAAATTTTATCATGTTCATACTCACAAATTTTCCAATTTGTCTATCTCGCTCTCGCTTCATCGCATCGCATTGCCTCGCATCGGTCGCAGTCGAATCGCATTGCATGCACCTCAAATATCAATGCGCGCATCATGTGCACCAAATGTTTGGTTTTAGTGTACTCTGCTTTTGCCTGCTCTACAATGATCGGCATCAGGGTTCATGATGGTAATGGCGATGGCGATGCTTATGTTCCATGACTACGACTCCAAACTATGAACATGTGGACGCAAAGATCGTATCCTGTTTTGACTTTAGGAGGAAAGATTTTATTGAGATTTGTTGATGATGGTTGGATTTTATTTGGAAGAAACCTTATGTAGGTCTCTCTACTCTTTTTTAAGTAGGTATCGACTACGCCACATCTGTAGCATGATCAGAATGCCCCAAAAGACCTTGCGCAAAAAGCACTTGTTACTGGTGACCGATGATGATGATTGATAACGTCCCACAATCAATGCCCGCCGAAGCCGTAAAAGTAGGACGCGAATATTAATTAGCCAATTAAATAGACAATGACAAAAAAAACAAGATCCCTTTCCTTAACCATATTTGATATATCTCTCTCAAAGATGAGACGACGACGAAGACTCAAAGATATGATGAAGAAAGATCCTTAAAAACCTCTATACCATCTATCTGATTCCAATCCAGAACTCTTGCTATAACCATCATAATATGTACATATATCGATCGCGCAGCGCATCAGCTTCAGCTTCTGCAAGTCTGAGATTGGTGCGCGCTTTTCACTTTAATTGATAGTTATCTATTTTTGGAGTTTTTAATTGACTTAAACTGAGCCCCAAGAGACAAAACCATCGATGGTATATAATTTTATTTTTGCAATGCCCAAATAGAACTCGCCCGCTGATTAAGCCTTGCATTGACGTTTTAGGAAACCGTTTGCACGCGCATATCACTTATTTTCCTTTTTTTCAATTATGTACATAAGTACCATGTTGGATATACATATGTATCTTTAAGTCTCTATAAACAACTTGTTACTCATACATCATAGCCTTAAAACTAATGTAATGTAAAAACACCAAAATCGTAACCAGAAGTTGAGCAAGTAATTTTCGTGACATCCATCTGCCCAAAATCTCAATGATCACAAAAATACCATAATATGTTTTGCTTGACAAGTTTAAGTGAAATCTGTACTTTCAAAATATAAAAGGAAACAGTCTGCAAATCCATTCATTATGAAAAAAACAGATCCCACAATCAATTTTTATATTTATATTTGACCATTTGAATGGGATCCTTTAATATTGCTGGTCTGAAAGGTTTTGTAATTGACAATCAATTAAACTTTGGTTAAGGCTAATCAGTATCTCACGACAGGATTTTGAGATATAATGCTTTTCAAATTTTATTAGACTTTTTGAGGATATGTTCATTTATGAGTTTGAGAGTTTGAATTCAAAATCAGCACCAAAAATTAACTCTTAAACGTTATTTTCAAAACCATGATGTTTTCCCCTCAAGGTTTGAAGGGTTTTTCAAAACTTCATAAAAAAACAAACTTATAACGGATGAGAAATTCTCAAAACTAAATGATGTAAAATTTTTCTAAAATATGAAAATTTTCACTTTGTAAAATCAAGGCACGAGTTTTTTTACAAGACCTGATCTCAAAATAACAAATTATTAAATCAAATTCGAACAAAATAAGTTTTAATTAAAAAAACCCCATGTTTAATAATTTTTCATGTTTATTTGGAGTTGAGCGCCAGTAAAAGCTATCATTGGTTTTTATCATTAAAAACAAATATTGGAGTTTTTTTGACAGGTCGTTTATAGCTATCATTAGAAATTTCTGTTATTGAACAAAAATTCCTGATTGAAATTCACCGAAAAATTGTTAGTGACTGATATCTGTCATTGGAATTGTGTGAAATCAGTGGAACGATTGTTTCACTTTAGAACAGTATTAGTTGTTCAGGAAAATGAATTTCCGTCTGGAAAATAGAAAAATACATTTTTAGAGAAAAATAAATGTGCAATCACACTTTTTTTTCCAAACAAATTCTTTGTGTGATTTCCGATCGATCAGTATTTAATTTGTATTTCTAACCAATGGGAAACACCGTCCGGGTCTGACCCCTAACCTATGTCCACGAACCTCTTTTACCATCCAACAGAAGTCTTCTTTTATCTGTCCACAAAACATTTATTCCACAAATATTTTAATCGTTATACATTTTTCGATCTAGACTTCAGTGACACTTTTTGACCGCAACTGTATATTTCAATCGCTGCCATATTCGTAGGAACTCTCCCTAGAACATAGGGCACCAACAGATTCACTTTATCTACTTCGGTTCGTGGCATTGGTCTTTAGCTGTGTCCACTTTTGGAAGTAAAGAGAGTGACCTTCAATAATTACAGTTCACCTCCATGATGTTCTAGGTCGTCCAACACTTACCCGACCTAACTTTCGTTTAAATATGACCAAACAAACACCATTTTCGTTGCTTGATATCAAGATTCACTTTCCCTGATGAGTCCTATCCCTCAACTCTAGCCATCGATTCTTGAGAAAGTATTAAAGACAGCGATTAATAGAAGCCTTAACTCTGCTTTCAATGGTAGCGGAGTATACCCAAGTTTCACATGGCGGATTTCACTTTGGACTCGAAGAGTTTCAGCTTCAGTCTTGAAAGATTACTGCCTTACAAAAATATGCTATTGTACGTTGCGACCGGTCTGTAGCATTTTTGTCTCTTTGGCCTTATGGCTTTCAATTTAAAATACTAAAAATCGTTTTAAAAAAGATGAGAAGTTTTAATTGTAAACGAATCAACATAGAAATCAAAATAACTGCATTGAAAAAACTTAAAAACTTAAAAAACTACTGCATCTTGTGAGAAATTGACAAATTCTTCAAGGGTAAATCTTGTCATGAAAAATCCCTTCTCGAATTAACATTTTCCTGACCTCACAAATCCAAAACCTAGTTAAAATTTCATCCATTCTAAGTAACATGTTGTGATTTTTCTTTTTCTAGGATTTCGAGGGAAGAACTGCGAAGAGAACATCGATGATTGCCCTGGAAATCTTTGTCAAAACGGAGGAACTTGCATTGACAAAGTTGACTCTTACCGTTGCAAGTGTCCACCTAACTACACCGGCGAACTATGTGAAGCTGATGTTGATGAATGTGCTTTACGGTAAGTTAAACAAACATTTTTGAAACTCCGATCTTCAACTAAAAATGTTTATTTTTCCTTTTTTTCTTTGTTTATCCATTAGACCTTCGGTATGTCAGAACGGTGCGACATGCACAAACACCATCGGCAGCTATTCGTGCATCTGTGTAAATGGCTGGGAAGGACCGGACTGCTCGCAGAATCACGACGATTGTGCGGTAGCAGCTTGTTTCGATGGTGCTACTTGCATTGATGGAGTAGGTAGTTTCCACTGTCGATGTCCACCTGGAAAAACAGGACTTCTGTGCCATCTCGACGATACCTGCACATCCAATCCGTGCCATCCTGATGCAATGTGCGACACGAGTCCGATAAATGGGTCATTTACGTGTTCCTGTGCATCGGGCTTTAAGGGAATCGACTGTTCGGAGGACATCAACGAATGTAATCAAGGCGAACCGTGTGAACATAATGGAAACTGTGTCAACACGCCAGGATCCTTCACATGCAAATGTACGCAAGGCTTCACGGGGCCACGTTGCGAAACGAACATAAACGAATGCGAATCTCATCCCTGCCAGAACGAGGGAAGTTGTCTGGACGATCCTGGCACTTTTCGCTGTGTTTGCATGCCTGGTTTTACCGGCACTCAATGTGAAATCGACATTGACGAGTGCCAGTCGAATCCTTGCCTCAACGAAGGAACTTGTCGTGATATGATAAATGGCTTCAAATGTACCTGTGCATTGGGCTTCACCGGATCACGCTGCCAAATCAACATCGACGACTGTTATTCACAACCGTGCCGTAACCGAGGAATATGCCATGACTCCATAGCGGGGTACACTTGCGAGTGCCCACCAGGCTACACAGGGCTCTCGTGCGAAATTAACATCAACGATTGTCAATCGAACCCATGCCACCGAGGAAAGTGCATAGACGGGGACAACTCATTCACTTGCCACTGTGACTCGGGCTACACCGGCTATCTATGTCAAACACAAATAGACGAATGTGAATCGAATCCGTGTCAATTCGGTGGACATTGTGAGGATCTTGTCGGAACTTACGTGTGCCACTGTCTGCCAGGAACATCAGGACAGAATTGCGAAATCAACGTGAATGAGTGCCACAGTAATCCGTGCAACAATGGGGCGACATGTATCGATGGAATAAACAAGTACACCTGCAAATGTGTCCCAGGATACACTGGAATCCATTGCGAAGTCAACATCAATGAATGTGCCTCGAACCCGTGTGCCAATGGCGGTGTTTGCATGGATCTTGTGAACGGATTCAAGTGCGAATGTCCACGCGGATACTTTGATGCCCGTTGCCTGAGTGATGTAGATGAGTGTGCTTCGAATCCTTGCATAAATGGTGGTCGCTGTGAAGATGGAGTGAACCAGTTCATTTGCCATTGTCTTCCCGGATACGGTGGAAAGCGCTGCGAAGTGGATATTGACGAATGTGGCTCGAATCCTTGCCAACACGGCGGTATCTGCCGTGACGCTTTAAACTCCTACAGTTGCCAATGCATGCCGGGCTACACCGGCCGGAGTTGTGAGACCAACATTGACGATTGCATCAACAATCCGTGCGCGAACGGTGGGACATGCATTGATCTCGTCAAGGGATACAAATGTGTGTGCAAAGTGCCATTCACAGGACGTGACTGTGAGTCAAAGTTGGACCCTTGCTCTACGAATCGCTGTCGAAACGATGCCATATGTACTCCAAGTTCTAATTTCCTGGACTTTTCATGTCAATGCATTCAAGCTTACACTGGGCGCTATTGTGACGAGGACATCAACGAGTGCCAATTGTCATCACCTTGTCGAAATGGAGCTACTTGCTTGAATGTCCCTGGTTCCTACAAATGTTTGTGTGCCAAGGGCTATGAAGGCAGAGACTGTACAGTCAACACAGATGATTGTGCTTCGTTCCCCTGTCAGAATGGTGGAACTTGCCTGGACGGCATCGGAGATTACACTTGCCTCTGCGTGGATGGCTTCGAAGGAAAACATTGTGAGGCCGATATCAACGAATGTCTGAGCATGCCGTGCCAGAATGGAGCAACCTGCAATCAATATGTTAACTCTTACACCTGTACCTGCAGACTCGGTTTCTCCGGCATAGATTGCCAAACAAACGATGAAGACTGCACGGAGAGTTCGTGTATGAATGGCGGCACTTGTCTGGACGGAATAAATAGCTACAACTGCTCATGCCTTCCCGGATTCACCGGTTCTAACTGCCAATACAAAATCAACAAATGTGACTCGATGCCATGTTTGAACGGAGCGACATGTCATGAAAATGGCAACGATTATACCTGCCACTGTTCATACGGCTATACCGGGAAGCAGTGCACCGACTACGTTGACTGGTGTGGTCAGAACTCTTGCGAGAACGGCGCCTCTTGCGTGCAAAGGAAGAACTTGTACCAGTGCATTTGTGCTGCGGGATGGACCGGGAAACTCTGTGATGTACAGATGGTGTCATGCAAGGACGCTGCCTTGAGGAAAAACGTCAAAGTGAGCGAACTGTGTAACAATGGGAGTTGCGAGAACTTTGGAAATTCCCATCGCTGCTATTGTCAACAAGGCTACACCGGGTCGTATTGCCAGAAAGAGATCAACGAATGTGAGTCGCAGCCATGTCAGAACGGAGGCACTTGTCATGATTTGATCGGAGCATACGAATGCAGTTGTCGCAAAGGCTTTCAAGGTCAAAATTGTGAGCTCAATGTAGACGACTGCAGCCCAAATCCTTGTCAAAATGGAGGAACTTGCCATGACTTGGTGCACGACTTCAGATGCTCTTGTCCACCCGGAACGTTGGGAATAATTTGTGAGATCAATCAAGACGATTGCGTACAAGGAGCTTGCCATAACAACGGATCGTGTATTGATCGAGTTGGAGGTTTTGAGTGTGCTTGTCCACCTGGATTTGTTGGCTCCCGCTGTGAAGGCGACATCAATGAATGTTTGTCCAATCCGTGCTCAAATGCGGGTACCTTGGACTGTGTTCAGTTGGTGAACAATTACCACTGCAACTGCAAACCAGGACACATGGGACGGCACTGTGAGACAAAAGTGGACTTCTGTGCTAATTCACCTTGCCAGAACGGTGGTATCTGTTCCAAGAGACAAACTGGACACCATTGCGTTTGTACTGAGGGCTTTTATGGCCCGAACTGTGAGTTCTCTGGACACGATTGTGACTCGAATCCCTGTGGAGCGGGACGCTGCGCCATTGATGACGATAAGGGTGGCTACAGCTGTGAGTGTCCCAAAGGTACAATGGGAATCAACTGCCAAATCGATATCTTGGACGAATGCAAACCAAATCCGTGTCAACAAGGAGCAGGCTGTGAAGATTTACTTGGCGACTTCGCGTGCTTTTGCCCCATGAAGTGGTCGGGTAAAACATGCGATACCTATGACCCTAGCTACCCAGGATGGACGGCAGACAATAATCGTGTCGGCTTGAGGAAATACACCGAAGACTTAGAACTCCAGAAAAAGCTATGCACTAAGCGTGGTTGCGAGCAGAAGAAGGGCAATCATGTTTGTGATCCCGATTGTAATACGTATGCTTGCAACTTTGACGGAAACGACTGCTCGCTCGGAATCAATCCCTGGATTAACTGCACTGCGAATATCGAGTGCTGGCGGGTATTCATGGACGGTACCTGCAACGAAGAGTGCAACAACGCGCAATGTTTATTCGATGGACGGGACTGTGAACGAAAGTTGCAACCTTGTAACCCCGTTTACGATGCCTATTGTCAGAAGCACTACGCCAACGGTTTCTGTGACTATGGATGCAATAATGCAGAATGCAACTGGGACGGCTTGGACTGCGAAAACAACACACAACCCCCGAATATCGCAGATGGCGCCATATCGATTGTGCTGCTGATGGACATCAAAACATTCACCGAGGGTGCCGTTGAATTCCTGCGAGACATGGGGCATGTTCTACGAACGACTCTGCGTATCAAAAAGGACAGTTTGAATAGAGAAATGATTTATCCCTGGAAATTCAAGTCGGAAATTGAAGGCCTACAAAACACCGCTTTGGGCCGGAAGCACCATGTCATTCAGACCGAAAGCAGATCCCAGGGTGGAACCCAAGTCTATTTGGAAATCGATAATCGAAAGTGTGACGAATGTTTTGGCAAGGCTGCAGAAGCGGCAGAGTTTTTGGCTGCAACAGCATCTAAACACTCCCTATCCCAGAAGTTCCCCATTTTCAAGGTCCAAGGTGTGAACAATCCGGGTGATGAGATCATGGACAGTCCGACAAATGTACGATACGTTACACTGGGAATAATATTGGTGGTCCTTTCATTTGCCCTATTTGGAGTTCTCGTAACGACTCAAAGAAAGCGTGCTCATGGTGTAACATGGTTCCCAGAAGGTTTCCGAACACCAGCAACTGGTCTAAGACGCCACACTCGTCGTAGAGGACCTGACGGACAAGAAATGAGGAATTTGAATAAAAATCCATCGCTGGTTTGTATGAGCAACGATGTAAACATGAACCAAGGCAATCACATGGGTCATATGGGACATTCCCAACAGTGGTCGGACGATGAGTCAGAAATGCCACAGCCAAAGAGACTGCGTTGTGAGCAAGGCTACTCGAGTGATCACACAGTCGTGACGGACTATGAGGAAGCTGATTCGCGTGTCTGGTCACAACAGCATCTTGAAGTTGCGGATGTCCGGCCTTCGATCATGACACCTCCTGCCCATCAGGACGGAAAACATGTCGACATTGACGTCCGTGGCCCGTGTGGAATGACACCATTGATGGTTGCTGCAGTCCGAGGAGGAGGTATCGACTCTGGCGAAGATATAGACACAGGCGATGATACAACAGCACAGGTCATATCCGACCTGTTGGCACAAGGAGCTGAACTCAATGCGACTATGGACAAAACGGGAGAGACTTCGTTGCATCTGGCTGCGCGGTATGCGAGAGCAGATGCAGCAAAACGACTTTTGGATGCTGGAGCTGACGCTAATTGCCAAGACAACACCGGTCGGACACCATTGCACGCTGCAGTTGCTGCAGACGCAATGGGAGTCTTCCAGATTTTGCTAAGAAACAGGGCAACAAATCTGAACGCCCGAATGCACGACGGCACAACACCACTTATTCTGGCCGCCAGACTCGCCATCGAAGGCATGGTTGAAGATTTGATCACAGCCGATGCAGACATCAATGCGGCGGACAATTCGGGAAAAACGGCCCTACACTGGGCTGCAGCTGTAAACAACACCGAAGCTGTGAATATTCTCCTAATGCATCACGCCAATCGAGATGCGCAAGACGACAAGGACGAAACACCACTCTTCCTTGCTGCTCGAGAGGGTTCCTACGAAGCGTGCAAAGCGCTGCTCGATAATTTTGCCAACCGTGAGATCACGGATCATATGGATAGGTTGCCGCGAGACGTTGCCAGCGAGCGACTGCACCACGACATTGTTCGGCTGTTGGACGAACACGTTCCACGAAGTCCACAAATGATCGCTGTGACACCCAACACAATGATCAGCTCTCCGCCGAGCAGCACACAACCCCAAATGATAACGCAGCCCACTGTGATCGCGTCAGGTAAGCAGCCGAAAAGCAAAGCGAAGAAGCAAAAGCTTGCTGCGGGATCACTAACTCCCACGTCACCAGAAGGTGAACTTGGCGGTAGCTTGCGAAGAAAAGCAAGTGTCAAGAAAAGTACTGCCAAAAAGGGTAGTGTGAATATGGGGGGTGTAATAAATACCCAAATGCTAAGCGAACAACAGTTGATAGACGCACAACTCAGCTCTGTTGAGTCGCCACCTGTAACGAGTCCGTATGATACTACAAGTCTGTATTCAAACGCTATGGCCGCCCACCATCAGGTGGACCTGTTGGGCGGCAACAAACAGCCGCCCAGTTACGAAGATTGCATAAAAGTATGTTTAAATATTTATAATTTTATAGAATTAGTTGGTTTATTAAAAAACATTGTTCAATTTTACAGAATGCGCAATCGATCCAATCGCTGCAAAACATGAACAACATGGAGAACTACGGCTATTCAATGGGGTCCCCGTTTCAGGATATAATGAATGCCCAACGCGCGGCGAACGGACACAGCGTACAGATGGGCGAGCAAGGACTTAGTCCGCCATACTCGAACCAATCGCCTCCGCATTCAGTCCAAAGCAATATTGCGCTTTCACCGCATGCTTATCTCGGTAAGAATCTATTTTTGAATTCAATATTGAATATTTTTTAAAATAACAAACGTAAAAATTTGTTTTTCTTCAGGTTCGCCATCACCAGCAAAATCACGTCCAAGTCTGCCCACCTCGCCAACGCACATCCAAGCGATGCGACACGCTACCCATCAAAAGCACGGCCCGCCACTGAGTGGAGGAGGCCAGGCTCTGGTGGCCCCAAACAGCAATTCATCGTCTTCGGCGTCGAGTTTTCAACAGTCGCCCAGTAGTATGTCGCAACAAAATTCACCCGTAAAACTTGGCCTGATATCGCCCACTGGGAGTGATATGGGCATGATGGTGCCACAACAGCAGCAACAACAGAACAGTGCAATAATGCCACAATCTATGCAGTTAGGGGGCTTAGAATTCGGTTCAGCTGGCTTGGACTTGAATGGATTTTGTGGATCTCCGGGTAAGTTCATAGATCAAAATACAACTACACGAATATTCAACTTACATTTTGTATGTGTTTTTATTTTGCAGACTCATTTTCTGGCCAAATGAATCCTCCATCAATACAAAGCTCAAATTCGGGATCCTCGCCCTCAAACATGCTGTCGCCGTCATCGCAACATAATGCGGCATTTTACCAGTATCTAACGCCGCCCAGCCAGCATTCTGGTGGACACACCCCACAACACCTCGTCCAGACACTGGATAGCTATCCAACGCCGTCGCCGGAATCTCCAGGTCACTGGTCAAGTGCATCACCCCGGTCCACGTCCGACTGGTCGGAGGGCGTTCAGTCGCCACAAGGGCCCAACAACATGTACATGACTGCCGGCCACCAAGCTAACAAGGGTTCCGAGGCCATATACATCTGACGATCACAAGCAAAAGCAACAAACTAAAAGATTCCTCATACTTGCCTTTCTTTTTTTTTAATTCTTCTCAAAATCACTTCATATCAAATCTCACTCGAAATCCGTAATTAAAACAAAACAAAACTTTGAAGCACAACTTCGACTGCCCTTGCATGTTACATAAACAAATATATTATATATTTTATTTATATATATTAAATATTTTAAGTGTAAGTAAAGTCTAAATATAAACAAAAGAAATATTTAAGATAAAAACTACAAATTTGTAAAAACAAAACACGAGAAGACAAAAACGAATATAGCATACAAACACCGTAGAAGTAGGGCGTTGATAAAATAATAATAAATTCATTTGTAAAAAGTATCTCATTTAAGTTAAATATTTTAATAGTGTAAGTAAATATATTTTTTTTATTTTATTTTATTTAGTCGGGAAATATTTTCCCTGTTACATTTTCCATAGAAAAGAGTTGTTGTTTTTACTAAAAAGAAAATGAGTATATCCAAACTATAAGAACATACTATATCATCATTTAATTTTTTATAGTAGTTATAAAAGCAATTAATATTTTATATAAACAAATAGGCGTCCGTCGAAGGCACGTTTCAGAGATTTAAATAAAATCCCCTTTTAATATCCTTCGTTAAAAAGAATAAAACAACTTTTAATAAACAAAACTTTTAAACAAAAGAAAGGCATACATGACATTTAAAATATTACTATGTAATAATATTACATAATGGAATCTCTGTAATTTAAAATTAGTTGTAAAATTAGTGTTGAATTTTATTTTAAATAATAATTAGTATGTAAAATAAAACAAGAAAAAAAACAAAAACAGATTAAAAATATATAAGAACATTTATGCTTTTAGTAAACTTCTACAAGTAGAATTCATTAAAACAAAAACAAAAATCGTATTTAAATATTTGCCTGTTTCAATATTTTTTTTTTATTATTTTATTTAGGAAAAGCTTTAATTTAAATAAATTAAACAAACATTTTATTTTGTATAACTGAGACCCCGTCGATTTTATTTAAGCAAACGAAACGTAAAAAGACACTATCCTTTTTGTAATTTTAATTTAGAAAAAAAAACGAAAAAGAAACTTGTTAAAAAATTTAAAATTATATTATGTAGATGATGAAAAGACATTTATATCAATGGTAGGCATTTATAGAACAGTAATTATAAAAAAAATCTCACTTTAAGAATACTGTAAAATAGTACTTGAAATAAAAATTTCTACGATATTTTTACAAATACAAATCACAACTTATTTTTATGACTTCAACTCCGGAACTTAATCAATTTTAGATTACACTGAAATAAAAGCTGGTGAAAGAATTTCAAATTTACTGATACTGATTACATTAAACGTTCTCCTCTTTGGTACCACGGTTTAAGAACTGACTTAGTATTAAGGAGTTCCTTACAAAGGAATCATGGATTGATCTAGGATATCTTGAGTCAACATAACGAATACACATTTTATGGTCACATGCCTTAAAAACTTGCATTTAAAACCAAAAGCTACTTCCGAGGAAAAACTTACTCACTCACTGTAATATTCTTTTCTGCTAAGGTACTGATGACGAAACTTAATCGGATCAACGATTCCTATATGGGTTCCGTCAATACATCCTATTACTCCTGGTAACCTGGCCGTTAAAAAAAAAACTAGTTTCGTTCGTTTTGTGTATCATCAAACCGAGGATTGTGACAGACCTATGTAAGTCTAAATTTTTTCCTACGCTGTTCTGATAACTCCCACTAGCAAAAAATCTAAGGGCAGAAGCTAATTTTAGTATAGAGGGATTAAGGAGGTGATTGCATTTTTAAATCGGCCTTACTACTTGTTTAATACGAACACAAACGCTTCCTTATTCAGTCGAAAATATGATCTGAAACTTGAGAAATTAATTAGAAGTTAAAGAACTTTCAGTATGTACAAAATCTGTAATTGTTCTACTTACAGATTATTAGGGAGTTCCTATAGTTATCTCGAATATTCTTGCGCAGTCAAAGCATTCTTCCTTTTTTTTTTTGTAATTTTCGTTTTCTCCAAAAAACACATCTATGTTGCTTATCATTTTGGTTTATTTTGTATTAATATGAAAAATATCAATCAATGAAGAACATTTTAATTGAAATTTCATGAGTTGACGTTTATTTATGCCTGTTATTTTTTTTTTTGAGGTAGCAGTAAATTTGAATTCGAATTGTAAACTTCGCCAACCGTGGTATGTCGAATGTGTTGGCAGAGAGAAAAAAACTAAACGAGAGAACCAACTTCGACGGTTGCTCTCTTTTTGCCTACAAGCTGCGATTTGCACATAAACTTGCATAAGTATTAACTCCATATAAAAAAAATGTGGGGAACGAATACTTATGCAAGAAGATGTGCATACTCCCCACATTAAAAAAAAATGGCGTCCACCTTCGAAAAATGGCGGATGCCATGTTGTTCAGAGGTGTTCAAAGAAAATTCAAAATTGTGGATGAACAATTTTTTGGTATTCTCATTGTGTTACTTTGCGAGTAATATCATTCGACTATGAAGTGAAATTAATTACTCTTGTTAGGTGCCAGAACAATAAGATTTAGCAACAATTGTAAATTACGCATTTAGAGAAATATTAGTTAGTTATTTGAAGCCAGTTTTAATTATTAAATAAGTAAAATAAATTAGGTGTTGCAACGGTGCAATGAGAATTAGGACCTAGAAACAAAAAACTCTGAAAGCACTACAACTATTATTTGTTTTATTATTAGCTGCGTTTATGCGTTTAATTTTCGCTCAGACCGTTGAAAAATGCAAAAAAAACTCTGATTTAGTTCAATTTTCAGAGTTCATAAAAATAAAACAACGCAGAAACATTTAAAACATTTTTATATACTCATCTCTTTTTTACATTCCTATTGTATTTGTGTGTACTCGTTGTTTATTTTCTTTATGTTACCGACATTTCCAAAATACTAAAAATAAGTGATTTAAGTAGAGACTAAATAAAAACCGTGAATTGGCGATAAGCTATGCTTTCCACTAAGCTAGTGTGCTGTTTTTAAAGGCTTAACTACATATGTAAGCCGAAAAGTACTTTTGTACAAAAGTAAAAGTATTTGTATTCTCGCTAGGTCAGTGCTTTTGTGAAGAGAATATACAAATTTGTTCTTCAACCAAAATTTAAATCTTATGCATCATTTTTATAAGTTTTCCAGTTCTACTATTTATTTATATCTAATCTTTCAGTTATAGCGACAAGAAAAAATCTGTGAGGGAAAGTTCTAACTACAGTTTTTCTGAAAGTGCATTGTGGGTTATTCATAGATGTTTGCTAAACTTTTTAGGCTATTCATAAATAAATGCAAATCTAAGTTAAGGGCTAAACCTGAATAACTATAAACATAGAAAATGCTGTGTTCAAGTAATTATTATCGCAGCCAAATTTCATAATAAATTTTGTTGGTGTATAAAACAGCTGAAAGACTAATTCATGACAAATAAATGTTACGTTAACACTAAGTTCCACAAAATATCGATTGATACCGCAATTACAGAAGATATGGATATTTTATATTAATATTCCCGGTAAACTGTAGACCTTATTATTTCCACCTATTATAATTAATTCGAAGTTAAATAATTCAATGCAGTATATTGTAGATAAAACAGCAGTTAAGTTATGTTAAGGTATTACTATTGAAATAAACATAACATACATTTATAAAAAACATGTACTTGTTCATAACAAATAAAGTCTAGTCTAAAAAACCTTAAACTTGTTATACACTCTTTCTGAACACATCTTTTCTGGTTTTGGTTGTTAATGCCATCTATCTGTAACTCAAAGAAAGAGAAAAGAAAAACAAATTCACCACAATCTTCCATTTTAACGTTTACCGTAATTCATTGACAAACGAAAATTGTTTGCTAGAATTAATTTGTGAAAACCAGAGAGAGAAAGAAATATCAAATGTCTCGATTCTCTCTGCTCTTCGAGGTGAAAACATGTATACACCGATACGAATTCAACACGCTATAAAAAATGAGAGTAAGAGGTTCCAAAGGGACGGAGACGAGGAAATTTGGCTCTCTCATTTAGTTTTTTCTCTCTGGTGTTGGTTCGCTAATGAAAATATCTCACTTCGAACGTTCGATTCGCCAACCATAATAAGGGTATAAATCTCCATTACATTGCTCTTATAAGTAGACCTCGTAATATCACATCCAAATGATATTTCAAATTAATTTTCTAGAACATTTTTGTCACTGTTACTTTATTTCTATATATACAGTGATGGAAAAAATAATAGAAACAAGTTCATTACCTTTGACACATAAAGAGCTATTTGTGAAGAGTAGGAAAATGAACCGATTGATTTTTAATAATTTATTGCTTAAATGCAACAATTTGTTTGAAAATATAATAATGCGAAATAATGATGAAACTTATAATTATTATGTTGTTTCACCATGGAAAAAATAATAGACAAAATTAAAATGGTATTTTTTTTAGTGATAATTTTGAATTTTCGACCACAACCCGTCTTTCCTTTTGGTTTTACAATCTCCGATTCATTATCGGGAGGTCATTATCCTGCATCAACTCTCATTTGATTGGTATCCCTTCTTCAGTTAATGGTAGCATAACTGAATTTAAGATATGGACATAATCCACAGCGCACTTCTGATCTTTGATCCAAAGTATAGGAACTACACCAGATGTTGACAAGTAACCATAAATCATTATATTTCCACCACCGTGTTTCACTGACTTCTTTGTGTATTTTGAGTTAAACATCTTGTTTTTTATGCTTCTCACATACATTTTTCCATCGAAAGTAAACAAATTGATCTTCGTTTCATCCGACCACAGAAAGTTATTTCAATAAGAACGGTGTAAGTGTTTGTTTGCAATTGAAAATCTTTGTAAAAAGTTTTTCTTTGTTGGCACTTTTCGCGGACTTCTACCAGGAAGACTTGTTTTAGCTGTCACTGATACGTTTAATTCATTTTTGAGTTCTCTTAAAGAAAAAAATATATTCATGTTCTTACCAATAGTGTATCAAAACGCGAAGAAGTTTATCGTATTCGATATCTTGTTTCTTCATCTTGTTTCCTCTTTAGCCGTGGATGTAAAGTTTTAAATACTTATTTTCGAACAATTGTAAGATTTTCACAATTTCAACCATCGTTTTTACAGCATGTCTTAGTTTTTTCATCACTTCACGTTCAAATATTTATTAAAATTATAGATGACTTTCAAAAATTTTGTTTAGTATCGAATGTAAAACATCTGACAAACTTATAAGCAAACTCAAAACGCCTATTTGCATACAAAAAAAGTATCCTTAAGTTAGAATAACACTTAAAGTACCTTATTCCACTTATTTTATTTAAACTTTTTACCGCTAAGTGAAAAAAAGTTGCCATTTGAGAGCATTACTAGGTTTTTATTAATAGACTCAATTGCTAAAAAATAATCTATATCGAAAATGATGAAGACGCTTGTTTCTATTATTTTTTTTTCAACACTATAGTTTAGCTCTCAATAAACATAATACTTAACGTATTTCATAAGTGCAAGAGTTTGAAACTAGCACACAAATTTAAAAAAATTTTAAGCTTTTAGAAGGACAAACTTACTTACTGACCTGAATGCACTTAGTAGTTTTTTGGACAGAGATGTACTTCCACGTTCGATGAAATTTTGTTTTCATTTAAAAATTATCTTTCAAAGGGACAAGCTATAGCATAAAGAAAAAGTCTTTTTATTTCAAATTTTGGAACAAACAATAGTGAAATAGTGTTTTTTCAACTTATTTGGGATCTCATTTTAGGTTTTTTTTTAAATTCGAATAAATTGAATAAATTTGTGCAGCGAGGCCGACTCAACAAAACGTTTACTGAGATGATATGATTACATCGAGCCCTTTCCGTCAAATTATCGTAAGCGCCAAAAATAAATTGTATCATAAACGATAAACCAATAGCTTACTGCAGTTCCATGAAACCACTTATGCTTTAGGTCTGTAATGGAAATTATTAATTGTTCCCAAGCTTAGATATGACAATTGCTTCAAGGCTTCGTATGTTAAAAGCAACTTTTAATAATTTAGTTTTCTCTTCAATAAAATAATAATAATAAAATAGCGAAAAGGGATTGATGTTACGGATGATTTTAAAAGATTTAGCCCAAATGCCAACTTTCATTTTTTTTTCGATTGAAATATAACATAGATTTGATCAAGTTAAGCATTTGTTTGTATGCATAAATACACTCAAACGAAAAACTATGACCGTGTTTTTAACTATAAATAATCTTTTTGTCATGGAAAGACTTGGTCTAATGTTGCGTCAAGGACATCAAATCTTTTATAAGGTTAAATCAGTAATCGCCCGAAAAAAGGCTTGTTTTAGTGATTCCTTATTGAAGATAAATGCTTTAGAATTCAGTCCAAAAATCATTTCATTCTTATCAATATACTCGTATGTATAATAAATAATATGAATCAAACAAAAATTCTTCGATCAAGGACCTTTTTATAAGAAATAATTCAAAAATTTGAACCACTTAAATCGGTCGTGTGGGTTAAAAAACCGAAAAACGAACCAAATTCGAACGAAGCGAAAACACATTTTTAGAGAATATGTCATATGTCTGGAGAATCCGTCGAAAACGAAAAATCAACTTTTTCGAAAGTTCCCGGAGAAGAACAAAAATTAAATACTTTAAAAGATTGAGAAATAACGTGCTTAACTTATTAATAAACGATGTTGTGTGCTTTGTTTTAACCTCAATACTGTTATAAAAAGCTCCTTTCGAATGGTATTGATCAAACCCAACAGGCAACATCATGTTTTGAGATATTTTTTTCGACATTCAACATTTTTAAGTTGACATAAATGTTAAAAGCGAGTGATGTCTGATAATTTTAGTAGCCACCCTCAACGATAAAGATTCTCCTCAAGGCATTTACCAACGCCTGATGTATTCAGTTGTATTTTGAGTCATTTTTGAGTTTCAATAAGCTTATTTCACCTCAAATTTGAAGGTAAATGGGTTTTGCAGGATTTTTTGATGGAAATGGAAAGGTTCAGGCAACATAAGGGACTTCATTTGCAGTCAACTTAAATAGTTAGTTTTTGAAGTGTAAAGATTTTAAATTCAGAACTTTTTTTTTACACTTCAGAATTTCAGAAAGTAGTAAGCTTATAGCAAGCGTCAAACTACGATCAGAGGCTCATCATAAGTGCATGTGTTAGTTGTTAGTAAAAAATAATACAATTATAGCCTAACACACGCACAAAATGAACATTTAACTATTACAGAACAACAAATAAAATGAGAACGTTTACGATAGTGGAGCGAGCACTGGTTCTAAACAATGATTTTAATCCCACCTTATTTAAATTTAAATCTATCGATGAACAGTTTAAGTTATATAAAATGCTCATTCGACTTAAAGCTTCATTCTTGCCATAGTTAGTTCTATGGAAGTCAATATGTATAAAATCAAATGTTCGCAGGTGATGAGTTCCGCCCCGGTAATTCAAACGTACACAAGATAGCAAACAAGGTGCATCAATTTCACCGTTAATGAGTTGATGAAAAAATACTAAGTCATTATTAACACGCCTTTGATGGAGAGATTGCATTTGAAGAAGTAGAATACGATGTTCGTAGGGAGGCAGATCATAGGGATTTTCCCAAGGAAGACCTTTTAGGGCAAAGCGAATGAAATTATGTTGAATTGATTCAATACGTTTTCTATGAATTTCGTAATCGGCTTGTAAAAGAATACGATCATGGTTGGACTTTATTATTTTGAAAATCTTCATATCGTCAGCAAAAATGAGAAGTTCACTTGAGCGTAGACATGACGATACATCGTTAATAGACAGGATGAACAGAAAAGGGCCAAGATGGCTTCCCTGGGGAACACCAGATTGAGCAACAAAAGGTTCAGAATGACAATTTCTAAATTTTACCTCGTAGGATCTGTTTTCAAGGTATGACTTAATCCAAGCTAAGAAAAATGGTGGAAAACCAAGACCCTTAAGTTTAAATAAAATAATTCCGTGCCTAAGTTGGTCAAAAGCTTTAGAAAAGTCAGTGTATACACAGTCAACTTCATAACCTTGTTCTAAAGCGTTTGAACATATGTTTGAGAATGTGAGGAGATTAGTAACGGTTGATCTTTTTTTCACAAAACCATGTTGCTGTTCGCAAATGATATTTTTACTAAAAAATGCTACACTTTCACAAACAACTTGTTCAAATACTTTGGGAATGCAAGAAAGCTTTGCAATGGGCCTGTAGTTGCTTATATCCGACTTGTTACCTTTCTGGAAAATTGGTGTTAGAAATGACTTCTTCCATATACTGGGAAATTTGCCTGTTTTTAGAGAAAGTTTGAATAAAAACGTAAGGGGTTCAACTAAAGCATTACTACACTTTTTTAGTACTATCGGAGGAATACCATCAGGACCGGCTGAGCAGTCATCATTCAACGCAGATAAAAGATCAAGGACCGTACTCTGTAGCACAGGTATGTGACTACAGCTAGTTTGCGAAAAAGTGTGAAGATTATGAAAATATACTTCATCAACTTCTTGAGGGCTATTAACAAACGACTCACGGAAATTCGATGAGAAAGCGTTACAGATATCAAAAGTTTTATCTAACGAAAGGTTCTTGTAAGTGAAGTTAACTGGAAACCATCTGATTTTTTCTTTGAGTTTAAAAAATTCCAAAATTGTTTAGGATTCTCTTTCAAAGAGGTGCCCATATCAGTAACATAACAAGTTTATACAAAATTAGAAAGAGATTTAAATTGGTTAAAGAGTTCAACATAAAAAGAGAAGTTGACTGGAGACAGAGTTTTGAGATACGTTTTCCATGCCTTATTTCTTTTGTTACGCAGTAAACGCAATTCTTTCGTGTACCAAGGATGGCTAAAGTTTGTATTTCTTGATTTCTTTATCGGTACATTTTTTTCAAAACAATAATTAAGGATCCTATAAAAATTTGAAACTGCTTCGTCAATGTAAGAAAATGCAATTTTATTTCTCAAAACTTTACTTTAAATTTATAATTCAAAACGTACCAAACAAATAATTGTCTACACAATACTCTTCAGCAAGCTACACGTCCATCACGAATTGTATTTTCTATGTAAAGAAATATTTCTTTTTTCTTTTTCAAATTGTCAGGAAGACCTTTTACACAAAACATTAAATGATGCTGTGCACTGCAGAAAATAAATAAATCATAGAGTAATAAAATTCAGCTTTCAGTTGAATGGAAAAACATGGTCAACTGTCATTTTTATAGAAGTAGACTTGACTTAAAAGTTAGGGAAATTTTTCTTGACTAACTTTCCAGTCAACTTTTCGTTAAAGTTGTCTTAATTGGAAGGTAATTTTTTTGCAGCTGGCCAATCAGATATCAGAAACATGCCTAACTTTCAAGTCACTTATGTTGTCTTTGTCTGAACCTGCCACGCCTGCTTGTGTCAAGTAAACTATCGGATGAATTTGAGATTTAAATACTTGCTTATAGACAAAAAGGATAGTATGAGAATTGAAAGTTTATATCTGTTGTTTTGTTTTTTAAACTAAAAGTGTCATAAAACTTATTAATCTATGTATAATTTTGAAACTAAAGTTCTCGCAAAAATTTTTTACATTTAATGATAAAATATAAAGAAATCTAGAAGTGTCTACTACTCCGCTCTTGTAAATAGAATATTTCCACCTGCTTTGATTTTCTTCCCAACCCAATGTGACATAAAATTATGTGTACATATACTGTTTTACGTATAGGCATATGTTAAAAAACGTTTTAGGCAAAAATGCTTCAATGTTCTTTTATGGTTTATGAAGGAACACCCTAAATTAGTAAAGATTTTTTGAAAAGTAGATAAAATACTGGTTTAAACTGAATATTGATGATTAGGATTATCACTATGTTAAGCTTTATTTATTTATTGATTAATTAATTATTAATCTCTCTTAAGGTTTTCCATGGTGCTTTATCTTTCGCCGTTCTTTCTATCTTTCATCTGTTCGTTTATGTTTTCTCCCTACACTTCTTCTGTCCTGTCTTGGTATCCAATGAGTAACCCTATTGGTCCATCGGTTATTCACTATTCGAGATACATGACCAACCCAGTTCCATTATTTTGTTTCGTCTTTTTTAACTTTTTACAGCTTTCCCTGACTCTATGACGTGTCGCTAGTTTGTGTGCTGATTTTCCTATTATTAATTGTTTGATTTTTTAAATACGTTTCAATAAAACCCCTGTTTTTGTCTCCAACTATTTGTTATGCTCCTATGTTTCTTTTTTTCTCGATTTTAAAGTGAAAGGAACTGTCCTTAGTATTTGTATTTTTATTTAAGTAACTAGTCTACAAATCTACATTCAACTGATTTCAAATTAAGCATATAATACAATTCAATTTATAAATACACATTATATATAAAATAAAAATTAAAAAAAATTAATTATTTAAAGTGAAGAACCGACTTTTAAATAAGTTTCTGGACATTGATATATCTAAATTAGAATAAAACATATTAAATAAATTACAACTTGCAAAAATCGGTTCACGTTGTCCTTATAGCGTACGATGGGAATCAGTTGCCAAGAGTCTTTAGGAAATTGATGGAGCATAAAGATGCACGCAGTTAAGCAAACACTCACAATCAATGGTTGAAGTCAAAATATCACGAATAAACATGACACTATACAATTTTCTTCTCGACTCAAGAGTCTGTAATCCAAGTAATAGGTATTTCGAATTATGAAAATGATGGAAACCTTGTACATTGTTTTCAAAAATATTTCGAAATGCAAATCTGAGACATTTTTTTTAACATTTTCAATTCTCTTTTTATTAAACTCATTTGTAGAGAACAACACAATGGTATTCAAGAACAGGACGCACAGTATAGAGATCTAATCGTGTAAGGCCGCCAATTCACGGCACAAAATAACTGCGCAAACTAAAATTTTACTCAAGTCGGTTTGTGCAAAACACGATACAATTGAATTGCACAGTTCTCAGTTTAAAAAAGTTTTCGTTCGTTGAACATGAGTTCTAAATTAGCTCTTTATATCAGCCGTTTATTTTGAAAGTGGCATAAGTCACTTTTTCAAAAAAATCGAGTTAATGGCAACACTAAATACAATTGAAGATTGAACGGTATCTTTTCATTTTAAAAAATTTGCACTCAATAAGTTGAGAACTATTGAGATTTCCTCGAGAGAAGTATTGGTAATTAACGGTATAACAAATATCTTAAATATTTCGACTTAAAACAAAAGTGACTTATACCACTTTCAAAATAAACGGCTCATATACTGCTTGCTATTGCAATAAAAAATATGAAAATTTAGTGCAAAAAAGCTCATAGCCTTTACTTTTCATCATCCTGTTGCAATATATTTTATTTTCCATAGAGCCGGATGTTCTTTATAAAGTTCGAGGAACTCGCTCCAGAACTTTTGTTCATCAGCCATTATAAAAAAAAAACAATGTAGGTATACTGAGCTGTTGGACAGTTGTTGACATTCACGACACAAATAACTGCACAAATTTAAGACTTGAGCAAAAATATCAAAATTGTTTTAATTTTTATACAGTTAACTGCACAAACCGCTCAAACAACCCCATCCACAACACAACTAAACTGCCCAAACCCCAGTTTGCGCAGTTATTTTTTGTCGTGAATTTGCGGCCTAAGGGTCCTTAAATTCCAATGAGTTTCTTTTGATGAATCCAAGTAAAGAATTTGCTTTGGATACAATATAATTAATATGTAAGTTACATTTCAAATTACAATCAAATATATCGCCCAAGTCCTTGAACTGTTTAATTACTTGTAGCGGCAAATTATTTAATGAATAGTTTGGAATAATATTTAACAAAGTTTTATTGTAGGCCATACAAGCACACTTGTCAA
The DNA here is from genome assembly GCF_945859685.1 of Eupeodes corollae. Classification (NCBI taxonomy): domain Eukaryota; kingdom Metazoa; phylum Arthropoda; class Insecta; order Diptera; family Syrphidae; genus Eupeodes; species Eupeodes corollae. The sequence goes on along the minus strand of NC_079148.1, from coordinate 779,223 downwards.
CATTTAAAAACAAATCATTTGAAATTCATTTTGAATTTAGATCATTTTAAAGCAGAAGAAAATCATTTAAAATATAAATCCGAGAAAAGATCTTTTGTCATCCGCATACATTGGGCAATGAGAATTTTTAAGAACATTCGGAAGATCATAAATAAAAAGTAAGAATAATAAAGGACCCATATGACTACCTTTTGGACCACCAGAAGTTACTTTAATCTCTTTTAAGAAAAAAGTCCCCGATCATTACATATTGTTTTCGACCAAGTAAATATGAAGAAAGCCCTTTAAGTAACGCTCCTTAGAAGTAATACGCTTAAAGTAGTGAAGTATCTACATATATGTTGTCGGCGACATATTCGATTTGTTTTCCGTCATTAAATATGTATTTCCTTTTTTCACCATTACTCACATTGCGTAGGTATTGTAGATTTGGAAAATCATCAAGAATTTTATTCTACAAACAAAGACTCATGAATTTACACAGAATCAAAAAGCCTTTTAAAAGCTTTGGAATTTGAAAAAAAAATATATCAAAAACCACACGTGATCTTGAAGTCAGATTTAAACTGGAAAGCAATATGGTAGGTATAATTTGATTGCTAGTTTCAAAATCTTGTATTTTTGACATAATTTTGCCAAGCCCTTGTCTAATTTTCCTTTGTCAATTTGCAATGCCTCCGAGAATTGTATGATCACATTTGCATTATTATATTTGTGCCAATGTAGGTAATAAAAAACACGATTTTTTAATTTGTAATACTTTTCATTAAGCACTAAGAGTTTGAAAATAAATTTAAAATGTCTTATTAACATTTTTAAATAATCGATGCAATCCGAAAATACGTATCACCATATTGTAAATGCAACTGAATTCTTCATTTAAATATCAATATGATATCCAGTTTGATCAAAACTTTGGATTGAATCGAATGTTTCTTTGAATTTGTTTACCTAGAATTTAGTTTGATTTCCTGATTAGTTCAGGTTTCTGAAAGGTTGTCAAGTTGTTTTCATTTTTATTTAAAATACAATAAACAATAACGTATGTACACTCAAACAAAAGACTCTATAGATACGTACATATATGGATAATAGTTCAATTTGTATTTTGGACCATACCCAGCTAAATTTTGAATTAAAAAGAAAAAAAAAACGTACACAAAATGTCATTCATAAAATCATCAATCAATCCAAAAATCATGATTCGAAAAATTATAAATTCAAGTAAACAATGCAGCTTGGCCAAATGAAACAAATACTAATTTATTATTCTAGACCCACAACAGTTCAATTTTATTTGCGTTCTCATAGTTTCTGGTTTCGGTCTCAGTGACCTTCGTCTGCTTATAACATTCTAAAGCTAACCACAATCAAGATCATGAGTAATTATAGATATAAACTACACTTAAATACAATTTTATAATTATTATTATACTAATCTAGTAATGTTAATAAAGGAATCATAATTAAAATCATAAATTAAATGCCCCTAGTTTTCTTTTTTTGAGTCATCCGTTGTAATTGGAGCAGCTAATGAAGATGATGGAACTGTTGAATTGTTTTCTGGTGATTTATCATTTGCACTAGAGCCTTCGGGTTGGTTTTCTGTTTTCTTAGCTGCTCCTGGGAATGGGCAAACGCCTCCTTTGCACTGGAATGGAAATTCTGGAGCTGCCTTTATTACATTTCCTTGTTCGTCTTTCTTCTCCCATGGATTCCAGTACTTCAGCATAATTGGCTGAATGAATCTGTGCCATATGTAAAGGAGAACAGGAATAATGAAGCACGGAACGCAAACCATATTTTCTAGTTTTTTTATTGAAACGAAAATAAAATATAGACTCGAGCAATTATTCAATTAAAAAGAAAATAATAACTTGATTGAGATCGAGCTCAAAAAACCAATCGCAAATACACGATTTGTGGACAATGATGGCGATTCACGAATTAGAATGACAGTACAAAATGGAATGGGGGATGACACAAGAATTTTTTTGACATATAAAATTTTCTTACATTGAACTATAAAAATATGATAGAAATATTGAAGCCTACCTTGCATCTCTAATAAAAGAAACCAAACGTAAGGTGGCGTAAGTAGAATTTAAATTTAATCCAATTCTTGTAAATCCTTTCCATCTTTGAATGACAACCACAAAAAAAACAGAATTTTTTCTATATGACGTTTAATTATTTAAACCACTGAAGAAGGTGGTTTAGCGAAGGAATAGGCAGCAATTGTCATACATTTGTTTTAAAAATTATAGATAAAAAGTGTTTTTAATACATTTTGTGGTGATTTTAAACTAATGGGTGCCTAGGAATTAAGTTACAAAACCACAGAAAAACAGATTAAGTCATACAAAAATTTCAAAATCTTAGAAAAGTCATTTATGTCATTGATGTGACATTTTGTGAAAAATTTAAAGGCAAACTTTAAATTTAATCAATGTCAAACTAATGATTAAACATAGCCCCGTAAAAACTAATTAACGATAAGCCACACAAACGAGTGCGCCAGTGAACGTCACGAAACCTTCTGGAAATAAAGTTTACACCAAATTGATCTTTTCATAAATTGATGATAAATCACGCTGCATGACGATTTGCTGTCTTTTAGGACCAAAATAACTTCGATGTTTAGATAAATAAGTCACACAAACGAGTGCGCCAGTGAACGTCACGAAACCTTCTGGAAATAAAGTTTACACCAAATTGATCTTTTAATAAATTGATGATAAATCACGCTGCATGACCATTTGCTGTCTTTTAGGACCAAAATAACTTCGATGTTCAGACAAATAATTTATCGGAGCAAAGATAAGTCAGCATGCCTCAATAGCACAACATCTTCATCTGGAAATAAATCAAGACAATGATGTTGCCAGAGCGTAAACCGAAGCAAATTGTCAATTTTAACGAATGTAATATTGATTCTTTCATGGCTTGTGGATTAGCTTTGCGAACAGAATTTTCGATCATAGTAAATTTTCATAATTTGGAATTGTTGTTCTCGCGATTCATCATGAACTGTAAAATCTACTTGAACAGAAATGTCATCACAATTTGACATTCTCAAGTGTCAAACCATAGTTAGCACCCATCAAAACTTCTCAGGCAGATAAAAAGATGAGTTCATAAAACATATTTGATCTGAGAGACATCAATCACTCAATTGTTTCAACTTTGTTTACTAGTTTTGTAGTTTTTAAAAATGGTTTGTAAAGATAAGATATAAAAGATTTTTTTACTTTTTCACTTTTTGAAGTTTAATGTAGTTAAGCCCAAAAAAGGATGTTGCATAAAGTTTTTGATTTATTTAAATCTTAAAATGCTCGAAAATAACGTTTTTAGCAAAGTGATAACTTAAATAACTTAAATTAAGTTCACTACAAAAATCACACGATGGAATTCTACATCTGAACAACATGAATCTGCATGAAACCATCCCTGCAAAGTTAGTTTTGTTTTTATTTTGTAATGTTTCTGCACCTTAAAAGGTAGGGCTGCCATCACTCAATTATAAAACATAAAAATGCCATATTCTGTTTGTCTAAACACATATTCAATATTAATCAAATTTAAATGTCGCAAGTTTTGCTTTGATATCATCTTCAAGATAAGATAAATGGAGTTTAATTGCTTCTTATATAACAGCTCATTGCTTTAGGTTTTTTACATCTCTGTTTCGTGTACTTAGTTTGACGTAAGAAGACGTTGATATTATATAAAATGGTTTCTCATACATTTATAACTTTTCGATCATCAACAAATCAGCAATAGAAGGTATGATTCCTTGTTGTTTTTGAACTTTCTTAGATGGATTAAGAAATTATTTTATATACCTTTTTACTAATTCAAAACAATTTTTTTTTGTAACAGCCTTATGGCAACCCTAATTCACGTCGCCCATTTTGACAGCAACTAGAATTTACAGTTTTCTGTTTAGTTGGCAGTGGAAGTTGGTGTTGTTCGTCGTTCGTGTAAAATCGCAAATTATTTATAAATAAATTCATAGTTTTCCAAATAAAATTAATTCAAAATTCGTGCAGCAATACACATAAATCAATAGTCTTAATAATCACTCAAAAGTCTTGATATAAATCCCCATCAGTTATGTGGAGTCCAACTCATATTCAAGTAACTGGTAAGTCGAGTGTTTTTCTTTTTTTTCGCATCGATATTTCGATGATTGGGGCAGAGACGTCTTGGCCTGACAAAGGAAATTCTAATTCGATAGTTTTAAGGTTTTATTTTTTCTAAAATTGTTATTCTGTGGTGTCGTTTTGAATTATATTTTGCACCCACCCACGATAGACAATTCACCTGACGACTTTCTTCACCGCAAAGCTCGAAGAAGTTGTCATTATAACAACAAAATAAAAGTTTCTATGCTGCTGACCTACAAAATATACAAAAATGCTCTTTTTTAATTCTTATAACATGAAATAAAAACAGAAATAATGACATTGTATTCAATGCACGGCCCAGCAGTAGTTTAAGTTGGTACTCGAGAGTCGTCTATAGTTAAGGTTTATACAAAAAAGTGCTCCCATGTTCGCGATCATTGTTTTCACATGATGTACCTTTATTCTTCTGCTTTCTACCGCACCTGTCCCCGTGCCCAGCGCCAGCCCGATACGGTGAAATCAAAATAATGACTTTGCTCTCGCACTTATTAGTCATACAAACTAAAATTCCACTTTGTCGCTCAACGATGATCGCTCAGCAGCGGCGGCGCTCTATCATCATCATCATTCATCAGTTAGCAAGCAGTTACCTTGCAAAATATTTTAGCTCGTCCGTGTGTTGGCTTTAGCTTTGGCTTTGGCTTTGGTTTTGGCTTGCCAATTCAAATTAAACAACAATAATAACTGCGGATGTTTGTCTTGTTTTTTGTTTGCCTGACTGCGACTCATTACGAATCGCTCCGATGCGATGGCAGAGCAATGTTTTCATTTGTTTTCTGGAACCTCAGCGTCAACAGCCAAGCCAAGCCCGAACGATAAGAGCAGCTGACACAAGTCACTAGACAGTAGTGCATTTCTTATCTATTTTTAGAGGAGAACATCATTTGTTTGTTTTTCTTTTTGTATGGCATCAGTGCATTTAAATATTATTATTTCAATTCGAATCAGTTAATCTAATCTACTTGGAAATACATTTATTTTATTATTTGTTTAATTTGTTTCTGCTCAATGAACTGTGAAAACTCATTTAAAGTCCAGGTTTTGGATGAAAAAATTGTACCTTCATAGTATTTTTTCAATTTGTCAATACTCCGCACCCATTGATTACATACCTATTTCTTTTCTTAGCTGCCAACCTCAAATCACGACATATTTTAATTTAATTCTCTCTATGAGAATAAAGGCATACCTACGTTTATAGCAACTACCTATCGATATAGTTTGTGATGATATGTTGTATTTTTTTATTTACTTTAAAATTTAATATTGGTAAAAGGCAATTTTTAAAAATTAGCAAACAAGTTAAATGTCTGAGATGGGAAATGATTTAAGAGGAGATACGGTGTATGAGGATCTTAAAATTTTGAAGATCAAAGTGGGCAGGAAAATCAGAGTTAGGTATAGTAATCCACATCCTTGATGTGCTGCTGAAAAAGAATCTCTATTCTTGATAGTACATCCAAGATTGAGTCCAAGAATAAACTGATGGGAATTTCTTGAAGTTCGAGTATAACGGCAGAATTGTTTAAGGGATGGAAATAAACTGACTATTGCGATAAACAGCGTTACCACTTCTCAAAAAAAAGTGGAAGTAGATTTTGGGAAAAAAATGAAGTAGATTGAGAAAAATGGAAGTAGATTTCAAAAATTAACTTTTTCATATTATTCTACATATTTTTAAATTATATTATTTCAATAAAAAAGTAGAAAAAAAATGTAATTATTTAAGGCTTCATTACATATACTTCAATATGTTAATGTAAAATTTCTTAATTAAAATCTTGGTTGTTAGCAACGAAAAAGCAAAGGTTGGGCTCGTGTTGGTTATATCAAATGACTTAGGATGTTTTTATTGCAAAGGTCGAGTTCTTCAAGAAATAGTTATTGTAATCGTAATACGTAATGAACAAACCTTTTATCTTTGTTTTTGGACAACTTGAAAATATCTTTTCATATTGAAAACAAACTATCAAATCCAAAATAAGACTAGGGCCCAACTTAAAACATTAACAAACAGAACGACTAGTTCGCATGAACTCGCTTATTAATTCAAAAATGTCTTGGTAAAACTCTTTTCTGTATTGAATTAAAATGTACCTGCAAAAAAGTTTGTTTTCAAAAATGCAAATGCCATTTGATTTCTCAAGAAAAAATATTTTTTTTTTAAATTTGCGTTTGAAAATCGTTTTCGAATTTTAGTTTAATAATATTTTTGGTATATAATTTTGAACTTATTATTAGACGACTGGCATTTCAATTTTGTAAAAAATGATAACACATTTTCAAGAAATCAAATTTCGAAAAAAATAATATTTGTTTTTAAATTAAAAATAAAAACAATGATATTTTTGGCAAAAAAAAATAGTTTAGTTCTTGAGAAAACTTAAAAACAAAATAACGGTTCTAATTGGGATGGGATAGCCTTTATATATTTTTATATTGAAAGAAGCTAAACTAAGAACATACATTTTAGCAAGAATTAAAAAAAATCTATTGAAAAATTTGTATTGAAACTACTGTTATTTTTAGTTTGAAAACATCGGGGGACCACTTTTTTCGTCTTCTCTACCATCGTAATGTCATGTTTGATTAAAATCTCGAATTCGAATTTGTTTACGAATGCAAAACTTGCCTTACAGCCCTATATGTATGATAGATTAAGATATTTACAAAATAAAACTATGTATGTAAATTTGTTATTGAAAGATCGATAAGCTTTGAAAACGTCATTAAGGATTGTTTAAAAACGAAACAAAATCAATAAATAATTTTCGTCTATTGAAATGTGAAACGATGAGAATTAAGGCATTATTTTCTTAAATCAAGTCGTTGTTATTGAAATACGGCCTAGACATTTTCAACAGCCCTGACTAGAAATTATGATTAAGGTCCTTCTAGGCGCTTTCATGTATATAGAAAATGACAAAAGGGTTACATTAGAATACATTAGATAAGACGTAACTTCACTGCAAATGCAAATACTCAAGCAATTTTTAATTCCCTAGAAAGTTTTAAGACTACATACAAGAGTTAGAGAAAAAAGGAGTAGATTCAGTCTATTTTTATTAAAATTGAAGTAGGTAAAAAACCAGGTATTGAAAATGAAGTAGATTTCAATATTTTGATGATGGTGCGAAGTAGGAAGTAGATTTTATATTTATTTGAAAAAAAGAAGTAGATCTACTTCAATTGAAGTAAAGTGGTAACGCTGGCGATAAAACATTGCTTGTTAAAATATCGATAAACAACAAAAGACACGCAAAAATGCGACGGTGTTTAAGAGATGTAAAAGTTTCAGTTTTAGTTCTATCCCCTTACATTTTTGAAGTTATTTTTTGGATTCTGTTAAAAAGACTTAAGCTTTATTTAGGGATTTTGAGCGTATGAAGGATATGTAAGCTATAACCAGATCAGAAGAGATACAAGTTTCAGGGAAGGGGATCTGTGATGTAAGTGATTATACTCATGGGCAGCTCCATTAAGGTGCGTGTCCATTTGAGAGTACTTCTGTTAGCTGACTCTCGAGAGCGAGCTCTCTGCTAGAATAATAAGAGTTTTCTTGCTAAGGGTACTATCATAATCATGTCCACTTGATAGATTTCTTCCGGTAGCATATTACTTATTCTTTCAACCGAGGGGCTGCAGCTGCTTCAATTATCGGCACTTTTCTTAAAAAAAGAATACAAACCAATGTAGGGTCAAACCGTACCGTAGGTAGATCATCCTAACCAATTCGGTGCGGGGTCTGCTCTTTCAAGAGAGCTTCAAATTGAAGGTCCTCAACAGTTTCGAAATTTTTGCCGTTTGTCAGTTGTTTAAATTGAATTTTTGATACATAACGTTCGACCCATAGTTTTTAAAAAAGATGCCCAATTAAGGGTACATACCAGTAAGCGAGCGTAACTGGTAACACTTAGATTTTTAGCATCTGGTAAGCATATGAATCATAAATCATTTTCGATTTGAAAATTAAAGTTAATATAACCTGGTTTCTTAAGTTATGATGAAGCTTTCTTTTTATTTCGTCTTCAGAACAAGAAAACTGTTTCGCAAATTCGGTTAATATTACGCTTTTTTTATTTCTATCCACAATAATTCAACTGACTCCTATTTTTCAATAAGTTAATTGGTTTCCTCCAATGTCCACTGCTTTGCCATGTTAACTCTCGACAGCTACTCGAAAAATACGAACTGTGTTGGTATTCCGCGAGCTTATATCGGATAGTGGTAAGCACATGTGTCCACTTACGAGTGACTATCAAAAAGATCGAATGGCGAGAGTAATTAGTCAACTCTTCTCACACTACTCTCCATAATATGTCCACTTGCGCTCTCAAGAGCAGCTTGAGAGCTGGGTTTCTCTTTATTCATAAAAGACATCACAATGCTGTCGAGATCTGATTTTAATAGGCTGACCGGTTTAATGTATCGAAATTATAAGCCAATGATCAATTTTATAATGAGTCATTTCAGGGATCGAAAACACTTACAGTTTGCTAATTTGAGAAAACACTTTTGATTGCAAGAATTACTCTTGGAGGATTTGTCAATTCCTAGCAAGAGACAGTATCCGTGAAAAAAGTTTTAGGTGGCAAAGAAAGGGATTGAACACAAGAGCATGACAGTCCTACACACAAACCGTCTATGAGCTTGGAGCTTGTATTTGGTGTGAAAGGAATATAATAAAGCTCAAGGTAATTTTAGGAGATGTATTGTTTTTTGGTCACTTTGGTCACTTTAAATTAATCGGGCAGTTCTTCACTAAATATTCACCCAACAGTTTTCTAGGTGGCGGCCGGAAAATTTTGACTGATGCAATTAAAAAACATTTTCAGTTGAAAGATGAAATGTACCAAACAAATGGCAATAGAAGGGCTACAAGAGTATAAATATTTAAAAAAAAATTAGTTTTGAATCTCCCGAACCACTGAAACCATAATTTTTGGTAATTGAAATTTGACTGAAACCACTTCTGTTATTTCTTAACAGAAATATATTATTTACATCAAAAGAAAATGTTAGCAGCAGGCCTTGAAGCAGTGTTTAGTAAATAAACAAATTAAAACTATTAAGAAGAAAACACATGTTCATCATTGTTGGTTATAACTCCTTGACTATTATCCAGTGATATCATGATGAGTTCATACTTAACCGTTGAGTGTGATAAATAACATTTTGATAAGTCTTTTTTTTTAAAGTTATGTGTTTGGTTGAAGAAACATTGCGGTCACGATATCTCAGGATATTTTTTGTTTCACTTAAGTAATAATAGCGATAAATTCATTGGTATGAAATGAACTACATTACGCACGCACCTTGTTAATATGAACAACAATTCCGATAAGATTCCTTTATTCGTCATACAAAGTACCCAATCACTTAACGAACATTTTGGAAATATTTTAGTGAAATGATATTCAATAATTATTTTATTGTGATTCTTGCTGAAAATTGACGGTTCTTTACACACGATTTATCACATACAGTGGTGATATAAATAGCCCCACATTTATTCTTTGAAGCCAATATTAACTTCGCAAATTTATATTCACTGATTCGTGCATTTTGGTTAAAACAAAATTAAATTAACTATTAAATAAAAAGCAAATATTAACGGGAGTTTCAAAAAATAAATTTAAAAAAGTATTTTAAAAAGTAATTTAATAACAAGGTCGATTGTAACTAACTGAATTTTTGGAAGATTTCAAGTTTCAAAGGCCTGACGTTACTTAATTAATTAAATAGACTAAATAGACCCGTTATTGAAATGACAAAACGAAATAGTAAAAATGTTTAAAAGCGTTGGAAAATAAAAAGCAACCTCCGAATCGCTACAAACTGTAATATTAACGGCATATGAGCTCATAAAGATGCGGAAAATCAGTGTAGGCCGATGATTTTGGGGAACGCCCTTCCGTTCGCGCTGCTTAAAAAGTGACGTGCTACAAGACCTTTTTGCTGCCTCGAAAATAATTTGCAACGAGTTCTGCCTCTCATTGTTTAGCATGTAAATGTACCTTTAGACATTTTAACCACGAATAAAGTATCTTACAAGGCTTGAAATTACTAAAAACTATCTTTAATGATCTGTACATCAGTGATAAAAGCAAGTTCAACCTCTTTTACCCCGAAGTCACAAGATTGAAACTAGAAATAATGTGGTCTTTATAGTTAAGATCGACGGAGCTTCAGTAATGGTAAGGGTCTCTTTTTCTGGAATAGGTTTTGTACCTTTACAACAAATTGCTTACCTATATAGAAATATTTTGGAGTCCATAAAGATTCCCAATTGGGAATTTGTGGGCCATTTTAAAAAGAAGAATAATTGTGAAAAAAATGTACTTACTAAAAAAAGGTCATCTACTTAAGAAGAATTTTCTTAATAAAAACTTCATAATTACAGTCTGTCAAGTAAGAGCATGGTCGTGTGAATTTATAAAAAAAAAAATATTTTATGAAATTTTCATATTTATATATACATTGTAAACATTACAAACAATGATTCAATTTGGTCAATAATGTGTCCAGTCACCATCAGCGGCTTCGATAATTGCCTGGCATCTTCGAGGCATGCTTTCTACTAATTTGACGGCGTATTCTTGTGACAAGGATCTATAGAAGCTTCTGTTTAATATATGCCCACACATTTTCGATAGGGTTTGCATCGGGCGACTGCTACGGCCAATTTTCAAAATCTCTATCAATATTCTCTTGCGCCCAAGCGAGTCGCTTTGTCTCATGTTTTTCAGTCAACAGAGGCTTATTAATTGTGTTGCCCCAAGAAGAAGGATTCGGATAGTTTCGTAGAATATATCTAATTTAAAGCTTTTGCCATTAATTTAGATTGTCTTTGCCGCAGTGTTAAAGCAGGATTCCGCGAAAACAGATTCACTATTCTTTTTTCATCTCTTTTGCTAATTTTTCCTATCGAACCACGTTCTGGTAAATCATCGAAATTTTTAGCCACTTTATAGCGCTATCCACTTTATAGCGCTATCCACTTCTGTACAAATGCCTTCGGCTTTCTCATATATTTAGCAGCAGCTAATTGCGACATTTTGGGACCTTTCGGGTGGATGCAAAGGAACGCAGCCTCGTAGACGCATACTTAGCACTCATAGCGTTTAACGTGATTCTCTTTCAAAAGATCAAAGTGAACCTTTGTTGACAATGCATCAAGGACAAAGCTTGCCTATATCGGCTCGCGAAGGAAATGAAACTTATTTCAACATTTGGCTTTTTTTCATTCCTGTTTGTTTCAGATTTCTCGCTCAAAAACTAAATTTTTTTCCAATATATTTTTTCCACTCAGAATTTGTTTCAACATAAACGGTGAATTTTTAAGAGCTTGAGAACTTTAAAAAAAAAAAAAAGCATAAAATTTGCAAAATCTCATCGATTCTTTATTTGAAACGTTAGATTGGTCCATGACATTTACTTTTTGAAGATAATTTCATTTAAATGTTGACCGCGGCTGCGTCTTAGGTGGTCCATTCGGAAAGTCCAATTTTGGGTAACTTTTTCGAGCATTTCGGCCGGAATAGCCCGAATTTCTTCGGAAATGTTGTCTTCCAAAGCTGGAATTTTTACTGGCTTATTTGTGTAGACTTTAGACTTGACGTAGCCCCACAAAAAATAGTCTAAAGGCGTCAAATCGCATGATCTTGGTAGCCAACTTACCGGTCCAATCCTTGAGATAAATTGTTCTCCGAAGTTTTCCCTCAAAATGGCCATAGAATCGCGAGCTGTGTGGCATGTAGCGCCATCTTGTTGAAACCACATGTCAACCAAGTTTAGTTTTTCCATTTTTGGCAACAAAAAGTTTGTTAGCATTGAACGATAGCGATCGCCATTCACCGTAACGTTGCGTCCAACAGCATCTTTGAAAAAATACGGTCCAATGATTCCACCAGCGTACAAACCACACCAAACAGTGCATTTTTCGGGATGCATGGGCAGTTCTTGAACGGCTTCTGGTTGCTCTTCACTCCAAATGCGGCAATTTTGCTTATTTACGTAGCCATTCAACAAGAAATGAGCCTCATCGCTGAACAAAATTTGTCGATAAAAAAGCGGATTTTCTGCCAACTTTTCTAGGGCCCATTCAATGAAAATTCAACGTTGTGGCAGATCGTTCGGCTTCAGTTCTTGCACGAGCTGTATTTTTTACGGTTTTACACCAAGATCTTTGCGTAAAATCTTCCATGTGGTCGAATAACACAAACCCAATTGCTGCGAACGGCGACGAATCGACATTTCACGGTCTTCAGCAACACTCTCAGAAACAGACGCAATATTCTCTTCTGTACGCACTGTACGCATTCGTGTGGTTGGTTTAATGTCCAATAAAGTAAACTTGGTCACAATCGCATTAATTGTTTGCTCAATTGGTCGATTATGTAGACCATAAATCGGACGTAAAGCGCGAAACACATTTCGAACCGAACACTGATTTTGGTAATAAAATTCAATGATTTGCAAGCGTTGCTCGTTAGTAAGTCTGAAATGTCAAAGCATACTGAGCATCTTTCTCTTTGACACCATGTCTGAGATCCCGCGTGATCTGTCAAATACTAATGCATGAAAATCCTAACCTCAAAAAAATCACCCTTTATAAGTATTTGTATTCAAAATAAGACATAGCTATAAATTATAAATAAAGAACACAGACTACCCCTATTTGGACACCTTATGGAAGCTCATGGTGTGTGACATCAGCTTCATTCAAAAATCTTCTATCTTACAAACAAAAAAATATTTAACATTGTCCAATTGGCACTTAGCAATCAAATGTTAACTTTTGTTTTGCTGATGATGTTGGCTTAAAGTTAAACGTTTAAAGTTCTATTTAACAAAACCAGTTTTAGTTTCTTTGACATTTTAATTCTGCAATGAACCCAAAGAGAACAAAATGTTTTTTCTTATTTTCCTTCAAATAAAATTAATTTCTTTTTGATTGGTTTACAATGATATTCAAAAAATCCGATTGGTCTTAAATAAAATTATAGTGAAATTTCATTCAGAATGCAAATTGAATTGTCTTTCACTTGGATAAAGTTCAATTTCATCAAGCTCCTACCCATCAGCCGGCGGTGCTGTGGTGGTGGCGGAGGGTAAAAGTCTAACGTATGTTGTTATTTTTTGTGTATCTTTATTTTGGTTCGAAATTTACTTTTACTTTTTCGCATTCAAATAAAGAGTGACTGTCAAACATCACTTTCTCATAATTCAACTTCAACAATGTAAAACAAGCCAAAAGAGCCACTCACGACTTGTGTCAGTCAACACCTTCAACAGCGGCGGTGATGTCTGCGTTAGTAGCAATTATGAATGGAAATGACAACAAGCCGGGGTCAAATGTCTTAATTAAAAGGCCATTGTAAAATGAAACAGTAGTTGGCAGTGCGGTGGCTCTTAATTTAATTTTTTTAGTTTACGACAAGTGGACGTTCCCATCAGAGCTGCCTGCCTCAGGGACAGGTTATTATTGGTTGCGGATAATATTTTTTTTATTGATTGCTTATTTAAACAAACACAAAATAGAAACATTGACGAAGCAACCAATAATTGGAATGTGACAACATCTAACCGAAATAGGAAACTCAAACTTAAGACATACATGACTTAAAATTCGCCGTGATGCAACACGGGAAGTCAATGGCTCTCTTATGGGAATGGGCAACTTTCAAACAGAAGAATTTATTATATTCGAAAGGTTATTGTGAGACGAATCTTTTGCAATAATTTGCTGGATTCTTTTATGGTTTCAAGCACAAAACAGTTATTATGGGCTTGTACATTTGAATTAAAGGTCTCTTAGGAAGAACATTCCATTGACGACGACACGATGACGACGACGACGGTTTGGCTAGTGCAAGTGCAAAAGCAAATGAAGTGTAACTGTTGCGCTTTGAATTTCATGTGAATTCAACGTACCTTAAGCCGGGGTGGCAGCAGCGTACACAAAACAGGCAAACAACAATCCAGCAAGAACCAGTCAGTTGCTGCTTCGATGATATAATAATAATAATTATAATTGGAATGCCAATGAGAAACATGATGTAGAAAAGAAGACGATAAAAATGCACACAAAAATTGCAATTGCAATAAAAAAAACGGTTAGGTTGTTTTTAATGGTGAACAATTTGTATAAAAGTAACTTAATGGAAAAATCTTCAACTGGTTGTCGATAAGGCAGTACTTACTTACCATCATAAGGCTTAATCACCGATAAGTACGTGATATTCTTATTTAAAATTGGCTGGCGTATCGATGTATTTTTAATAAATTAATTCATTTGAAAAATATTTTATTTTTTTTAGTTAAATACCTTTGTACTTATAAAGTAAACAAAATATACAATGTATACAATTATTTTACTTGCTTAGTTTTACCTACTTTACATTTCTCGTGCATCATTAACGGTTCTGCAAAATTTGTGGGCAGCTTAAGCTCTTGGGATAATTTGTTAATGATTTTGCATAAGTAACCTAATTCACATATAATCGAAAGTAGAGACTGAAGAGGAATAGGAATTTATTATAGTTATGGTTAATATGTTTCTATCAGTATTAGGATTTTCCGACTTTTGGATTTATATGAAGTATGTATCTGGTTTTTCAATAAGAGCGCTAAAAAGAAAACAAAAACGGTTTTGAATACCAATGAAAATCTTTATTCCTGTGAAAGTAGGTGCGATACCATTATGTATATAACTCGATTTCTTTTGCATGGCCCCCACGGGCATGCTTGCAGAAGTCCAGATGCTGAACCCAATTCTCTACTGTTTTCAGGCATAAATTGGCCGATATTGCTGCAATTTCACGTTCGTAAGAAGTTCATCAATCCTCGCTGGCTTGTTGGCATAGACTTAACGTTGCACAGTGGCCCGTTTTGACTTTTTTGGTTGCAAAGATTATATCTTCTAAACGAATAAAGATATTGCTTGGATTTTTTCCAAGGCTTTAAAAAGTGTGACTTAAAAAAAAAAAAACAGTTTAAAGGGTGTTTCAGAAATTAGTTTTAAAATAAGAAGTTTTAACAAAGGTGATAAACATAGAGGTATTTTAATATGCAATCGTCAAAATTAATTTTTAAAGTAATCTGAGTGAATGGAAATAATAGAGCGAAAAGAAAAAGGACCAATTCGATTGAAACAGTGGGAAAAAAGCATTTTTTTTAATTTCAAGGCATTTTTTCCAGTATTCAAGAGTACATAATTTTTTTTGGTAATATGTCAAAAGTTGTACACTTTGTTGGATGATTTCCAGTTCTTAAAAAAATAAGAATACTTTTGGTAGCGAAATTCTGACGCAAAATCAAGTTATACTCTTGCTTAACAATATGGAAGTTAAAAAACTATATCAATTCTGCAGGCTAGCTCTTCTCTATAGGATTAGAATTATAAATGAAAGTTTTTAAATATATTATTGAGCTATGTTATGTTTTGCAGTAAAGCCATGCTTTTTGATTTTGTTTGTAAACTTTATAAACAAATTTTTAATCAACGGTTTAAAACACTGCTTTTTCGTCTGTTTTTATAAAAAATTACCACCAAGGAATGGCAACCCTTTTGTTTGATTTAATTTATTTTTATACCGTTTAAATGAATTTCTCGCTTTGTAAATCACGTAAATTGATTGAATTTATTAGAATAAAACACGTCGTTATGATTTTATATTTATAATGCCTCATGAAAGCTATTATCCGAAGAAGAGCGGGGTCTTGTTGCTGATCAACGAGAACAAAGGAGGACACCTAGCAAAATCGGTGGTATACATCGAAGAAGTAAATCTGTAATAGACATTTTCGTAGAGCTGCCTTAAAATAATGGAGTTAAGCGAAGTTCAGGTAAAAACCTTATTTAACCTAGAAAGAAATTAGAAAAGCCTAACCGTTAATGAATTGATAAGCCGCGCAAAAATATGTGAAACGCGTCCCGAAATCCAAACTTTAATCTCGCCAAAAAGCGAACAGATTGACTTTAGCTAAAAATTATCACTTTTTGTTATATAGTGACAACACTAAGTATATATTGAATTCTCTTTTCATTTACATAATATAGTTACGTACAAGCATAAGTAGTCTACATACTCAACATGTACACTTAAATGTTATAAAAATATATTTAATCATGTCACTCGTGGTTCGACAGTCAAGTTGTTAACTTTAGTCAATTTATAATAAATGAATTAAAACTAAACGGTTGAGTATTATTCAAAGCTAGAACATTGGCGACGAGGATAAATTAAATCGAGAAATTATTCTTAAATGTTGTGACTAGTGAAAATAAATTTTCTACGAGCAGCATGTCAAATGAAGAAAAGTCAGTTGTGCAGACCATTGCGGTTGGAAACAATTTTGAGGAATTCAACCCAGAATCAGTAGATTGGGAAGTTTTCGAAGCGAAACTTCAACAATATTTTCTCAGTGTTGGAGAAGAAGATGAGCAAAGAAAAACAGTATTTTTGTTAACTAAATTGCATCATGAAACTTTCAAGCTTCTCAGAGACAGTGTTTATCCAAAAACCATCAACAAATTGACTTTCGCCGAAGTTACAAATAATCTAACAAATTTCTATGGGAAAAAGGTGGCAGTGTTTGTTGAACGGCGTAGCTTCTATGACCTAAAGCAGATGGTAAGCGAAAGCATAAATGAGTGGTACACGAGAATAAAAAAATCAGCAGTCAATTGCAAATTTGGCAATCAGCTAGACGCAGCATTGCGTGATATATTCATAACAGGTCTTAAAGATGGTCCGATTTTAGACAAATTATTAGAAGAGGACGAAACGATAACTCTTGACAAAGCATGGCAATTAGCAATAAAAAAAGAAACATTGGTAAATAGTCGCAATACAAACACATTAATGGTAAATAAGATGAACACGCATACACGGTCATCACATAATGATAGAAGTATGAAGAGTCGAACCACAAAGTCATACGATCATACCTCTGCTGGTACATCTGCAACGGGAAATAATAAAGGAATGCGAAATGTAGAAAGAACTCGAAAGAATGATGGATGTCATCGATGTGGAAGAGTGGGGCACAATAGTGAACAGTGCTACTACAAAAGTTATGTATGTGACATTTGCAAAATCCGTGGACACCTTAAAATTATGTGCAGAAACAAAAATTCACGATGTGAACAGATCAAGCACATAAGTGCCGTTGAAGGGGCACAAGAGAAAGACGATGACGAGTACATTGAATTAAAAAACATCACCGCCAACACAAAAAGCATTCCACCAATAACGCTGCCAGTAAAAATTGAGGGTTGTCAAATTAATATGGAGCTGGACACGGGCAGTGCAGTCACAATAATTCCGCAATGTGTAATGAGTGAGCTATTTGCAACTAAAAAACTCATGTCATCAAACTTAAAAGTAAAAGGGTACGGCGGGGAAGAAATCAAAGTATATGGCAAAATAGAATGTGAATGTGAATATCAAGGTAAAAACAAAAAACTCGAGGTGTACATAACGGAGCCGGGTAGAAGCGCATTGTTAGGAAGAGACTTTGCAACGGAGTTTGGACTAATCTTGTCATTGAGAAATCCAATTGAAGTACACAAAGTAACAAAAAGTATTGAATCCAAAATTGGAGAATTAGAAACAAAATTTGCGAATGTATTTGACAATAAAATGGGTAAATTTAAACATGAAAAAATTAATCTGAAAATGAAAAACGAAACAGTGAGTCCAGTGTTTATAAAACCAAGAAATTTGCCATATGCTTTGAAAGAGAACGTGGAAAAAGAAATTGATCGTCTGACGGCTGAGGGCATCCTCACACCGGTGGAGTACAACAAATGGGGAACTCCTCTAGTTCCTGTAATTAAGTCTGATGGCCGCATTAGACTATGCGGCGATTATAAGTCGACAATCAATAAATATCTTGAGGTAGATACCTATCCGCTACCCAGAATTCAGGACCTTCTGCATAAATTATCCGGAGGTGAGAAATATTCAAAAATAGATCTAAAAGAAGCTTATTTACAGATAGAGCTAGACGAAGAAAGCAAAAAACTTTGTGCATGGTCCACGTCGAAGGGGGTATATCTAGTTAATCGTATGCCATATGGAATATCACCTGCAACATCAAAATTCCAGAGAATTATGGCCAAAATGTTTCACGACATTGAAAATGTCACCGTTTTCGTTGATGACATCTTGGTGACTGGAAAAAATGATGATGAACACATTACAAATCTCGAAAGGGTGTTCCAAAGATTGCAAGACGCTGGTATGACGGTGAAGCTAAGCAAATGTGAATTCTTCAAAGAAGAGATTTGCTATTTGGGTCAAATTATCAACAAAACTGGCATAAGAAAGAATCCCGAAGGTGTCAAAGCAGTTCTCAAAGCTGATCCACCTAGAAACGTCAAACAGGTACAAGCATTTTCTGGTCTTGTAAATTATTACGGCAGATACATTCCGAATGTATCAATGGTCATGGCACCAATCTACAACTTGTTGAAGCTTGGAGCATCTTTTGTTTGGACAAAGGAATGCCAAGCTGCGTTCGATGAAATAAAAAGCATAATTGCGTC
This sequence comes from Eupeodes corollae, assembly GCF_945859685.1. NCBI lineage: Eukaryota > Metazoa > Arthropoda > Insecta > Diptera > Syrphidae > Eupeodes > Eupeodes corollae. The sequence goes on along the minus strand of NC_079148.1, from coordinate 760,476 downwards.
AGATAAAGTGTTGGTGCATTATCATCCAGAATGGGAAGTTGTACTGGAGTGTGATGCATCTGATGAAGGCATTGCTGCAGCGCTGTCGCATAAGCTGCCGTCGGGAGAAGAGCGACCAATTTCATTTGCGTCCAGAATTCTGTCATCACCTGAGCGAAATTATAGCGTTCTCGATAAAGAGGCCCTGGCAGTGTACTATGGGGTGCAAAAATTCTCAGATTACTTATTCGGCAGGCAGTTCATTATCAGAAGCGACCATAAACCATTGCTTGCAAAGTATGGTGAAGATCGCAGCATCCCGTTGATGGCAGCTAAAAGGGTGCATAGATGGGCGACTTATCTGGCAGCATTCAACTACAAGTTCGAATATATCAAGGGTCAAGACAATAAGGTGGCTGATATGTTATCCCGATTTTCATTCAAAGACGAAGTTGATACGAGGGAGCAGGCGGTGGAAGAACATATTAAGAAGGTAATTACAGAAGTAAAATTAATTGATTTTGGTATCATTCAAGAGCTCACCCAGAAAGATCGAGTGCTTATGGAAGTGCTCAAGAACATTAAAACGGGATGGAAAACTAAAAACATGGGTGACGACTTGAAACCGTACTGGCTAAGAAGGAACGAGCTTGAAATCATCAACGGTGTTGTTATGTGGGGCTTCCGTGTTCTAGTACCAGAACAACTGCAATCGCAAGTACTCGAAGAACTACATGATGCGCATTTAGGAATGTCCAAAACAAAGTCATTGGCGAGATCGTATGTGTGGTGGCCACACTTGGATATGTGCATCGAAAAAATGGTACGAAGTTGTCTAGCATGTGGTATTCACAATGCTAATCCTCCGAAAGCTGCGATCAACCAATGGCCAGAAGCAACAGAACCATGGGAGAGGATACATGCCGATTTTGCGGGACCTTTTCTGAATCGGCAATTCTTGGTCATCGTAGACGCCAAAATGGGTAGAGATCTATCCGATGAACAGCATCGTAGCCAAATCAACAATTGAGAAGTTTTATGAAACGTTTGCACGATTTGGGTTGCCAAGAACTTTGGTGACAGATAATGGGACTACATTCACAGGCAGTGAATTTCAATCTTTCATCAAGAAAAATGGTATTAAACACATAACATCACCACCAGGCCATCCGCAAAGCAACGGTTTAGCCGAAAATGCAGTGAAGTCATTTAAGTTGGCAGTGAAGAAAATTTTAGCAGGTGGAGAGAAGTCGGTAGCAATTGCTCTGGCGCGATATTTGTTCCACCATCGGTTGGCAGAGCACACTACGACAGGCTTGTCACCAGCTTCAGAGATGTTTAAGCGAAGGCTACGTATGAGATTGGATCTTTTAAGGCCAGAAGTTGACGGCGGCGTTAAAACACTGACAAATTACGAGGACAAGCCAATACAACGTGATCGAAAAATGTTTGTGGAAGGTGAGCCAGCATTGGTAAAAGATTTTCGAAGCGGCAAGAGGTGGTCGGTGGCAGTCGTGAAAAAGAAGATTGGAAAGCAGACTTATTTGGTAACTACTGATGATAATCACGTTTGGAAAAGACATTTGAACCAGATGAAGAAGTTTTCCGAAAAGACAATTTCCAAGACAAAAGCTAAGTCCGAGCAAAGAAACACACACGTGGATCACGTAGTCGTCAGATCACAGGCAACAAGATATAAACCTACACTTCGACAATATGAGTTGAGGCGTCGCAGTCGATTAAACAAGCCAAGGAGATATCCGAATTAGGGGAAGGAAATGTTATATAGTGACAACACTAAGTATATATTGAATTCTCTTTTCATTTACATAATATAGTTACGTACAAGCATAAGTAGTCTACATACTCAACATGTACACTTAAATGTTATAAAAATATATTTAATCATGTCACTCGTGGTTCGACAGTCAAGTTGTTAACTTTAGTCAATTTATAATAAATGAATTAAAACTAAACGGTTGAGTATTATTCAAAGCTAGAACACTTTTTATCGAACGATACAAAATTGAGGGACAGTTGCCAACAACTTCGGCATGGTAAACAAACCAAAAAGAAGCATAGGAATACTCGCAATTTCGAAGGTGGTACGTTGATGGTTTGGGGTGCCATAAGCTTCTGTTTCTACCAAAATAAATTCCCAAAAATATACGGATGGAATATTTGCTGCGGAATTTTCAACTATGAATTATTTGAGAAAAGTTGTTCAAGAAGAGTGAGTCAAAAATTAATACAGTAAACCAAAAAAAGTTGTACAGTCGATTTTCTTTTGGATCAAGTACCAAATATTAAGAATTGCTTTTAAAAATTGGCCTTAACAATATTTTTAACAATATTTCGTTCTGAAAAAAATAACCCATATCAAAATTATAAAGTAAAGTCCAATTTTTTATATTTTTGTTTTCATATAGGTTTAGTTAGAAAATGATATTTCCATAGCAGAGGAGTCGAAAAAATGGATCTGGAGACTCCATTCGTCTTGTTATCCTCGTCCTTACAGCCTAAACTATTGGGTCGATTGGGTTTTAACTTGTAATTGTAAATTAGGTCAAGAAATGAAAATTCGAATTGTATTGAAAACGACCTGATAGATTTTAAGGAAATGTTTCTTTCTTAACTTGGCTTCTTTCAATTTCTATGTTTGTATTGCCAAAAGAGTAACCGGATAGAACCCTTATTTTGTGTTTAAATTTTCTCAGGAACTCATGAACCGATTTGAATATATTTTTTCTTAACAAGATCTTATTTTATGTAATTTGTCTCAAAATGCCCAGTTGATTAAATCCCGAGTTGATATCAAACTTTGTGAAGCTTGCAAATCAGGAGTTTTTAAAAAATCACCTTTGAATAGTTTCGATATAAATTTGAAATTTATTATTTTCAAAATTTAAATACTGTTGTAGCTTTATTAGATTTAAAAAAAAATGAACTTTACCAAATTAAAAGTGTCCCAAGCACAAGTTTCATTTTGAAAATGCTATAAACTGAAGTTAGATCAAAAATTCCTAATACATATCGAACATTACGTACTTCAAGACAAGAGGCTAAATAAATAAATAAATTGGGTGGCGCAACAGTCCGTTGTGAACCAGAGCCTAGTGACTTACAACTCTCAACCATTCCTGTGTGCGAGTACTGTTTTCAGGAATGGAAGGGACCTACAATTTAGGCCGAATCCGAACGGCTAATTTGAGAAAGCACTTTTTCATGACAAGAATTAATCTTGAAGGATTTGTCAATTCCTCGCAAGAGGCAGTACCCCCGAAAATTATTTTTTTTTTAAATTAATGTACTAACCATCAAGCCACGGGTACTACACATTCCGCCAATCCATTGCGAAAAATTGGTTAAAAATGGCTATGTAACTACCTTCGTTAAGCAAAACGTTGTTTCCAGCCATGTTTGGTACCACCACAGCATAAAATTGTCACTTTCGCTGATGTATTGGCTTCTTAAAAATAACATGCGGGTTTCTCAAATCCCAATATTGATTTGTAACCTAGCCTCGTGCGCCTCGTAATCTTTTACAACAGCACAAACATTTAACGTTTTTAATCATAAGGCAAAGTGAGGCCTTCTCATTTATGAATTAAAATAAGTAGAAGCATTTTCGAATGCCTTTCACTTTCTAATAATGATGACAAATCTCGGGACTGAGTTTAAAAAATGCAAAAGGAAGATATAATAATAAAATTCTAGCTAAGTAGTCAACTTTGTAATTACTTGAAAGTTGAGAAAATCTAAAGTTGATAAAATTCTAGAGTTTAAAATATTAGGATGAAAATGAAAAATAAAATAAAATCGAAAAAAAAAGTTAATTTTAACTTCGAGTGAAGATTTTATTCTTGGTGTGTTTCATAACCCAAAAAACAAAGCATTTATAAACCTTCGAATTAATCATCAATAAAATTCAATATGCTCCCATAAAAATAGTGTCATATTCCTAAAAGGCAACAACAATTGCTTAACACAATAGTAAGAGAAAAAAATGATTAATAAATATCATTGACATCCAAAAGAGAACCCACCATAGAGTTATCAGTTTTTGAAAAATTAATAATGTTCAGCAAACTGCACTTACTATTAAAATAAGTATTTAATTTATTAGAAACTTTACAAACATAATGAAGAACCGCTTTTGTTAATTAATTATTTTTGTCAGCTTTAAAGCTCAAACAAACTTTGTAACCTCTTTAGAACGTATTTCTAAACAAGTGTACAGTAACAAAATGCTTGTGTGCAGAATTAATTAAAATCCCATTTTAACCAGTTTTCTGTAAACTTGATTGTTTGTTGTAGTCATTATAGTAACAAGATATTATAGATTGACCCATATTGGGGATTGATAATATTTAATGCTAAAATAATTAAACTTATGTTTAAAATTATCAATCAGCTGGAATTTAAAACGATCTCTTGTGTAATAGTGGTTCTCCTCATATGACTCGCTATCAAATTTACTTGTGTCTTAAGCCTATTCGACAAAGAGATCATTTTCTCGCATTTTATTGTACGAATATGATAGCTTTTTAAAAGGAACTTACTAAGCGCATCGAGGTGTTTAAAAAAAAAGTTTTCTTTTTAATACAACACAAATATTTTCTCATTGCAGTTCAAAAAGCTAAGGGTTTGTTGACCAAGGGCAAAAATGGTACAAACAATTGCTTCGTCACAATTGCACTGGGCAAAGAGAAATACCAAACATCGGTCAAGGAGAAGGCCACCGAGAACGTTGACTGGCACGAAGAATGTGAATTGTAAGTGAATTAAAATGAAAACATAAATCTCTATTCATGTTTATGACTTTTTGTTTTTATTTGTAGAAAAATTCCGGATCAAGGTAACAGAGCGGAGCTGATTTTGACGTGTTTGCATCGAAATAACCTTAGTATAGATGAGTTTTTGGGTCAAGTCACACTCCCCCTCAACGAAATGGATGTATACGATCGTCCCAGGTCGAAATGGTTCAAACTCGAGAGTAAACCTGGCAAAGAGAAAAAGAAAGAGCGCGGAGAACTTGAAGCCAGAATAACATTTATAGTTAAGTCAGGCTCATTAACCGATTTGAGCAAGAAAGAAAAGCATAAGTCTTCCATAGGACAGCTGGCGAATTCCGTGGGTGGAAGTTTGCTTAGTATTGGAACAATTGAAAAGCGTAAAGGTATTAAGAAATTCGCCAAGTCATTGGGCTCAAAAATGCACTTAAATGGTAAGAAGAAGAACAAAGATAATATTGAGGGTGATGTTGATTCGACGAGTGGAAGCTTCGCCAGTATTGGAACACCAAACAGTAATCCCGGGCTAAGAAGGTATGGACAACGAGTCGGCGAAGCTGATCCCGGAGTTATAAGTGAAGATGAAGATGAGTTTGTGTTTGATACCCTATCCCATAAGAGCTCTGGTAGTTCATTAAATATCCGTGGCACACAATCGTATCAGCGGAATGTCCCATCGCCATTAATTTCAAAGGAAAAAGAAATTGATACAACTTTCTACTCTTCTTCCAACTCACCACCAACCAAACCTCCACGCAATCAAAACGAGCAGCAGCTCGACGAATGGGAGGCAAAACTCTATGGCAAGCATCTAGATATAGGTAGTACAGATTCGTTGAAACGTCGCTCCTGGGAAAACTCCAGAGTTCCACTGCCAGCAAACAATGAAGAACCACTACGACAAACCGAATCGGTTGAAAAAATCACAGAACAATTAAACACATCACAACCTAGCCGAAAACCATCACCGATTCCTGTCGTTTATGAAAAACCATCTCTTGAATTCGAAATGGATGAGAGCACTCATCCATCAACTGCTCCAAACACACCTGTTTTCAAGTCAAAGTCCAAAGAGAGCCTTAGGGATAATAGTCCATACAGAGGATCAGATGAGATACCAACTGCAATGCCCCGCAGCTCAACCATGGAATGTTTGACCGATAATAATAAAAATTCTTCTTCTGTTCATAATAGTAAAGAAATGGATGTAAGTAAGGAAAAGACTGAGAAGAAACAGCGTTTCAGTAAATTCAAATATTTTAATAAAAGAGGTAAGTTTTAATTGAGAAAGATAAAATTGTTGACCATTGAATTTATGGATATTTAATTCCAGATAAACACGATTCACAAGATGAACTTTCGTCTAGTCCCAAAGTCAACGAGAGAATAATTATTGGGCATGAAAAGTCACAAACACCTCGTTCAGAGGTTTCAGCTGCTCTGGCTAAGAAATATGAGGGGAAGTCCAGAGAAGTAAGTCATAAATTTGAAAATATTACTAAACCTCTTGAACTTGTATATATGCATTTTGCTATTTAATTAAGCAAGTAAAATAATAGTCAAAATTTACGAATCGACTTAATCAAACAATTTTTTTTAATTCCCAGGAACTTATGCTTTTGGCCAACGGAATGGAACATGAAGCCCTCATACAGCGCCAACGAGTTAAAGAACTTGAGGATTATTTAGATAATTTATTGCTGAGGGTGATGGAAACCCATCCAAAAATTTTACAAAATCCTTACTCACGCACTACATCAACCAAAAGGTATGTACTTAAAGAAATTCAAAACAAAGTTGTTATCAAAAACCTTTCGCATGGTAGTTTTGTTAAGAAAGTTAACCTAATATAAATCATTTTTTAAATCGTAAATCTCTTCTTCAAATTAATAACAAAAACAAAAAACAAGTATCCGAATTTTGAATTGGTTCCTGTGTGAGTATTTAAAAAATTTGTCGTATTTATTGTTATTTTTGAACTAGTACTTAGACAGAAATAGATGTGATTCAATCTTTTTTGAGTAAAATTCTTTAGATTAAAATATTTTTTATAGAAAAATGATAATATTCCTGTTTTCAAAAACTACAAGAAACATTTGTACCATGGGATGTTGGGCATAAGTTAAATAAAACAATATAATCAATTACTTTACTTTGAATAGAGCTATTAATCCATTATGGACTGCAGTCTTAACCAGACAATTCATAAGCCAACTTTCTCAAGTTTGTTACTCCAAATCGGTATGAAACAAATGTACGTCTCAGTTTGTAAAAGAGCATTTTACCACTTAAATATAGCCCAAAAGTACTGGTAATTATCTCTGCGCCAATTTAGTGACTATATAGTGTATGAAAGATGAAACATCTCTTCATTACTTTTTAGATAAGACCATACAATTCTTCGTCTTGTTTTAAGTTGTTTGAGGTTAAACAATTAAGAATAAATAACTAAATAGGAAAAACAAAAGTATGTTCTTAATAAAACAAAACATAAATGTTCCTAAGGTTTAAATTAAATAATTTGCATTATCGCTAATCCTGCAGAGAAGATTCGTATTAAAAATGGTTAAAAAAAAAAAGTATAATTCCCCCAGTTGTAACTTAAGCATTGTCACATGGAATTTGGAACTAGACTGACACTTCACGAAATTGTTTGAAAGGTGATAGAACATTTTTGTTGACATTCGTAACACGAATCTTCTGCAAGGGGACTTGTGATAGGACCGAATTTTAGTAAATTGAAGTTGGGAATACTTGATTTGATTCAATGCCTTTTTTCAATAAAGCTTAATTAACATTGATTTGATCTTAATTTTACACTTTTTACAATCCCGAATTATTGAAGGAACTGTATACAATAAATAAATGATCAAGAAATAACTGCTGCTGCTGACTGAAAAATACAATATTCGACCACTTGAGGTAAAAATGTGTATTTTATTTCTAAATATTAGTTGAAGCTAGATAAATTGCTAAGGTCCGTTTTTTGATACCAAACTTAGGACTTAGGTTCGAATTAAACGCTAAAGTAATACATAGAGCATTGCTTCAAACTAAAACATAAAAATAAAGGTGGTTAAGTGGAATATAGTTCGTGTTTTACAAAAAGGAGCACATAAAGGAATTGAAGCACTTGTAGGAATATTTTTTAGATATTCAGTATTTATAATAAATTCAAAAGGATTTATTGAAATTGTAGAAGTAAGAGTTCATATACGCTAAAAATTAATATTTGTCTACATTTGATGTCCTAACTTTTAAAAAAGGTTTCGGTCAACAAAGGAAATGACAATTATGATTTTGTATCCATATCAGAAAAGGTACTATCTTCGTTCAAGTTACTGAGTAAATGTACCGGGGTTTTTAAAGTACACCTTTCCTAAGCATATGGTGCTTATATTTGCTGTAATTTTGTCCATTATCGTCAATCAATAAAGTAAAATCTGAAACTCTGTCACAAGTCAACCAGTAGTTAACTAAAAAATGGTTGACTTTTTAACTGTGTTCGGGGTATTATGTAAGCCAGTTGAGTTGTCTCTTAGTTGTGATTGTTGTCAAAATTCAACAACTCATATTTACCGGTTGTGTGTAGTGCATTTGTGTGTGCAAAAATGTTAATGGAAATTAAAAATACTTTAACTAAAATTAATTCATTATGTTGTTTATGATTTCTCTTGCTCCTGATTCAGTTACTCCATGAAAAAAATCACTGGCATCATGATCATTTGAATCGATTGCGTCATCATTTTGAATTTTACTGACATTATAATACTTAAAAATGTTGACTTATGTTATGTAAGGCACAACTTGCATTGACAAATTTTGCTCTTTCAGGACTATAATGCAGTCCTCGGGCAGATAGAAGGCACCTGAATTTACTTTTGATCACGCCAATCGTTTTTTCAATAATGTTTCTTATTTGTGCGTGTATGGTATTGAAATGTGATTCTGGACTCCCACGTTCTGCCAATCGAAATGGAGGCATTAGATGTTTCTCTAAAGGATATCCAGCATCTCCCAATTAAAGTGTTGTCATCTAATTCATTTAACATTTTCTTATATTCACTCAAAATTGTTTTCTGGTAATAATGAATCTTCGATAAATTCATCTCGTCATTGTGGATAGATACGTTCTTCTACTACGTCTAACACTTCTTTTAATGCTACCGAAACTGTTAGCTGAGCAAGGTCTAAGTTAAATCATTACCACTGCACTTTTGGTAACTTCCTTCTGCCACGAAACGTAGGGCAGTGCAGAGTTTGAGAATTGGTGGGATTGCAGAGGAACGCTGTGGTTGTTTCAAATAATCTTTGATTTCGGAGTTATAGCTATTTCACGGGGGCCAACCCGATCATCAGACACCTTTAGTGGTGCTTAATCGCTTTTTGTTCAATTTAATTTTTGAAGAACTTTTGCCCGAGCTGGGCTTGAACGAGAGGAGATAATAGAAAGAAACTGAATAAAAACAACAACAATTACTTGTGTGTGCTTAGAAAAATGCTAATCGGTTCAGTATAGTTCGATAGAACGAAAAAACCTGTAATTTACAACTTTTTTTATTTTTTAATTTTTAATTTTGATGCGAATTTCACGTCTACGCATTGACCATTTACGTTGACCGTGTAAATAGGAGCTTTAGAAATTTAAAAGTTAAGTCAAACTATTCAGAGTTACTGCATGTAAAAATCTCCAGCTAACTTTTATTAAGTTCAAAATAGAACATGTAGATTGGTATTTAGTCCATGTGCAGAGAAAAAATAAAGTAAATTTTTAAATAGAAATAATTGTATATTTTTTATTTCATCAATTTTATTTCACAAAATCATTCCAATTATATTGATGTATTCACACCCTTCAATTCAATTTTCTATACAATCAAACTATTATTGTTTGATGTCTTATAGTTTTAAGAACTTCATCATGAACGGTTATTAAGAACTAATTCTCATGGTCTATGACGAGGAATATGGAGGACTAATCATAAAAACACTCGTCAAGTAAGAACCAAGTATATATTAATTATGGTGACGGGTGGATATCATAACAAAAAATAAAAACTTGCTTTAAAGTTACATATATGTATATAGATAATAAAATATAAATAAGAATGTCATATAAATCAATTAATAATGCGTTTATATATTTACTCTTCATTTCAGTGGATAATCAAAGACCAACAACACAAAATTACATCATACACCAGAAGTTGCCTTCTCAAAGTGCTTTTTTTACAAACCTAAAACAAAATAAAAAAATATTAAACATATAGAAAATAAATTAAAAACATAACTGTTGCAAAATAATATTTTTTAAAAGATTTAATTTTAATTTATAAGTCAACATTAAAGTAATCCCAAATTTTATTATTTATTTTTAAAACTGCATTTTAATTTAAAAAAAAATATCTTATAGAATAAGTCAATAGTATTTTAATTTTTAAACCATCACCATTTATTTGTTTTTTAAATAATATACGTATTTATATATTTTATTTTCACTGTATTGGAAAAATGTGAATTTTGAATTTTGGTCCTGGGCAAGAATAACAAAATATATTTAAATAAAAAACCAAGTACCTAGATTATTAAAGCTTTTAATTACATTTTTAATATACATTTACTTAGTACTAAGATATTTTTTGTCTTAATTTATGTTTATTAATTATTAAAATAAATTCAATAAAAAAATGTTTAAATATAAAAGTTTTGCTATGTTTGAACTTAAAGTTGGAAAACAACGAATTTATTCAAGAACATTCGAGCAAATGTAGGAGAAAACAGCAGTAAGGAAGAATTTCTTTAAAACTATTTGGTTGAATGTTTTAAATATTTCTATTTTCAGTGAATTAATTTAACAATCAAAATGAGGATTTGATGTACAAAAATAACAAGTAAGAGGGAAAAATAAATTAAAAACAAGAAATAATAATTGGATTGAAGTTGTTAAATCAAGCAAGATAGATCTTTAAAATATACTTAATGTGGTAAGAACATAATGTAAATCTCTCTTTCTTTTTACTAGAATTGTAAACATAAGTAGACAATTATTTTTTCTTTCTCTATTGAATTCTTATGGTATGTCATTTAATGGTTGTTTTCTCAATAATTATAATGTTAAGAATAGAATCTGAAGTTTATTTTTCAAATTCAGCTATTTTAAGTAAAGCGGTTAGGCCTGCTTAGAGGCTTTTTAGTGATATTATTATACTGCTTACAATATTTATTTGTAAAGCGATTTATTTCAAAATCGTAGATGTGTAACGTTTTTGCAATTATGTCTTCGTTTTGTTTAAGTATCCACGACCGATCTTAAAGCTCCTGCGTAAGGTTTTTACAAGATATATATTTTTAGCCAAATGGCAATGGAAAGTAAAAATGTACCTTCAATTTCTTCTTGTTAATAACAAATGAATTACACAATATAAACAAAATTCCAAGTACTTCCAAAGTGAATATATTTTTCAAGATATACTCAGAATTTCAACTCAATCGGTTGATAATTATCTGAGTTATGAGTCCGGCCAACTCAAGAAATTCCTGTATTTAAATAAACGAGATAAAAGGTATGATTGGTAAAAAATTATGCTTAAAAGTTCAATACCTTTTATATCAAAACTTGATAATTTCTTTTTCAAAATTTGCAACCCTTTAGTTGAAACATTAAAATACCTATTTTTATAGTACTTTTTATGCAGATTATGTAGTTTTTGAGATTATTCTCTTTTTAGAAATGCAATACTAGAATAATACAGCTAAAGTGCTTGTCTTATCATTATAAATGAAATTACATTTTTTTCATGATTAATGTCAGTAATCAAGTTGAGTTCGTAAAGAACCTATTCGCATTACCTAAGTAGACTTAACATCCAATAATTATATTGAAAAGTAGTAGAAAGATGCAGAAGCAATCACTAGAAATGATTCAAACTACTTAAAGAGTGTATAGAAAAGTTTGTCAGTAGGATAAGGCCATTGCGAATGAATGAATTCATTGCAGTATTTCAAATGAGCAATTTTCATAAAGCTATTTTTAAAACAATATAAAAAAAACTGTTTCTTTTTTTAATTTGAGACACTGGGTTCTGAAGGATGACAGTGACAGAAAAAGGAATTTTAAATGTTTCGAGGATTAAGGAAGCTTAACAAAAGTGAACTAGATGAACTAATAATAGCTTGCCCAAATGAAGATTATAAAGTTAGAAGAAGTGTATTGCAGATCTCGACTCCTCCTAATTATTGGATTTAAAATAAACCACAATGCCAGAAAAAATACGCTCCACTTCCATTTACTTCCATTTCAACTTAATGCGCCTCTTAGCGTTGTACCGGATTGTCTTTACAGTACTTAGACGGACCCATTGGGACAACGATTGGTTTTGTTTTAGCTTTTAAGCTTATTTTTGTTTAGTACGATACGAAACGATTTTTGGGCAGCCATTTCGTCCGCACTTGGCAAAGATTGGAAAAGTAAACAGTAATCTTGTGGACCTACAAAAATATGGAAACATTCAGATAGAGAACGTACGGCAGAAGCAACAACATCACGCTACTCGCGGCTTGTTTCTTCTTTTACTCTAGTAGTGCCTTAGGCTAAAAGCGGAATATTATTTAAAATAGCAACAGGTTGAAGGATAGTAAGAAGTGATGAAATTATTAAATCATTCACGTTAACCATTTAATGTTTTTTTGAAATTTTGCATGTGGCCTAATTTTAATGTCTAACATTGTATATTTTTTTAAGTACTTCATTATTTGATTAGACTTTGATTAGAAGTCGCTAGAGCAGATGGCTTGAATGCCGAGCTCTTCAAAGCAGCTGGAGATAATTTGTTTAGGAGCTTGCACCAATTTATCTGTAAGATGTGGTCCGAAGAAAACATGCCCGATAAATATTACCTCTGTATTGTTTGCCCGATCCTGAAAAAAGGAGACCCTGCACCAACTATAGAAGAATCAATCTACTTAACATCGCCTATAAAATCTTCTCTGCCGTAATATGTGAACGTCGAAGATCCATCGTCAACAACCTGAAAAGCTCTATTAGTGTGGTTTTAGACCAGGAAAGTCCACAGTCGATTAAATAAATATATCAGATCCCGGAAAAAACCCAGAACATCAAATCGACGCCCACCATCTTTTTATCGATTTCAAAGCATCTACAAGGACGAGCTGTATAGAGCCATATCTAGTTTTGGCATCCCTGCCACACTCGTCTGTTTGTGCAGGATGACCATGGAGAACCTTTGATGTCAAAAAAGGTCTTAGACACGGTGATGCGCTGTCTCGCGCTGTCATTATGTTTTTTAACATCGTACTTGGAAGAATATTGCAGAGCTCCCACATCAACACTAGAGACACTATCTTTCAAAAGTCTGTCCAATTACTAGCAAATGCTGATGACATTGATACAATTGGAAGTATTCAGCGTGATGTCAATGGAGCTTTTGTGAGTATTGAAGATGTGTCAAAAATGGGTTTAATCGTCAATGAAGTCAAAACAAAGTACATGCTATCGTCAAGAAAGTACGTGCAACACCGACATCTCGGTCAAAACGTCACCATCGACAAACGTTACTTTGAGGTAGTTAAGGACTTCGTCTACCTAGGCTCTGCTGTAAACGCAGAAAACACCACCAGCGCAGCGCTGAGATCAAACCATCATCCCCATCCTGCTATACAGTGCAGAAGCATGGACTATGACAAAAGCGGATGAAAGCACCTTGGGTGATATGGTCCCGTATGTATAGAAAGGGAGCGGAGGAGCCCTCATGAACTCATGAATTTCTTATGGGAAAATACGAACCTATTCACAGGTAGTAAATTTTACAGGCTACAAAATACATATCCCAAAGGTAAAAAGAACGGAAATCAATTATAATTCTAAGGCTTCGTCCTAGTGATTGACAGTGTATAGCAGTATAATGTATAGGAAACATTTTTTAAAAACAGTATAGTCTTTGATTATTGTTAAATCTTCTTCCGAACTTTAAAATGCATTTCGTTTAAACCTCTTGTTAACAAAGGTCATATACTTATTTTAAAAATCAAACAAAATTACTTTAAATTTATTAATAAATAATATTATAATTATTTATTAATAAATTTAATTGTGATTTCAATTGTGATACCATTGAAGGCAGTAACATAGATCAGTTTAAAAAAATCTTTTTAATGTTCGTGTACCTAATGTACCTGAAACAGTACCTGCCTTGAATTAAAACGGTTTTTTTTTATATATAAACCCTAAAGAATTAAAAAAACATCCCCAAATTTAGAAAACAAAACCACGATCCTAGATCACTTCTATGTACAACCTTATCCGAAACCCACGAATCCACATCACGACACGATACCAGAATAAAGAAGTCGTGTCTTGGATGTAATGATGATGATCATCATGATGATGAGGGTTCGGTGTTGTTATATTTGTACATACAAAAATCGTCATCAATAATTATTTTGAAAATTCAAGAGTTCTTATCAATTTTAAGAGAATCAAAATAAACTAAGAGACAAACTAACTGAGAAACAGTGAGTCCATCAACCATCCGCTTCTCGCTAGCTAACATTAGCAGCAGAAGCTAAAGCAAATTCGGAAATCTTCATTAGTTTCTGTAGAAGCGTCTGCTGGCTGCGGCAGTAGGATTGACTGAATATAGGATAGGATGCCGCTACCGCTGTCGGTGGAAGAGCCAAAGTCGAGCCGATGCACAACGCAAGTATGGCTGTAGCTGTTATGGCGAACAATTTCTAACGTCAGTCTCACAGTAAACGTGAACGAATCAAGGTCCGCGCGACGCTACGCAACGAAAAAAAAAATAAATCTATTTTTTTAAATTTAATTTTCTTTTTTTGTATTTTTAAATTGTAAGTTCCTTTTCGTCGTTAAACTGATTTATTTATGTTCACTGTCCAGATTGTGTACATAAGTGGGGTGGTGGGGAGAGAGAGATCGGGCAAGCGAGCAACCGAGCGAGCGAGTGATGTGCGTTTGACAAGAGAACGAACGGAGTGAAATTTTACTTTTACGTTCGCCCTTTTTTCGAAAACCATTAAATGAATGACTGCCATTGTTTCTGATTTTTGTCGGGACGGACGGTTATGGAATTGTTAAAGTGAAGCAAATTAAAAATATGTATATGGAAATATATTAACTACACAACTATGAGTTCTTATATTCTGAATTTCTGATGCTGATTCTAATTCTGAGTTTAAATGTTTCTATTAACGAAACGAATGCGATTGGCGTGTAAACAGAGCATTCTATTGATAAAAATCGTTGTGATAAATTTCGTTGCATAATAATAATCAAAAAATAAAGGAAGTAGACAATATCAATATTGTAGATACTTCCAATTACATATTTATCAAAAGTGGATATTGTGTGTTTTTTGTTTTTAAGTTTAAAAATTAAAATACAATATAAGCTCGCATAGTGTGCACATAATAATGTAAAGTGGATGATGACGACAACGATAACGATAACGACAACGATAACCTAGACGAAGAATTGAACCAAATGATCAGTATGAAAATGCGGACTTTTCAAATTTACCTTAGCGTTAGCGTTAGCGGTTCGGGACGAGTATCGTGTGATTGGTTCTAAGTTTCTTGTTTTATTTTGCATTTTGTCGATCGGAAAATTCTCGATTTTCTATAATTCATTCAAATTCAGCAGCTAGCAGCAGCGTAAAGTAATTTTTCTATTTTTATAAATCAACAACGATGAACTCTTTTGCTTTCTTACATATTTGAAATTCTTATACGAGTTTGTTCGTCGGCTGTCGACCGTCCGTCGTCCGTCGTCTCCTGTTCCCTCCCACCCCATTTACTATTCTCTATATTTATTATACGAGTACCTATCAATCGTTTGATGGATTGTGTTTTTTTTTTAAATGAAATAAAAGAGAAGTAGAAGTATCTACATAAATACCAGCTTGATTTCTTACTGCATCTTTTAGTTTCTTTTTTTGTAATTTTGATTCAGAAAAATAAAATATATAATAATTTTTGTATCTTTATAATTCGATTCGGCTCAACTAACTGATCTTGTTTTATATGCAATTTAGTTCGAATGTATAAACAACTTCCCGCTGTTTTCCTTCCTTTCTGTGTGTCTCTCAATCTACTATAAAAATTAAAACGAAGCAAAAATAATACAAACAAAAAATCCAAAACGAAAGAACAAGCAAGGAAAATGTATAAACCATAAAGCAAAAGTATAACAACAACAACAACAACATAAAAATTATTTCTCGGCTAAACACGACACAGTGCAATAATTCTTTCAAGAGGAAACGAGGAAGTTCTTCAGATCGAAGATCCATGCATTCGGATAAGATCGATGATGATGATGCTGCACCAACCCACGACCGAAAGACACAAAAAGGTTCGTATTCATAGCTTGTATCTTAACATCGCATATCGTTCGTAATTTAATTCTCCATCCAACTTAAGATTCTTTTTGCATATGTTAAGATTATGTTTATTTTAAAACACTCGTTATTGTGGGCAGATAGATGTGTAACTTGTTAAGTGTAACAGGCTTTTTTGTTCTGGGATTTACCTGGGGTCCTAGAGGAAGTCGATTCAATGCATCCATATGCCTTTGTTAATAAACCTTTACCACATCATGGTACAAGTACAAGCGCCTGAGCTACAGCGCCTAACTAGATGAACAACAATGAGTGGTGGTTTTGTTAAGACGGCTAGGCTTGAAAATATGTTGTTCTTCGCAAATATATAAACACCAAACTGGTTTTATTCAGTTGGGATTCTTTAAATAGGTAGGAGACAATTATGGTGGATTGGATTGGATAGAAAGTGCTGAAGCAGTGGGCGATATCTATTTATTAGCATATGCACAATAGATAGATGGATATGTTTGTCTAATAGGAAAGCAAAACTTGTTTGAGGTTGACAATAGTAATTTAGACGTTCATCTTGGTCGTGGGTACTTGATTTTGAAACAAGTTTTAACAAAATAAAAAAATTGAAGGACCGTTTAAAATAACTGGGGAGTCATTCCGTAATTTTCAAAACGATTATCATTAACGATATGATATCGTCAATAATTTGATTCACGTAATTTTGTCACTATCGTCTCGTTATATCGTTTTCAATGTAAAATAACTGAAATGTCAAAATGAACTAAAAGAAAGATAATATTTGTTCGATAACTTGAAAATGTTATTAAACTTAGTTTTTGTCTAATAAGGGAAGTTGTACAAATTTGCAAAAAAGTTGCTTTATACCAAACTTATCAACAATTTTGTGGTGTTTATTGTTATTGTTACTGTTTTAATTTTTTGCCGCCGATGATGTTATTTATGTCTGATATTATTGAAATGATAAAGGTATTATTTAAATATAAATATAAATAATATTACAATTAATTCTAAGGAAAACATGAGTTGCGGTAAGCATTGTTCCCTAGAAGAGAAAGCTGTCATTTTAGTTCTACGAAGTAAGGGAAGATCTTTAAGGGAAATAGCCAGATTAATGAGCAAACCTCTCAAGTTGATTGCAAAGCAATTTGATTAATTTAGCTAAAAAACAGCTGGGAAAACAAAGCGAAACAACCCCAAGAGAAGACTGAAAGATCATTTGTGCCTCAAAAAAGATCCCTTCAAGTCTTCAAAGGAAATAGAAAACAAACTGCAGCTTCCAATAACTTCCAGAACTATTCGTAGAAGACTTGTTGAAGCTAACTTGTTCAGAAGGATCTCAAGAATGGTGCTCTTTCTAAGTACAAAAAAATATAACAACGCGGTTTAAAGTCACCCACGATCATTTTGATTGGAGGGGGCCAGAAGTAGGCAAAAAGTGGAGGAATATTTTGTGGATGCACAAATTAAAGATAAATTTGTTCGGAAGTGATGGTAGACAAACGGTTCTAGGGCTTCCTTTGAAAGAGTTAAATCCCAAATACTCTAAAAAACGGATAAGAATGGTGGTGGCAGTATGATACTTAAGGGTTAATTTTCTTGATATGGCGTTGGACCAATACATTTGATTGAGGGTAAAATTGATCAAAATATGAAGGTGAATATTATAAAGGATACGATGCTGCCTTATGCGGACGAGAACCTGCATCTCGAATGTGTTCTGTTACAAGACAACGACCCCTAGCACACATCCAAATCCGCTCAAAAGTATTTTGAAGACCAAAAAATCAGCGTATTAGAGTGGGCATCCCAATCGCCTGACTTAAATCCCATAAACATTTTACAAAAAATTAAACCGAACTGTGGAGGATGGTTAAACAGGAGTGATAAAATAGTTCAATTGACAGATGCCGATGATGATCTTTTTAAGTCAAGACAAAATTGAATTTTTAAAACTCTGTTTGGGGTTTCTATTTTAAATTTCCACATCTGTACATATGTAGGTTGGAAAAGATAGAGGGTCTTATTTATGTCCTTATTGCCTTCATAACCATTTTTTTTCTGAATTTTAATTTTCACTTTGTAAAACAACTCAATTACGCTGAAACATTTCTATTTCGATTTGCTTAGTTAGTATATGGAAATCAATGACAGACGATGTCTTTTTAGCTATCATGCAAACGGTATCGTTTTGGTGATATCTCTTTGACGATTATCGTCTTAGGTAAGTTTTACGGAATGACGCCCTGTTTGAATAGAATCCCAAAATCCCCTGTTATGTGCAAGGTTTTTAAAATTTTGGAGTCATAAGATGACTCATGGACAATTGATTCTTTCCTGTGTACAAGTAGAACTTCAAATATACATAAACGCATAAACAAATATAGTAATATTATAGCATTTTCCCTACAGAGATTTTGTTTACTAGATTATTTTATGATCGTTAGCACTACTTTAATGGTGTTCGTATAAGAATTAAGAGCTCGGTAGATCGCTGCTCACTGCTGCCGATTTATTACCTGAACTTTAAATAAATGTCCTTGAGGCATTAGTACAAGTGCGGTTATTTATTTTTGCATTGAAATTTGTACTAAAGATCTGACATCAAATTTGGAAAGTAGGAATTTTGTTTTCCTTGTTATATATATCGAAAACTAAATTCTTGTTTAAGGTGTGGTTTTCCGATTTTATCTCAACTATAGGTAGCTACAGAGTACCTTTATTGATTTACTGCACAAACCAGTATATTATTTTGGTTAAATAAATAAATAGTAAATCAATAAATCTTCCTTATGAATTGATTTACATACTTCTATATTTATTCTTTTTTTTTTAATTATGTTTTCAATACAATTTAACAATACAAAATTCATATTTATATACTGTTTTATAAATATTTATACAATTTTCTTGATTAAATATTGATATAACGGTTATGAATGGTTCTTGGCTTATTTACATAATCCTCAACGTTTAGGTATTGTTGAAATCAGTGCCAAACGAGTGGGGTTGGTAAAGAAATAGCTTTTAATAATGAAATGTGGATTTAATACAAGAATTTGTTTTATTCGACAAGAAGTATTCGGTTATAAAAATGCAAATGCATTTGTTTAAATGGTATAATGCTTTAGCCTAACATTTGGTTCCGATGAAGAAAATTCGATCACCCCCTTGAGAAACTTGACTGCGGCTAAATAACATAAAATAGAAAATATCTTCAATGCGGCTGATCTTTATCAAATGACAAAAAAAACTTAGTCATAGGTTCAAAGAGATTCTTTAGGAAACAGATAATATGGCTCTGTTAAATAAGTTGAGTTTTTCAAAAGCTTTTAAAATTGCATTAAATTCAAGCTCAGATGCCTCAATTTCAAAAACAACTAAATAAATAAAAGCCATGTAAAAAATTAAAGATAAAATTAAGTTATCAGTGGTGAAATTTACACACTTTACTTAATCTCAGGCACCCAAACCATGAAGAATCTCTGCCTGAGACACGATTGCCCTTTATCTATGAAGGATCTCTGTCTAAGAGGCGATTGCCTTCCATCCTCTACAATCCCAAAAACGTTACTTCCATTTATTCAGACCAAACGCTCTGGAATCCGTGATGGCTTGATTTTTGAACTGTAGGTTTGGTTTCTCGTAGCTGTTGCGTTGTTGGCTATTACCTCGATGTGACCGAGCCAATGAAGTCGACTTGTTTCAACTTCTAGCACTGCGATTATATCCTCTTATTCATTTGCACTCTTCGCACACAGAGCCGAATTTTCGAAAAAGAATTCGTCCTTCGAAAGTGATCAATAACAGCTCTGCGTGTCTATTTATCATTATGAACACAGCACTGTTTGAAAGACTGGAAGCAGGTAGGTTTTGTAGAATTTCTTCTTTTTTGTCTTTCGATTGAGGAGATTTTTAACCCATTTCTTTTGAAAACCTGTGTAACATCGGTTTTCCAGAGTAACTTTTCCCCAAATCTAGCCGATGTACATACGCTTTTTAATCAATTCAAAATGACTGCTATTAATGTTTTTTCCAAGTGGATAAATAGATGACACATTTTTTAATACTCAGGTTAGCTGCGTTATAAACATTGAATATTTTGTGATTTAAATTTAGTACTCACTCCGAACGTTGAACTTAATATTAAATATTTTTAACGTGGCTAATCCGAGTATTTAAAAAATTATAAAAAGTAGCAAGTATATTTTCTTATCCTCGTTAAGTTTACAACTAACAGGCACCTAAAGGGCTATCATTACCCTTAACATGTTTGAAGTTTAAACACAGTGCGAGCTTTATGGCTGAAACACAAACACGCTTCAGCTTCGTCTGCGTTACGATGAACCTGCTTCGAGGGTGCTTTGAATGACGTTTCTAAAATGACATTTCTGTTTCTTTTGATTTATTTGAAATCGAAAAAAATAAATTTATCGAGGAAGTAGCTTACACAGCCTATCGGGGGTATGTTCAGCTCATGGAGCAAGAAGAAACGCAGACTGAGAGACGGCTGTGGGTCCGGGATCTCAATCTATGAGGAGTTCTTCCAAACTCATTTCCTGTTCTACAAAAATAAAACCTTTTCAGGAAAAAATTGTATAGAATAACTATGTATATTTCAATAACTTACCTTTTAATTTTTTCTAATAACCAATGGTTAACCCTCAAAAAGCAAATCTATTTTGTTTGCTGATTTTTTACAGCTGTTGAGCTGTCAGACAAATTAAATGTTCAGCAAATTTAAACTAGAGCTCCCGTTTGGAGTCACATTACGTAACATCACGTTTTTGTCCTTACGATTGTCAAACGAAACGTGTTTTCAAAGATTCATTGTGATAATATGCATTGAATTCCTTTTACGAACTCGTAAACGTCGTTTTGGCAATATCAAATATGTGATCAATCCATAAAAGTTAATTTGTGATATGAAAAGGGTTATAAAAAGGTACGTTTGGAAATTAGCATCCTTTTTTCAAAATTCATAAAACTACTTATGAAATGAAATATTTTCTGAATGAACAAATTAAATTGAGTTCTCTAATAATTTGATTTGAAAATTCGGTCATGAATCTACATCTACGTTACATGGACTTCAATGAATCTTATTATATTTTGCTATTTTTTGTTCCAGTATTTTAGCTCGGGACATTAAGATAGACTGTTGATACGACTTAAACTCTCACACTAAGACGATCTCACGTCTCCTAGACTTCGTGTCTTAGCAGACTACCATAAAGTAAACATGTTAATTACATATCTTAAATATGCTCAAAACAGAGTTTTATTATAAAGGCATCACGTATTTCAATTAAAAATAAGAGACAAAGTTTTGACTTGTATAGATTCTTAAATGATCTTCAGTTTCATTCGTTTACGCCTTGTTTTGATATAAAATAGGTACATACTATATGTAAAATGAAGTATTTACGCAGTCCATCATTATAAATGATCACAATCCATAGATTCTGTAACCCATTCCGGCTGTCAACAATCAATTGTCATTAAGATTCACGTAACCACACTACCTGAATACTAAGGCATAAGAACATAAGTAATGTACAATAATTTACAATTAACGTTCCTTAAACCGCCCGCGATGCCCGCTGACCCACGAAAAAATCCACATGTTATCATTTTAATGAAAAAAAAACCAACAACACGCTTCTTCTTCCTCAAGCATGCTAAATTTTTGTTAAAAGTTCATGGAGAAAGTTTATAAAAATAATAATAATTGTTTACAACTCAACAAAAAAAATATGTAGTTATTAGGCTTATTATGTTTTCTCATAAACAAACCCAACTTAATTGAACTAAAACTGTCGTTATTAAACAGGGTGTTTCTTAAGATTTGGTGACTTTATTTTGAAATAAAGTCGAATTTTATGACAGTACATCTAATGACCACATTTCAGTTCATTTAAGTCAGACCAAGTTATGACACCATAAGCGACTTTATTTTTAGTCAAATGAATTTTTTGAAAGTAAATTTAAGCCAAGGCGCCAAGTTAGTATTTCCGATGTTAATAATTCCAAACTCCAAACTTTATTTCACTTACCTTTGCCCTCAGATGATTGTGCAAAAAGTACCAAAGACAAGCTATAAGGCCCTCATGAGTTGTGTTTTGTATTGCAAGGAATTTCTTTTCCAATTTGAAAAGGTACTCTTTTACACAGAGTATTAATTGGCCAGGTCATATTTCGAAGATAACATAGATTTCCGAATTCTCAGGAATATAAACAAAATTTATCACTTTTGCTGTCAGAAATCTGAGAACATAGTTTTTATGATTCAGTTTCTCAAGAATTCTATATCGCACAGTTCAAAAAGGATGGAAAAATGCAAAGCTAATTTGAGAATGAAAAGTTAATTGTAATGGAGTTTTCCATATGTAAAATAAATCAGTTTATTGTTGACCCAGATCTTTCACAACACAAATTTCCGCTGTTATTGCATTCCATGGGGCAAAATAAATCTGGATTTTTCGACAGATTAACATATCTTCGTACCAATACTAATGCGATTTTTAAAAACTATTAAGCGGGGAATTTGAAAGGTCTACCGCACTCATTCACTCTTACACGAAGTTACACTACTACAAGAGCAAAAAAAAAAACAATTCGAATCGTGTTCCATGCGCCACGAAAAAAAGCAATTTTTAATCTGAATTTACCTATCATCAAAAAAATCATCAGTTGTCTTTTTGACATAAGCAGACTTGATTTGAAAGTTGATAATAGGTAGGTTCAAGCGACATAAGGGACTTGAAAGTAAGGCATATTTCTAGCATCTGATTGGCCAGCTGCCAAAAAATGTCTCCTAATTAAGGCAACTTTATAGGAAAGTTGTCTGGAAAGTTAGTCAAGAAAAATCTCCATATCAAGTCAAGTAAACTTATGTCAAAATGACAACTGATCATGTTTTTTAATTCAAGTGAAAGTTGAGCTTTACTACTCTATAATTTATTTATTTTCTGTACAATTCTTTTTAATGTTTTCTGCAAAAGGGTTCCTCGTCAATTTAAAAAAGAAACAAGTAATATTTCTTTACAATACAAAAGGCAAATCGTAATGGACTTGTAGCTTGTCTGGGGAATATTTTGTAGACAATAATGTTTGGTCTTGTATAATGAACTTAAAGAAGAGGTTTGTGAAGTAAAGTTCTGAATTTGAAATTCATGACACTTGGAAAACTAACTAGTTGCCTCGGTCAAAATGTACGTTCAAAAAATGAAGTTGACTGCAAATGAAGTCCTTTATGTTGCCTGAACCTGTCCAATATTGGAAAGCTTCAGACGACTGGAAAATTGACTAGACTTTTTATGTGATAAGGGAATGTTGGTAGATATTCAAGTAAAGTTCCAAATTTGAAATTAATGACATCTGAAAAATGTACTAGCTGTCTTGGACTTATTTAGAGCTCAAAAAATGCAGTTGCCTTCACATGAAGGCCCTAATTTTGTCTGCATCTTCCCATTTTTCTTGACTAATTTTCCAATGAAGTTTCACTGCCAACTTTTTAGAAGATTGACAATCTACGATATTAGAAAATTGCCTTAACTTCAAGTCCCTTGTCTTCTGAACCAGCCCATTGTCATGTATTGAAGAGTGTTCAAATTGTCTTAGAATGACAGATGTCAGTAAAAATGACAGAATCTGTCAAACATTAAATGTCAATCACGAACCAAAACAAGATTCATGTTTAATATAGAGTAAAACAATTCATTAAAAAAAACACCCTATGTTATAGAAATATTTTAAATGTCGCCTGGGGGTAAGCAAATCATCACAAAAGTGCGTCTATCCCGCTCCTACTCCCACTTCCCCGTCGGTCTTACTTGTTTTCCTACGGGCGGATAGGCACAATTAAACTATTAACATAATGCAAGTTCCACGTTCGTATAGCTTCATCGTGATTTTGTCTTGATTTTTATAATAAATTCAATTATGCCATAATCCGAGAGTATTCTTAGAAGTTGTAAAATTAGTTGATTATTGGCAAATTCAAAATTTTCAACGCGTCTTTTCTCGGAACGTATAAAGAAAAACAGAAAAAGAGCTACTCGTATGTAGATCATATGCATTCTTATGGAGGTAGGTATAAATCTGGCTGATTAATAAGAATAAATGACATTGCACCCATGAGGGTCATAAATCTAACAAATGAAATAAAAACACCCCCAAAAATTTACCACCATATTCTGATGGATGGTCGGGTCTCTAAGAGCTCAAGTCCGATTCCCCGTTAACTAAACTAAGTTTGATGTGTTATTCAATTTAATTTCATTTGGGTGCTCGGCTACGTCATAATAAGCTGGAACTAGTAGATACCAATATACGACAACCCTAATTTCATTTTTCCCGTCCGACGTTCGACGTCGTAGTCGTGTCATGTTGTTGTTTTTCTTTTATATATGTATGTAAATATTTTTGTTTTACGACTCAGAGGTCAAAAATTTACGAAAATTACGCACGTAACTTGCAGCACTACACTGGAACTAGCACTGCCACTACTGGTGGCAGTCTCTTCCACATCACATCCAGAAAAACAGTGAGTGGCAAATGGCAACATTGAGTATAGTTCTGTTAATAATCTAACGATAATTATCATAACATACTTCAACGCAACATACTTCCGTTTCGGAACGTACGGTTGTATGTACTGTAGATAGTAGTAGCTTCAGCCTCAACGTAGCCGCTCTATGATTCGATACGGGTGTACATGATCGCCATTCTAGCCAATTTGCCTGCTTTAGGTGAGTCCAATTGAACATCAGCAGCAATTGCATGCACCTCTTTATACCGTCGTCGCGGTCACCATCAACATCGCCATAGCCATTGCGATCGCCATAAAAATAGTACGAGCATGACAACAACGGCGACGACGACTACGGCTACTACGACGACGGACGATGCTTTAAAGGGGGAACTTGCTTCAAATAGAAGCGGGAAATCAACAGGAAGAAATATTTAATTAAAATTACCGCGCGTGTTCCATAGATCGAGCAAAGAACGAATCGAATAGAAAAGCAGGATAGCAATAGAGTAAAAACATCAGGCGCGGATCCAAAGGTAGTATAAAGGGTGTAAGTGTATCTGGGAATAGTGCGATGAACTTTGCATGGGAATTGTTCAAGACATATTTTAGACTTTTAAAGAGAATTGTCAAAAATATATAACAATTAAGTTAAGAGCTTACCGAGACATTTGCTTCTCTTGAACACCGCCGCTAAGTCTCATGCCGGTCACTGTTCTATTGTTACTTTTATAAACAATGCTCTATTGAAATAGTCAGTTGCATTTCTCCTCTTAAACAATTCAACCTTAAATCCCGCACTGCTAGGAATGCCCATCAGTTTACCCTACGGACGTACTGTACAGAGATTCTTTCTTAAGCCGCACTACAAGAATATGTAATGCTTTACCAGGCTGAATATTACCCACTCATTACGATGTGCAGACATTCAAAACCAATGTGCATCGGTTTCTCCTTTCTAATTCTATCCTCCTTTCCTAACTGCTATTGTGTTTAATCATTATAAGGGTATTCGTTACCCCTTTAGTGCCCGAATAAAATGAAAAAAGAGTTCAGTCAAGAAAATAAGCGTATCCTCATTCCGTGTTTGCATTTTCTTAAATTTTGATTCACTAATTGCCGAAAGAAATTGTCGCTATCTTTTGAATTCAGTGTTTTTGGTTTACTAGTCTTTTACATTTTATATTTATTTTTTAATGAAAATACTTCCGTATTGAATTTTTAACCGTACATAAGCAACCAGGGCCTATTGACCTGGAACTCTAAACCATTTCTAAGCGTCACAACAGTTCTATGCCGCAATCAGTTATTTTGGAATGCACTTTTTTGCTCTTGCGGAATTTTCAATTAGTCGAAGGGGCATTGAAAACATGCCATATCAAAGTCTTAGCATTCCAAAACCTTGCATATGCAATAAAGCCTAGTTACCTGGAATTCTAAACCTTTTCCAAGCGTCACAACAGTTTTATGCCGGAATCAGTTAATTTCAAATGACCTATTTCGTATTTTCGGAATTTTGAAGTCGTCGAAGAGTCAATTCTCTTTAAAAAATCTGGTTATGAATTGAATTATAACTTTTTGCAAGACGCATGATAGTCCCAAGATCTAAACCTTAAGTTTACGCTAATGGCATTGATATGTACTCGTACATCAAAAAGTTTTCGTTGTGTTAATATTTCAGAAACTTTGCTTTCAAAAACTATCATTTCCCATTTCAAGTGGCTTTTCTATCTGTCGTTACGTCACTATTCGGAGTCAGTCTCATATTTTCTTGTTCCCGTGATTTTTTTAATCTCAAGCGATATTTAAAAAAAATGTAACCTTTCCTATAAATTAGATTCTCCCATCACAAAAGCACAAGATGCAAAGCAGGCATTCTCCTTTAAAATATATTTAACGCCCGCACCTGAGCTTGACAATATGTGCGATCGGCCGCATCGCAATCGCAACTATCATCAAATTGTACTTGCGCGCGCGGTACGGCCGCGGCCATGCCACAACGTTAGCGGCGTATAGCATAATTTCGAATTCCGTATTTCCCTGTATTGTGTCCGTTCCGTACGTTCGATGTCGCGTATGAACTTTTTAATTAATTCACATTTTCAGTCGGAAATAGTTTTATGGCTGTGTCTCTGAAACAAATTATACCTCGAAGCCGTATATGAAGAGTCCAACTACCTTTTGGGTGGTTTCAAGCTTAAGCTGAAGCTAAAGCGCGTTTGCGCAATTTCACTTCCAAAATGGGAAATCCTAAGGCCCTAACTTTATATCTAGCCTGCCTTGCCTATGTTTTGCTGCTTAGGTATAATGTAAAGAAAAACGCGTGTAACTTTTTAAGTACTTACTACCTTCCTAACTATCGAGTTAATAATTTATTCATAATTTATTAATTATTTTCTTTTAATCATTTACAATCAAACAATAGATTATGTTACAACATACGTCAAATGGAGGAGGACGTAGAGTGACATCAGCACCGGCAACGGCTTACCTGGCAGCTGTGGTGGTGATATTTTTAACGACAACATGTTCCTCATGCGAAGGGTCTCCTTGCCAATCGTTCCACTGGTGGGATCCATTTCAGGATAAATGCATTCCATGCACAGAATGTTCGGGTCAAAAAATTGTTCTAAGACCCTGTCAATTGCACAGAGACACGATATGTGGCTCAATATATGATTTAGAAATTGATTGGATGCTTCTGGCGAAAACTGAGCCAAATTGGAAGGAGGTAAAAAACACCTTTTATTCATTATCCATTAAAAAATATTTCAAAAATACTTTCAACTTTTTTGTTTTTCAGCGTCGAAAGGAAAAAATTCTACTTGTCGAAAATGAAAATAGCCATAATCAAGAGGAGAACCTCGAAATCGACTGGCAGTTGATGTCCCTAATTCTAGTGGTTCTGGCTTGTTTGGTGTTCTTCATCGCAGCCGCCTGTATTCTTGTACAACACTTGCGACAATGGCGACAAATGGAACGCCGATTAGACAAGGGTATGTTATTTTTTGTTTTTGTTTTCATTATTTTATTTTTAAATTAAATCTTTTTCGGATATTATAATCAGTTTCCGGTTAAGTTAGACCCTAATTGTAAAAGGGAACGGAAATGAGCTACCACGGACACGAACGGCCCACGCTACATAGAATAACATTTAACATTTTGAAATCACGCTCGATCAGCTCGTTCTCAGGATTGTCATTCCAATTTATTGATTGAATTTTTGTTTTTGGGTTTGGGCTGTTTGGTTATTAAATGCGTTGTTTTTTGTATTGCCTTGCCTAAGCCTAAAACCACTTATACACCTACCTGAGTTTTGTGAAGTTCGTTTTCATATTGTTTTGTTGTTGGGTTAATTTTTCGAGTGCTCGCACCTTTTTCAGATGCAATTTAATATTCAGGCGGTGTATCGAATCGGTATATCTTTACCTAGACACAATTTAAAGCAAACGATTGATGGGTATTGGTGGGCTAAGACCAGAAGCGTTTTTTGAACATCGCAAAGTTGCATTTAAATTGCGACACGATTGCCAAAATCAACAAAAACGTGAAAATATGATGGTTTTTACAGGAGTATAATATATAGAGGGGACGTGCATTAGGTGCAAATCAATGATATTTGCTTTAAAGTATGGTCTTGGGGGTAACCCTACCAATAATTCGTGTAGTTTCAAAGTGGCCCGTCTTACATGGCACATTTTTGAATTTTCAATAATAATTTGATATATAGGCCTGTTCTCGAAATGTTGATGTACGAGTATTTGAATATTCAACATTTCAGTCTTTCGCAAACTAAATACCAGGAATCTTGTATGCGAGTGAAACCTGACCACGTCTTACCAAAGCATGATTCGAAACGTGTCTGTTTTGGGTGACATTATATGCTTCCAGTTTACTCTGTTAAAAGAGATTTGATGTTTCCGAATATTTGTAGTTTTGGTTAAAAAAACGCGGTATTATGAAAGTTTTTAAAAACTTTAGCTTATTACTGAACCTGAAGTCTTTGATATTGAATTCTAAACCGAGTCTTATTTTGTATCTGCAGATTCTAGAAATTGACGCATTTAGGTGTTTTAAAGACTTCTTGAAATCGTCTGAAGTGAAAATAAATTATTTCTTGAAAGTTAAATGTAAATTGACAGATTTAATTTTCGAGCATTCACGATTTCATTTCGAGTGAAAGTGAATGTTAGAAAGGGTGTTTTTACAAACATAGAAAAACGTGCTAGTAGATGGTGCATCCGACAATTGAATAGTATTTACAAAAATCATTATTCAATTAAGCTCTAACTGAACTAGAAAAACTAATATTGCAGCGTTAAAAACAGAAAAGAAGCACACATTTTTTGATACATACAATTATTTTAAAAACTCGTGGGTCTAAAAATAACGTTATTGAGATGACGGACTTGATTTTTCATACATTAACGCAAGCGTAAGACGAAACAACAGACTTTCCATAACATAACTTAAAATGTTGTCAGAACGTTGTCGAAATGCAGCTTTTAGCTTTTCCAGACCTCCCATTTAGTTTCATACATTTTGGACTTCAAAAAGCTCCACAAAAATAAGTCGCCCACGGATAAATCAGGCGAATTAGATGGACAAACGGTTTCTGCGCTACGTGAAATTAATTGGTTGACAAGTTACAACGCCTTGCTGGAACCAATTACGTCTTAGTTTCCTCCTTCGACCTAATTCGGGACGCACGAGTAGAAAAAATATGGACCGATACTCGATAAATTAATTTATTTAAAAGTTTAACTTTGTCTGCATTAAATCACGTTCCTTCCCTTAAGCAATGATTAATTTAATTACAAACAAGAAATGTACTAAATTAACAATAAATACCTAAATTTTTGGGACTTTACATTTTACTTTTTAATCATAAAACGACTTCTGCAGTAAAAACATTACGGATGCACAATCTGCCAGACGTACAGCGACGAGCAAAAGTATGCTTAGGCATACTTTCCACCAAATTATGAAGAAATTCTTCTGAAATATGACTCCATTCCAAATCTATTAGTTGCCAATGCTCTTCATTGTCAAGATATTAGATGGGTGATTTTAGTATTGCAACAACCGTCATTTCACATTGATGCCATCGATTTTTACTAAAGGTCCGATAGAGTTAAACTAGAAACAGCCCCAAGCCTTCTCCAGGACGTGACCAATAAAAAGCTCTTCTATCCGTTTCTATTCTATTGATCTTCGTCTCGTCGGACCATATGAGTTTTTTCCATTGGTCTATGGTCCATTGTCTGTGCTTTATAGCAAAAGCTAACCTGGCCTTAATACAGAGGCTTCTTTGGTTTTTCTTTAGCGGCTAATCCAATTCTTTTGAGTGCCCGGCGTGCAGTCCATTCACTAACTGACTTGTCTATGCTTTTGGCTTTCTCCTTAGGTGTTTTGGATCCACAACTTCTCAACTCCTTTTCCATTTTTCTAGCATCCAAGTCAGAAAGTAGTTCTTTCCGTCCTTGTTTTTATTGATGGTACATCGATATTTTCGCTTTTTCATCTGTAAAGCACAGAAGTTTTTGAAATGTTTAATAGTTTTGATATTTCGCGGGATGATTCACCACTTTTTAGCAATAAAATAGCGCGGTCCAGGATACTTTTACAATTTGTTTTCATTTTGACAATAATCCACACTAAACGTTTAAAAATGAACTTTTATTTACAATAAACTACGATAATAATAATTATCTCAACTGTTACTTGTGCAATAACAGCAATATAAACAAAGCACAGTAGGCTCAATAAACAGACGATGTTTCATCTCTTAAAACTTAAACGTGCATAATTGGACGCATCGAAAAATTATTATTATTCTTTACTTTTGTAAAATACATTGTTTTTTTTTTTAAATCTTACTATACATAATAATTGCTAGTTGAATTAACAAAATAAGAAAAATAAAAAAATGTTAATGTTATTTAAAACTCTTTACTTTCTAACAATTTTTTTAAAAAGTCGAGAACATTTAACCACTTTTGCTCGTCACTGTAGATGTCATTTTTGACGTTAATAAACATTCTTCTGCAATTCTGTGAGTTTGTTGGATCGCAAATCTGTCTTTTTGAAAATGTCTAAGCATTAGACATGGGGTCTTCCATGGTTCCTGTTATATTCTTATTTAAGTAAGAACCCAAACAAATAGTTGTATCTTATAAATTTAATTAGTTAAATTATATATTGATTTAAATATTGTTTTAAGATTAACTTATTACTATTTAGAAATTATAAGAGCACAATAAGAGTTGGACTGTGTGCCAAGAGAAGAAAATCGCAAGTGCCATCTTGGATATATTATTTTGACAGCCCAGATTTTCCAGATGATTTGCGTTCAGGTTATTAAAAATGAGTTGCGTTCAGAGTTAAAGCTAACATTTGTAGTTGGGAAGTGACAGTTCCAGACTTCCGCCAAAAATTGATTATTTTTTGGAATTGTTTTCATTTTATTAGTGTGACATCCGGTATGTGTTAATGAGCGTGGTTGAGCTGTCAAATTTCGAGGAAAATTTTTTTTTATAATTGTATTAGTATTGAAATGCAAAAACAGGGGAAATTTGTGTTTTGACAATTGTAGATCAAAATTAAATTGATTTATTTTACCCAGTGAAAACTTCATAAGTTAGGCAGACGTTTATGATATAATTCATATAATAATTTAAAAAAGTCGGAAATGACATAAAGAAGTGTTTAATTGCAACAGTTTAACTTAAATAAAAATAAAACATTACAAAATTATAGGATATAAGTCATCTTGTGTCAATCCATGAGTTATGAGATCATTTTGAGAATTTTTAAATTTATTTTCTTGTTAAAAATTAACAATTCAATTCGCGATAATGTGAGCTTCTAAAAATGTCAACAGCTTGTCAAGCTATTCCGTTTTACTTATGTTACGTTATTATTGGAACTGCCTCCAGCTATATAAATGTTCAGTTCACGCTTAATAGTGTACGCTTTTCGAATTATTCATATGCCTTTCAAAAGCAAATATTCCATTTAGGGGTGATAAATAAATATAAATAAAAAAAAGAATATAAAGAATTTATTTATTTAAAAGATTCAAATAAATAATTTCAATTGCAATGAAATAAATAAAATAAAAAAATGAAAAAATAAAAAAGGGGTAATGACTTTAATGAATAAAGTTGATACCTTGCCTATACGAATAACCGCCGCCACCTCGCCGCGCCGGCCGTCTGCATAACTCTGGATAAATTCAATTATTCCCTCATAAATTTATTTTCTTTTATTCGTCCTTGTTTTTTAAGTAGAATTTATACCAGGAGTATTTAAATCTTTTCTCACTTCCAAAACAAATAGACATCCATTAAAATAGACAAGATTTATAGTACATGAACAGTAGCGGGCCGAGCAAACTAAGCGCCTAGATAAACATTTTTAAATCCAAAAAAAGTAAGGTTGGTTTCTAAGATTGAGGAGGAGTGGAGTCATAACACTCACTGGCAGCGTTGAATTGGCGGCAAACTGCCTAACAAAGAAATTAGCTTTCTCTAAAGAGCTAACAAATGGAGTGTCATTGACAACGAGCGTAGGGACCGAGGAAGAGGAAATTCCTCATATTTTTTGCTAATGACCTAAAATTCGCATTGCCTTTGGGACTTTGCAGTATTTTTTCCCGTTATTTTTGGTCATGTAAAACTTTGATCCGTCGAATATAAGCGTTGCATGCCTTCTTGGCTTGATTTAACTTATTCCTGTTTGGCTCAGTTGGATTGGATTTAAAACAACGGAAACTTACCTTCTTGGCCTTAATAACCTCTTTATAGCTTGCATCGAACCATACTTACATACTTAGGTCCTCAGACCTGTTAAGTCCGTTAGGAACCCTTAAAGGGGCATATGGCCTCTACTACGCCTTCTATGATGTTACGAAGACATCTATTCACGAATGTTTGCAGCTTTCTTGTTATGGATGAAGTAACCTTCCAAGTGCTGCACCCATAAAGAAGCACAGATTCGACATTTGTGAAAAACAGTCGTAGCATTGTTCTTGAGCTGATTGATGATTTTAACCTCATTCGGGATAAAAGTTCTTATTCCCAGAAGAATCAAAATTGTGATCATATCAGCGCTGGCATCAACGTCACTATCGACGAAGCATAGTGACCAGGTAAAGATCGTAAAAGCTCTTTCTTTAACTGAAGAGTTTTAACACGAGAAGTTTGCTGATATGACACTGTGGTCGAATGTGCCTAGAGGAGATAGAACACATATAGTGTTCTTACCAGGGTCAGAGGTAAGAAACAAGTCAAGAGTGTTTTCTGCTCGAACTACCACGTCCGATATTCGAGTAGGCTCGTTGTCTAGCTGAGTTAGTTGGTTCAACTCAGCAAAGTTCTCAGCACACACTTCTTCTAGTGTTGTGTGGCCCGAATTTTGAAGCGTTGATGAATTGTGTACATTGAAATCCCCCGTAATAACGAAACAATTCTTTGGATGGAATCAGACAAAGCATCAAATTCACGAGAAGTTGGCACTCTGTCTAAATTGAGGCTTCGATAAAGAAGGCAGTAGTGAAGGATTTGCTTATTTACGGAAAATTTAAACACATAAAATTGAAAAAAGAATTGGTGCAAAGACCATATTGTGGCAAAAACATCAGTCAAAATATTATTTATAACGAATCAAATAATTTAAATTATATTAAAGCTTTGAGACTTCCGTATTTTTGCTTTTGCTTAGTTTTCTACATTTTCCCTTTTTATTCAAGCGCCCTTAATTGCTTTGGGTTCCTTAACTATATCAATCCGCTGCTGTAATCGAGAAGTTTATAATACTTCTTGGTTATTTTTATAACAAAAATATAACACGAACGTTAGCTCATAATTCCTTGAGTTTATATTTTTATTTTCCATTAATCGAACTACCTCTATATACGCTAATGTTTATAAGGTGATTCCAGCTGTTGCTTCTTGAATACGAAATATGGAAAGACCTACAACTACAACCTACCTACAGTTAAATGGATTTTATCTTTCCTTCGTACTTCATAAATGTGGGCATATGTATTCTATTTATATTATTTTATTTCTTCTTATCGTTGTTGTGTTTTTGTAGATTTTATTAAGTTGGCATGGCTTAGGCAAAAGGACTTCAAAATTCAGGGTTAATTTAGTTCAGTAGTTCGAATTGCATCCGTTTTATTGTAGGAATTTTTTTTTCGAGCGCGTGCCACTCTCTATTCAATTTAGTGAAAACAACATCCCATCTTTGACACATCCGGTTCCACTTATTGGAAACAGAAAAGCGGATGCAAGGTGTGTTCGGTTCGTGTCTATTTTTAAAGACGTTATTTTAGAGAGGAAATTTATGTTTTTTTTTTTTTCTTTCTTTCTGATGATTTCAATTCCGGAAGTGGTGGATTCTTTTGATTTTTAAAACTATAAGTATTAGAAATTTCATTTTGATTTAGAATTTTATTACGCCTCAAGGAGGTGGTTTAGAAGAGGCGAATCAGTATTTTTATTACATCTCTGTTTGATCTGAGGTATTATTTCTTTTGTTCAAAAATATCTTCAAGGTTGAATGTTTTATGAGGTTTTATTCCAACATTTACTTCTATGAGCCAGTTTGAATTCACTTACATATGTACAAATGTGTTTGATTTATTTTCATCTCTTTAATCTTGGTTCCAAGATTCACGCGCTTGCAGCCGCAAGAAGGGGATTAAGTTTTTATTTATAGTTTTCGGCTTAAGTGAACGTTGATTTTGAATCTTGTTTTTTTTTTGGTTTATTCTTTTTTTAAAACTTTTTCCTAAATAGAATTTTAAGTTTTCTTTCAATACCACAAATAGAAACAGGAGCTCGAATCATGGAAGATCTTTACCATTATAAATTGCATTAACATTACTGTATAATGTTTCATTTCGCTTTTATATTTAATTTTATTTAATTTAATTTAATTTTGATATGTGATTTAGTCAAGTTAAATAAGGGTTTTACCTATGAATGGGTGATATTAGAATTTTCAGTAATCTTTTTTTGCGTTCTTATTTTTGTGTTACAAATTAAAAGCTTAAACATTTTTTAAGAAAAAATGATTACTTTCTAAAATTTGAACAATTAAAAAAAATAATATAGTAAGAAAAAATGTTTGGTGTGAACACCACTATAACTATATAAATGGGGTTCCCGCTTAGTACTTTATTATTTATTTTTGAAAAAATCCATTTAATATAGGTTGCAAACTATCTTCCTCCCAGTTTTTTGCTCTTTATTCAATGCTTTATAAAAAGTGTTACAGCGATCGGATTAAGTTTAGATGTGCGCCGTTTTAATCGATAATCTGTTTCCGTCTAGGTGGCAAATTCATAATACCCACCTCGTAAAAGCCTCCCTTCTTATTTGAGAAGAACTCTCACAGCCACTTTTCAGAAGTCTCTTTTGAGTTGAACTTTACACCACCAGGAGCGTTTGCATTGAACTATATGGTAGCTTCTGACGAGTCATCAACGAAGTGTGCTCATAATGGATGATTTCCTCCAATACCACAAAACAGACAGCAACCTTCCTGGCCGTCAATAACTTTGATCTCTTGGGCGTTGTTACGATATGCCGTATGCAAACTTTAAAATATCGCGAATGTCGCCGTTGGTAAACTCCATGCTAACACGTCTGTAATTGTTGAACGTAATATCCAAACTAATCATGCACAGCATCGTTTTTTAGGTTATGTCAAGACCTTTTTTAGGATGTAAAGTATTGTCAGATATGAGCCTTGTAGCGCTTTGTACATAGCCGCGAAATTCAAAAGACAAGAAGGTGGAAGGGAGATATTTTCCAACTTTTAAAAAAATCATTCATTCTCTACTGTCAAAAATGAAAAGAAGGTAATGTAAAAAAATTATTCCAGGGTCTCTTTTTGTACCAAAAAGTCAGCACTTAAAATTTTTGATAAATCATTTTATTTGAATAGATACTAATGTTCGACACTTGAAACTAAGATATAGTTGATTTGAAGTCTAAAACTTTGATGGAATCCGCATATTTGTAGTCTCAATATAAGCTTGTTTTAAGCTAACATGTGTTCAGGTAACACTATACAACGAGGTTCTGTAACCGGAAATCAAATAATAACTATCTTAAGATTTTTGATGGCCTAAGTTCGAATTCGAATGTTGGAGATTAATCTGTACTAACTGCAGCATTTTGCCTACAATTAGACAGATCAACCTCCACTGCAGTTTTGTTGTGATCCTCTGAGTCAGACTCAGTTCGTCCTCGCTCAGAAGGATCATGTTTAGGTCGTCTTCAGTCTCTATTAAGGATGCACTGCCTACTACTTTTTTAGAGGTTGGAGACGTGATTGGAGAGGGCATAGGTGCATCGTCACCCTCTGTAAGGAGAGAAGACGACACGTCCCGGGCCCACCAACCGCGAGTTCACCTTCGGTTGTTGTAGGAGGCCCGCTATCCGCGATAACATCATCTTTTTTATGAATTCGAATTTTAATGGATTTAAAGCCATAGTTCTTAGAGCCATTGGTCAAGGCTAGAGGAGCCAAGAATTCTTTATTGAGTACCATAATGACACTTCTATAAAGATCCTTCACTTCCTCTAGCTTGGCTATCTTCCAGTTATGCGTAGGAAGGGATGGATTACAAACTTTGATCATCTCGAGAATGTTCTCGATACCAACAGGTTCTATTTAAATCCAAATGGCCAAACTTCACCTAACCGGCTGACAGCGAGCTTGTATAAGTCACAAGACCTCTGGTCGCCACAAATGCCAATGATCAGCCGATATTGTGCCATCACCATTGCTCCTGTCAATAACCGCAACCACGACTTTGCCTTTCGTGACGTCACTGAAACTGGCTTGTTTCTTGATGGGATTGAGGGGAGTGCTGGTGTTGTGCACACGAGGCCGTTTTGGTGTCGAAATGGCCCCCAAGAGACCTTTCACGTTTAAACGCAGCGGTTTGCTGCGAGGCGCTTTTAACACAAAAGGCCTTTAGGATTTTCATTAGTAGTTGTAGGGCCATTTTTCACAACCCTGTCACTACAGGAATTACGTATCGCTACCTTCCTACTTTCGTTGCTACCAACAGCAGAGGAGGTTCCATGGATTGCCACTACTTCCTTCTCTGTGTTGACCGCAGGAGATACGGCAACAGGCTTTGATGCCAAACTGCCGCCTGGTCTTGAAGAGATACCGGTCTCATCATTCTTTTCATTTTTGTTTTTGTTCATCTTTGGTCCCACGAGTTATGAAGAAAAGAAGTCCGTCTGTACAGAGATTCGCATATACAGATAAGGCTAGATAATCCGGAGGTCGCCAGGTATCCGGATACTCCGTTAGAGCCTAGGCTATTTTTGAATTGGGCCCCCAGCCAGGCTGATCATCGGCACGGGTCGTTTAACACCTTAGATTAAGCCCAATAAAGATAAGAGGTGGTTGGAGAGGAAGAGATAGGGTGAGGAGTCAGTTGATGTTAAAAACATCATTCTGATATTTGAGGAAATGATTAGGATTCGGTAACAGCAATTCAGCTAGGTTACCTAGAGTGGGAAGGAGCATCAGAGCGAGGAGCGCCACTTTCCGATTGCCCTTTTTGCTTTTATAACCTTTTCACTAAGATTCTTTGTAAAGCAGACGTTGAAACCATTCAGAGATTTCCTCTCCATTCCAAACTGTGGCTTTAGTATCATTGTATATATTTTTGAGGACTTTACCGAATTTCCTGGACATCCCTATTCCATAAAGCTAAAGCTTGTATAAGAGGTCATTTCTGCCCACCGCATCAAACGCTGCTTTAAAATCCACCAGGAAACAGTAAAGTTTCTTTTTGTGTCGAAGGAAGTTCCCGTCAATCTTCTTAAGGACAAAAATTTGGTCGACCGTGGAGTAACCGGATCTAAAACCGGCTTGAAACTCCTTCAGTAAACCATTCTGTGTAATACACAAATTAAGGCGTCTTCGCAACCGTAAAATTTTGTATGAAGCGTTCAAAAAAGTTATTCGAAGATAATTGTCTAGGTT
Organism: Eupeodes corollae; assembly: GCF_945859685.1. NCBI lineage: Eukaryota > Metazoa > Arthropoda > Insecta > Diptera > Syrphidae > Eupeodes > Eupeodes corollae. The sequence goes on along the minus strand of NC_079148.1, from coordinate 722,758 downwards.
TTGTGAACTTTTTTTTTGTTGATAGGAAATTTTAAGGGTTTCTTAAACCCTTCTAATTATGGTCAAACTCCGAAGTAATCTTATTTATCAGCTCATTATGGCCGTACTTGTAAAATTCAACTGGAATTCCGGCGGAACCAGCCGCTTTGACATCCTGTACAATTTATAAAGTATTTAAAACTTCTTCAGTAGTTATTATCGTATCTAGTGCACTCTGCATATGATCTTGAAATGTCGAGAAATGTCAAACTGTTCAATTTGACAAAATGGACCGATTACAATAATTTCCTATGGAAAGTTAAAAAAATCGATTTTTTGATAATTCTAATGAGGCTTTACTCCTTAAACGTTTCAGAGAGATCAATATAAAAGTAAGGTCTATGGTTTCTCTTTTGTTTTAAATGTTTTACAAAGAATAGTCCTTGATCTATAATAAACTTCCATAAACAGAAGGTGAATAGAACTTTTGTAATTCTTAACTTGCGGATGTCTGTTTACCTAATTCCTAAAAATAAACTTTTTATACCTATAACTTCCGCAGATTATTATTTCCTTTTATTAATGCTCTATAAAAATTGCACATGTTTTATTTTTATTGTTGTTTCTGCTTATTTTCGACTTTTATTACTATACTGCTTCTATGTATATATAAACAAAAAGCTTTCTCTTTATAGACTCAAAAGAATAAATTACCAAGTAGATGTTTATTTAAAATATATTTTCTGTTCTAAGTCGAATTGTTTATACAATTTTGGCGGTAGGAACGAGAAAAAAAAAGAAATAATACCAAAAATCACGAATTCTAGAAAGTGATTTTTTTGCGCATCGCATTGGTTTAAGATTTTTCAAGACTCTTCCTAGAAAACAAAAGAAGAACAAAAAGCAAATTAGACGCGTGTCCGTCCATGGAGAGGGAGGTATAGGTTCATAAATGTAAGACGGACGGGCGGGCAACTCGGAAGCCTGCTGTGATACTTGGTTCTTCATTCATGTGTTTACTTAAAGTATCAGGCATTGATTGTTCCACGATCGTTCTTTTGGGTTTCACGAATCGGAAATTTTTCGTTAGCTCTTCTAAAAATAGCTCTTCTTAAACTCGGAGTCGAATGTTAAATAAATAACACGAGCCATTAACCAGACACTCCTTACTCCAGATGATGGAAATTATACTTACTCCTTTAGATTTTCTTATTTTGCATCTTTTTTATTTGTGGATGCAGTTGTTGTAAGAATTGTTGTCCTTAGAGCGATGCTAATACGAACTATATGGGGTAGACCCCTTTTACAAAATAAGCTGTTTGTCATATTATCATATGTCAACGACGATATTCCCTCACAGATTTGCAAAAGAAAAAAAAAAAGAAGAGAAAAATCATAAAAATAAAATTTTACAAATTACAAAAGTCAAGATGCTAATTTTTTTATATCATTTATGTGATCTTATTTCAGATGTCGAGGAGTTGTCAGCAAAATTAATGGCGAGGTTAGCCGAAGTACAGAGTCTAGAAGGCGGTACGTTTTACATTGAAGATGCAAGTTCGATAAAAATTCAGAACGTGCGACCGCAACAAATGCTTTTGATTGGTAAGTAAACACATCAATCTTAGGGTGTTGATATTTTGAGATTTATGATGATTGGTTTTCAAGAAAGAAAAATAAAATTAAAAATTAAAATAGAAGGTCTTTGAAACTAAATGTATTTCTATGGAAAAATATATAAGATGAAAAAACACAGGACATGTTTTTGATAGTTCAATGATAAACAAATCTTTTGAAAAACAAAAACACCTCTTTTTAAATTTAAAAAAACGTTTTTAAATCTCTCTTTTTTGTCAACATTATTTTTTTTTGTTGGATCTGTATGAACTCGCATGGATTCTTAAAAAACAAACAAATCTAAAGTTAAAATATTCTACTTAAAAATAAAACATAAAAAGTTGTTTTCAAACATTCTATAAATAACACGTCTGGAAACATTTTCTATACGAACCGAACAATGGAATTTCATGTTCTTTGTCTGATGTTTTTATGATCGATGGAGTTAAATTCTAGTCGCCGTCTATTTTTAAAATTCTGAATAGAGTTTGTATTTTATTTAAATTTTTGTGAATGAATTTTATTTAATATAATATATTGAAGAAAACAAATAGTAATAATAGAACACAGTTTTCGTGATTCAATTGTGAAGTGTTTTTTACGATTGGAGTTAGAAATTTTTGACAAAACGTTTTAGGGAGTCATATAATTGTAATATTTTTGACTTGAAATTTGTTAATTTGTATAATTGTTTGAAACAATCAAATGTGTGACAATATGGTGTCATTACCATTTAATGGATGCCTTTGTAAAACAACTATAGCTCTCACATTCCACACATGATCCACAACAACAGTTGAAATTTGGCACTTCAACGCTATTTACAAATTGAACAATGTATGTTCGACCATAGAAAAAAAGGCTTTGATGTATCGCTACAGTTTGATAAGCTTTTAAGAAAACAAATAGCTCGTCGCGAATTGCAATCTGATTGTCACGATCGGTCAAACTCAATTCGAGTTCCACATAAGATACACACTTCAAAGAATAAAATGTTTTAGCGCGTCTTAACCTACAAATTTCATTTAAGTCTTTAATATTCATCTGTAATGATGAATAAAAACAGGCCACATGATATTAATGTCATAATGGACGAATATTCGTTCATAGCCCTATAGATTTAGCATCGGAGGAAGTTATTTGCCGACTTTTAGCAAATATTTTTAAGGAAATGTTAAACACTTTGCTCAACGAAAAATGTTGACGATTTTAGTCGTTTTTTTTGAATAAAATAAATGCGGCCAGTAATTGTGGATAAATTGACATTTACTCGATGGAATATTTTGAAGTTTTGTCGACAAAATAAGGTATATTTTAAGCTATATATTTCAAAATTGTATTTTACAAAAGTTCTTAAAAGGAATGGAGTTATGTGCGGTCTTCGGAGGTGCCAAAATGCATATAAGGTCCCCAACAGCTCCGGCCGAAAGAGTAGCTTAAAGACAATCCAAAAGGTAACTAAAGCTTAAACATTTTTTTCGCACTCATACTGTGCCGAGAATACTAAAAGATTTTAACATACATAAATATAAGGTCCCCAACAGCTCCGGCCGAAAGAGTAGCTTAAAAGACAATCCAAAAGGTAACTAAAGCTTAAACATTTTTTTCGCACTCATACTGTGCCGAGAATACTAAAAGATTTTAACATACATAAATCTGCTGCTCTTGGTGGTATCCCCGCTATTGTTCTCAAAAGGTATTCTTCAACGCTGACAAAACCAATGCGTAAGCTTTTTCATCTATCTTACTCCCCAGGTCTCGATCCTAGCGGATGGAAAGCCCCATTTGTCCAGCCTATCCCAAAAAAGGCGAATCCTCCTTACCCTCTTACCGAACAGTGAAACAAGTCTTTACATCGCTTTGGAGAAAGTAAGATTATTGCACTTGATATTTGAAAGGCATTTGATAGGGTTTGACACCAGGCTCTCTTATCGAAAACTCGTGCTTTCGGTTTTCACGAATCACTTCTTCATTGGATTAGTAATTACCTTTCGGATCGTTCAATTCAAGTTGTATTGATTGGCTTCAAGTCTGAAAACTACAAAATAAATGCTAGTGTGCCCCAGGGCTCTGTTCTATCTCCAACACTCTTTCTCATTTGTATTAATGATCTCTTGTCTGCAACTTCTAATCCAATACATTGTTTAGCTGATGATAGTTCTCTTAGGATATGGACCTGCAACGACAAAATATGATAAGGGCAGTAATATCCCCTTGAGTGTGCGATTATTATAAAAAAAAACATCTCTTTAAACTGCATATTCTTCCGCAACAAGGGCGACAATCAATCCCATTGCTTTCATCATTTTTAAAACACTATAAAAACCATAATTTAATATTGAAACTGCTAGGGAACTAGCGATGGCAAGCATTTTTATCCAGCTGTGAAGTTGCTTTAAAGTGCCATAGCAAACCATTCAGGCCTATCACAAATTCCATCGCTATCGGAAACTTTTTCGAATCTTGAAACCGTATCACAAATTTCGTTCGTAATGCAAAAAACTGAAAGTAAAATTTCATTCATTGTCATAAATATTTATAAAGTCAGAATGAAGAATATTGTTTTTTGTGAAAAAAAGTAAATACAAATAAAGATGATTAGCAGCGTTGAATTGTTTTTTGAGGATAAAAATAAAAAAGTTTTTGTTGAGTCTCCGTTTGTTTTTGGAGGAGTTTGACTCGTTCATCCACAAACTTTTCCCTGCTTCTACGACATTCGTTGATTTTTGTTGACTAGGCTGATGTCATTGCCATGGGCCCATCTTCAACTTCAATGCCTGCATCATTTGAGTCGGGTTGTTCCACTGTTGCAGTTGAATTTGTTCCAAACGTATTACCCATTGGATTTACACTTTTACAGCCAGCTAAAAACTTAGCAAAATGTCAAATTCCTGTTCCAAAGGGGACAAAGACAACTGCCAAAAAGGTCCTCCATAAAATTTCATTTTCTAAAATAGTTTTGTAATATTTTTTGTTACTGACTTTTATCCCACTCCTTACCCTCTCGTATAGGAGGTCCCAATGCGTTTAGCACAAGGGTAAACGAATCCCAATGTTGGGTTAGGTTTTCTTTGGATGATCCAAACGTCCCGACACCCTTGACAATGTCGGGGTTTGCCTCCATTAGCTCCACCAACTTTGAGAATTGGGCGTTGTTGCTTCTTTTAATGCTATACCAATAAAAGTTGTAATTATAATTTATTTAATTTGTTCTTACCTTTGTCGATTTTCACTAATTTATTTTATGTCACAACAAAAAATCTAGACAACTACTTCGAATTCAAAAAAAAAAAAACTGTGTCAAAGTCACAAAGAATTACAGTTCGACAGTTCGAAGGCGAGCATCCGCCAATTGTAATAGAACGACATTTCAATTCGCCGAATTTTTTAAGTTTAAGGCGAACGTCAACTTGGCGAATCGCAAACAGTAATGCGAAAAAGTCACATTCGCTTAATTTTTTTAGGCGATATTTTTATATTTCACTTAATATTTTTGAAATAATAAACTATCGAATAAGCCAAACAAAAAAAATCCATTTATGAAAGTTAAACGCCTTTCGTTACACCAAGTTCACAATGTCATTTTTTTACGTTGAAGAACTTACGGAATAATCCTGAATTGTTACGTTTTAAATTGTACGAAAACGAAGCACGTATTATGGAAGTAGTGTTATAGTTGAATTTAGTATAACATGTACATAATGTGAAGTATCTATTATATAGATAAGTAAGATCTACAGATTTTGAATCTTCCCTAAGTTAAGTTATTCCCAAAATTCAAACTTAACTACGCCACCAGATTTAAAATAATTAGTTTTTGTGTGACTAATTTCGCTATCGCTATATTTTCGTGTCATTTTTGATGAACTTCTGAATGAATTTAAGATCTTCCTTTAATCATCTTTCAACATCTTTCAATTAATTTCAAAGCTAAATTCTTCGTTTCCTATATTAGCTTCTTCTCTCAAGCACCTTTGTTTATCCAGTCTTCATGTCAGCATATTCTAAGAAAAAAAAATATTTTGCACCAAAGCAAACTCAAATCTAAAACAAACGTTTATAAATATATGTTCATACCACGTACTTACGAGTATATCTACATTTATACAACTTTTTAAAAGAATTTAAAAATGATATATCGGAATGTCTTTGAGGAGAGAATTTCAAGGAAGCTCTTTTCTTGATTCTGAAGTCTGAAGTGCGTATGTTCATCATTTTTTTTATTTTAATAATTTTTCAAATAGCTTCGTGCAACAGACATGATGTGGCAAAGAGTTTTTGCATTTTTTTGAAAAACAAAAGACAAACAAAAAACTGAATGACATAATAAGTTGTCATAAGACGTAGAAATAAATATTAACGTTCTTTGGTCGCACTTACCACAATATTCACTTGCCGATCACGTCCCGAAACGATATGTGAGTTTTAGTTCGAAACAACTGGAAGTTTAACCAATAATTATTGTTATAAAGTGAATGTTAAGAGTTGTTGGGTTAAAGTAAAAGGACGGGATATTATATTATGCAGGGCCGTAGCTGCTTGGGGGAAGGTCGCATCTGTGTTTTTTTCTAAAGGATTTGTCGAATACCGTGAAGTGATTTTCCAACAACCGAAATATTTAAGCGTCATTTTGCAGAGAAAATGTTCCAAACATTTAATTCATAAACACCCTTAAGGCTGAAACTCAAACACGCTTCAGCTTCGTCTTCGTCTGCGTTAAGATGGGCCTGCCTCGTGGTTGCTTTGAATGACATTTCCAATATCACATTTCTAAAATGGCACTTCTCTCATTAGCAGCTGTTATTTTTCATCAAAAGTTTATTTTGATTTTTCGTGCAGTAAAAAATATGAGTTTTATAGCGGAAGTAGCATACACAGCCTTGAATAACCAATGGGAATCCCTCCAAAAGCAAATATGTTTTGTTTGTTGACTTTTTTTTTCTTACAGATGTTGAGCTGACAGACAAAGCAAATGTTCAGAAAATTTGAACTAGAGCTTCCGTTTGGAGTCACATTACGTAACAATACGTACTTTTCTTCAAAATGTGAGGTGAAAGCTTCATTGTGATAGCATGCATTGTATAAAACGTCAGGTGAAGCCGAAGCTGAAGCGTGTTTGTATTTCAGCCATTATACCGAAGACCAACAATTGATAGTTGATATTTTCAAATCAATTTTATTAAAGGGTATTGTCATCTTTTTACTCATTGTGCATTATTTCTTACCCATTGAGAATTATGTTTAAACTAACTGTTTTCGATGAAAAAATCGATATTCTGAACGTCAACTTTTATCAATTTCAAAGTTAGCTGTCAATTTTCATTTCAATTGTAAATTGCGGTCGAGGGTTTGTTAATATCTAGGAAATATAATTGTTTCCAAAAGAATAACAAAGTATCATTTAAAACACGTGGGAGTAAGAGATATGCACAATGACATAGTACAAGGTCCAGCAAAAAGATCTCCCATATTTTAAAAGTGAACACCGTGAAGTCTGTGCTGTGGCTCCATCTTGTTGGATTTAAGTTTAGTTGGAGGAAGGTCTCAATCATGTGACAGTAGCGATCCACATCAACTGTAACTTTTTGCCCATTTTCTTCAAAAAAATACATATATATTAATCTACGACAAATGCGAGTATGATTACTAAAAACGTCACGTAGACCTCTATCTATCTATACCCGGAGTACCATTTATCTATAAATAGCTTTAAATATAAACGTCTACAAATACGGTAGGTTTTTTTGCCGGACTCTGTATTTTATCAATTCACTTTCACTATGCTGATTTTTATTTCAATTGATGAAATCTATCAATCGGGTGATATAGTTGATCTTCGCAAAATGGGTGAACATTTATTCATTCGAGAGAAAAACTAAGGTATTGTAATTATTGATTATATTTTTGAACCAGGGACTCTAAAATAGGGTTTTCCAAAATTTCATATTTATGAGTTAAAAGAACAAAAAAAAGAATAAATTACAACTTCTTGACCGGATATTACCAAATTAGGAAGCAAAATCATTTTTGTCTACGGCCTTGTGTCTGCAAAGATGGATTGGTAATGCACAGCGAAACTGTCTTTTCGCAAATAAAATAAAAATCCATCGTGCGAAACAATGACTGCCAAGCACAACTTGATTGACTGCAAAGACAAACTCATATCCATTTCCTAGGAAGCAGCAAGAGGAGGGCACGATCAGCATTCAGCAAGAAAAATTAAAATGCACTTGACAGTTCTTCCTTCTTATTCTTTTGATAATAATAATAATGTTACTTAACTTGAATGCACCTATGACGTAATTTAATATAAAAATTTTCTTTTATTTTGCAGGTGAGAAACATACAATCAAGCCCACACAGCCAGGGAATGTGTACATTGAAGAGGCCAGTTCCAAAGGATGAACCTGTTAACATGATTTATGTTTACCTTACATACTACTCCAAGGACATCAAGTAATGTTTGATTCGATTGATTATTACAACAATTGAATCCACAAGAGCCATTTAAAAAATCTCGAATTGATTTCAATGGAAAATACAAAAATAAAAAAATACCAGATATTATCACACAAGAAAATGATCCTTTGAATTCAAAAACAAAAACAAAAAACAAAACAACCTTCTGAGTGCAATGAAACATTGCTAATATATAAGTAAACGATGTACAAAATTATTATTATATATTTTGTTGACTTGTTGTAAAATCTATTTTTATTAATAATAATATATTTAATAATTATTTTGCTGACATTTTGTAAAATGAAAAACAATAACAATTAAAACAAAATTGAAGCAATTTCAAAAAAAGTCGTCGTTCGTCGTCGCAGTGCGTGCGTCGCTCCTATTTAATGCTAATTATTTAATATTGAGAGCGTTTCCTTTTTTTATTATTATTTTAATGGCTGCTGCTTATTTTTAATTACAATACAGAATAACGGTTTTCTTGTATATAATTGTAGTATTATAATAAAAAACCTTTAACGTTATTTTTATGTAATGAAATTAAAATTGAAAATAAATAGAAAAAAAAGCAAAAATAAAACTATGTATGTATTATTAAGGGCAATTTGCTTCAATATACTTAATGTAAATATTTTACCTTAGAAGAAAATTTAATGAAAAATGTAAGAATTGTATAATGCACTATAATAATGAAATTAATATTTAAACAAAAACCAGAAAAAACACATTCTTACAAAATGGCTATACTTTTCCTTCTTTACTAAACATGGCAAAACGAAATAATTAAATGTTAATAAAAATACTTTAAAAAAATAAATTCAAATGAGTTTTTTTTCAAAAAAGAATTAAAGTAGAGAAAAAGATCAAAAACAAAATAATACCAAACTCAAAACACATCCATAGAGACACTTAAATTTATCGTTGATATTATTTTGGGACTAAACTTGGGAATAAGTGTTTTTGGACAGTGAAAAGTTTTTATTTAAGTTTTCTGTTTTGGAACTTTTTACCCATTTTGAAAAGTTAAAGAAACAAGAAAAGATTTAGGAATTTATTTTTCAAATTATTGAATATAAATACAGTTGTGGACAACTCATTTCCACATTCACTTTGTCATGTGTGACTAGAATAGCGCTATCCTTAACGGTGGAATTCAAGCGTTATTAGATAATTGTTTGAAAAAGCATCATTTGTGCATAAGTCTTTGCATAGTACACAACAAAATCAAGGTAGAGTGTAAATAAGTGTTCGTTTCAACAAGTCAACTATACAGAAACAGTTTAATTAGATTTGATTTGGGTGAAATAGAAATAATCTTTTTATTTTGCATTGGTAAGTAAAACATTCGCCAAATCTTTTTCCGACCGAGTTACAAGTAACCTATCCGAAGTTCTATGCCGCCAACACAATGTATCGAAAACCAGTGGGAACATTGCCAAGATGCATTCAGAGAAGCCGCTTCTAATGTGCTGGGTTTCAGCAGCCAATAAAAAGGAACCCCTGGTGTGATGAGTATTGTCGGCAGGCAAATCCAGCCAAACAACAGGCACGCAAAGCAGCGCTGCATAAAAGGACGAGAGCTGCTCATGAGCTGTATGTGCAGAAGAGGTTAGAGGAACACCGAATTCTCAGAGGGAAAAAGAGAGGGCATGCGAAGCGTTCGGTCGAAGAAGTTGAGAGGTTTAAAAGCAGGAATGAAGTTCGAAAGTTTTATAAACATGTGAAACGAAATTTACAGGTACATAAAGCTAGAACCGAAGGCTGCAAAGACGAAAGTAGAAAGATCATAGTGGAACCGCAGTCAATGCTGAGGATATGGAAGGACCACTTCTGCAGACCGTATAACAGCTACGATTAACCGAATTCCGCTGTCAAGCAGGATGATCCATTCAACATAGGCGACGAAAGCCACCAATCCCGTCCTCCCGACTAAGACGAAGTAAAGATTGCCATACCTAAACCGAAGTCTAATAAAGCCGCTGGAGCGAATCGCTTGAATGCCGAAAAAAGGAGACCCTCTAAACTGCACCAGCTTTAGAGGAACCAGTCTACCTTACATCGCCTATAAAATCTTCTCTGCCCTAATGTATGAAAGTCTAAAGCCCATCGTCAACAACCTGATCAGTGTGGTTTTAGAACAGGAACTTCCACAGTCGATCAAATATTCATATTACGGCAGATCTTGGAAAAAACCAAGAACACCAAATCTACACCCACCACCTTTTCATCGATTTTAAGGCCGTATATGACAGCATCTACAGGGACAAGCTGTATAGGGCCATGTCTAGTCTAGTTTTGGCATCCCTGCCAAACTCGTCCGTTTGTGCAAGATGACCATGGAGAATTCACGCTGTTTCATTAAGGTTGGAAACAACTTAACAGAATATTTCGATTAGACAAGGTGATGTGCCGTCATGCTGTTTTTTTAATATCGTAGTTGAAAGAATAGTGCAGAGCTCACATGTCAACACTAGAGGCACTATCTTTCAAAAGTCAGCTTATGCTGATGATATTGACATAATCGGAAGAACTCAGCGTGATGTCAATGGGGCTTTTGTGAGTATTGAAGCAGAGATGGCAAAAATGGGTTTAACGGTTAATGAGGGCAAAACAAAATACATGCTTTCGTCAAGAAAGGACATACAACACCGACGTCTTGGTCGAAACGTCACCATCGACAGACGTAACTTTGAGGTAGTAAATGACTTCTTCTACCTAGGCTCCGCTGTAAACACAGAAATCAACACCAGTGCTGTGATCAAACGCAGAATAGCTCTTGCTAACCGCTGTTTCTTTGGGCTAAGAAAGCAATTGAGTGGTTAAGTCCTCTCTCGATTGACCAAAGTGTCTCTATATAGACCCTCATCATCCCCGTCCTGCTATACGGTGCAGAAGCATGGACTATGACAAAAGGGGATGAAAGCACCTTGAGTTGGTTCGAGAGAAAAGTTCTTCGTGTGGTCTACGGTCCCGTATGCATCGAAGGGGAGTGGAGGAGAGAATGGAACGATGAGCTGTATGTGCTGTACAGCGACGTAGACTTAGTCAAAAGGGTAAATGTCCAACAATTAAGATGGTTGGGTCACGTAGAGCGCATGGAAAACCAATGCTCCCACAGGACAGCGCAGTAGAGAAAGACCGCGGATCAGGTGGCATGCACAAGTGGAGAGTGACCTCACCTAACTTGGAGCGCGAAACTGGAGACATCTAGCTAGGGACCAAGCTAGATGGAGAAGATTGTTTGGTGAAGCCCTAGTTCACACAGGACTGTAGCGCCGTCTTAAACAAACAAACAACAAATAGAAAATTCTGAATTGTCTGCAAACTTTTTTAAAGAATTATTTTTAAATTGTGGAGGTAATTGCAATGGGAAAATTAAAGAGTTATGATCCTCCTACAAGGAAAGCGATTGTTGAGCTTTGCAAGCTTAAAATACCCTATAGACCAATTGCATCTGAAATGAACTGTTCTGTAAAGAAAGTTTTCAATGCAATTCAGCATTGTCAAAACTTCGTACCTCGTAAAAAACGGACCCGCAAGACAAGCTGCCAAATGTATAGAGCAATTGGTAGGCTGGCTGGCCAAAAAAGAAATGGTCGTGTTTCACGAAAGAAACCATTAGTAACCGAAAGGCAACGTAGACTAAGAATAGAGTTCGCAAGATCACATGCCAACTGGACAACAAACATAGTGTGGAGTGACAAAACTAAAATAAATAGGATGGGCCAAGATGGTGCACGATATGTCCGAAGGCCAAAAGGAACTGCGTTCCACCCTAAATATGTTTTGCCCGTAATTAAGCATCGAGGCGGCTTGAAGTTTGGGGTTGTTTCTCGTGGTGTGAAGTTGGCCCAATCCATCGAATCTATAAAATGCTGACAGCCTTTTAATACATTGACATTCTTAAGGAACGATTAGTGGATTGGGCCGATGAAAATATGCCAATTATATGGAAATTTCAGTAAGACAACGACCCCAAGCATAATGCTAAAATTACGAAACAGTTCTTTAGGGACTAATCGATAACAGTTCTGGAATGGGCATCATCAAGTGCCGACCTTAATCCGATAGAGCATCTTTGGACCGGTGTTAAAAAAGCTGTTGCTGTCAAAAATAACATCAACAATGGTGTTCTTTTTACGAATGTCGAAGCTGCTTGGAAGGCTACACCCGTAGAACGGTGCAGGCGGCTTATTTCATCAATGGAATGAAGATGTAGGGAAGTTTTGAAGCAAAAAAGCTTCGCAACAAGGTATTAAAGACAAATGTAAGGTAAATGATATTATAAAGTTATTAATTTTATAATAAGATATGATTTTTCACTTTGTTTCTAATTAGTTGTCCACCAATAAAAACTTTGATTTTTCGTAGAAACTGCCATATTATGAAATATATGAGGTTCGTCGTATTCTGTCGAAGAGATATCAAGGTGTCTGTGAAAGTAGAATATCAGAAAACAAGTATGTTTTCAAATGACATGCTTAGAATATGATTTGAATTTTCTGAGATGTGATCATATCTTCGAGGTCCACAAATTAAGCGGGCAGTATTGTTTAATGCGACTGTAAGTTTTCGTTTACTTTGGTAACTACAAGAAGAATAAATTTCGCATCCATAAGTAAGAATTGGTATTACTATTAAGGTTTTGGAAAGTAAAAGACGCATTTCTATGGGAGTATAATGCTGGGCCGCAAACAATGGACGCAGGTCGCCTTAAGTCTTACCAACTATGGTGTTAATGTGGTTGTCCCATGTTAAAAAAAAGGTTAAATATTATTCCTACATTTTTAGCCGTCTCAACGAATTCTATCGGGATATGGTTCATGGCAATACGAAGAAAGTAAGACACATCAAGAGGTGTTCGCGAAACAACTATACATTTATTCAAGGATTTAGTTGAAGCCTATTTGCTGTTAACCAATTCTGAATCCTTTCAAGATCCTCATTTAAGCATTCAATGTAGTGTTCAATTAAACCGATGGAACAATTTAAGAAAAGCTGCACATCAGTGGAACTGCAAGCTAAGGAACAAAATGTCACTGATTTTGGAATTGAATTAATGTACATTGAAAACAACAATGGACCAAGAATGGAGCCTTGCGGCACACCATTTCAATTTAAATTTAAACTTTATTTCATAATAATGTGTAGTCAACTGAATCGAAAGCTTTCGAAAAATTTAAGAGGACTAAAAATGACACATGATCTTTATCCATTGACATACTCAAGTCTTCAATAACATTGATTAGGGCAGTCATACAACTATGTTTCTTCCGGAAACCAGATTGCATAGGAGTAATTAGATTGTTTGAATTAAGAAAATTATTTAATTGTTTTTGACTTTAGACAAAAAGGACAAAATAGCAATTGGCCTAAACTGTACAACTTTGGAACTTTTTGGAAAAGGTAAGATTTTTGACAGCTTCAATTGCATAGGATAGTAAGTATATATAGTTAAAATAAATTAAGGAAATTAAAAAAATAACACACAGCATACGAAATTTTTAAATTTCATGGCAATCATACATTTTTGTATGGAAATTTTGAAATATAAAATGATTGGAGCAAAATTTTGAACGATTTAGTAAAATTTTTGACTTTTTAAATCCATTTTAAGAGCAGTGGATGGATGAAATGGTCCAGTCTACAGTTGGGAATTTAAAATAATAGGTCCGTTGCAGTTTATTTGCTTTGTTTATTTTCACGAACTGTCAATGTTTAGACATGTTCAGATGACTACGAAGTTCCTCATGTCTCCAAAGAGTCTGTTTAAAAATATTTTCTGTATTTCAAAATTCATAATTGTACTTTAAAACAAATTGTTTTTAAAAATTTAATCGCCATTTAGTTTCTTAAGAAAACCTTAATGTTAATTTTTTTTTTATTTGAAAATCGTTAGATTTGTTTTAAATTAATTTTGTATATATATAAAATTTTTCAATTTTAGTTTAAAAATATTTTTGGTATGCAGTTATTTGGACCTTATTAATATACGTTTTACGGTTTTATTTCTTAAAAAAATAATCATCCATTTTCAAGACATTGAACTTCGAAAAAAAATATTTTAATATTTTTTTAAAAATCAAAAATTAAAACAATAATATTTTTAATCGTTAAATATTATTGAGACAGTGAAAGAGCTTATAATGATAGAATGTGGTTGATTAGTTCCTGAGAAAATAATTCAATTGAAAAAAATCTACATTAAAAAAAACAATTTTAAAGAAAAAAAATATATTGGTTTGTTTTTGAGAAAATCCGAATTTTCGATTTTTGACTAAAAAAATTGTATGAGGACTATTAACTATATTAGACTTTAAAAAAATATGAAAAAACCGCCAAACGCGAAACGGCTCAAAAACTTTCGACGCAAAGATTTGGGCTGTAGTATTAAGAACAGACAGACAAATGGACGGAATCGGGGGACCCACTCTTTTAGACAACCCTACATCGTAATTTCATGTTGAATACAATCTCGATTTCGCAAGTAAAAGTCTCTTAAATCGCTAAATATTTAGAAAATTGCTACTTTATAAAATGTTAAGCCTTTAATGAGAAATTGTTTAAAATTCTGGGGCTTGTACCATCACTGAGCTTAATAAGAGTTTTTCTGGAGTAATGTTGCAAAAATTTTGAACGAGTTAAGTTTCCTTACAAACGCTAAATTTCGAACAAGTATATGGCCAGGGACGCTTTTGCTATGATAACATTTATAATTGTAAAGTTTTTAAGTTTTTATGTGGTTTCGATAAAAGTATTATAATTACGATAAAAGGAATAATCAAAAAGCAAAACTAAATGCTCGTTGCTGCGTCAAAATTCGAAGAGACTCGACCGAAACCTTCGAAACTACCAGAGGACTTCGACAAGGCGATACGCTGTCATGTAGCTGCTTCAATATTGTTCTAGAAAGACTGGTGCGCAAAACCAACGCCAATACAAGTGGCACCATCTTTCAAAAATCCACACTATATCTTTGATATACAGATGACAGCGACATTATGGGAAGAACCAAATGAGCAGCTACGGGTGCTTTCTCTAATGTCGAGTCTGAGGCGAATAAAATGGGTCTTGACATTAACGAGGACAAAAGGAAGTATTTACTGTTTTCAAATAGAGTTGATTCACACCGTAGACTTGGTCAAAATGTAACAATTGAAAGGTACATCTTCGAGGTGGTAATAGAATTTGTTTTTCTGGGCACTGCTGTGGATTCTGCAAATGACATCAGCGCGGAGATCAAACGTAGAATTACCCTTGCTAATCGCTGTTTCTTTTGCCTAAGTAAGCAGTTGAGGAATAAGGCCCTATCGCGAAGAAACACTGTACAAAACTTTAATCATCCCAATCTTGCTGTATGGTGCAGAAGCATGGAACCTCTCCCAGGCGGATGAAGGATTTCTTGGTATCTTCGAAAGGAAGGTTCTGCGTACGATCTATGGTCCGGTTTGTGTCGAGAGGCAAAGTAAACATCTGGCGGAGCAGATTTAATCAGGAGTTATACGAGCTGTACAGCGACTTACTACTGGTCAAAAAACTGCGTGTAGAAGGCTTTTGATGGCTAGAAAAAATGAACACCGAGCCTGAGGAAACAAGAAGCAGAGGCAGGCCTCAACTCCGGTGGAGCGCTCAAGTTGAGGCCGACGCACGTCAACTTGGTATTCGAAACTGGAGGCAGCAAGCTAGAGATCGAGTAAGCTGGCGAAAGTTATTACTTGAGGCCCAGGAGAACAGTTAAGTAAGTAAGTAAGTAAGTAAGTAAGTAAGTAAGTAAGTAAAACTAAATCTTTGTTTAAACATTGAAGTTTCTTTGTTGGTTATGTTAAGACAATATTAGATTTTCTTATCGATAGTCTTTGAAACCGCAAAAGTTAAGTTTTTGATTTTGAAATTCAGTTTTATCCTAGCAACGAATTTAACAGTTGTGAAAAATATGAAAAGGTTGTTTCTACTACTATGAGAAGGAATGTCTGCTGATACTTTCTTTAGCATTCAAAGTCTTAAAAGTATAATGAAGTCTCTTGATGTTACTGAATTCGAATTTAATAGGAATTTTTCATTGTTTTTAAATGCCACATCGCTGCTTATAACATAAGTGAGTGCATAAAACTAAATCACGTGTTCAAAATTAACTTATAAATCCAATGCACGCACTTGGTTGAAATGGAAATACAAAATACAAAACTTGGCCCGCTTTCATTAAAAATTCAAACGAAATTCTTTCGTTCTTCTTCCATTTGCTTTTGATTTTAGTCCCCACACATCGCACAAACTCCCTAAATAAAAAGCACAGTAAATCAAGCGGTCGACCATTCAAATGCACTCAAGAGCCTAATCAAGCACTTCATCAAAGACCCATTACATCAGTTGACCATAGCTGAATACAAAGTTGAAATCACAAGTTAAAGCCAGCGTAATAAAGAGAACACACTTGAAACTAAAAATATATACAAATATTTAACATTTGGCAACCCTACAACTCTATGAACGAAATGAGTTTTGAAGTACTATTTGGCTTATGACGTTCTTATGAGACGTTAAAATTCGAATTGAAATTGTATTAGCTTCGAATAATGCTCAGGCTCTCCTGTTCAAAAAAAGGTACAATTCGCGGAAAGCCTTCGATTTTTAGTTTTATTTGTTGTTGCTTAGTACAAAAATATAAAAAATATTAAATTCGTGCTTCTTGTGTTGTTTTCCACCAGATAAACCGAACAATTACACACATAACCCTAGTTATTTCCACCTTGTATCGCGATAGATACTTTGCTTGATTAGAATAATTAATTTCAAGAATTTTATTTCTTATTGCCTTCTCGAACCTTTTTCGAGACTTGTAGTATAAGGTAGGTAAGCTGGGTCCTCGTTTTGTTCCATCTTTTTTTTTGCTTGGGCAACCATCAGAGAGTATAAAAACCTTTAAGTAGCCGCCCTAATATGTTATAGGCATGTTGAGTTGGTACAACGCTAAAGCACGTGTCATGAATAAGTTATAAAGTTAAACTTAAATGCGATAGTATCGCGTTTTTTTGATTTTCTTTTTCGTTCCTTTTTTTCCAAAAATAAGTCATTAAAATAACAAAACATGTGTATGATGGATATGCAAAACCAAAAAGTTGAAGAAAAAAGATAAAGATATGTGACCAACAAAAGTAACTCAAAATCTTATGGGTGGTTTTCTTAGAAACGGAGAGCAGAGGAGACTTTTTTCTAAATCCGTCCTTGAAAAGCGTAGAACTTAAAGAACAAACCTCATAATTTCGAAGTGCGGGCTTATACATGTGATACTCTAATTAAACAATCTGATTTATAAGAAGTTCATCAAATGAAAGAACTTAGAAAGAAACTTAAAGTACTAATTACAATTATTTGTATAATCTATTAGCAAAATAATCTACATTAAATGAGTCTATGTAGCTTTTAACTTAAGAAAAGTTCTATGTATTGCAATTTGTTGATAGTTTTTATTATTTGAAATATGAGGCATTTTTAAGGTAAGCTGCCTTGGTGTTATAGATGTGCCTGCGTTGGGTCAAACATTGTCGAGTCTTTTCAATCTACCTTGCATTGAAGGGTCTTGCAGTATTTCCGGTGTAAACGATCTTCTATATTGATAAGATACATAGTTTATAAGTGCATTTGCCTTTGCCATGCATCACTCCTCCACCATCCTTTTAATTTATTGGTTACACTTGATAGTTAATAAGTCGTTATAAAATAAAAGATGTTAAGCTTTTACTAAAATCAAATACATACAGTTTAACCCAAATAAGTGCTTCGACTAAAATGCCTTATTTTGATAGGAATTCATAAAAAAACCATTCAAATAAATTATAACAAAGAAGAAATAATGCACCAGTAGATTAAAATTAATACTGTTATATTTGTACAGCCTGGAGTGCTTGAGTGTTCAAATAGTAGACATGTGTATTCAAGAGGACACAAGCGTCCACAGGTTTTTCTCAAAACCTACCTCTGTCTATCAACTCCTACTCTCACCTCCCCGCGGTGAACATCGGGTGCCTAGCACCTTAACCGGAGATTGGGTTGTAACCCCAGTGGAAAGTTGTTGAACTACTTAGTGAACACCTTATAGGGCTACTTCGACTTATTCGGAGCCCAGGTCTATAAGGAGCGGTTTATGTGGCTCACCGTCCTTGGAGTTATACTAAGGATCTGGCCCTCCAGGTTGGGGGTTGTGCCGCCGTCAGGGTGACTTCCTGATCACGTAAAAAATACATTAGTTGCGAAGCACCAACAAGCCTCGGAAATGGATGGATTTACTGTTGACAACCCAAACAAATGAAATAAGGTCAACGAATTTCGGATTTGTGCGTGGAATGTTAGGTCCTTAACAGACCACGTGCAGCTGAACAATTAGCGGAAGCCCTAAACTGCTGCAAACGCAAATTAAAAACTGCTACCGACAACAAAGACAGCGTCTATTTGGGTGTGGATTTGTTGCTGCGACTAGATTCATGCAAAAAGTCTTGAGTTTCAACAGCGTGAGCAAGAGCATCACGACAATCCGAATCAACGCTATATTCACCACCATAAGCCTAATATGTCTCAGGAGATTTGAATGCCAAGATAGGAAGAGAAGATATCTTTGGTGGCACAATCGGGAGATACAGCCTGCACGACACCACCTCTGACAACGGATTAAGGCTGATCGATTTCGATGCGGGGAGAGACGTTCTGGTAGCTAGTACGCAGTTAACACATCTCAATATCCCCAAGGGGACATGGAAATCTCCTGATCAATCAACCGTCAACCAGATTGACCACATTGCGATCGATGCACGACACTTCTCCAATATCCAGGATATCCGAACATTCCGAGAGGCCAACATTGACTCGGACCACTACCTCGTTGTAGCCAAGGTACGGCTACGGATATCCCTATTCAAGCCAAAACAAGGAAGTACTGTGAGAAGATTCGACGTTAGACGGCTACAATCTCAAGAGGAACTTCCATGTCCTTTTCTGATCGAGTCTCTAATAACCTCTTAAGGAGTCCTATGCTTCCTGCATTAAGCATTGAAAACCAGTGGCAACATTGCCTTGCAGCCATCAGAGATGCCGCCTCTGAAGCGCTAAGTTTCACACGGCCACAACAGCGAAACCCCTAGTTTGACGACGAATACCGAAAGAGCACGCAACGAAACAAAAGGCATACAAAATGGCGCTGCACAGGAGGACCAGAGCTGCTCGAGAGCTCTACGAGCAGAAAAGGAGAGAGGAACTCCGGCTTCTTAGATGGAAAAAAAGAGAGCATGAGAAGCGCGCGATCGAGGAGATAGATTGATTTCACAACAGGAATTAGGTCCGTAAATTTTACCAAACGGTAAAAAAAACCACAAGGTTACCAGCCAAGAACCGAAGCCTGTAAGGAAGATCAGGAGAACATCGTAGTAGAACCGCAGTCTATGTTGAGAATGTGGAAAGACCACTTCTCCAAATTATATAACGGCGATGACTAACCGAATTCCGCTGTAAGAGAGACAGAACCACTCAAACTAGGCCAAGCAGATCAACAATTCCGCCTACCCGACCTCGACGAAGTGAATATAAACTGAAGTCAAACAAAGCTGCTGGAGCTGACGGCATCGCTGCCGAACTATTTAAAGCAGCAGGTGATTACTTCGTATGGACTATGCACCAACTCATCTGCAAAATATGGTCGGAGAAAAGCATGCCCTATGAGTGGAATCTCAGCATAATTTACCCGATACATGGAAAAAGATACACTCTTAATTGCGCCAACTACAGGGGCATCAGTCTCCTTAACATCGCATATAAGATCTTCTCTGCCGTATTATGTGAACGTCTGAAGTCGTTTGTCAACAACCAGATTGGTCCTTATCAGTGTGGCTTCAGACCAGGAAAGTCAACTATCGACCAAATATTCCCACTACGGCATGCAGATCTTGGAAAAAAACCCAGGAGCTTCAAATTGATACCCAATTTCTCTTCATCGATTTTAAAGCCGCGTATGACAGCATTTATAGGCTCTACAGAGCAATGTCTAGTTCTGGCATCCCTATCAAACTTATCCTTTTGTGCAGAATGACGATGAAGAATGCCCGCTGCTCTATCAAAGTCGGAAAAGATCTCAACTATGCATTTGATGTTAGAAAAAGTTTTAGACAAGGCGAGGTACTGTCATGCGGCTTCTTGAACATACTTCTGTAAAAAATTGCGCAAAAATCAGCTGTCAACATTAGAGGCACACCAAAGGTCCATTCAATTACTCGGATACGTTGATAATTTTGACCAAGACCAACTATATACTGTGATCAAAAAAGGACATTAAACGACGACGTCTTGGATTGCAAAAACGTCATCTTGGACAACTATAACTTTGAGGTAGATAAGGACTTTTTCTTCCTAGAAACCGCTATAAATTCAAACAACGACACCAGCGCCGAAATCAAACGAAGAATAACTCCTGCAAATCACTGCTTCTTTGGACTTAGAAGCAATTAAGTCCTCTATTGAGCATCTAAAATCACTATCTTTAAAACAAGCATCATTCCGTTTTTATTCATGGCGCTGAGGCCTTGACCTTTTCCAAGAACTTCTATTTAGAACTTAGATTTAAAACAGAGTTTTAACACTTGAGAATTTGATAAATTAAAAATAGTTAAGAACCTGATAAACCTAATTTTAGGGATTAGAATTTTGTCAAGAAAGTGAATTCGACAAATTTTCAAACAAAATCAATTCTCAAAATAGGCAAAACATGAGCATCTATTGACTGATTTTTTGTCATCAATTCTGAACATTGATGTGACAATAGTCCGTAGTAAGAAAAAAAACACTAAAGCGAAGGACGAACACCGATTGTTCGTATTTTATCAGATAGACAGGCCGCTATCAAATCTCTGGACTCTGTCTTTACAAACTCTATACAAGTCCACAATCGCCAATCACCTCTAAAGGAGATGGTGTAATAGTCTAACATTCACCTTTTCTGGGTACCGAGCCATAGAGATATTCTAAGAAATTATAAAGCAGATAAGCTCGTACAAACTATTGTATCATGTTTGGCAAATGCTGGCATACCAATCGCTATTAAACTCTAAACTATTACTGATGCAAAACGAAATGAAGAAGCAAACATCAGGTGGAACAACATCACCACATGTCAGGTCACGAAAAACATCTGGTGTAATAACCGGGCACTATCTAATATAGGAAAGGCCTATTCTCAAATAACTTTCGCAGAAGCTGTATGGATAAGGAAGAGGAGGAAACAGTTCTTCTGTAAATGCCCTGCTCTAGTTCAAAAACCCAAGACTTCTATAACCATCTTAACGATCTCAATCATATTAACATATTCAGACTCAAGATTCATGAGGTATCACAATGGGCCATTAAACTGGCCTAAGTGTGTCCTCCTCCATCACACACAGCCAATTTAACCTAACCTTACCTATCTCCTACTCCACAGAATAGTTTACTGTCCGACAGCCAGTCTATGATAATATCTGAGGCACAAATCTTAACTTCACCATATCCCGAAATACCCATAATCAAAAATAAAAATAAAAATAAGCAAACGCAGGAATAATTTTTGCACACCCCAATATTTACTCCAATGAAATGTAAATAGTTTCCTTTGCATTTCTGCTGATGTTTTTCGCATTCAGCTGTTTCGAATAATTACCCGTGAAAGAAAAATTCCAAACCATCATACTTTGGAAATTCTTGAAGGTACGATGATGATGACGATGCGAATTGCGAATCACTGCCAAACACTGGTGGTAATTGGAAATGCCAAATGACCTTTAAGTAACACATTGCACCGACCGACCGACGCGTCGCTGATGCCAGATGGAAAGTATTATAAATACTCGTACGTCGGCACACGCTACTTACGTACTCCAACTTCCAAATATATCCATCTTCATCTCGATCTCCGTAGTCGAAGGCGAAACAGAACGTATGAAGGTACTTCAGCGCGCATATTTTTAACATCATCTATACGCAAGATGGATGCAGGATGCATTTAAGTGTTCCACGAGTACATTGGCAGGAATTCCATCTAGCCTCGAAATAGCTGATGGAAAATGAACATCAGGGCGCACAAGACGGAAGGAAGTCTAAAAGATACGACTTCGAAGTATAATGAAAATCACACGTTCTTCAGATAAATTATATGGACTCTAAAGTGAGTGCCTATAGATAGCAGCAAGCTGATTTGAGCTGCAGCTTGCCTTCGTGTCTTGCACCAGAGCAGCAATGACTTTACAATAAATTTTTTATATTGACTTTGTTGCTAAGCCGAAGTGGAAATTCAATTTCACTTCACAGAGAGGCGAGGCGCCCATCGTCGTGTCGTAGAGACAATTAATAGATTTTCCAGCAACAGTTTATTACGTATTCAATGCCGAATGACAATTCTAAATTCAATGGCCAATATTTGTGATTGGAATTCATTTATACTCAAATGCTTTCGGAGCTGCTGTTTGTTTTTTAAGGTCAAAACTTTGCAAGCAATGCGCAGACCTTATAAAGCCAGTATTATGAGTCTTGCATACCATTTTTGAGACATTTAATTGTAAGAATGGGGAGGAAGCCAGCGGAAATGCGTAGCATTCTTTCAAATCGTTAGTCCAAAAGTGTGCAAATGGTTTTGGAAACTTAAATTTTTTAAAATATGGTTATCTATGACAGCGGGTTTAAAAATATATAGAAATGCATTAATTAAGTTTATTTTATTTTATTCAGAAATAATTTAATTAATTATGCTATCGTAATCGTAATGCATGGCGTTCGTTTAGTCATTAAAATTTGATTGCGGTTATATGATCAGTGGAAAGATTGAAACTACAAATTAATTTAATTTCAATTATTATTCATTAACGTCAAAACATGATTCGCATTCATATAGACGTTTGAAAAAGATGTGTTAAAAAGTATAAAAGAGATAAGTCTTTAATAAAAGTTGTCAAGGCCTTAAAACATGAACTTTGTTGGCTATCCCACGTTCGATTTATAAACAAAACATTTATAAACTTTTTTGAGAAAAGATTTAAAAGCACATCATTTAACATTTCTTTTATGTTAAACGTGACTGCATTTTGGAAGCAATTTTAACTTTGGAAAACTTACCATTATATTTAAAAAACAGGAAAATTTAAACAATATTAGTCTTTTTCTTGTATGTATGAAACCGTTATTCATGTCATAATTTGTAACTACAAGGAAACATAATAATGGTTTTGAAAGTTGAAATATTTGCTAACTCGAAAAACCAGATGGAGCTGCGAACTTCAATAAATTATACACAAACCATTGTGGAATTTGTAATTGTGGAACATAATAGTGTTATATGGAATCTGTTTAAGATTGAATCCAAAGAATTCTTTCAGTGTTTATTTAGAAAAAGGTTAAATTAGTTTTATTAGAACAATTTAATTACTACACGTTTGGAATATTAAAAAATGTTGTTATAAGAAATTTCAAAATGCTAAAAATACACCCAGACAAACCCAAATATATAAATGTGTCTTGCAATAAATTGGGGACTTAACTTTTTTGTCGAAAATCAAAATAATATTCTTGGAAAAATGATTTACTTCAGGAATATAATATAATGATTGGGATTCATCAATTAGGATAAGTAAAACAATATTTTTCCAATTATAGCAATTTTTGAAAGTCTGAAAGGCAACTTGCACACTTCTGATTGATGCAGGGTCTTCAATTTCTATTGGAATGTACAGACAATAGAAAAATAAAAAAAAAATACTTTCTTTATAATATGAGATCAAATTTTGATTTGAAAAACGCAACTCTAAATGAAAGAGTTTCATGGGTTACGTAAGGTAAATATTATTAAGGTAAAAAACTATAACTTTTAATTATTGTTTCTTCAAATAGTGTCAATAAGAAGATTTGCTTAGCTGAACCCAGGAAGGAGTCAGTGTGTTTTAAGTGCCTACTTAAAACTTAATAGTTTGTCTTATTAACTTCCCATAGGAAGTTATTGTAATCGGTCCGATTTGTCCAATTAAAATTTTTGAAATTTCTCGACATTTTGAAGGTCCCTAGAGTGGACTTCAAATAAATTTTGATAAAAAGATAATAATACAGAAAAATGCAGAAAGGACTCTCCAGAAAATTGAGTGGGTGTTTTTTTACCATAGCAATTTAAAAAAAGGTGAACATTTTGGTAAACCAAAAATATCATATAAACCAATAATGCTGATGACTTGAAATAAGTTTTAAAATATATATTGTAACATGATACCAAACAAGTATATTTTTTTGGAAAAAAATCCAGGTAACGGTTTTTGTACTCATAAAAAAACTGATATAAAATATTTGTCACCTCGAATATCTTACGAACAAAAAATTATTTTATCTCTAAAATAATTTTGTGCAACGAAGAATAACGTTTTTGACATCTGGTAAAATTTTGAAAAAAATCGAAATGACTACTTTTTTTTATACAAAATAAAAACTTTAAAAATAAAATACACGGCTGGGTCGCACGAACTTGCAAAAAGTCTGATTAAAAAAGTACCTACATATATAAGATTTTAAAATATACCTGTAAGATAATTTTGTCTTCAAAGATATAAATGCCATTTGATTTGTTAAAAAAAAAACGCGCAATTCATCCAAAGACACAACTCATCCTAGGACATTTCATCCCGGAAGTGAAATATACTTGTAAGCGTACTTAACGAAAACAATTGTTTGTGTATTCAACTATTCAAAGCTTTTTCCTTTGGATAGGCTTTTTTTTTAATTTCATATCAGAAGAACCAGGATGGAAAGTAAATTATCTGAAGATAAGAAAGAGGAAGAATATGTATGTTTAAATTGTAAAGCGATCGCCTTGGTTGTGTAGTTAGGTAGGTGTCTAAAACGAACATAGAATAGTTCACTTGGCGTGCTCAGCTTTATGCAGATAGATAGATAAGGACATGTTTATGATGATAATGAAAGAATGTTATTGATAGGTAGAAGATACCTACTACAATCCAATCACATTTCTTTTTTCCTCCAAGTTTTCCGCGGAAACATGGAGTTATTACGTTCAGTTTTTGTTTTTCGTTAAAGTACAAGAAATTACTATTCATGTGTTGGTTATAGTCAGGCTCTTATGCGTATTGGATATTAGTTATGAAGTGACGTAAGCAGTAGTTGTAGAGGTTGTACGTTTCTTTAACTAGTATTAAGAATGTATTCTTTTATTTAGGCGAAGGTAAGTAAAATGTGTGTTAAACAACCTTATTCTTAAAAAATAATATTTTAAAATCGTATATACAAAAGTACCAGGATATTAATTCCTGATAGACACTTTAAAATAGATTGTTGATTAAACATATCATATTCGTTAATCCGATGCAGTGGCACTACATGGCTATAGTTGGTATTTACAATAGTTATAGTTATAAAAATACATAAATAAGTACCATATGCATTAATTTGGATATAAGATAGGAATGTAATTAAAATTTTGTCAAAATAATTTACTTTAAATATTGTTAAAATAATTTTAAAAAAGTATTTTAAGATTCAAAATTTTACCTGAAAAATAAGTTTGTCTTTGAAAATTTAAATGCCATTTAATAAATCAAAAAATGTTTGATTTTTCAAATTTTTTTTTGAAAATCGTTAGAGCGTTTTTTTTTAATTATTTTTTTATGTATACAATTTTTCAATTTTGTTCTAAAAATATTTTTGGTATGCAGTTGCTTAGAGATTAAAAAATTTATATGAGTTTCGTAAGAAAATGTTGACCCGTTTTTGAGATATCTAATTTTGAAAAAAAAAATTCAATATTTTTTTAAAAATCCAAACAATAAAAAATTGCACTTTTGATAACCATATATTGTTAAGGCAATATTAGAGCTTATTCAGAAAAAAATTATTGAAATCAGTTCATAAGTTGCTAAGAAAATTAAAAAATACTAAATAACGGTTCTATGAGCGGTACCATTCTTGAGCAATACAAAAATATGTTTTTCTTATTAAAAGAAGCCAAGTTAAAAAATTAAATTTTAGAGAAAACAAAAAAAAATCTATAGGTTTATTTTTGAGGAAATTCGAATTTTTGTTTTTTGACGAAAAAAATTGTATGGGGGCCACTGTTAGTTTTGATCTTTAAAAAAATGAAAAAATGCCTAACGCGAATCTTCTCAAGACCCTAATTTCCAAGTTTGAACTCAATCGACCCAACGGTTTAGGCTGTAGGAGCGTAGACAGACATACAAAACAGACCGGACCGGACGGAATCGCAGGAGCCACATTTTGCGACTTCTCTACAATCTTAATATCATGTTTGATTAAAACCTCGAGTTCGAAATTTTGCACGAATGCTAAACTTGCCATAAAGTTCCTATATGTAGCAAGTAGAAATTACTAAAAGTTCAAAGATTATGGCTTCAAACTAATTTTGTCTTATAAGAAATATGGTCTTCAATATAATCGAATTGATAGTCTTAAAAAAAAAAAACATTACTAAAATTAGTAAACATTGTTTTCCGAGTCAAATATCTTGTCAAAAATTTGAGGTTATGACTTTAAGCTAATTTTATCTTGAAGGAAACATTGTCTTGGACATTCTGTTAAAAAAATTTGTTTGCCTATTTGTTTCAATACAATTTGCGATGGCTTTCAAAATCCTCAATATTCAGTTTAAATTTTTATAGAATTTTTAAATACATTTAAAAAATGTAAAAGCAATATAGGATATTTTTAAAATTAGAGTAGATTTATTTTTTTGGGTTGTATTTAATAATTCTAGGCTATATTATAATTCATTGTTTTGTGTATAAGACAAAAAAACCAGGTTAGTTTTAGTTACCAGAGTATTATAAGACTGAAATATTTTTGAAATTAATTTTCAAAAAAGATGTTGGTTGGTCGTCATTAATAAATGACTTAACATAGCTCCATAAAAAAGTCCAATACTAGGCGTAAAATCAAACAAAGGAGGGTGCTAAGCAGGACCACTCCTGGAAATAGTGTCGTCAAAAAATGTATTGAGAAATAAAATGATGATTAGGCGTGCTGCCTTAGTGACGTACCAAGTTTCGTCGATATTTATCAAAAAATAAGTTAACATGGTTCTATAGCAGCTCCTTCCTCATTTCGAAAGAAATAAAGGCCGATGATGCCAGCTAGATGCTCGTAGAAATGATTTCTAAATCACTTTAGTATTGTCCTAGCGCCATATTCAGGAAAAAAGCTTCATCACTAAACGTAGTTAATTAGACGAAGTGTTCTATGAACATCTATAACAGATTAATTTTCAAAGTGGTGTTCTGGCATTAAACGAATTGAAATTTCAACAAATTTTAACATTTCAAGCTTTTGAAATATTGACAACAACCATTGAAATTTCTCATGCAGCTAAAAATACAGCCATTATATCCAAGGACCACTGAAGCGGCCTTAAAGTTGTATTAAAATAATATTTGTCTACTTGAGTAAAGATGACCTAATTTTCATTGATACGTTAGTTATTTCAAATATTTTGTTGGTCATATTGTTTTCTTATCCTTTTTATTTTGTTATGTAGAGAAAAATAAGATTATTAGTTTAGTATCCAATCCACTGAACTCATGTATTTAACCTCTTTTCAAGATTAAAACCTTAATTTATATTCCTCCTGAAGAAAAATTCCCAAATCCCATTGAGTGCGCTTTAACCCTTCTGTGGTATCAACTTCAATTTTGAGATCCTTAGCAGGCGATTGTGCTAAATTATTCCATTTCCGCCTAAGCTATCGCCTTCCAGAATCATCAATCGATTTGCGGTCTATAGTGTCGAAATATGGTACGGTCGGTGGTGGTGGGTGAATAGAACAAGTGATGATTCTCATAAAATTTTAAAATACCACCGAACCCAAAAGTGTCTGCATCTGCATGTATATCTTCGATTTCGAATCGACCACCCGCTGGAGAGCAACATTCCCATAATGGTTATCCGTGGATTTTGCACAGATATTACAAAGGATTCCTTAAGAGGCTACAGACTATACAATATATCCCCTTATGCCGTAATTGTACGAATATTTTGCACTTCTTCTCCTTTTTGTAGATCTGTTGAAAGGATTATGTGAGCCAAGTGAAAGGCGTGAGGTAATTCCGATTGCGGCTATGAGAGAAATACATACAAAAAATCCTTCTTTTATTTTTCTAAAACGTTCCTTGTTTCTGAAGGATTTCGTTTTTTATCCAGCATGGATCTCTTTTATTTTAAACTTCTACATCGAGTTTAAGCAGCGAGAAAGTTAAAATAACAAAAATCACTCACAATTCCAACCACGTCCTTTTGGCAGTTTTACATATCACGTCTTCGTCATGGATTTCGAGTCACAATGTTGTACGAGTATAGATGCGGAAAGGAACGAATTTGATACACCATCAGCACCTTGATTTTTCTTCGATTCAAAAATTCAAATTGCCAAAAAATGAATTCACAAAGCAACACAGACCATTTGCTATCAAATGAAGCTAAAAAATAAATAGAGTTATTACTAGCTAAGCAATTTTTCTGATGGCTTTACATTTTTTATTACCTCTTGAATCCTTAAGAAGGATAGCGGTATGAGGGTAGGTTTTTTAAAGCAGGGCATTTGGGAATATTGTCGAATTATGATGTACGACTCGTCCTTCTGCAATGTTTTATCTAGACTCTAGAGTCTGATACGAGGAACAGCAGAAGCAGCAGGGTTGATGTGTGATTTATGGTTCACCTCTTTGAACTTTTGACAAGCTTTGTGTTTGTTTTACCGTCAAAAGATGCTGCTCCAGTATATACGTAAAGTTTTGTATTTTTATACAAATTATAATTTACAGACGTTAGGTAGAGCACGCGGAATGCATTTTTAAGTGGACTTATATGCATGCCTGATGCGCATTTTGCTATGAGCTATATGGCAATAAGGATTCTGCTTGCAAAATTTTAATGTTGGGAAAACAGAAGCCACCAGAGCGAAAGAAGTCCTTTTTATATTCTGGCTTCTTGAGTTATTAATCCGCCGTAATGTAATTAGAGAATTAAAAGCCGTATGCATGATGATGATGGCAATTAACCTTAGTTTCTTTTTTCCAGGAACTCTTATGGTACCGCTCTTGATGTGGTTAAGGTGTCACAAGCCCTTTTGGCAAATAAGGAAAGCAATTCGAATTTAAAGAGGTTTTTTGTAACTTTAGAATTTTGAATGCACCAGAGTAGGTCTTAAAGATTTTATTATATTTAAAGCTTAACTTAAAAATGTTTTAAAGCGTTGGAATTAAAAATTATGTAGTTTTACTTTAATATTTCAAAATTGTAACATTTATAGAAAACATTTCGTTTAATCTTTTTTTATTCGATGTTAATCTTCAAAGAAAACTCGATATAAATCCTGTAGTGGACTCTAACTGCTGATTGATAATTTTTGTTCTTAATTTATAATTCACATCATTGGAAGTTAAAAAATATAACACTTTTTCATAGCTTTAAGATCATCAGCTCATTTCTCGTATATTTAAGATGGTCCCCATTTTGACTTTGGGGTCACTGCTTGTGACTTGAGCTTTTTTTTTAACCATTTATGCAACCATTTTCATTGAAAGTTCACGGTATTTTTTATTAACCAAGCTGCATAAACTAACGACTTTGCTTTGGAATAATTGGACGGTTTCAGTAGTCCCTTTTTGTGTACAGAACTATAGCGAGATGTTTTTGACCAAACGGGTTTCAGTAGTTGCTTAAATGTCATTTGTTTGTTTTTTGATAGACAGGTCGGAGTTCTGCAGCAACAACTTATTTATGGATACAACAGATACAGGTCCTAGAACACTTCCTTGTGGTACACCGTCTTCAATTCTCTTGACTTCAGAGTAATTTTGTTCGTACCGTTCAATCCCTCCCTATGCAGTTTACAGTCAAGTTTTCAGTGTCAAAACATATCAAAGGCTTGAGCAACTTTAAGAATATAACTGAACAAACCGAGATTTGGTTTTCATCCGAAATTCGTTGCACTTGGTCTATCGTGGTATGTATATTTTTAAATCATACGCGATTTCATATGTCAAGGTTTTCTGAGAATATGCAAGAAATTTGTCTGCCCGTCTGATCTGGCTACAATCTACAAAACCTAAATATGCCAGAAACTTGAATATAACTCTTATCTCTGGGCTGGTGCTCCAGTAACTTATTTTTGCCTCTGGGACAGTATTCAAAGAAGAGCTTTTTAAATGACTGGTGACATTAACATCATCAACTCGTTTACGTCACTTGAACATCGACGAAGAGTTTCTTGAGTCACCCTTTTTTTACCGTTATTTTAATGGACTATGCTCTAGTGAAATAGCCAGTTGCTCACCCCTCAAACAATTTAACCGTAATAATCGCGCTTCTAGGAATGCCCATCATTTTACCCTTGAGCCCAACTTCGGCCGTACTATTAAGTACAGAGATTAATTTTTTAGCCGTACTACGCGAATATGGAATGCCTTGCCACGCTCTATCTTTCCCTGTCAACCCTTCCTAATGCTCACACTGTTTTTTTGGCATATATTAAAGGTTTAGTGTTCGATAAATATTTAGAAAAAAATCCAAACCAATGGCTATTTCTAGTCTTGTTACATATATTATTTTGCTAAGCCTTTTTAATAGCAGTTTTTCAAAAATTTTTGCAAAGCAACATCTGTTTTGGTGACTTAACTTTGTTTGGTATATAAATGTTTTCTGCAGCTTTCCAATGATTTGTCACATTCATCAAGGAGACCGAGACGAGAGGATATTTTCGTTATAAAGGTTGTGCAGAGTATAAACTACCTGAGGACAGGGGATGAACGGCAATGTCTCGATCTCCTGGTATATTGAAGCTGATGCTGGTTTTAAAAACAAACAAATTAACTTCCAATAAGTTCACCAATTTTTTGTTTAACTAAAGTCTTTTAACCGAGCAAACAGACTATTTTTAATTGAACGACAAAAATTGTCGAAAATTGTCAGCCGGTTTTCTACCAAAAAATTTTCTAAAATTTGAGTAAGAGCAACAAACCGCTATTTTCTCCTAATTGAATGCTATTGAAAGACTTTTGACAGTTACGCCAATAAGTTTGTATTTGTATTTAAATTTACTATTTGCAACAAGATACTGAATCTTTTAGATGCATGCAAATTCATTCTTGATAAACAGAGTTATAAGTAAAAAATGGTAGTATTTAACTCTTAACAAGATGATTAAGGATCTAATTGAACCATATATTTTTCGTATGGCATCTGAGATTGCATCACAACGATTATTTATACTCAACACTTTGTCTATTTAAAATTGTCATAGGTAGGCTTGCATTATTAATTTGTCTTCGAGAACAAGGCATGCTCACTGTTTTTGAAGGACCAAGAAGCAATTTATTCGAAACGGCCCATTCGTGAATGTTAGCTAAATCATTATTTATTTCGTTAACATAGCAACCCAAGTTGGTTTGGTCCCAAAGTTGTAGATAATAACATCATCTGCATACATATGTACAAAAGAATGTTGAACAACATCAGGTTAGTCATTGAACAACAGAGGTCCAAGAACTTAACCCTGAGGAACTCTGCTGTTCATATTATAGAGACTGGATGTTCCGATGTCAGTTTTTATGCTATCAAACCCCTTTGAAAAGTCAAGCAGAACCATTATATCCACGATCCAGAACTTCTCGAAAATCTGTTGAGACCTTCAAAACAGCAGATTCACAGCTATGTTTATCACGAAAGCCTGATTGCCATTTAGTTAAAGGGTTATGAAGTTTCAAGAAAGTTATTATTTGGTCAGCCAAAATTTTATCTGCAACTTTGCTGAACCGACTTCAGCACTTGTGGGTTTAAGGAGCATTTAGATAAGGTTTTGTCCCTAGTTACACCAGTTTCCTTTAAATTTCTTCAAAGCTTCTTGGAATTTAAAGAGAGATATACGATCTTTTACTGCAACGTTCTTTGTTCTTATTATACGATAAAGGATTTCTTTATATCTCCCGAAAAACTGATCCTTTTCAAGAATAAGCATTAAAATTTTGTCGTTACACCAACGACAGTTTTTAGTTTTAATTCTTTTTTGTACAAGTGGTATTGTATAAATCAGTCAGTAAATTATTAAAAAGAGAAACTTTAGTTGAAACATCTATTATATAAAGTATATTATTCCAGTTCTCATTATTATGAACATTATCTTGTATATAAGTCAAATTTACTGTTCTATATGCCCGATAATTAAAGGTTCGAGGACTTCTTGGGTGTTCAACATCAAATTTACTTACTTACTTACTTAAGGTGGCGCTACAGTCCGGGGCGGACCTGGGCCTCAACCAACAACCGTCTCCAGCCAGCTCGGTCCCTAGCTAGCTGTCTCCAGTTTCGCACGCCAAGTTGGTTGAGGTCCTCTCCCACCTGGGTGCGCCACCTCAGTCGCGGTCTTCCTCTACTGCGCCGTCCCTCGGGATTGGATTCGAAGACCTTCCGGGCTGGAGCGTTGATGTCCATCCGCTCTACATGACCTAGCCATCTAAGCCGTTGGACTTTGATTCTGCTAACTAGGTCAGTGTCGCTGTACAGCCCGTACAGCTCGTCGTTATATCTTCTCCTCCATTCTCCATCTATGCGTACGGGACCAAAAATCGCCCGAAGAATTTTTCTCTCGAAGCATCCTAAGACGCTCTCATCTTTCTTTGACAGGGTCCAGGCCTCAGCGCCATAAATGAGAACCGGGATGATGAGTGTCTTATAGATGGTGATTTTACATGCTACCTCAAAGTTATAGCTGTCCATGGTGACGTTTTGTCCAAGACGTCGTCGTTCAGTGTCCTTTTTTGATGACAGCATATACTTGGTCTTGCCCTCATTGACCACTAAACCCATCTTCTTCGCTTCCTTCGCAATGCTCAAAAACGCTCCACTGACATCACGCTTTGATCTTCCAATTATGTCAATATCATCTGCGTATCCGAGTAATTGGATGGATCTTTGGAAGATTGTGCCTCTAGTGTTTACGGTTGAGTTTTGCACAATTCTTTCCAGAACGATGTTGAAGAAGTCGCATGACAGTGCATCGCCTTGTCTAAAACCTTTTTTGACATCAAATGCATCGGTAAGATCTTTTCCGACCTTGATAGAGCAGCGTGCATTCTCCATCGTCATTCTGCACAAACGGATAAGTTTGACAGGGATGCCAAAACTAGACATTGCTCGGTAGAGCTCTTCCCTATAGATGCTGTCATACGCGGCTTTAAAATCGATAAAGAGATGGTGGGTATCGATTTGAAGCTCCTGGGTTTTTTCCAAGATCTGCCGTAGTGTGAATATTTGGTCGATAGTGGACTTTCCTGGTCTGAAGCCACACTGATAAGGACCAATCAGGTTGTTGACGAATGGCTTCAGACGTTCACATAATACGGCAGAGAGGATCTTATACGCAATGTTAAGGAGACTGATGCCTCTGTAGTTGGCGCAGTTTAGAGGGTCTCCTTTCTTATGTATCGGGCACACTATGCTGAGATTCCACTCATCGGGCATGCTTTCTTCCGACCAAATTTTGCAGATGAGTTGGTGCATGCTCCCTACCAAGTCATCGCCTGCTGCTTTGAATAGTTCGGCGGTGATGCCGTCAGCTCCAGCAGCTTTGTTTGACTTAAGTTTAGATATAGCTATCTTCACTTCGTCAAGGTCGGGTAGGCGGAATTGTTGATCTGCGTCGCCGAGGTTGAGTGGTTCTATCTCCCTTACAGCGGAGTTCGGTTCGTCATCGCCGTTATATAATTTGGAGAAGTGATCTTTCCATATTCTCAGCATCGACTGTGGTTCTACTACGATGTTCCCTTGATCGTCTTTACAGGCTTCGGTTCGTGGCTGGTACCCTTGGGAGGTTTTTTTTTTACCTTTTGGTAAAATTTACGAACCTCATTCCTGTTGTGACATCCCTCTATCTCCTCGATCGCGCGCTTCTCATGCTCTCTTTTTTTCCGTCTAAGAAGCCGGTGTTCCTCTCTCCTCTTCTGCTCGTAGAGCTCGCGAGCAGCTCTAGTCCTTTTGTGCAGCGCTGTTTGCGCTGCGTGCGCTTGCCGGCATTCGTCGTCAAACCAGGGGTTTCGCTGTGGTGGCCGTGTGAAACCTAGCACTTCAGAGGCGGCATCTCTGATGGCTGCAAGGCAATGTTGCCACTGGTTTTCAATGCTTAATGCAGGAAGCATAGGACTCCTTAGGAGGTTACTAGAGACTCGATCGGAAAAGGACATGGCAGTCTCTTGCGATTGTAGCCGTGTAACGTCGAATCTTCTCACAGTACCTCCTTGTTTTGGCTTGGATCGGGATATCCGTAGCCGTACCTTGGCTACAACGAGGTAGTGGTCCGAGTCAATGTTGGCCTCTCGGAATGTTCGGATATCCTGGATACTGGAGAAGTGTCGTGCGTCCATCGCAATGTGGTCAATCTGGTTGACGGTTGATTGATCAGGAGATTTCCATGTCCCCTTGGGGATATTAAGATGCGTGAACTGCGTACTAGCTACCAGAACGTCTCGCCCCGCAGCGAAATCGACCAGCCTGAATCCGTTGTCGGAGGTGGTGTCGTGCAGGCTGTATCTCCCGATTATGCCACCAAAGATGTCTTCTCTTCCTAGCTTGGCATTAAAATCTCCTAAGACAATTTTAATGTCATAGCCAGGGCACTGCTCATATGTCTTGTCCAAGAGCTCGAAGAACATATCTTTTGTGTCTTCATCTTTCTCCTCTGTTGGGGCATGCGCGCATATTAGGCTTATGTTGGCGAATTTAGCCTTGATGCGGATTGTCGTGATGCGCTCGCTCACACTGTTGAAACTCAAGACTTTTTGCCTGAGCCTAGTTCCAACAACAAATCCACACCCAAATAGACGCTGTCTTTGTTCTCGGTAGCAGTCGCCGTAGTAGATATCGCAGTCTTCTAGTTTGCGTTTACCCGGTCCATCCCATCGCACTTCTTGGATGGCTGTAATATCTGCCTTGCAGCAGTTTAGGGCTTCCGCTAATTGTTCGGCTGCACGTGGTCTGTTAAGGGACCTAACATTCCACGTACATATCCGAAGTTCGTTGTCCTTATTTCGTTTGCGTGGGTTGTCAACAGTGAATCCGTCCGTATCCGAGGCTTGTTGTTGCTTCGAAACTATGATGTTTTTACGTGGCCAGGAAGTCACCCCGACGGCACAACCCCCAACCTGGAGGGCCAGATCCTTAGTATAACTCCAAGGAAGGGGAGCCGGATGAACCGCTCCTTATAGGCCTGGGCGCCGAATATGTCGAAGAAGCCCTATAAGGTGTTCACTAAGTAGTTCGACCTTACTGGAACTGTAGACGCCACCGTTGATTCTATCTCGAGAATTCGTCCGCTGCCGCCTGGATAAGGAGAGGTGCCTTAGTGGAAACACCTCTCCCCCCCTCTCTCGTTTGCTGCCCCCAACAACTTTCCACTGGGGTTGGAACCCAATCTCCAGTTGAGGTACTAGGCACCCGATGTTCACCGCGGGGAGGTGAGAGTAGGAGTTGATAGACAGAGGTGGGTTTTGAGAAAAACCTGTGGACGCTTGTGTCCTCTTGAATGCACATGTCTACCATTTGAACATCAACATCAAATTTAAATGAACAAAATAAAAAATTCATGAATAAAGTCAGAAGTAGGTTTTATTTGTTCAAAGCGACTGAACTAAATGTATTTCACTGTCTTGATTTCTGAAAGAGTGTATTGAATTTAATTGAGATACATTCGTAATAAATATATGGATCTTATCAACATTTTCTCTAATGTAAACTCTGCCAGATATTGTAAACACAGAATACAAGCTTTTTTTCTTTCGAAGATCATTTGCCTTTCAAAAAAGCTTATGATTTTATTTGGTAAGGCTCTCATATACTCTCACAAATTTATTACTTAAGTTTAAACTTGGAAATTAAGGTTTTAAGCAGATTTTTAGACCAAAAATAACAGAATTTTCTGATAAACAATCGATAAAAAAAAAAATTATCTCAAAAACGGCTCAACAGATTTTTATGAAATGTTCTACATTTTTTTTAATATTAAGTAACTTATTATGTGTACTTTTGTTACAATTTTTGTTGTTTGTACAATTAATTTAAAAAAATTTGTTCCGTCATCTTATAGGCACTATTTTTAAATAGACTCTTTGAAAAGGAGGCAGACAATCCATGATCCTGAAACCCCAAAATCCAGAAAGATACAAATTTTCGGGATTGAGGGCTTTTGGGATTTTGAATTTCCTGGGTTCTGGATTTTCGAGATTCTGAGTTTTTGGAATTTTATATTTTCAGGATTTTGGGCTTTCGGGATTTTTACCTTAACCCTTCTTGGATACATAAAGAAGTTCCTGTATTTTATTTATTTGAAGACAACTTTATTCCAGACATCGAAACATCAAGTAATTATTTGTAAATAATAAGAAACAATTGTTCTTAAACACGGCCATGGAAAGACTTTTAAGACACTTTGATCGCTGCATGCACTTAAAATTAAAATTTTACTAGACTCAGATTCTAAATCAGCATATTCAAGTTAAAAAAAAAAATATTTAAAAACATGTACTTATAAAAATAATGAAGGCAAAATCGTGCTACCCATGAGAAGACCATAAAGCTTATTCTTATCTTGCAAAAAAAAGTTATCTAAAGCGTAAATATCGAAAGAAGAATTCATTCAATAAATCATTAAAGAAATACCTTATCTTGTATTATTTTTATACTTATTTGTATGCTGGTATTATTTACACATATGTATGTATGATTAATTTCGTAAACTGATATAAAATTTATATTATCAATGAAATTTGAAGAAGTAAATTGTGTTGTTAAACCAACAATTAAATCACACTAAAGAGGGTGTTTCTATAGCACCTCAGAAATTACTCTGAGAACCTTTTTCAGATCCTTGTCAAAATACGACCAAACGTTGCGGGAAATGAGAAACCTAAACTATGCTTAAAGAGAGAAGGTCTCGTAAAGATTTGCTGCCATAACAATAATTAACTGTTTCAAATGCAAATCCCAGTATTGAAAGAAACACAAACTATCCTCCAAAATCATTCAATAGTCCCAACGACCGACCGCACTATTTACGCTTTTCACCACCACCGACCTTCATTATCCATATTAACTATCATAGCAGGCGAAAGCGATTCGAACGCAATTGCAACTGCAAATAATCCTCCAAATCGTTTAAATCCTAACGCGATTAGTTTAATTGCCTTTTGTGGCAATTCTGGTGTCGATTTATTTCCATTGGGTAATTACCTGCCCATCCACCCCTTGAGCAATGAATACGCTGTGCTGCTGCTAGTGTGACAACCGGCTCGAGTGTCCTGGCCAACATCGATAGCGCAGTTTGGTCTGATTCCGACCAGAATCGTTCGCTGACGGTCAAATATGGTATTGGTGAATTTTGAATTTGGCAGTGGCGGGCGTTTAGCCGCAAGGCCATATTTCGATTTGCATTAAAACCCTCTGGGCGAACCATCGCGATACTGATGCATATACACCGACCAACCGCACTGCCTGGGAATTAACTGAAATTTATAATCGTGCAATATTGCCTATGCCATTTTGGAGGGCAACATGCAACATGGAACAGGAGAAGAAATCCCATTCGGGATTAAATCAAATCGAAATAAACGATTTTTAATGGGGGTCAGTCTCTGGGACCTGGGTAATGGGTATAGGGTAAACTCGTCTCGTAGTTATATGTATGAATATGGAATGGACAGAGGTCATTAATTATTTCTTCAACGATAAGCTGCTGCTGTGCCGCTAGCTGCTGCCTAGCTGACGCTGATATATCCAAGAGACAAGGAAGCAAAGTCCAGGCATATTACTTTTCGAATATAGTTACCACTTGGGCTATATTTTTTTATTACAATAAAATTTCATACTTTTTAAAGATGAAATATATGTAGATTCATACAAATCTAGAACTTTACAAGGATTATGTCATAAAGATAAATCAGTGCTTTTCCAAGTATTAGGAAGCTTAAAATCAGCCGCTTTCCTGGCTTTTATGAAAAGCATTAAAAACCATTAGAGCCATGCGGAATAAGGAAATTTCTTGGTTTTTAGACTGGAAGAGCAAATGATACAGTCATGTGTAAAGTAGGGCCTAATCAACAAACTTTTTCATATAGATCGGCCCCTAGTTAGATGTCAACTTCAATTAGGATCTCTTTTCACTTGAAGAAACTACTTGATCAGCGGCCGTCCTTTCATATAGGATTGCATTCGAAGTCCTCCCAAAGAACAAAGGACCGAAGCGTTAGTGTTCATAAAACCTACATGACCCACTGTCATCTCTGACGTTGGACTTTAAACTTACTAAGCTAGGTCTAATTTTCTATAGCGGCGGGCCCGTACACCATGGTTACAATTTGTTTTTAAAACAACACAAGGTTCTTTTAACTGATTTTGTCATGGTCAATGCTTCTGAACCGTTTAACAGGACGGAGATGATTTGGATTTTAAACTCCTGAAATCCCAGGTGTTTTTCTTTTCTTTTAAGCTGAAGAAAGAGTTCCGAACAGAGTTCGAAAATATCAAGCATGCTCTGAACATCCTCTAAACAAAGTGTGTTACAAGCACTCAGGATTATGTTTTAAACAATTAATTGTCATTATTTGACACTTATGTCAGTAGACCTGTCATTTTCTTTTTTAGAAACAAGAAATAAAATTCAAAACTTACATTGAAGTAAAAACTATTTATAATAAGACAATCAATATAAATTTATACATATATAATTTTTGAAGGAAGAAAGCATGAAGATTTTGATGATTGTGTTCAGCATTCAACTCAGCCTACTCAGTTGATTTCTTCTGAGCTCGTGGACAGTATTCTGAACAGTTTGAGAAATCGTTCAGAACAAAAACGGACACTCAAAATTGGAGCTCTGAACATTCAGAAGTAAAAAGACAGACAATTCTTAGTTTGACAGTTCAGCACTAAACTAATCATGTAATCGATTTCTATGAATAGCTCTTTCATAAGTTATTAATTCGAAACAAAACCGTGACCCTTAAAGCGTTCCATTTTATTTAAATTCCTATCCGTCAGTTTTAGTTTTAATGATCAACTCTTAACTTAAGTACTTGTCGTAGGCATTTTCTTGATGGTAGCATGCACTGCTGCCTCTCGCTCAATGCTCACAACGCAACGGCTTCATTGAGGCCGAGCTGAGTTCAGTAAATTTTAATATTTTCAGTATGTGCAGGTTATTGGACAGACTTTCGAAAGAAATAATTAATGTCTCTTGTTGCCGTCAGAGAGGAATGTACTCTTTCGTGAATGTAATCGTTATAAATCTTTTATTGAAATAAACTAAAAGATTGCATTTATTGAACATAACTACTGATTGGAACTTTCTATTTTGCAATCATTTAAAATTAAAACGATTCCAATCATTTGAATTGAATTCAACTAAAAGATTGCATCCATTCAATCCAACTATTGATTGGAACTTTTAATTTTGCAAACATTTGAAATTTAAAACGATTCCAACCATTTGGGTTGAATAGAATATTGGATTCAACTGAAAGATTGTTTTCATTGAACTCAACTACTGATTGAAACTTTTGATTTTGCAATCATTTGAAATTAAAACGATTGCAATCATTTGAATGCAATCATTTTGACATTTCAGACTTTATACATTCCTTCAATTGACTTAAAGTCATTTCGTTCAATTGAAGTCTTTATATTGAATAGAAGTCCTGATTTCTAGGTGGAGTGAATGAATGCATTCATCATATAGAAGTCATAAAAGATTGCATTCTCAAAAAATTACATTCTTTTACAAGCCTGTCGAGGGAACTCTGCATTATTCTTTCATGGACGATATTAAAAAAATCACGTGACATCGCATCTACTTGTATAGATGCTTTATTCACATAAAAATCTTCGGTAAAGTTGTTTCCATTTCCAAAATTTATCGAGCACTGCCAAAGTTTCATAATTGTTCAGCAATTGGCAACCACGTTTCTGGAAATGTAACAATCTATATAGAGAATCCCTCAAGTCCTCCTAATGAGAATATCCATTAAGGAGTAAAATATTACACATGTGTTGCTTAACTTAATTAATCTTAACAACAAACGAAAAATGTGTATAGAAAACTTGCAGAAAAAATGATGCTGCGTGATGAAAAAACATTTCTCTATAATTTTGTTTATTTATATACCTTCACCATATTTTGTTTTTAGAAAGAAAGGTGCCTCAACTTAATAGAGACATCAAATGTAATCTTTAACGCTTAACTTCAACTATATTTACACAGATCCTTTGGAGGAGGTTAATAGAAACAAATGTCAGAGCTTTGTTCTTTATTTCCCACCGAACTCAGAACAAACGCAACGCCTGAATTGATTTATTTCCCGATTATCCTTGGCATGGGGTACAAAAGGATATGAAGATATCGAGTTTGATAAGTCCAAGGAATTTATTTTGATTACCCGGTGACATTCATTTCTATTTTCTGATTTTTTCTTTGTTTGTTCTTTATCTCTGGCACTAGTCCGGCAGGACATAATCCTTACAAATGACCACATTCCAGGATCAGGATGATGGCTCTTTTATATACATGAGGTACAGGAAAATGAAAAGGACGAAGAGGAAAATCATGAACCTTTGCGTTCTTTAGAAAACCACATCTAACCTCAGTGTATGGGGAAAATAACTTTTTAACTATTTCTAGAGTTTGTGGTTAACCTTTTCCCCAAAAAATATTTTAGTAAAGTAAAACAAAATGCATCACAAAAAAATATCTAAACAAACAAATTTTCCTACCTTTAAATTTATCTTCCTTGATGTCGAATGGATATGGATATACAGAACTTTTGGGAGTCCTCCCCATGCATTGGCAACATCCATAAATCCTTTTGCTAATTCGTATCTATTTTGAGAGGATTGAGAATTTTGTGGCACGCAACCTTTTAATTGGGCTTTTGTGAGGCAGTGACGATGTCGTGTGCCACTTTGTTCATCGGTTTGTCGTCCTCGTCTGTCTCCCTGTTCTTGGTTATTTTATATTTCGAGTTGTGAACTGTCTCTTGTTCCGTGTCGCCCCTCCTGGATGAGAGAGAATAAATAGATACAATGACTTTGCGACATAGCGAGGCATATAAATTTTAATCTGGAACACTTTTGTGGAAGGAGTTCTGAGTTACCCTGTTTGCCATAGTTTATTGCAGCGTTGCCACTTTGAGTAAAATTGGTACATGAATTATTTTTAATAAAAACAATACATTTAACTTGCGCAGTATTTGAAAACAATTTTTAAATGCAGAGAATGAAAGTTGTTTTCTTTTCTTTTTTTATAGCTCTGAAAAGGAAGCAATGTTTTAGCAAAATTTTAAACGTTTCCGTAGCGCACTTAGTGAAAGCTCTCAAAAGGGAAAATTGCCCGATTTTGTAGCATTCTTTATTGATCCGCTCGTATTAGTTTTAGAGTGATGCAGTATAGCCTGTAGCCTTCCTCAAAAAATGGTAACACTGAAAGAATTTTTCAGATCGGACCAGTAGTTCCTGAGTTAAGCGCGTTCAAACAAACAAACTCTCTAGCTTCATAATGTCATGATATATATCTATTTTTTAATAAATTCGGCTGTATGGTGGAAAAATTTATTAATTACAAAAATGTTAAGCCGGTTCGACATTCTCAACTATCAAAGCGCATACAACCACCATCGCTGTGCTAGAAGCTGACCGGAAAGTTAAAATTTTACATATTTATATAAATAACTCTGCGGTACACTAATTTTAAAGAGGCCGGTAACGCTGCACCATCCATTCACCTTTTAGAAGATCTTCGGTTCTTATGAATGAAGCTGTTGGAGGTAATTTGGTGCAGCGTTCTGGAAATGCAAAGATAAAGGGTTGATATAAATTATATAGCTTTTCTTTTCTCTTTTGCGCCGTATTATGGTGCTGTTAAAAGGGTAAAATATATGGGACATTTAGAGGATGGCGTAAATTGGATTTGAAAGAACGAGATTATTTAGGCAGGTATTTTGACTGAGAAAAGAGCATTTAAACAAAATAAAAGTATACAATGTACCTACACAATTGATTTGCTATACAAATTTAAATTGGAGGCTAGGACAGATATTGGCTTTTAACACAGCTCTATATATCTTACCTGTTATAAGTTTTATTGTCAAAACAAGACTCTCGATAAAACATATTCTTATTACATTTAAGGCTCTGGGATAAACATGAACCTTTATTCTTTTTTAACCTCAGAAGGAAATCTGGACTTTCGGAAGTTGCGCGAGAAATTTCTCCGCTTTATTGACAATAACTGATGTCAAACAAATTTAAAGAAATTGGTAGTTTCAAATTAGACTACGCCATGCCGGTAATTATAATGCCAGAAGATTATTTTTCAAATCAAGTAATTTTTATGTAAATTAAAAAAAATCATCTTTGTTTTATTAAATTTCAAAGTTCTATACTTCTAAAAAAACACCCTATATTTTTGATTTTGGTCCTTTTGCATTCCAATCAAAAATTAATTTCCTGGAAGCACTTAGTATAATCTCACCACCTTTTGGTATAATTTTTTTTATAGGTGATAAGATATTTTTAGTTGTTTTTGATTAAAAACAAAAGTATGCAGAAAACAAGGTGACGCAAAATTTATCATATATTTTTTTTACAAAATTAAATTTCGCGTTAAGTTAAGTCGAAAAGATGTTATCTGTTCAGTAACAGACGCCAGCGTTGATAACATTTGAGACTGTTTTATAGCATCTTCTACGACTTTCCGCAAGTATTCTGGTGATAGCTGTTTGCATTATTGT
Organism: Eupeodes corollae; assembly: GCF_945859685.1. Taxonomy (NCBI): domain Eukaryota; kingdom Metazoa; phylum Arthropoda; class Insecta; order Diptera; family Syrphidae; genus Eupeodes; species Eupeodes corollae. Next base: position 679,865 of record NC_079148.1, on the reverse strand, counting down.
CGAACTTCGACAACAAAACGTCATTTACCAAGGCCCTGTATTGTTCTACAGGTAAAAATTAAAGGTTCTATTACTCCACCTGCGTAACGTCTATTCGTGCATGACGCTCGATTATTTAGTGACTCAGAAACGAAGCTAAATTAAAATGCATCTTGTCGTTTATGATGACTTTCCACTTAAAATCATCCTTTTCGTTGTTAGCACAATTGTTTGGAGATCATGCAATGATGTAAAGCACTCCATTACTTGTCTTTTTGAATTCTGAAGCTGTGTTCACAATTGTTAAATATAATTTACGCAAGACGTCATTTGAAATAAATTTAATATCTTCAGATAGAGTCTTTAATTTTGCGCCACCTTGTGATTAAATTTTGTCGCAAAGTTGTGAGTTCTTGGTTAAAATAAAAATATATTCTTGAAATATTACATGGAGGGCTCTGACAGAGAGATCAGTTTTCGAGGCTCCATAGTATAGGTGGTTCTCATGCAAACAAAATTACCTTGAGTTTCTCTAAAGTAATTCTATCTGGGAGCAAAAAATAGTGTTTAACAACAAAATATATATTTACGATTTTCCTAACCTTGATATACTTCTTAAAATTATAATCACTACCCGTGTTTTGTTGGAAAATCTATCAATAGTATAGTAGGATTTTACACAAATAACAAAACAATATCCGTAGTATGAATACTACCGATAAAAGTTAAAGTAGAATCTTACTACGGATGGGTTTTTTACATTTATACGAGTCTCGAATGGTTCTTATGTGATTTCGTTTTCAAATGTTGGCAGTGTTCGTTGAGTAGTTGGTGCATTTGGAATCATGTGTTTTCTATTGGCGAAAAAAATCAATCTGCTACTGTTGATATTACTCAGTTTTGTTAATGAAAATGGACTTACTGGGCTTATTTTACAAGAAAAGAAAAGATATTTAAGTTTTGCTATGTTTTCACTATAATAATAATTAGGTTTGACAACACTTTCTTAAATTCAAATGGTGTTTGATGCTTCTTATGAAGTGCAAGTGAGATGGTTTGAATTTTGAATCGACTCCGATCCCCGACCGGAATCGAATTAAATCAAGCTCATTTCAACTCGATTCAATTATATAAAGAAATTGAGATGAGCTTCAAGCTCGCTTTAATAATACGCTTTAATAAATAATACAAACAATTGTTGCGATTGTTAAATGAAATATTTTTGAATAATCTCAGTTCCCAGATGTTTTCTTACCATTTCTTCTCGAAAATTGTCCATTTTATTAGTTTTAGTCAGTTTTTTTTCTAAGTTAATCTTAACATTTGATTTTCACAAAACTTTCTTCTATTTATTTTTTGTATTATTATTCTGACAGATTTTTAAATAAAAAAATCTGGCTACTATCGATGCGTTTTCTTGGGAATTTTTTGCTATACTATTTATAGAATGTCAAAAAAACACTGATATTGTCAAGATATCCTTATGCATTATTGCAAAGGCTCAGGTTCCGTACCAGGTGTTTTTGTATGCAAACTTTTCATCAGTATTTTGATGACAAAAATAAACACACAGCATTGAAAGTTAAACGGAACAAGTGAACAAGTTTCTAATTTACGTTTTCAAGTAACTTAAATACCAACTTGGCAGCACCAAAATATTTATTATAGGTAAGTTCCTTTTTTACAGATCTGCTGCCACCTTGAGGTTTGAGACAGATTCAGTGATCTTAATAAGTCCCACACCGAAAAGTTGTCTATCAATCGTCGCACCAACACCAAGTCTAATTTTTCTGTCGAACAGCAAAATAGTTTTACGTTATAAAATTCGTTTCAGCGTTTTGAACAATGTATCATATTCTCTTCTGTGGAATTTGCTTTGATATTTTTGGGCCCAGTTATAGTGATCATGAAAATTAGAAAAAAATATTTGAGTGGATAATAAGGTTGAGATTCCATATACAGTAAAGTGAGGAATTGCCAAAGATTAGTCAAGTTTTTTTATTTGAAAGTTGATAAAACTGAACATTTGCTAGAATAATTAAAAGAATTTCAGACCATAACTAATTTTAAAACCTAAAACTTAATAAAATGGAAAATTTTAAAGAGGGTATGTTAAGAAAATGCATGTTTTCCATTTTGTAAATTGAAGCTGATTAAAATTATAACTGAAGGAAAGGGGTTTGTTCGTAGAGTATGGCTTGACTGAAGGTGTAGAAAGATGGCGCAAAGAAAACTTAGCCAAGTCAGCTTACAAAAACAAATCAATATTTTAGTTTTACAACATATAACATATAAAAAAGATTTACAAAAAAAATTGAATAAATGCATTTTTGTAACGTTAGCGTACCAAAGCTGCTGTTACCAGAGGTAACTATAATTAGACAACTAAGAGACCTAATCTTACTGTTTCAAAAACGCGTTGGTTAAGTAGAGATTACAAAGCATTCAGAAAAACACGAAATTGCAAAAAATACTGCAAACAGTAAAATTGAATAAGCTCTTGCTCAAAAAGTACTAAATAAGTCCGGTACGACTTTTTGAGTTTAATTTTAGGCTTGCAGAAGAGAACTTAGCTGTCAAAAAAGAGGCCGAGAGTGACCGACTTCACGTTTGTTTCGTGTGATATCAAAGAGATAGATAGCAAGTTCTAAAACTATTGACAGTGAACTGTTCAGTTCCCCAGTGTGTTTAGTAATTAAATCGGAGAGCTCTGATCAGAATCTGCTCAGAGTTTAATAATCAACCTTAAATTGGGATATGTTTCAAAATTGTAGCGTGCGGTCAGAGTAGTTTAAATTCTAAAAGTAATCCAGTCATACTAATTCTAAAGACTATTGACAAATACGTCTAAAATAATTTATTCTTTAAACCTTAGATAGGTCTTTGAACATAGCAGTCTCAGATTTGAAGCCTTGTTCTTACACAAAGCCAAAAACATTGAAACTGCCTTACCTTGCGTTGTGAGAACAATACAAAATAAAACATTTCGGTAAGTAGTATACACTAGCCTCACTATAGGATCTGCACCTGGACAAAAAGATGTGGCTTATCGATTATCCCCCTTAAAAAAACTTAGTACTTTTGGAACTGCATAAATAGAACAAGTCGTATTTTTTTCAGAATCTTTTTTCCAAATGGAAGTGCTGCATAATTTTGAAAACTTTTCATGGTAAAAAGAGGTTCAACTAAGACCAAGCATACATAACTTGAAAAAAAAGTTTTGTTTTAAATTAAGGATCCAATATTTACCCCTAATTTGATTCCCATGAATCAATGGGTTATATGAGATAAGCTCAAAATACTTTACTTGGCGAACTTATTCTAAACTATGCATATAAAATAAGTGCTATATCCCAAATTCCGTTAGTGTGTCCGAATCTAAACTTTAGTAAAGAACCAACATATCTGAATTCTGAAGAAATAACGTGTTTAATTTATTTGAAAATGGTCAAAATAATAAATTTTGTGTTTTTGTTCATTGTTTCAACAATTTATTTGAATGTTGCAACAGGTAAGTAAGATAAGATAAGATAATGAAGACTCAATTCATAAGTGCGGTACGCAAAAAACCATGAGGTCAAAAACCCTGTTATACGAAATTAAGTTCCTTTTTGTTTTCAATTTTGTTTTACTGTTTAAAGGAGGACATTTTAAATTTTACTAATTATTATGTTTGAAGCTACACTTTTTCAAAATAAATCAATTTGTTTTTTTTTCAAGGCTATAAATGGGAAACAGTGAAAGAAGAAGTTGGAATTCCGAATAACACCATTGAACTCGGTTTTACATCCTATGTTGGACGTGTTGTCCAATATAATTCGATTCTACCCGCCGAAGTGTTTAATAGCTCGTATGCCGTTGCATTTGATTTCAAGACAAAAACTGAATTCAACACTAAGCAATTTGAAGTTTTAACATATTCAGACAAAGAAATATGTCAATGGAAATATTTGGACAATCTGCGCGATGTTCCAGAGAATGTAGTTCGTGTGGGAAGATCTTGGGACCGTGAACCGATTTATTTAGGAGCTGCTTACTATTATGTTGAGGAAAAACACATTGCATCAATACTTTTGACATCAAACAAGTTTATATCTAAAGCCTATACACGCCATTATGCTCTATTTTGTGATGATAATCCATCCTGGATTGATGCAACTTATCCAAAAATTCCATCTAATACAGTCCGTTTAAGTGAACATAATATCGTTGCTCGATTAGAGGGACCATATTCCTTAATTCCGGCCATTTATAATAACATCACCAGAGACTGTTCATCAGTTTTTAAGAGAATTGAAATTAATTCGTTGTCTTGTCAGGTTTTAACAACGAATTCAAGTGAATACAGCTGGAAAGCACCTGGAAAATTTGAACGCATCCCTGAGAATGCTGTAGCTCAAGGTCGTGACGAAAATAATGAGTTGGTGTACATTAGCAGGGACCACTTTCAAAATTTTGCTCCTATTACCTTTTCAAAAGTCACATTTGCTAAATATACGTATGAAGTTCTAGTAAAGAATGAGGTTTAAAACCTAACGCTATGATAGTTTAATTGAGGAACTTAAACAAAATTTGAAATCTTCTGGAAATAAACGACTTGTGTTACAATTTTAGTTGTCTTATGATTTCTTATAAGAGAAGTTAAAGAGTTGGGTTACGCTTTCCAAATTGTTGATGTAGGGCTAAAAAATCTGTATAATTGAGAGCACGGCCACAATTGAGCTCGAGGGTAAACTAATCGGCATTCCTAGAATTTCAAAGAAAGGGTTTTTCAATTCAGGCAGGTAGATGTTGAAATTGAATAAAAACAGTTGTGTGTGAGGATTAACAAAATTATTTTTTTATTTGAATGGCGCATGTATGCCACGACTTCTTAGGGTGCCACAAATTCGATTGGTCCAATTTTCGTTGACTCTTCCGCATAGATAGGGCTGAATTTGGGTGATTGTGGTTTATTTGCATAGACCTGTGACTTCAAGAAACCCCACAGGAAAAAGTCTAGCGGGTGGCCAATTCACATAACCCTTACCCTTAAATCGTTCATGCGAGATGTCAATCGTGGCGTTTGCTGTAAGGCACGTACCACCGCGCCGCCGTCGCGTCGCCGTCCTGCTGCAACCACATGTCGTCTATGTCCATATGATTCAATGTGGGCAGTATGATATTAGTTATCATCGTTCTGTAGCGCTCGCTGTTGACCGTGACCGCCTCACTAACGTCGTTTTCAAAAAAGTACGGACCAACTACGCCACCGTCCCAAAATCCACAACAAACGGTAACTGTTTGGGGATGCATTATCACGTAGTTGAACCTCGTGTGGGTTGGTGTCGTTCCTAAAAAATGCGCTTCGTTACTTAAAAAATTATTTTTGGGCCAAATTTGGGGCCCTCTTCCAAGGCCCAAGTCCCGACACAAAATTCTACGAGTATGCGAAAGGCTGAATTCTAGTGTACGGCGAGGAATAGACTACCTCGGGTTCTGCTGTACACTTTTACAGATAGCGCTGATATTCTCGCCTGATCTAGCGTCCGTTGAACGTACGGGTGTTGGCTGATTGTTTACTGAACTGGTCGTCTCAAATTTGGCCACCAAAAGTTGAAGAGTCGACTGTAAAAGGCGCATTGCACGTTTGCGTGAACACTCATTTTTTTTAACAAAGTTTTATCATTTGAACGTGCTGTTCAATCGTGTAACTTACCAAGATGATTTGGCATAAACAATTGAATAATAAAAAAAAGATTTGACAGATGTCACCAAAATAAAATGGCAGCCATTGGGTGCCAAAATCTATCTGCGCCAATTGCAAAACCCTTTATAGCGGTGGGATTATTTGAAAGCAAAAATGAAACTGAAATATTGATAATGCCACGATACATCAAATGATGTAAAGGACTCGGTTGTAGTTCTAACGCCTATAGTGTTTTGTTATTCTGTCTAAAACACTCAAGTTTGTTAGAAGGACAACTAACCAATAATGACAGTTTTGGACGAATGAAAGCTTTTGTAAATTACAGCCAGATCAGTAGGGATAAAATATCTGTTGCTCGTTAGAAAAATCTTAAACGCTTAGACCGTGTCAAATATGTCTCCTAATGGTTGGGTCGAAAACCATTTCGTATCAGCTTTTTGTGATTTCTGTAGGTTTTCAAGTCAAATAATTATTTTTAAAAGTCCTTTCTGCATTATTATGTATATAACAACAAAATTTTTGCGAACGTACGTACACAGTTACACACAGATGAACTGACATCTATCTAAAAAATCTTTTATTTAGACTCTAGAAATGTCAAATTTTCAATTCGGGTAATTGAAGTTAAACAACAAGAAGAGTTGAAGGTTACCAGTCATCAGTGAAACAGTTCAAGAAATCACTTATGAATAAAAGAAAGAGAGCCCAAGAAAACGGGGAAGGCCATCAGTATTTGTTAAAACGATAAAAAGAACATAAAATTATTCGGAGAAGCTGTTGGGCTCGATGATATTCATCCTACTTTTTTGTGTATGATATTGCCAGTTGTTTTGCCCTATATAACTTTTGCTTTCAATACTATTTTGACGTCCTCGATATACCCTGAGTCATGGAAAGTTGTTAAAATCAGTCCACTTCCCAAGAACGCTAAAAGAGATGAATTTAGACATATTTCGGTATTGCCTTTTTTGTCGAAAGTTTTGAAAGGATCCTTCAAAAGCAAATTAACGTCTTTCTATCTACACAGCATTAGATAAGTGCGATGTTACGTTTCTAGGTTTGTTGAATTTCTCGAAGGCTTTCGATTCCGTTAATCATGTCAATCTATGTAGAACGCAAAATTAAAATCTAACTGATAGGAAGCAAGCAATGCAAGTTGGTGACACAGTGTGAAAGTTTTTGGCGAATGTCACTGGTGTACCACATGGTTCCATACTGGGTCCTCTCTTGTTTTCTGCTTATGTAAATGAACTTTCATCTTCATTAGTTAACTGCAGTTCCCACTTGTATGACGTTCAGTTTCACTTCAGCTGTCCACTTGGTCTTACCGAACATGGAGCTTTCTGCGTCAATGAAGACTTGAAGAGAGTGGCAAATTGTTATTTGTCAAACGGACTTTTGTTGAACCCTAAATATCTAAATGTCTTGTAATTAATATAAAATCTCTTGACCTTTCTTATTTTCCACCGATTGTTCTGAGTACTGCTCGAATCGAATATGTAGTTACAGCAAAAAATCTTGGTGTGATTTTTAATCCTTTTTTGACTTGGGATGATCATATAAATGGACTCGTTGATAAGGTTTCCGAAGTACTTCGTACGTTATGGGTTACACAATCTTTCACTACATTAAAAAACGCGTTTGTTTTTTGCAAGGACCTTGGTTTATGGTTGTGAAATCTATTGTAACTGCAGTTTCACGAGCAGGCGAAAACTTAATGTAGCTTTCAACTCTATCGTTCGTTATGTTTTTGGATTACATAGATACCCTTACTAGACATGCCTTTTTGAAAAATATATAGAACTTCGCAGTTTGATTTTGCTTTCCGACATACTTATCGAACACTAAACACAATATTATTTTGACAGAGTAAGGAGGGCGACCTCAAACAGATCTCACCAGCTAATTATCCCTCCTTACTCATATTTAACATCGGAACGTCAATTTTTTGTAAATTCGGTTAAGTTTTGGAACACTTTTTTTTTGTATCTTTTGATAGTCTTAATAATTGAAGTAATTTTTTTTAAATCATTATCTCGGGTCAGCCTTTTTGTAAAATAAGCTTACAGCCATAACGATATTTAAAGTAAATCAATTATAAATAAGTTTGAATATTCGACATAGGATCACGAAAGACAATTCTAATGAACGACTTTAATTTTGAAAAAAACCTTAAACCCGGATAATTGCCTCTAATCAAAAATTCTTCGAATCGTATAAAATTGGAATTCTTGCCGCTCTGGGTAAAATTCGAAGATTTGAAGAAAAACAACCTTTTTGATCTAAGAGTATTTAGCAATACCCACTTTACCCTGAATTGAAGGCAGTCGTCTATTTACAAGCAATAAGACGTTGTATTTCAGAAATACTATGCCTATGCTCGTAACAAGCGTATAACAGCAAAATTAATGTCATATGATTAATGAACTACGATTAATATGGTGTTATAGTCATTATGCAAAAATCTAAATGTCGCATCCCTTAGAGTGTAATAATACAACAAATACCTATCAACCCCCATATTGGCGATATTGATAGAAGAATAGATACTTGGTGGCTTATGCCGAAGGATATCAAACGTGCTCCTTGGGAGGGGTGAAAATGATAAATTGTTCACCATTAGAGTGCGGCCTCGGCCCACAAAAAACGAAGAAGATACCAATCTTCTTCAATCCTCAAAAAGTTAATTGAACAAAGAGAACGATCTGCTGGAAAGTGTATAAGGGATTTGCCAAAGTCCTTAATTTCTTCTGAGTCTGTTTTACTATATAGAGTCATGCTGAAAAGGTAATAACCAAGAAATCGATTGTTTATTGTTAGAAAATTCTAAAACAATTTGTAACTTCTTAGTATTCAGTTTTGAAACTTGACATCGCCTTTAAAAAACTGTAAGGGTTCTCTAGTTCCACTTAATGCATGTTTACTAAGTTAGGTTGGGTTATAAAGGCTGTCCAAGATGGAAACGGACACACTTAGGCCTGTTTCATTAAACTGTTTCATTTAAATGGGTCATTGCCCATTGTGATACCACATGAATCTTGAGGCTTCCTCCTAAGCTCAATGGAACCAGCTTGAGTCCCTTACGAAACGTGAGAGGATGATTATACTGATATGATTTAGATCGTTAGCATGTTTACTAAGAAACAGCAAAATTTTTGTGACAAAATTTTTCCAGGTGAGACTAAGTCGAAAGAATATCATAAGACGCATTTTTTAAGGCGATATTTCGTATTTTGTTAACTAATTTTTTTTTCGAGTAACTTAAAACACCTAAAGAAATTTTGAATGTTTTAAACTTAGCTTTTGAATTTATCTTCTAAATCTTGTTACTAGTGTTTTTGTCACTTTTATTGGGCTTTTTTTATACTACTGTCAGGTCTTTTGTGATCTCTAATTAGAAAAACTGTCAAAAACGTCTTAGAATCGTTTAAAATTACAATTTCGTGTGAGAATACTGACAGAAACGTCATTTTCAAATCATCTGAGCAGACATTTTTCTATGGAAATGTATTTGGATATTTTCAGAGCACTGATGATTGGTCTGATAACATTTTAAGATCGACTTATAGTTTATACTTATCTTTAGTACAGTAGTCTCTGAATAGATATAGATAGTCAAATAAAAGATTAGGACACTGCGTTCTATTTCGATTCAGTATAGGGTGTTTTTTTTTTCAAACATACTTGAGAAGTTTCGATGGTTGTTGACTTGTTGGTTTGACAGTTAAGTATGTCAAACTGGGTGGGCAGTTTGTTTATAGTGAAATTTGTTAATTCAACATGAATCATTTAAAGTCAGAACAACGCTTTCAAATTGTGGAAACTTACTTTGAAAATAATAAACTTGTTAGCGAATTTCGTGGAGCACTTCATCCATTTTACAATGTTTTAGTGACGAATTTTATTTTGCAGTAAATGACCAAATTCCAAATCAGATAGAAACCAACTAGATGTGGTAACAAGAATAAGGCACAACTTATCCCTTAGTCCCTCCTTTAATGAAACTTTAATGCTACTTGATAACTTTTCATGGGGCTATGTTGTTTGTTGACTTAACATTATCCCTCATAACCAGCAACTCCTGAAGCATTTAAAGCCAGTATTCGATTGGACTGATCGTATAAACCATAGACAAACCATATTCGTATTTTCCTATCGAAAATGTTTAAAAATGCAAACATTGGAACTCATTCGGTCGTGTCCTTGGTACAATAATGTACCTACAGGAATGGTTTATACCTTCCTGGAATCCTTGAAGTGTGAGTAGGAACTTTGCGTTCACACTTTTTAGTAAAAAACAAAACAACTTAAAAAAGCACCTCCGAGTGAGTTCCAATGTTCGTATTTTCCTATCGAAAATGTTTAAAAATGCAAACATTGGAACTCATTCGGTCGTGTCCTTGGTACAATAATGTACCTACAGGAATGGTTTATACCTTCCTGGAATCCTTGAAGTGTGAGTAGGAACTTTGCGTTCACACTTTTTAGTAAAAAACAAAACAACTTAAAAAAGCACCTCCGAGTGAGTTCCAATGTTCGTATTTTCCTATCGAAAATGTTTAAAAATGCAAACATTGGAACTCATTCGGTCGTGTCCTTGGTACAATAATGTACCTACAGGAATGGTTTATACCTTCCTGGAATCGTTAAAGTGTGAGTAAGAACAATGCATTCACACTTTTTTGTAAAAATCTAAAAAACTTTTAAGAACATGACCAAATGAGTTCCAATGTTCGTATTTTGCGGCATTTTAGTAAACAAAACAATTCGTCGTAGAAGTCAAATTCTCACCACAGCTATTTTAATAAAAAAAAAACATCTGTCAAAACAAGTAAATACACCGCATCGAATTGTTGTTGCATTTCAAATTTCAAAATGGACGTCATGACAAATTACAAATACAACAATGTAAACAAATGGGTGTTGGAGGGTAAAACGTACGAAAGATTCCGGTCTTTATATGGTTTGTCTATGGTATAAACTATGTAATTCACAGCCCCGACGGACATAATACATCGGTAATCATATTTAAAAAATAAATGCCATAAAATCATCTTCCATGTTATTAAACCGTAACTTAAAAATATTTGCCAAACGTTTCCTTCAACAAATCAATTGTGGTACATGTAACATGTTGCCCCCCACCCAATTTGTTCTGTTGATACCACACCTTCTGCGAATCATGCTCATCAACTGATGAGCGGAAAAGTTAGTAATGATGGTCTTATAGACTGTAACGTTTTGGCGAGCATCGTTTTAAGAAAAGTTTGGATCAATTATTCCACCAACCCGCAGAGCATACTAAACAGTCAGTTTAACTAAGTTAAAAAAAATCCGAATTAAATTTAAAATCAATTACTTCACAGCTCACAAAGTTGCTGGATTTTAAAAAAGTACTCCCAACGTTATAACTATTTAAAGCTGTCAAGCTTTAAAAACTGCCAATAAAATAAAAATGAACAAACTCAGACGATAACTTTTCGCTTCGTTAAAAAAAAATACTCGTAACTCAGTTATTGCTTTGGAAACTAAACGGATTAGGTTCAATTCCCAAACTATCTGACTGGAATATCAATTAGAAGGTTTTAAATTAAACGTTTAATCTCTTGTCAATTGAAAATAATATATGTAAGTAGGCAATAATTTTAGTTTCGGAAATTGACCAAGAACGAAACAAGATACACCTGAAAAATCTTCTGGATAACACTGACCAATTCGAAATGCCAAAATATTGATTTGGGGAACTGAACCAATTTATGTTCTTGAGGTGCAGTTGACTTGAAGAAATGCATCCACATATGGAGCAGGGCATATCTGTTCGGCACTATATTTTTTTGAATCTGGGACGTTCAGAAGGACTTTGCATCAGCAATGAGTCTAAATATGGTGCCCCGAACTTAGCCAAAATATCGAAATAACTCATTTTAATGTCGAAATTAAATATAATATTATTTTGCTTATTACTTGCGACATGTAGGAACTATATGGCAAGTTTTGCATTTGTGCACAATTTCGAACTCGAGATTTTAATCAAACGTGATATTACGATGTTAGAGAAGTAAAAAAAAAGTGAGTGCCGCGAGAACAATTAAATCCAAAACGCACAAGAGCCTGACTTTAAACAAAACATCAATAGCAATTTCTTATACCTGTTCGTATGCTTGTTTCTTTTTAAACTTTAAGGAAAAAAAAATAAAATGAACGTAATAACTCCATGTTTGCGCTGAAAACTTGTAATAAAAAAGAAATGTGACTGTATTGTAGTAAGCTTCTTCTACCCACCCATAACATTCCTTCATTATCATCATAAACATGTCTTTACCTATCTATCTGCATAAAGTTGAGAACGCCAATGAACTATTCTTTATTCGTCTTAGACACCCTACTTAACTACCCAACCAATAGGCGATCGCTTTACAATGTTACCATACATGTTCTGACTCTTTCTTATCTTCAGATAATTTATTTCCCATCCTGCTTCTTCTAATATGAACTTAAAATAAAGGAAAAAGCTTTGAAGGAACTAGTTGAATACACAAACAGTTGTTTTCGTTAAGTATGCTTACAAATATTTTTCATTCCCGGGATGAGTTGTGTCTTGGAAGGAAACTAGCTTGCCGACACAAAATGGTGTGTATTCGATAAGTTCATTCAAAGACACAAACCATTTTAATTAACATAATATTTTCCGAGTATTTCCTGTTTTTATTATAATAAGAAGTTGTGATGACATGTCTTTGATTTGCGTCCGCTTCTAATGTCGTGATAAATTTAGACATTCGATGACAACAAGTTATCGCCTTTCCATCTAATAGAACAACACTTTTCAGTGATTCTCATTCCATATTTTTCCATTCGATTAAATTATCGACTCTCAAATTAACCGAAACCCCAATGATGCCATAAAATAACGTACTCGTATGTTCCAGATTCCAAAGTTTCTCGATGAATTTTTTTAAGGCAATAGTTACAGAACATGGGTACAGGGCATTGGTATTTCAAAACACTTGACCACTCTGCTTTGATTCGCTGCTTCAAAAGAATCCTGGAGAAAATTTGGGATGGCGGTGGTACCAATTTGTTAATTTAAAATTCTTAAACTCTTTGTAAATAAAATGAAATTCTTAAAGCTAACTCCATCATAAAACAACAATTTGTCACCACATTTTAATTGTTTTCCTATGTGCATTCTGGACCTATATAGGGTTTGTAAGCGGCGAAGAGACGCTATACCCTCTCCTTTAGAACACCATAGTTTTTGGGTTGCAAAAAGTTAAAAACATATACAATGTGAGAAAACTGCTTTTTTGCCACTTAACCATTTAACAAATTCATTTAAATAATCATTTATGGAAAATCACTGAATGTTTATTTTATCATTTGTGTGCCTGGGCCCACCAACAGCTGGCTCTGTTAAATTATTCCAAATTAATCTGATTAGCTTATTGTTGTCCTTCCAATATTTAAACAACCATCATGTTAATTTTAAATCAATTTTGTCCTCATTTGCAAACGTTTCGTTCGCGTTGGTGTTGGCGTTGCTCGGCTTGGAGGATGTATGAATGAGGCGAACATCAACTGGACCATCAAAATCACCATCATCATTCTCGAATTAAGTCCAAATATGTACATACATACATATATTGGTAATTTTGTACATATAATGAAAATTTAAATTGTTTTTATCAAATTGTAATCAGCTAACTGTTGAAACTCACTTTTCATTATTTGCGAATTTCCATACCTTCCTAGAACACACTGAGCTGCGTCCGGAACGGAAAGTTGGAATGTGTATATTTCTGGGAGTTGGGATGAGAATGTTTTATTTTTTGTGTTGTTATTATTTTCAGAACCACTATTCTGTGTTAATATACAAAATTCTGTTTTCGTAAATAATTACTTTGGAATAATTTTGGTGTTTAAAAAGTAAACAATTTAAGTTTTTTGTATTGTAGTTAGGTGCAAATAAATAAAGATAGGAGAGTAGGTAGGTTGACTATGATAACATTTGATGTATAGTTATGAGTTTCGCGGTTGTAAAAATATAATTTAAATTATCTCTCTTAAAGTTAATGCTTTCAATAATTACTACTTACCATAATCCCATCGGGTTTCTTCAAACACGTAGAACCAAAAATCAACAAAGCGTACCTTGAGAACTGAAATAATGAAATTGGAGCAAAATTTTATCAATGGGAAGGTCAGTTTGTTTGTTTGTTTGTCCTTCCTTCATGTCGCAACGCAGCAATATAATGATATAATTTTTTTTTCTGGAGGTAGTTACGAAGCTTGAAAGTGTTTTAAGTGCTTTTTACTGCCTCAACAAATTTCGTTAACAGCTCATTCGAGTAGAAACACTTATAATTAGATATTTAATAATTCTTTTTTAGATCTCTAGTTAGTAGCATATTATTAGGTGCTACCAGCTGGACCGACCTTCGTTGCCTATCATTAGGCGATTCTCATAATGAAATTAATACAGACAACTATGCTCAAACAGAATTAAAAATAGAAGTTGAGCAGTTAAAATCCGTTTTCGGGGGCTATGTGCCACTAACGGAATATTTTTGCAATTTAATTCACAGTAATTCTGAACTTATTGCAAGAGTTAAACCTGATTTGAAAGAATTTCTGTTATCTTTTAAATCAGGTTAAACACTTGCAACAAGTTCAGAATCAGAATATGATCAATTTCAGTGTCAAATAGCGATTGTAGCACCAAGAAACGATGCTGTTTTGAAAATAAATTCAAAGACATTGGATGAAGTCGCAGAAGAAATGAGGGCGTATTTGTCAACAGAAATTTCAATGGACACATAATGAAAGACCCTCATACCTAGTTTCTTAACTAACTTGAGCTGTCCGATGTATTGGTATTTGTATTTAATTGTTTCAAAAATCGCTTACAAGGTAGGACATGAGTGTTACAAAGTGTTGCAAGCCTTTACAACCAGAAATCCGTACCGCAAAAATGTGATATGTGATCATAACGACGTAGATTAGCGGACGATATTGTTATAAGCAACATTCAGTTTGCGGCTAGTTACACAGTCTAGTTTACAAACGATTTCACACCCAAACAGCACAATATATTGGTAGTATAAGAGCCTAAGCAAGTAGCAGTTTGGTTTTGATCGAGATGAAATTTCGAGTGTCTTAAAGAAGGCGAAGACTTCCATAGACTTTACCAATGTCACTATTAAGGTGGTCATCCCAAGTGAGAGTGCGATTGAATACTACTGCTAGGTTTCTAGCAGTGCTAACGTATTCGTCAAGTTTCAACGGGTTTAACGCCAATATATAAATTTTTTGCGATAAATTGGGAGGGATGTTAATTTGACAGGGTTAATGTGGCGATCGTTCTTTTTTGACCACTGTGAAATTCGGAACGGATCCTCGTTCATTAAAAGGTCGACTTATCAGAAGCTGCACATCAACAGCATAAAGATGAATTAAACAATGTTTAGCAACTTATGGTAACTCACTTATGTAAAGTGAGAAGAGGATTGGTCCAAGGATAGATCCCTGTGGCACTCCACTCAAAACATTGAGAAATGTGGATGAGTATCCATTGGCCACCCCGCATTGTTGCTTTCCGCTGAGATACGAAGAAGAAAAAGAATTGAGTGGTTAACAGTATCACAAGTCTTTGAATAATCTAACAGTGTTAGCAATGTAACATGATCGCTTTCCATTGCCATTCTTATTTCATCAGTTACAAAAAATAAGACGGATTTGCAGCTGTGCTTAGATCGAAAACCAGACTGACAGGTACTTAACAGGTCGTTGAATTAAAGATATTTTTGGATCTGCCTCAGAATAGTTTATTGAACAACTTCGAAAGAAACGAAACTATGGCAATCGGCCATAGTTCAGGGTTTTAAGGTTTCTTGAGTGATTGGTTACGAACATACTTACATGTAAGAACGCAAAGAGTGAAGGATTAAGGAGTGAAATAAAGGCATTCGATTAGAGAGTGACACGAGGTTCGGTTTTGGGACCAATACTTTTTTTGGTATGTATTAGTTGCTTATTCAGATTACCACTTAGAGATTCTTTGACAGCTTTTGCAGATGATGGGGGCTTTTCTTAAATAACAAATATTTGACTTAGTATTAGTTGGCTAAGCATCTGGTTTGGAGACCATGAACTGATAACTAGTTCTAAAACTAAGGGGTAATGTTTTTGAGTTTGTCTGAAAAATATATTGTCAAGGGTGTCAAGAATTTAAACTTTTTAACAGTATCTTTAGTCCTACGATCACTTCAACAAAATTTACTGATTCGACGAGTTGTAGTGAAAAGTGTTTTGAATTGAAAATAGTAAATGAGATCAAGTGTATGAGATTGATTATTGATTCTGGAATATTAAGAATTTTTTACAGTAAAACGGATTCTAAGGAACAGCTCGTGAGGACATAAAATTCTATGATGAATTTAAATATGAATTAAATTTTAAATTTCTAAGGTAAACAAGTACAACGTTTCAAACTTACAATCTAGGTTACTTCATTTCGTGTTTTCAAGTTGGTAGCACTGGCTATCGACATCTGTTAAACTCAGCTGTCATTTGAAGTATCATAATATTAGTTGAATGTTTGGAATTTAAATAACTAAAAATTAATTCAAAAGTTGTTCCGTTTAACACGTTACTTCAAGATTAGGTTCGTCATAATCAACCAACTCGGTAAAATTGTAGAGAAATTTGAAATCCTCACTCAAAAACGGTATTCTAGTAAAATTGAAAAAGAGGGTGTATCTTTTTATACAATTTATCAATTAATTATTTGACCCTTAACTCTACCTTTTCAAGCCTAAGTGTCAAAAGGTTTAATATAGCAAAATTACGAAGAAATATGATCATATATTGTGTACACGTATTTTTTTTTTCGATTTCAAAGTTATGTGTGAGGGAGGAAACTTAAGCGAATGTCCAACTCCTTGTATCTAAACTCTATAACCTTCCTGGTGTATTATTTTCATTTCGCTGAGTGGTTTTTCTTGAACACATATTCAGTCACACTTCTTCAAAAACATTGTACCAACCAAAGTTTTCCAATTTCTTTACTATACAGAATTAATGGCGAACTAAATTTTACTCCTTTCTTTTTTGTTCGTCCTTGAGTAAGCACAAAACTTTTTGATGTTCAAAAAAGTACTTACCTACCTAATGTTTGGAACTCATAGCAAAAAATTTACTTCAAAACGTGCTGAGAGTTGTTGAAACTATATGTTTACAAAAATATCGTTTCGTTACGTTGGCGTCGTCGTCGTTGGCAGGATTCAAGAAGGAAAAGTTACGTGCAACAAATCATCTTTTCATGTTGTTCCAGCACTGTGTGTGAAAACTACAATGGAAATCGTAACCAGTGCCACCTGATGTCATAGTGATGATGTCCTCCAGCGTCATCTACACAAAGGAAGCAAAAGAAAAAACGAAGAAAATGCCTAATAAATTGTGTTGAAAAATCCCAACCCCCTTCCAGTCTGAATCATATGCATAGATGAAGGTATATTCTAAGATATTAAATGGTAACCTGGTGGCGAAGGGACTTGAGAATAAGTTAAAAAATGCTCTGTCCACCGAGTCCATCCCTTAGGCAGAGATTAGATTAAGAAATTCCTTTTATTTTGTCAAGTTACAATCAACATTTTCTTCTTGAGATATTTAAATCATATATGTGTCCATTTGAATGTCCACTCGGCATGGCACGAAATCAAATACGAGGATTCCCTTTTTCATATTAAAATATGAATGACGTCCGGATAAGGACTTGATAAGAATGTGATAAAAATTCAAAAGATCACAAGGGAATGACAATGAATTCTTTATAACAAAATGTATTTAAATGTAATACAAACCAAGCAGTGGCATATACATAAATATCTATAACAACGAATTACAATTCCAAAGGAGGACCATGAATAATATCTGCTAAGAATTTGCAGACTTTTAAAATAAAGAAATAAGGATTCAAATTCAGCCTCGAAACAACACAAAGCACAGATAAATTATTCAATGAAACAAAAGCGAAAATATGAAATTATGCAACACTTGAGAAAAATACATCCTTTCAAGCTTCTCATTTCATATACATATAATATATATATAAATAAATAGAAAATAGAAGCTCCCAATGGTGACACTTAAGCACTCTGATCCCTACACAAAATAAGGAGGACGACGAAAAGTAAAGGAAGAGTATAATTTAGCCTTTGGCGGAAGTACCGAAAGACGTGAAACTTCTGGCTTTTGTTCTCAAGGCAAGACAAGGCGCAAATCCTTAATGCATATTCTTTTGCCACCCTTTTGCTTGGGAGTCCTTCCGTCCCGTTTCTGTTGATACACCTCGATCTATATATAAATTAGCTTTAAATATAGGAAAACCTAAGCTGGAAGTATGTGACACTGCTTTCAACATTCATGTTCGTCGGCGCGGTGGCGACGATGTCGGTGGTGGTAGTAGTGTTGTTTGTCGGATGCGGATACGGCATGCGGGTTGAAAATTTTCGCGTCAAGGTTTTGCTAATGTCACTTCAACACCACACTAAAAATTTTGCAAACCATCAGTGATTTTGAGCTGTCTCTCTGGGTGTGTTACGAATACGGAAAGGATATGCTGTGGTTAAACGGCATTTCAACATTGTTGCTTGGTTTTGGATTTGGAGGCCTGCAAGTGACAGACAAATTAAAATGTCCTGATGTCCTGTTCACCAGAAGCAGCAGCGGTCAGAGCTCGGATAGTATAGGGGTAATATAAGTGGCGATAGGTATTGCCTTATTCGAGCAACAAACCAACGTCAACGCAACGACAAGGACGCAGGATGAGGACGACAATGATGACGACGGAAGCTGTATAGCCTGGATGATGATGCACCGAATGTTTAGCCCGAGTCGCAATGTTTACCCTTAATTAGATTTTGTAACGACCAAATGACGTCGTCGTCGTGATTAATGACAGGATTTTCTCTTCCGCACAGATTAGGGATGACTGTTTTGCGCGTCGCCGAAGTGTCGGTCGGTATGGAACAGGGTTCAACATCATCACCATATGCACCACATATAGGCAATTCTAATTCTGCATTCAGCGTTGCCGTCTTGTAGTCTTCTTATCAAAAGAAGTGAAAATCAAATTTGAAATGTTGTCAGTCCCTTTGGAGTTTTTTTTTCAATAATAAGCTCACACTCAAGGGGATGTTACTACCCTTATTATGTAGACACAGTGTGAGCACTAGGAAGAGGAGAGAGAGAGATTGAAAGGAGGTGTCGGTGCGCATTGTTTTAGAATTTCTGAATATTGCAATGGCTGGGAAAAACAGAGTGTGGTAAGCCATTCCAAATTCGCGTGGTACGGCTAAAGAACGAATCTCTGTACTTAACAGTACGACCAAAGTTGGGCTCGAGGGTATACTGATGATCATATCTGGAAGCGCGAGTATTAGGGTTGAACTCTTTAAGGGAAGGAATGCAGCTGGCTATTTCACTTGAGCATAAACCATGAAAATAGCGGTAAAAAAGAGTTAGACAAGAAACATTTCGACATGTTTACGCGACGTAAATGATCTTATGGTGGTGTTATCACCAATTAATTTAAATGCTCTACGTTCAATACTGTCCAAGAGGCTCAAGTAAGTTTCAGGAGCATCAGCCCAGAGGTGAGAGTTATACTCAAGGTTTGGACGTATATAAGTTTTATAGATAACAGGCAGATCAGAGGGGAGAAAGACTTCTTGTGTTGCCTTAGAAAACCCAAACATCTTGCGGCATTTTTGGCCACATCGCGTATGTGATCGTTCCACAAAAGGTGGTTGGTGATACACCGAGAATATGGAGATGTTTAGTCTCCTCGATGCAAGTGTCATCAATGGATAAAGGCGAGGAGGGTGTATCTCGCTTTAACGATACAAGACAGAATTGGATTTTCGAAACATTAAATTCCTTTTTTTTAATCCCCATTGTACAATGCTGTTTAGGTCGGAATTTAATGAGCTGATCATATTTTGTCGTTGCAGTTCCATATCCGAAAGAGATGGATGTGAATCTGAAAACGAATATGAAAAGCTAAGAGTACTATTGTATTTAAAGTTGCAGACAGGAGATCATTAATACAAATGAGAAAGGGTGTTGGAGATAAAACAGAGCCCTGTGGCACACCAGCATTTATTTTATGTTTTTTAGAATTAAACTCATCCAATACTACTTGTATTGAACGATCCGATAGGTAATTACTAATCCAAAGAAGCAGGAATTCGAGAACACCAAAAGCACTCATTTTCGGTAAGAGAGCCTTATGCCAAACCTTATAGAATGCTTTTGAAATATCAAGTGCAATAACCTTACTTTCTGAAAAACCCTGTAAAGTTTTGCTTCACTGTCCGGTGAGATGAACCATGAGATAACCAGTGGACCTATTACTGCAAAAGCCATATTTTTGATCATTTAGAAGATTTCGATCTTCGAGATATTTCTTGAACTGATAATTAATGAGAGTTTCCATGACCTTGGAAGGGACGTAAGTGCAATCGGTCGGTAATTAGAGGGTGAGGAGGATTTGCCTTTTTTGGGAATAGGCTGGACAAATGCTGTTTTCCATCTGCTCGGAACGAGACCTGAGGAGTAGGATCATGTAGTCTTCCAGAATTTCAGAAATATCACCCAGCAAAAAGTGACACACCGTTCACAAATCTAATTATATTTCTCAATTTTCCTAAGCAAAGATTTTGCTTTTACAAGTAGATTAGACATAATTTCAATGTTTTGGTGAATATATATTTTATTTTATTTAAGGTTATTGTATTCAATATGGATTTGGTTTGTCCAAAACCAAAAGTTAACTTTGGTATCCCACAAGGTAGTCACTTAGGTCCTATTTCTTTTTATTTTTATATAAAAAAGATTTACCTGTGTTGAAACACTTAGAGTGTATAGTTTATTCAAATGATGTTACAACTTTCAAAACTTTTTTAAGTACTCGTGATTGTGATAAATTGTATTGAACCTTAACTCTATTTTTTGATTGGTGAAATCAAATAATTATCTTATTCTTTTGGTTTTAAAGCATCGTTTTATAAAATTTTGACTGTCATTAATAAAGACCATGGATTGAGCCTTTTAAACCTTTTTAAGCTTTTACTTAACTGATTTAAAATTTAAAACAAAAAAGGGCAATTTGAAAGAGTTAAAAGTAAATAAAAAGTTTAAAAAAATCAAACGGCAACACTTCACTGCATTTCTATTTGATTCGCAGTTCGTAGGCTATAGTAACATATTGTTGAGGACAAGTAATTATGGCAAGCAGTGACACTTTGCAAATTGATTCACAACGCCCTGTGATTATTCTTCTCGAAATAACACTATCCTGTCCTGTCTCCTGTACCATTCAACCATCCATCCATCTATCCATTGCATTGGCTCGAATATTTGATTCCTCATTCCTGGACTAATTTTCTCGTGAGAGGATTAAAATATTTTATCAAAAGAAGATTATTCGCGCTTCTTATGATTGCGAAAATATTAATGGAACGTTTGGTAAAGGTTCTCACAGTACTTTATTCTTCCATTTACAAGGACTTCGTACTCTCAAAAAATATATATCTATATATTTAAGAACCGGCTTCAAATTAGAGTGCCACATCCATTAACCCCCTTCGAACTTCGAACATTTTTCAATTAAAAACTTCTTGCATAAGTTATAAGGCCAGAGGCGTAAGAAACTATGAAAGACGACGCATTCAATATTAATATGTAACCCCCTTTCCGTCTGACTACACCACCATCACCATTTTTAGGTAAGCTTGGAATGGGGATTTCTTATGGAAGTAATTGACTTAAAGATGAAAATTGAAATGCCATGTTCAAGAATCATGATGTTCTAGATACGACATACGGGTTCGTTAAAAGCTCTTAAGAAAAACCGTTGATGAAAAACAAGAGTTTGAAGAAAGGACGAAGATTAGGACATGTGCTGTGGAGTAGTTTTTAAGTGAGAGAAGTATAATCTTTTTGATTGAGGTTTTCTATTGGAAAACAGTGTCCGATTGCTTTAGCACTTTTCAAGAAAAACAAGACATCAAGGTTATATATTATGCATAATACTAAAATCTTAGGAATTCAAAATTAATAATTCACTGTTTTGGTAAAAAATTGGCTGTACTTTTAAAAATATAAATTTTAAATACAGTTTTTTTATATAATACTTAAAAAAGTTGATTTTAAAAATCTCTTATTGTAAGAAATTTTAAGATCCAAAGACGCTGTTAAAAAATAACTCTTGTATCTTAAAATTTTAAAATGTACCTGTAACAAAGTTTGTTATCAAAAATGTTTAATGTCATTTTAAACCCTATTTTGTTTCAAATTTTGATTTGAAATTAAAAATTTTTCTTTTTCAGTTTTAAAATATTTTTAGTATGCAGTTATTTAGAGCTTGTTAACATACTTTCACATTTCAATTTCGTAAACAAATAACGACTGAACTTCGAGATATCGAGTTTCGAAAAAAAATGTGTAATATTTTTTTAAAATCGAAAAAAGTTGAATTTGATACTTTTGATCATAAAATATTATGGAGACAGTGAAAGAACTTGTCCAGAAAACAATGTTTTGAAATCGGTTAGTTAATTTCTGATAAAACTTAAAAACAAAGTAACGGTTCTATGGTTCTGGAGCAATACAAACACAATTTTTTTTAATGAAAGAAACCAAATTAGGAATAAATGTTCAGAGACTATTTAAAAAAAATATATCAGTTCATTTTTGATAAAATTCGAACTGTCGCTTTTGGGCCAAAAATTTGTATGAGAACTACTGTTACTTTTAGTTTAAAAAAAATGAAAAAACGCCTAACGCGAATCGGCTAAAAACTCAATGGCTTGACCTGTAGGAGCATGGACAGATAGAAGACGGATAGAATTGGGGGACTGACTCATTTTCTACTCCTCTACCATCGTAATGGTCATGTTCGAAATGTCTTACGAATGCAATACTTGTCCTATACATCTTATATATTGCAGGTAAAAAATTAGACAACATTTTTATAAAAATCTATTGAGACGTTTTTGACAAATAATGTGTCTGCTAATTTTGGCCCTAAACAGTAAAAAAGAATAATGCAAGTCTGCTTAAAACCTACATTTTTAAACTTGAACTCAATCGATCTAGTGGTTTAGGCTGTAGTGGCATTGTTAAAGTTTTAGGACAGACAGACAGATAGGGGGAATCGCCAAGGGCCAACTTCTTTACCATCGATCGTTATGTCATATTTGAATAATATCTGGAGTCACAATATTTTTATGAAGATAAAATAAATTTCTTAAAAAGAAATTCAGACCTTAAAATAAAAAGAATGCGAATTCTTCGTCTTCCAGGCTCAGTATAGTAAGATTTTTCAAAAAGTGTATATTTACAAAAAAATACGTAAATTCTTCTGTTCAATGTCTTAAGAAAAAGATTGAAATCTTTTACAACGATTACGTTAACAAAATCAGTTTATTTGAAGATACTCAAAAGTTTTAAAGTTATTAACATACAATGATTTTAGAATTCCTAGTGTTATTTTTCCTCTGCCACCGCCAACACAAGGAATCGAAACCCAGTGGCAACATTTGTCAAGATGCAATCAGAGAAACTGTCTCTGATGTGCTGGGTTTCAAGCAGACACCAAAAGGGAACCCCTGGTTTAGTGAGGAATGTCGGCAGGCAAATGCAGCCAACAGTCACGCAAAGCGGTGCGGCGCTGCATAAAAGAACGAGAGCTGCACATGAGGTCTGTGAGCAGAAGAGACGAGAGGAACACCGACTTCTCAGAAGGAAAAAGAGAGGTCATGAGAAGCGTCGAAAATGTTGAGATGTTTAAAAGCAGGAATGAAGTTCGAAAGTTTTATGAACAGGTGAAACAAAATTTACAGGTACATAAACCTAGAACCAAAGGCTGCAAAGACGAAAGTGGAAACATCATAGTGGAACTGCAATCAATGGTGAGGATATGGAAGGACCACTTCTGCAGATTGAATAACGGCGATCTGAATTCCGCTGTAAGGCAAGATGATAGATTCAACATAGACGACGAAAACCAACAAGCCCGTCCTCCCGACTTAGACGAACTAAAGATTGCCATATCTAATCTTAAGTCTTAATAAAGCCGCTGGAGCGGATGGCTTAAATGTCGAGCTCTTTAAAACAGCTGAAGATAAGTTGGTTAGGAGCATGCACCAACTTATCTGTAAGATATGGTTGGAAGAAAGCATACCCGATGAATGGAACCTCAGTATTGTTCGCCCGATCCTGAAAAAAGGAGACTCTCTAAACTGCACCAACTATAGAGGAATCAGTCTACTCAACAATGCTTACAAAATGTTCTCTGCAGTAATATGTGAACGTCTAAAGCCCATCGTCGATCAAATATTTACATTACCACTCACGACACCCACCATCTTTTTATCGATTTCAAGGCAAAGCATCTACAGGGATGAGCTGTATAGAGCCACGTCTAGTTTTGCCATCCCTGCCAAACTCGTCCCTTTGTGCAGGATGACCATGGAGAATTCACGCTGCTCGACAAAGGTTGGAAACAACTTAACAGAACCTTATGATGTCAAAAAAGATTTTAGACATGGTGATGCGCTGTCAGAGCTTACACGTCAACACTAGATGCACTATCTTTCAAAAGTCTATAAAATGGGGCTTTTGTGAGTATTGAGGCAGAGGCGGCAAAAATGGGTTTAACGGTTAATGAGGCAAAACAAAGTACATGCTGTCGTCAAGAAAGGACATACAACACCGACGTCTTGGTCAAAACGACAGACGTAACTGTGAGGTAGTCAAGGACTTCGTCTAACCAGGCTCCGCTGTAAACGCAGAAAACAACACCAGCGCTGAGACCAAACGCAGAATAACTCTTGCTAATCGCTGTTTCTTTGGGCTAAGAAAGCAATTGAGTGGTAAAGTCCTCTCTCGAGGGACCATGAGGGGATGATAAGGGTCGTAGTACATGTGGCATGATGGTTAGTGCGTTGGACTGTCATGCAAGGGGTCTGGGTTCAATCCCTGCCTGTGCCACCTTTAAAAAAAATAATTTTCGCGGGTACTGCCTCTTGCGAGGAATTGACAATTCCTTCAAGAACAATTCTTGTCATGAAAAAGTGCTTTCTCAAATTAGCCGTTCGGATTCGGCCTAAAATTGTAGGTCCCTTCCATTCCTGGCAACAGTACTCGGACACAGAAATGGTTGAGAGTTGTAAGTCACTATGCCCTGGTTCACAACGGACTGTTGCGCCACCCCATTTCATTTCAGTTATGAGTCTTCATTTGATTGTAAATGAAGTTTTAAGAAACCTTGAATTTTATATTTTCATGATTTCGAAAAAAATACGTTTCCTAATTTTTTTAAAGATATTACAAAACTCGATGTGATAGACAGGTGATGAGGACGGATTTGTTGCAAAACCAAAAATTACTTTCAAATTGTTTTGCTTTTTTTCTCTTAATAATCGTTTTGCAACCGTTTAGCATAAATGGTTTAGCGTTACTAAAAAAATTAAGTGAGACAAGTGAATTCTAACTACTACTGGATATTTTTCATAAATTGAATGAAACTTTACAAATATTTCAGCTGAATATTGAAAGCAGGGAATTTTATCAAAAAAAAAAAAATATACTTCAATGTTTAGTTTGACTTTTAAAAATAGTAAAAAAAATCTGACGTGATTGAGTGATTTAAATTAAAACCCATCGGAAAATCTTACTCCATTGCTAGGAATCATTTTTGAAACAGAATTTTTGCACATCAGCCACGAACAATATTTCAAAGACTCAGTTTTCTGAAGATATTTCTCTCGTATAAGCAATAAAAACCAGCATCAGTTATCTTTGTTTACTCTACACAAAGAGCTACACTTTTTAGTACCTGTTTTTGGCTATAAAATGCGTTTAAATAACTAAACTACCCCAATTTATCGACAATGTTATGTTATTACCCCAAACAATGTTATTATGTCAGCGAACGAATCTACTGTGATATTTATTATCAACTCACTTTAAGGTGAAGAAAAAAAAAAGGTTTCCAAAAGGAATACACGAAGAAAAAAAAAGACTCTAGAATGATTAATGATGTGTGATATCCGACGATGCGTGCTCGAGACGTTGCAATGCCGCCGCCAAAGCACCGTACCGCCCTTTCTGCCACAGCTACCACATAACCTTCCACATGAACAACAACCGCCTTTCTGTTCTACATATGGGTTTTTAAGTAACATTAGTGTCAGAAATAATTTATATACTAAAGTTAAGGTTTCCTTATCCTTATAAAGGTTTGATATAGCACAAAAGTGTTTCATAAATTCCACCCTTCCACACACCCGCGCTGTATGAGTTTCTCCTGGAAGTTTTACTTTTTTTTTGCAAGAGTAAATTTGAATTTTTGTAAGCAAATGACAAAATATGATAGCAGTGATGAAGTCTTGAGTAGTCCCAAAAGATTTAGAAGCTCTTCGAAATGTCACATCAAAAGAAGACAAATGAAGCTAATGTTTCAAGAAACAATATTAATATCGAGCTGTTGAAAATATACTTGATGGAATTGTAGTTTTGACGTAGTTTAGGAAGGTGGGATTTATAATAGAATTCTCTTTAACTAGGAATTTGTGTCTTATCTTCTTGCTTCTGCTCAACAAGTTTCATATCAGCAAAACGTTCTTATAAAATTGAATAAAAAAACGTAAAAGTTTCCGAAGAACAAGAGGACTGTTTAAGGACGTAAAATTTAGCGCTTTACCAAAATTTCATGTTATCTTCCGTCGACAATGTTCTGGTATACCTAGACATCAAAATATTAAGTTGAGTGTGCCAATTTTGTTCATATTGACCAACTCATTCCCCTGGCTTGAATTTCAAAGGAAATATATTGGGGACATTGAATATCTGTTCATGATACTGTATCAGTTTATGTATATGACGTGAAAAAAAAATTTCAATGATTGGATTGATGTGTTACGGTTAATGAAAAACAAAAAAATTACGGCAATTGAAACGAATTAGTTTCAACGTACTCGGAATGGTTTGAAACGGACTCTGGTGTAAAACAATGAAGCCTTCTCCTCGAACTTTGTATTAATCATGTAGAAGCTCATCTACCTGGAGGTCTCCCCATTGCCGACTTGAAAGTCAATTTTCTTTTATACGCTGATGACCTGGTATTACTTTCAGAGTCTCTTGAAAATCTCCAACTAATGATAAATCGCCTAGCTGATTATTGCGATAGTGGGGGACTTGTTATTAATGTAGATAAATAAAAAATAATGGTGTTCTCGAGATCTGCAGTTAAACCACACTGCATACAATTGGCACTTTAATGGAAACCTTTTACAGATTACTGATGAATACAAGAACTTGAGAGTGATTTTTAATAAAACAATAGATATTAAAAATCACGTTTTTGTCAAAGCCAAGACTTCACAAAGTTTCTTAAATCTAACCTGGAGAAACATATTTTCAAACCAGCAAGTGATTTGCTATGCTGCCCCGATATGGGGAATCAACAAATACGAAGAGGTAGAAAAGTTTCACTGAAGTTTTTTGAAGAAACTTTTTAATTTACTCCTTAAAAAAACCTAACTATGCCTTGTATCTGGAAACAGGACTTCCGAAAATATAGACTTCATTTTAAAGGTTTTATCCCATCATGGTGACCGACTGACAAAACGAATGACACTTTATGAGCTAAACAACAAAAACTGGTGGATGTCGATATGGAAAGCTCTGGGAAAGGCGTGTGGAGAAACAATATCGCTGAATCCATCAAATTTGAATCATGCTTAAGAGGATTTTTACAAAATCATACAAAGCTATGAAAATTTGGAGCGCGATGCTCTTATGGAGCAAGATCGAAAATCACAAAGCAGGATTCTTTACTCACAACTTAACCTGAACCTTATGGGATCAAACTACTTTGATGATTCACTAAATTACAGTCAAATATCCTTAATATTTAAAACAAGATGTGAAGTCCTTAAACGGATCACCATACAACGGCAGTTTTAATCAGTTTTGCACGCTATGTGATTTGAAAGCAAAAGAAGATTGCTTCTGCCTACAAAAATGCAACCTTTGGAAAAAATCTCTTACGCTGCATGCTGCAAGAAACAGTAGAAGTGTTAAACAATTTTGGAATGGAAAGCACTCTATTCCTTTTTGAAAACCATTTAAATATATAGGATCTTAATTATAACCGAATTTGTTTAAATTTAAAACAATAATTGAATGAATTAGTTACTTACTTACTTAAAACGAATTTTGAAATTCGAGGTCTTACGTATAGGCGCGGAATTACTTATTTCACCATCATGGATAAAATCGTAATTAGAAAATTCTTACGAATACCAAAAAACTTTCATAATGGACGTGATGAAAAACTTTGTGAACAATATTATTCAAATTCACATTTTAAAAGAATTCGGTGATACTTTTTGCTGTCGATTCGGACAATTTTGCGATTTAAATCTTTTTAAATCCTTTTTGTGTTTTTAATGTCTGACAAAACATTGACCTAAAAGCGATACTCACATAAATCAGGTAAAACAAATTGGTCACAAGAAATTGTCAAATAAACTTATTACTTTCGGAAATTTCATTATTTTCAATAACTTAATAGAGGAAGTTATTGTAATCTGTCCGATTGAGAATGTTCAAATTTCTCGACGTTTCAAAGGCCCTAGAATCTAAATCAAAGATTTTTAAGAAATATTTGTCACATCGAATACTTTACAAAAAAATGATATTAGCTCCAAAATAATTTTATAAAACAAAGAAAACCATTTTTGACATCTATTGTGTTGACGACCTGGCCACATACTTTGAAGGTTTACTACTGTCAGATCCTGAAAAGAAATTCATCAGTTTTGCCTGCAAAATGTTTCCATCGATGAGCTATACTCTCCTTTTACCACATAGTTGACATGCTTGAGATGTTGGCATCACTAAGCAGAATGAAAAAAACAAAGCAGCGGGTTTGGATGGCATTCCTATCGAATTTTATAAGAATTCAACTCCTGAATTTCTCGAGCGTGTGTTGGGGTCATTAAACAAAATGTTTACAATATTGCAGCCGAACTTTTGTTTGATCAAATTTTTGCTCTTACGAGCGTTTCCATTCGTAATAAATAAAAAAATAAATAAAGCCCCTATACATTTTTTTCGTCGATTTTTAAGCTGCTTTTGATACCATCAACAGAAGATCACTGTATAAGATATGAGGTAGCAGTTATTAGTCTTTCAACAAAATTTCTTCGGATCTATGAAGAACTTTAATGAAACACGTCTGCAATGGTTTGTAATGGTATATCTATGTCAAAATAATTTAATACCGAAACAGGTGTTCCACAAGGCGGTATATTGAGTCCGCAGATGTTCGCTCTTTTTATCAATTATATTGAAAATAAATTACTGGGAGGTGTCAATTATGGCGATTTATCTTTGAAGATGTTGCTTTATGCTGAAGACCTGGTGGTGTTTTCTGATAACCCAATAACATTGCAGCTTCAGATAAATAAACTTAAACAATATTGCGATTCGTGGAATCTCAAAATCAACATTTCTAAATCTAAAATTATGATTTTTAAACCTCAAAACCGAAATTGGACATTTGATGGTACCACTATTGAAGTTGTCAGCGAGAATCTTGGTTTTACTATCACTC
Organism: Eupeodes corollae; assembly: GCF_945859685.1. Taxonomy (NCBI): domain Eukaryota; kingdom Metazoa; phylum Arthropoda; class Insecta; order Diptera; family Syrphidae; genus Eupeodes; species Eupeodes corollae. The sequence continues at coordinate 650,508 of NC_079148.1, read as the reverse complement.
ATATCTTGAACATCAAAAATCATATTAAAGAGAAACTGGTACTAGCCAAATCAGCTATAAACTCGATGTGGTCACATTTTTTTTCAAGAAGCTTCGTTGACCCTACATCGAAATTTAAGGTTTTTGAGGCTACCGTGAACAGTTGCTTTTGTTATGGGAATCAAGTGTATAGATACAAATTTCTATAGGATTTGGAAGTTATTCAAAGATACTTTTTCAAAAGAATCTTCCGGCTGCCGCGTAGCACACCTAATTACGCCATATATGTTGAGTCCGGGCTTCCGAAAATATATGTTAGAAATTTAAAGGCCAACGCAGACTATCTTATCAAAGTTATGCATTGACCTGATAGTAGTCTGCACAAGCAAATCCTGCTTATATCACTCCATTGTGATTCCCCTTTTAGAAATTGGCATGCACTTGCCACAGCACATAATTTAGAAATGAATCTAAATGCAAACAACAAAGAAGAATGGAGAAATACCTTTTACCCGAAAGGGCTAGGGAATCACTTTCTAGAGCAACCTATAGCCATCTTAATTTGACTTTGGGTGATTATAATTATTTCTGTGAGGACCTTTCTGATTCTGATACAAGTTTAATATTCAAAATACGGACTGAAACTCTTGAGCTCAATTACAGGCCACAAAGAACGGACAGAAATTCTTATTTCAGTCTGTTTTGAAGTATGTATGTACTTAAATAAAAAAGTTTTCTTTTAGCGTAACTTAAAGCCCCAATATTCAATAACTTGGACTTCTTAAAGTTCGCCGTTTTCCGTTTTGACTAAACTAAAAGTCCATATTCTACGAAACCTTTCCACTTCTTCGCCATCTTTAAAAATCAACAGTCAGTTATTTCATAAAAATTAAGGACTACAAGAAGTATGAAAAAAAATTGGTAAAAATTAATGTTCTATTCTCGAAATCACGGAAATAAGTGAAGGTATTGACGTTGAAATTATTTCGTTCTGAAAATACACGTCTCAATTCTTGTAAATGTTTATTTCGACTCAATTGTTCTTAACCTACTTACAACTATTTATACCTACTTAAATCTAAGGAACATCAGATAAGATACTGATACAAATAAAATACATCTGTCTTGTGGAATACACAGCTGTACCCTTGTAAGGATCATGTTCATTTATGAACACATTCTGTACTAAGTTTTGTTTTCTTCTTGACTTACGTTAGTCGAAAAATCAAATCAATAACTTTTTATATCAGAAATAAAAACATTAAAAAAACTCTACTAAAATTAGTAAAAATTGTTTTTCCACTAAAAATCGGTGACAAAAACAGATTTTGAAATCAAACTTATTTTATCATATGCAAAATGTTGTTGCTTACTTTTATTAATTTTTTTAGAATTTTTAATTTTTTTCAAAATTAACTAGACAATTTTTTTTTACAAAACAATAAAAAAACTGATAAGAAATAGTTTTTGAAAAAAGAAAGTAATTGACTTAAATTTTTGTATTTCAAACTAAATATTGTTATTAATCTTTTGTTGAAATTTTAGAAAAATCAACAGACGGGCACGGATCGGAAGTTGTCCCAGCATTCTTTTTTTAGATGATATTCGTCTTTTTTTGTTCACTTTAAAAAGATGCAATAAGCCCGAATGATGAAAGTCGTCATTGTTTCACTTTTGTAAAGTGTATTTAAGATGAATTTTGAGATTGCGTCGGCGTTACTTCATGGCACCTTATTTCAGCACACCCGTGAATAACGTAGTAACTAGAAAATTCTTACGAATACCGAAAAAGTAGCTTGGACACAATAATATAATAATTCTTGTTTCGGAAGAATTCGGTGATAGTTTTCTTTTGGCGTTTCGGAAAATTTTGGAACTCGCACAGCATTTGAAATCATTTTCATTATAATGTGGGACAAAAAAAATTCTTCAAAAACAATTGTGGCAAGAAAATATCAAACAAAAATGTTTCGATAGACACCATTCCAAATTGATGTAAATCATCGAAATCGGTCTAGAAATTCTTGGGTTATAATCGTAGTCATTAAACAATTTCACTTGCTTTTATAATATTTTTTTAATTTAGTTCTAGAGCTTAGAATTGTCTTAATGATGATGATGATAACGATGTAAAAGCTTTCACACAAACTTATTAACATTTATCCAATTATTTTGACTTTTAATTGCCTTACTTCTCATTCCAACACTAAAAATTTTATAGAATGTATCATATAACATTTTTAAGTAGACTTCTCACTCATCAGACAACCCTCGTTCGCACCGCTTATTTTGAATGCCTTCATCCTATACCGATGAAGAGGTGCTGGGGTCCAGTCCATTCCTCAAATGGTTTGATAATTTTCTGCACTCGCCTGATAACATTTAATTTAATGCCCGAGGTCAGAAATATTCCATTTATTATTGGATTAAATTCGGCAGAAAACTTTGTGAGATTTTCATATACGAGTATGCGAGTTCATCCCGGGACTTGGACCTGGAATTGGAGTTGGAGTTGGAACTGGACGTGGATGTTAAATTGATCCCAAAAAACTGATATGAAAGGATAAACGAGCTGCTCCAGAATGGTGTGATGGTAAAGTCGCCGACTGCTGTGGCGGTACTGTGTGGTGCGGTTCGGTGAAGGATAACGAAGTAAATCTCTGTGTTTTATTTTTGGCTAACGTTGAAAATTTATATTTTAACCTTGGATGTGAGGGAGCTTCTCTGATAGCCGGTGGCCAGCCTAACACCAAATGGACACTGAAGTAATTCATCGTGCTACTATACATATAAGTTACGTAGAGACTCCTTCAACTGGTACATGTTAGCGAGCGGATGATGGTGGCGGTGGTGGTGTGGTCCTTGATATGAATGCCGGCGGAAGTGTTTTCATTTTGTATCCTTTTTTTCGTAGGTATATTTCCTTCGTGTTTTAAAGAAGAAACATATAAAACACATGAAATTTGCATGAGGACAATTTGTGCGGTAGTTGAGGTGTGTAGAGTGCACTCGTGTAGTGATTGTGCAGACGCCTCCAGGGACCGTTTCATGATATAAAGTATGAAAATTGTTTTAGATAAACGGAAGCTTCTATACTTCTACTATGCTACGTAGAGATGCGGCAGAGGGTGTGATGTTTAATGATTACATAATTGTTTTAGAACGGTGGTACATGCGAGGACCGAATTTTTTTTTGAAGTTAGTTAAATGTTGTTATTTTTTTTTGCAAAGTGTTTGTTTGAAAATTTTGTGGCATTTGAAGGAAATTGAAATGTCAGAAATGTAAATAACACTTTTAGGGAAATCTCAACACATAAGAGCTAAAAAAGCTAGAATTTAAAACTTTAAATGGTGATTTAGTTCAATTTCATAAAACGAGGAGACAGTAAGAAATGCAGCGTTGGTCACTCGGGCTTTTTTGAATTTATAACAAAAAATCTTTTCATATTTTAGTTTGTGCGTTCAAGATCGTTGGAGTTCAATTCTAGATTTCATTTCTTAAAAAAAACAGTCACTTCGACTTTTTGGAAATTTGCATTGTTTCGAAATATATACAATTTAATTGAAGTAACTAGCTTTATTTTTTGGTGAGATATTTTGTTTCAAGTACATAGTAGAGAACTACCCAATTAATTTGGTTTAAAAGACCGTTTTGCAACTTTTAATGTTCTATTCTAAAAAACTAAATTTATTTGAAGCCAATACCTCTGGTGGTTTATGAGATATGACTGACACAAAAGGTATAACGAACGAACTGATAAGAATGTACGTACACGCAGTTGTTGTGATAACTCAGTATCGGTTATCTTTCGACTATATCGCTCAGAATCGACTGTAAAAATCTGTCCTTTGGCATTATCAAGGAAATGCGGATTAATTACATCTAACGATAATAGAATACATCAAACATTAGCCTTGTAACACCCAAAGAATAATAAATCTGCCTCATAGCTGAAGAAAACATATTTTAAAAAACGAGGCTGGGGTGCGACCCACACTGATAACTTTCAATGGCGCCTCTCGATTTGTCTTGCTTAAAACTTTAACAAAATATTTATTACAATATTGTGTGTGAATTTAATTATTTGAAGTCAAAATATTTCTTTGTTCTCATTATACTGAATTCGAAAACAATTTCTTGTCAGGTTGTTGTTGGTTTTTCTGTTTTTTTTTTTTATAAAAATCATCACTCGAATTTTTCTAAAAAATTAACTAAAAAATACCAACAATATTTTGCACATGATGAAACAGCTTAATTTCAAAGTCTATTTTTGTTGTATTAGTGGTTCTAAATCGTAACGTCACCTCCTTGAAGTGTCCGCTGGATAGCCGAAAGGAGAACTAACGACGAACGTTGGATCCATCGGATCCAGAGCTGTGTCACCTGAGTTACCTTCTTAGGAAGTATGAGCAAAGGACCAGATATCGCTCTAAAGAACCAGCTCTACGAATCTCAGCCATGTGCAGGCCTCAAAAGCCGGCCATTGAAGGAAATTTTAAAGTGTGATAAAGTGTGTAATAGCCTCGGATGAACGGACTGATAATGTTGACAACCCCCCGCAAACAAAAAACGGACAACTGGCCACGCAAAGCAGAGCAGCTTGCCGATGCCTTCACCGAACTCATTTCTGATGTGACAGCCCTCCAAGAAATGCGACTGAATGGGCCAAGCAGTAGGAAGATTGAAGGCTGCGAATTCTACTATGGGAGGTGTCTACTCGATGGGAAGAAGTGCTTATTTGGATGTGGTTTTGCTGTCAGAGGAAAACTAAGGCAAAGATTTTTAAGCTTTCGGGAAGTAAGCGAAAGAGTGACGACAATCCGCATTAAGGCCAAATTCCAACACCTAAGCCTTATCAGCGCGCATGCCCCGACAAAAAAGAAGGATGACAATGCCAAAGAAGAATTCTACGAGCTCCTCGCCAAACCATATCAGCAATGTCCCAAAAACGACGTTAAAATTCTACTAAGAGATTTTAACGGCACAATTGGTAAAGATGGCATCTTTGTTAGGTCAATGGGAAGACATAGTCACACCTGGAAACGGACTCAGGCTTATTATCTGGGCACTGCTGTTAATTCTGCAAATGACATCAGCACGGAGATCAAACGTAGAATTACCCTTGCTAATCGCTGTTTCTTTGGCCTAAGCAAGCAGTTGAGACAGCGGCTTGCCACTGGTCAAAAAACTTCGTGTTCAACGCTTAAGATGGCTAGGGCTTGTTAAGAGAATAAACATCGAAGCTCCAGTCCGTAAGGTATTCAACGCCAAGCAGAGGCAGGCCTCATAAAACATTAATTAGTTGGATTTCGTCGTACTTATATAATAGATCATACAGCGTAGCGGTCATCATATTTTTATACCAACTCTGGCGTACCACAAGGTAGCCACTAGGGCCTTTACTATTTTTTTACGTAAATCAATGTGTTAATAAAATGTTTTGGCTTTCATTTAGACTCTTCTTATTTGACAAAACACTCTACTTTCTCTGACCTAGGTATTATTCTTGACTCAAAATTCATCATAAATAATTCAGTCCATATAAACAGAAGGCGATGACTTGGTAGGGAGCATGCACCAACTCATCTGCAAAATATGGTCGGAAGAAAGCATTCCCGATGAGTGGAATCTCAGCATAGTGTGCCCGATACATAAGAAAGGAGACCCTCTAAATTGCGCCAACTACAGAGCCATCAGTTTCCTTAACATTGCATATAAGATCTTCTCTGCCGTATTATGTGAACGTCTAAAGCCGTTCGTCAACAACCTGATTGGTCCTTATCAGTATGGCTCAGACCAGGAAAGCCCACCATTTGATGTCAAAAATGGTTTTAGACAGGGCGATGCGACTTCTTCATCATCGTTCTGGAAAGAATTGTGCAAAACTCAACCGTCAACACTAGAGGCACAATATTACAAAGGTCCATCCAATTACTCGGATACGCAGATGATATAGACATAATTGGAAGATCAAAGCGTGATGTTAGTAAAGCGTTTTTGAGCATTGCGATAGAAGCGTAGAAGATTGGTTTAGTGGTCAATGAGGGCAAGGCCAACTATATGCTGTCATCAAAAAAAGGACATTGAACAACGACGTCTTGGAAAAAACGTCACCATGGACAGCTATAACTTCGAGGTAGTTAAGGACTTTGTCTACATAGGCACCGCTATTTACACAGACAACCACACCATCGCTGAAATCAAACGAAGAATAACTCTTGCAAATGGCTGCTTCTTTTGACTTAGAATTCAATTGAGAAGTAAAGTCTCCTCTCGAGCATCTACTCGTATAAGACACTCATCATTCTGGTTCTCATTTATAGCGCTGAGGGTTAGACCCTGTCTGTTCGAGAGAAAAATTCTTCAGGTGTTTTTTGGTCCCGTATGCATAGATGGAGAATAGAGGAGAAGATATAATAACGAACTGTACGGGCTGTACAGCGAAACTGAGCTAGTTAACAAAATCAAAGTCCAACGGCTTAGATAGCTGGGTCATGTTGAGCGAATGGACATCAACGCTCCAGCCCGGAACGTCTTCGAATCCAATCCCGAGGGACGGCTTAGTAGAGGAAGACGGTGACTCAGGTGGCGCACTCAGGTGGGTGAAGACCTCAACCAACTTGGCTTGCGAAACTGGAGACAGCTAGCTAGGGACCGAGCTTACTGACATGTTGGTTGAGGCCCAGGTCTACCCCGGATTGTAGCGCCACGTTAAGTACTATATAAACAGAACAGAAGGAGTAGAAAGGAGATTCATGCGCTTCTGCCTCCGTTTTTTCCCATGGCCCAATAGGCTCGAACTTCCACCGTACAATCATAGGCTCACGCTCATAAATCTTCCATCGCCTTCTAAACCCAGAGAGTACATTCAGTTGTTCTTTATTATAAAATTAATCAATGGGTCAGTCATATCACCATCAACTTTGGAACAATTGAACTTTATTTATAACCGTACAAGTATTAGAAGACAAGTTCCTTTACGTCCTATATCAAGCAGATCGAACTATGGTAAAAACAGTCCCCTCAACCAATTGATGATTTTTAAAGTAAAACATTTAAAGTAAATTTTTTCAATACTTGCAAATTTTATTGGAATTGTACAACAAAATCTCTTTGTTGCAATGTCCTTCACTGTATTTTGGTCCTTGAAAATTGGACAGTAGGTTAAAAACCATCAAAATTGCCTCAATTTTCATTAGCGTCGTCGAAAATGTTGTAAAAACGACTTGCCTGAAAATCATAACCAATTGGTAACCAAGCTACAAAGGAGTGGTCTTCTTTTTCATCAAAACTTTTCTCTACATAGATAAAAAAATCCTAACCTGTTTGGTATCGTATTTCATGTAAAAACACATATACATTTGTAGAACCCATTCAACCTCCGATTTAACATTCAACTCATATAAATGAAATGTTTTACAATTGCTAGACGAGCTGTGAAATTTTTGATACGGGCGAACCAAAAGACAATTGCTTTAGCTCGAAATCAAAGGCTTATACCAAATGTTTACACAAAAATAGATACACCAAACCGAGTGAGAGTCCTGATGGCCAAGGCGAAAGCGAAGGCGAAGGCCACCCGTTCCTTATATTCGAGAGAGATCGGAGTAGGAGCTCGTAAGCATTTTGTGGGCAGCCACAAAGCGCCTGCTTCCATCCGATTTATCTGATTAAGTGTAAACGGAACCATCTCGGCATCAGATGATTGAATTAGCCATTTGCAGGCGCAAAACAACAATATGGACGATGTAGTATAGAAGGATGAAGACGACGACGGACGGACGCACATATACCAGAGCCGAGAATAAGGCAAAGGGGATCACTTGGAAAAGCGAAAGGCAATAACTGCTTATCACTTACTTTCGGAGTAATGTGGTTTTGTTCGGGAATTCATATCTTTCCGCACTCATCATCGATTGCATGAGGAACAGAACAGTAGCAAAACAATCTGAAGGCAGTATAGGAATATATGTAACGGTAACGACGACGATGATGTAACAAGGACGACGACGACTACGACGACGAAGAGGAAGAGAAAGATACCAGCAAAGGAGGACCCACATCGTTTATGAATGTATAGTAAACGAGTCGGCACATATTCTCTCCTTGCCCCTTGAGGCAATGAATGAACGATTTCCCGGCGATAAGAAAGGATATTAAACAACCCCAATCGGAATCGCAATCGGGCATGGGCATGGGGATGGGGATGAGGATGTGGATGGAGACTCGATATGGTTATGGGTGGTGTTCGACGAAACACAAGGATTCACCACACAAAGACTCAATTTAATGGGTTCTCCGCAAACGATGCTGCTATGTGCACCACAGACGGAGCCACAATCTTTCACTTCACCTGCCTCACCTCTTCTTCACCGTCTTCGTCTTCGGTGTATGTTTGGATTCACTTGTTATGAGGTGATTCAATCAGATGCTCTGCCTAATGTCGGTTATAATGGTTTCTTTGAACGGAAGCTGATGGTTTAATGAAGTCGTTAGTCTTTATGCGTGTTGGCAGCTCATATTGATTGGTTCAAGATGTACCTATGATATTATAATCAGGGGAGAAGTATGAAAAAGATTCAACAAAGGTATAGCTCTAGGTTTTTTTTTAAATACATTTTTGCTGTATGCTTGTAAGACCTTAGAATATATAGTTTATGAGTCAAAATTCCATAAATGCATTATGAACCCACCCCAAAGCACTAAAAGTCCAGAAAAATTCTTGTGAACTAGATGCCCATAGTTAACGACAGCCATATTCCAAAAAATGATGATCCATTGTGGACTTTCAGCATGTGGACTTATGACCCTGCTACTTCTTTTGACTGCAAAGTTTAATTCTTTTCGAAGGGGTTAAAATGAAAGATTGATTTTTTGTGGTTTCTATACGAGTATGATTCGTGCCTCCAGTTTCAAAGTAATGATTATAGAGCTTCAGAATCTAGCTTGTAAATAAAATGGAAACAATTTTCTTACTAACCACCTCCTCTTTCGAAAACCTAACAGAAGTTTTAAAAATTTTGTATTCTCAAAGTCAAATCATCGCACAGACTTTCCAATCCTTATTATGGGAAACCTCAGATGCGAATCTTCTGCCATGTCCAACTAATCCGCTCTTAATTAAAGATTTCCTTCCCGAGATGCTGATGCTGATGCCGATGCCGACGAGCCGAAGCCATGTGCCGAAAATATAGAGACCTACCATAGCATCACCCTAGTAGTAGTCCTCGTATACAAATTGGCTGATGGTCCTGGCAGCAAAGAGTTGCTTGTCCTGATTCCTTTACCCATAGTCGTCGATAATCTTTGGAGCGAAGAAATAAATCTTGACAAAGGACTTTCGCAACTTGTTTGTCTTGGCAAAGTTTGTCCAGGATTCCCAAACTACCAACTGCTAACTGCCACACCGGCGGCAATGCGGCAATAAACACAATACACTGCTTTTCTTCTTCTTATGCATATACCATGTATGGGAGAAGGAGTAGGCTATAGGTGGTATACTACACTGTGTAGAGCACACCATAAGGTGTTATTATAATTTCCGTCGTCTGTTTACGTCCTGATAAGATCATAATCCCGTTTATGTTCCTATGTCTTCTTTTGGGCCGGGCCACCGAAAAAGGGTTTGAAGTTTGAACATGTGGCTGTGTGTAAAGGGTTTGGGTAATGTGGTGTAGTCTGCAGTCAATATGAATAGTGTTTATGTTTAAACTGAGGTCAGAGAGCACTAAATCAACTGTGCCTAAATACGTAAAGTTTTCAAAGCTGAAGAAGAAGAAGAACAAGAACAAGAAGAAGACTAAAGTTTTTCAAAGTGGGTATATGGCAAAAAGGCTCACACGGAGGAGCATCATCGGTTCATGAAGGAATGGTTAAGCTTCTTATAGCCGGAAAACTGTAGCAATGAATCGAAAAGACGAAGAAGAACATTTTCCGGAAGAAACTTTTGGACAAAGATAATAGAGTTTCAAGTTGAAAAGAAGAATATTTCTATAATGTGCGAGTTGGGGTTTTGATGTGATTATAATGATAGCGGAAAATATTTTGTTGGGGTAAATTGTCCTTTAGTTATAGATTTGTTAGATTTTTGGGAAAGAAATACCGCACCACAGCGCCACCGTCCGTACTAATCCTCAAGAGGGTGAATGTGTATATTTAATGGATATTGGTTAACAGTTCAAACACATATAGGCATTTCAATTTCGACAGGGACTTGAACCTTAATATACAAATAGGCTTTTGTTATCTGCGCCTCAAGTTGGTTTTAAGTTAATTTAAATCATTAAAATTTGGTTCAAAAGCTTAAACAAAATTAACGTTAGATGGGTATAAAACTAAGGGGTGTTAGCGTAAAGACTAATTTTTATGTATTTTTTAACTAGTTTTTAACCTTTGGTTTTGCTGGTTTATGGCCGGTGGACGTCTACCTTCTTTGGGCTTAACTTTGTTTGTAATGGGAGCGGATTCAAGAAGTTTAAAGTGCCTACTGTTCTGTTTTCAAAAACACAGAAAGACAGAAAGTGGTGAAGCATTCTACATTCGCTTAGCACGGCTTAAGAACGAATCTCTGTACTTGAAAGTACGACATAAGTTGATCATATCTGAATGTGTGAGTATTAAGGTTCAATTGCTGTTGTGAAGTAATACAACTGGATAGTTCTCTTGAGTATATTCCATAAAAATAACTGTTAAACAGGGTGAGACAAGAGACTTTATGGCTAAGGTGTTAAAGCGGCGTAAATGAATCAATGTTAATGTTATCAACAGCCAATTTAATTTTTTTTCGTTCAGTGCTAATAAGGGGGAATTTGGGAATGTTCTGCTTCTTTGACGCAAGGACCAGTCATAGATGGTAGCAAATGTGGTAAATAACTTTTTAACAACATTAGACAGCATTGACTTTTTGACGCATTAAATTCTAATCGATTTTGTATTCCCCGTTTAAAGATGCTTTCTAGGTTAGAATTTAATGAACTTATTATGTGTACATGGTTCTTGAAGATTCATAACCGACAAGCAGAGTTTAGAATCTATAAATTAATATGAAAAGCTGAAGGTATAATCTTCAGCAAAACAGGTCAGTGGATTAGAAGTTTTGGAAAGGAAAAATTTAAAAAAATATCGGAGACAAAACACAACCCTGGGGTACGCCAGGGTTTTTTTTGTGATTTCCAGCCTAGAATGTAAAAAGACCAGAAAATTATCATTTGGATGGTTAAGAGCTTAATCTTCGCTTAAGCCACGAGCACTTTAAAAGACAATATCTTAAAGTAAACACCTATTGCAAGCCTTGTGTTTCCAAAAGAAAACAAACTACTTTGAGACAGAAGCTCGACAGCTATAATTGTATAAACTGGAAGGACTTTTGGAAGTTGGTGAACAATTTGAATGGTAAAACCTAAAATCCATCCCAAGTTGAGCCCCTTGCTTTTGGCAGACCATTTTAAAAATTTGCTAAACCCAATTCATGAAGGAAACAACTTTCATTTTGCACATACGGGTATTTATAATGAAGTTTTATAACCAACGAAGAAGTAGATACAGCAATGAACAAAATGAAGGTTGGAAAAGCGTTAGGCTACAGTTTGATTTTAGCGGAATTTTTTAAGTATGGAACCCTGAGTTAATAATCAAGCTTACTGCAGTTTAGGTGTTGGAAACAGATTTGATTCCTCAAGAATTAAGGGATTCAATCATTTTTCCGATCCACAAAAAAGGAAGCTAGTTGGAGATGTCAAACTATCGAGAAATATCCTTTTTAAATTCGTGTTATAAAATATTAACAGCTGTTCTGCCAACACGGCTCAATAAATGGATTGAAGAAAATAAGTTGTTGAAAGAATCTCAGGCAGGATTTAGATCCAGTTACTGAACAATTGATCATATCTTTGTTTTGAAAAGCATTGCGGATTTATTTATAAGAAGAAGGAAAAAGTTTACGCGTTTTTCGTGGATTTTAAGTCTGCATTTGACACGGTGAATAGGCATGCTCTTTTCTATAAGTTCTTTGGTATGGGAATGTCGTGCAAATTTGGAAGAGTCCTGCAAAGCCTGTATATGGATACTAATGCAGCAGTTTGGAATGGTACAGAAAGGTCGGATTGGCTTAGAACTGAATCAGGCGTTAGACAAGGTTGTACGATGAGTCCAAGGCTTTTCGCTCTATTTATCGAAGACTTAGTCCATTCCCAAATTCATCAAAGAAGGGGTTGGTGGGGGTGTGTACTCTGAACGACTGAAATTAAGTCTCTCATTCCGCCTTCCCAATCATTGTAGCGTGTTCCAGGCGGAACTTTTGGCGATTAAGGAAGTCTTGTCTTGGCTCAAAGAAAACGTGATATCAACATCTGATATCCGTATTTTTTCTGACAGCCAGGCCGCTATCAAATACCTGGATCTGTCTCTATAAACTCTATAACAGTCCATAAGTGTCGATCATCTCTAATGGAGATGGCGCAACAGTTTAATATTCACCTTTGCTGAGTGCCGGGCCATAGAGACATTCCAGGTAACTGTAAGGCAGATGAACTCGCCAGGAACGGTACACTACAGCCCATCCTACCACGTTTGGCAAGTACTGGCATACCAATCGCTACTTGTAAACTGTTGCTAATGCAAGACGCTGCGAGGAGGGCAGGCACCAGCTGCTCTAGCTCGAAAACGCAAGAATTACCTAGGAGAATTCTTCTTTAACGATCTAAACGATCACAATGGGCCATTAAACTGGCCTAAGTGTGTCCGTTTCTATCTTGGACAGCTACTATGACCTAACCTAGTCCATTTCTTACTTGCTGGTACCCAACACGCTTTAGAATTAATTAAAGCACTCTTGTTTCCGGATGATATTGTGGTTCTCGCGTCATCTCCAGAATCACTTCAGCTTATGATAAACCGAATTTTTTAGTACTTTAAGATATGGAACCTAATAGTAAACATGGAAAAGCCCAATATCATGATTTTCAAGAACGGAGGAGGTAGAAACTGCCCTAATGAAAAATGGAACCACAATCATGAAAATATAGAGATTGTCGAAGAGTTCAAATACCTTAGAGTGATTTTGATAAAAAATTTAAATATGGAAACGCATCTGAGAGAAAATCTTTAAAGTGCAAAAGCCACCATCAGCGCATTTGGAATATGTGTTTCTCAAACAAAAATATCACTCAAGGCAATAAGTTATTAAGGCAGTAGCAGAATCAATCTTCTTCTATGCAGCTCAAATGTGAGGAGCGAGGCAATATGAAGATGTGGAAAAATTGTTACACTACTACGTTCAAAGGATTTTCCGGCTGCCACAAAATACGCCGAACATTATAGTTATGTTGGAAACGGGACTGCAGCCACTCTTTGTACAAACACTTTGAATACAGATCGATTATGTTCTCAAAATCATGAATAGGTATGGATAATTACCGGTTACCGAAGATAGTGGCACTTCAAACTATTCAAGTGAGGTCGGGATGGTATACAGAATGGATGAAACTTGCTAGGGAGAGTGACGTGGACCTTAACATAGACAACTTTGATTTCAATCAATGGAAAGAATCACTGTACCACCTAATTACAAAAATCGATGATATGTTATGAGAAAAATGCCTTAATCAAGCAACTCGGTCTCTGCACAGAGCAATTTTCAGTCAACTCAATAACAATTTGGGGGCGAAGAACTATTTACCAATATTATGCTCCTTATGTAATCTACAAGTGAGAGAAGACATTTCACTTCATGGGTAAATGTCCGATTCCTAAGACATCAGGAGAAATGTTCTTGGAACGGGTTTTTTTAACGAAAATAAAATTGTATCATTGTTGAACGAAGTCACCGTAAAAAAACTATATATATGTACTGCAAACTGACTGTAAACAATATGGGATGAGAATTGTTAATGAGAGTTTCTTAAGATAGTATTAAATTTCAGTAGTAAACTATTCAAAAACAACTTTTTAAATCATGTATCTAGTTCGTATATTTAATTTTTAATTTATTTTTAAATTATATTTCATAAAAAATAAGTTTTCAATGAATGCCATGCTTTTTTTTGTTTTTGTAAACAATGTAAATTATTTAAGACGAGCAATAATAATAAATAATAAAAGATAATTACTTATCTAACGAATCAATACTGAAAGCACGCTTTTCTGCTAAGAAAGCCTGATGCCAAACTCTATCAAAAAGTACAATAAGCTTTCTTTCTCTAAAATGGTGATCAAATTTGTTCTAGTGTTCGGAAAGATAAGATAGACCAATTGCTACAAAAGCCATATACTGCCGGTCTTCAAGATATTTTTTGAGCTCGTAATAAATCACAATTTCCATGAACTTAAAAGGAAGCAATGTAAATGCAATCGATCGATAATTGGAGAAGGACTAGGATTTACCATTTTAAAGAAATGGGCTGGACAAATGCAGTTTTTCCCTCGGAACGAGACCTTAAGAGCAGGATAGGAGAAATAGCTTACGCAGTGGTATATTCTACACTCTAACTCCGAAACTATTGAAAGTACGATAAAAAGGGTTAAGACTAACATTATAGCAAATGTTATGCTCGACACTTTAAGTAAAGACGAAAATACGAAAAATTAGTTTTTGCGGCCTTTGCTAGTCAATATCTAACGACACAGACACGAGACTTCATTAGATTTCTTACAGAAAAAACAAGTTTTCAAATAACTGCCTCTCATTCCAAGGTTGACCGGTTTTTTGTCTTATTTTACTGGACTAAGTTAAGTGCAATCGAAAATCGTTTGCAAGGCATTTTACTTAACAATTTGTGCGTTTAAGGTTATGAGTCCTAAAATTGGTTTTCTAAGAAGTATTATAAAATAATGAAATCAAAATTGCTGTTTGTTTGACAATTCAAATACTTTTATTTCTTTAAATGATCAATGGAGAAGGTTTTCAGCAACTTTTAGAAGTTCTAATTTCAGAAATAGCATACAAATGTCAATGCTAGTCAGATTCAGAAGAGTTTGGAAGAATTATGACCAAATATTCCAGATAAGGTCTTCTTTATATCAAATTACATATATAAATATTAGTTTCTAGTACAAAAATTTTAAATATTACAACCCCTCTTATTTCGTGCTACACCTACACCTATACCTCTTTTTAAAATAGCATATCTCTTGATATTTCTTATGATGATGAAATAAATTGCTAATTTATTTACCCATGCATCCTAAAGGCTCAAAATAATTTTTAAAAACTTCATCCTCAACCCAATGTGAACTTCATCCAATTAAACTCAAAGTACTCTACCTTAAACAAAAACAAGCGAGACGAATTCAAATAGAGCTCCGATAAAACAAAAGAAATTACAACATTTTTATTGACTAATTTACGAAACACTGTTAGCAGAGATGCTCTTAGCGATTGTGTTCTTCCAATTCAAATTCATACCCTACCACTGGCTCCGGCGATGGTGCTGGGGCTGACTGCCGGCACGCCACTAACATCCCCGTAACCGTCACCACCGCCAGACGAACCGAATTAGTATTTAAAATTACTCTGAATCATAACCCACTCTTTTACATTCATTGGATGAAAAAAAAACCTCACGATTTCTTCAGGTTTTAAACTTCCCACTTCCTTCTTTCGTTCCTGTTTTCACCCTCACCCCCTAAGAAAAGAACTCCTTCCCTTCCGGCTTTTTAGTGGTTTTTTTTAGACAATGCTATTGAATTAACGAAATCATTTCTTTTATTTGCCGCAGTCTGCTTGTTATCCTTTCCTACTAATTCACTTTGCTCTCAAGCAAGGATAAAGCCAAATAAAACCAAAGCAAAACGCCAGCTTTCCACACGGAGAAAGCAAAAGAAGAAAAGCGTTCTTTAATGATTGCGCGCCCTTAAAACACCGTGAAAATCCTTGCAACTCTGCACGAGGACGACTGTTTACGTCAAGGATGCTTGAAATCATTTCCCCAATTGTTTTTCCGGTTTTTCCTGAGTGGCTGGGTACACAAAACACAGAAAGAAAAGCTTTTTATTTGTCTTTTGTTTTTGGCTAACCCCGAATCCCGAACCCCTAACCCTCAGGAAAATCTTACTCTTACCATCTTCAATCGTCAATAATCACGAGACATTTGCTTAGTGACTTTGAAGAGTATTATTTGTATTTCTAATTACACCCACCCTTATTTTTTTTTTTTTAATCTTAAAGTCAGTTTCTTTTGTTACGAAAGAGTTACTTTCGAAAAATTAGCAACTTTCAGATATTTAAGAAGTTCGGGTATACCATTTAAATTGTCTCGGGATGCGTCTTTCTTAAACAGTCGTTAAATAAAAAAAAACAAGAACAACAATGAAAAACAACCCCAGTCTCCATTACAACTTGACTCAAGGCTACTTGAAGTGATCAAGGAGGATTCGCACTTAGTAAAAAATAAGATTTTATGGCCTTAGCACGCAGAGAACAAGAGAACAATGAGACGCAGCAGAAAAAAAGAAGAAGAATATACGCACGTTTATAGAAGATACATCTTGAAAATAAGGAAACAAATCACACCCTATTAAGAGCGTTAAGAAAATCCGCCACTTTTTCACAGATTTAAAGAAGCTTATCGACTTAATTTGAATATTTTCCAAAGGAAGAACGAACGCACCGACAAAAAAAATGAAGAAGAAAAGTCCTTTGTGACGTCCTTGTTGGTTGACTATTTTTTTTTGCGTGTCTAAAGATATGGGGATTTTCTGAGTAAATGATGGAAAAATAGGACAAAAAGGGGGATGGAGTGGAGTCGTCTTGTGGCATCAAAAACATTGGAGTTGGGCGCTTGTGTTGTCTTCAGTGTACGAACATGACAGTAATGTCAGTTTAAGCAATAAAGTTAATGCATAGCGCGACGTAAATCCGCTCTATGATAGAAAAGATAATATTTTAATCACTTCAAATTTATTTATGGAAAGATGTTTATGCGATGGACAAGTGGAGAGAGGAAAGTGGCAAACGAATATCATTCAATATTTATAAGTTTTTTGACATTATTAAGAATTAAGACGGAACGTGGTAGAAAAAAAACTATTCTTACTGTAACTGTCCAAGGCTAATCAAATTTGTTTAAACTCTAAGATCAAGTGGTTTTGAGATATTTTATTATGGGACTACTCACGCTGAAGGCAGACAGTCTTATCTTATCTTAATCAAAGGTTATTGTAAGGTTATGATTAAAATCATAAGCTTTGACAGAGAAACGATCAAAAATTGCGTTTACAATGTACTTTTTTTAATCGAATGATTTTGACATTTTACAATTTTATAATTTTTTTAAAAATGTCTGCTCAAATTTCATATATCTTTTAAACTTCATGAGACTTCAAAATGATTAGCCCCATGAGAGTCGAATGTGAACACCGTTTCAAAGAATTCAAATAAATAAGGTTTGATGTTCAAAAGCCCGCTAGTTGAGCTGTTGCCACTTTTAAAGCTGTCATATTTAAATATATGACATTTAAAAAACAATGACGTAACTGAAAATCGAAACTTGCCAGTTGATTGTTAAAAAAAAAAATTGAAAGTTGGCTTAGGTGCTGCACCCAAAACCATATTGCCCAAATTCAAAAAGTCATAGCGCCCAAAACAATTATATTAACATTTTGTTGTTGTATGATTTGGGCAATATTACTCAAACTTTGGGCGTCAAAACTTTTGTATATTGTGTTGTCCGACTGCAAGTAGATCAGCGCTTTAACTTCTCTTGGAGCATAGGACAGCAACAAGATCCTTCCACCTATCCCGATTCACCGCAACTGACCTCAGCTGTGGCCACGATTGAATACCTCAAGACCGAGCCTCCTTCAAAAAACTGATGACCTTCAAGTTGTCTTTGGTCTTCCAACGCGTCTATTACCCTGGGGATTCCATTGGACGGATTGTTTTGCTATATTGTCGTCAGGTTTCCTGGCCTATCCAACGCCATTTCCGTTGCATGATGTCTACTTCCAACTTTTTCTGTCCGGTCCTATTCCACAGCTCACGTTGGATATGGTTTGCGGCCACCGGATCTTCAGAATAGAACGCAGACAACGGTTAACGAAAGCTTGTAGTCTGCTCGAGATGTTGGAAGAGATTTTCCATGTTTCAGAAGCATATAACAGCACTGATTTGACGTTGAATTCAAAGAGTTTCAATTTGGTGCTTAGCGATATTTTTCTAGAGATCCACACAGCAGAAAGGATTCCTAATGCACTACGGGCTTTGTTTATTCTACTGTTAACATCCAGGTCCGTTCCGCCATCGAGAGCTATAAAACTTCCCAGATAATTAAACTGCTCGACCTCCTCTATGGTCCCCTGCCTTAGAATAACTTGTGTGCTTTGGCCCGTGGTCATTACTTTGGTCTTATTTGTGTTAATCCTTAAGCCAGCCACCTCTCCATTCAATTGCAGCGAATGACACATCTGATTTAAGCCTGCCGTGTTGTTTGCAATGAGACATATATCGTCAGTATAATCTATGTGGCTTAGCTTGTCAAATAGACTCCATTGGATACAGTGTCTTTCATTTGTACCCACCGTGGCAGTCATCACATCGTCAATCGCCAGGAAAAACAGAATTGGTGACAAGACATCTCCTTGCCTCACTCCTTGACGCACATCGAAGGAGTCGGAAAGCTGTCCATTGTGCAACACAAAACACCTTGCGTTGTTGTACGATTCTTTAATAACAGCGAAAATTTTCTCAGAGATTCCTCGCGCAATAAGCGATCTCCAGATGCATTCACGATTGACCCGATCAAACGCCATCTCAAAATCTAGAAACATTAGAAACAGCGGTGATTGGTACTCAGATGAAATTCCCAATAAAAAGAAGCGTTCGGTATTTTGGTCCAAAAAAAATTACGCCAAGATATTAAAAATGTTATATTGGCCAAAAACGACTCTATCACCCAAAAACTTTTTTAAAAGAAAATGTCTTGAAGCCCTAATTCGATGTCATATTGGAACAATCAATTTTAAAATATTATAACTCCAAAATTACTAAGGGACATATCGTCCAAAAGATGTCATGTGTTTCAACATTTGGACATTCTGATAAATGTGTTGTCTATTTTGGGCACTTAAAAAATGGCAGATCGCTCGGAACGTCTAGAAAATAAAAACCAAATTAATCATTCTTTTGGCGTCCTTTTTTAAAAATTTATTCGGGTGATACGGCTCTGTGACCAATGTTGGGCTTTATGACATTTTAGGATTTGGGATTAATGGTTTTGTGAAAAAGAAAGTTTACTAAAGAAATGATATCCATTTTTCAGCCACAGTTCTCAAAACTTAAAAGCTTTTGGTGCGTCGTGAAGCACTTTCTCGGACGGAAATAGTAAAAGTCATATAAAAAATTTGTTTTTGGGCCAAGTTATAGTCATGCAAAATATGGAAGCCATGTGAATCACTGAAGAACAACTGAGAACATGTCTTCTATAGTCTTTAAAAGTTCAATTAAATTAATTCAAGCCCGTCGATCACCAGAAACGTTATGTCTTCGATGATTATGGGTCCTTGAAATGCATTCAATTGATCCAAATTTTCATCGAAAAATCATATTTAGTGATGAGGCCTATCTTCACCTCAGAGGCTATTGTTAATAATAATAAACTGAATTATTGTTTGGGACTCGGGAAGTCAAAAAAGCTCCTAGGATTGCAAGCTATGAATAATAATTTGTATGGCCAGCATTTTAATGTATTGATGTAGATGACGTTTGTATTCAACAAGACAGTTCTTTATGCGAAACAAGCAACGAATCAATCGTCATTTTGCAAAAATCGTTATCGGCCAAAAATCGAAAATTTTAAATTTCTCCAAAAAGGCCCGATAGAAAATTTTAAAAAATATTAAAATCATATTTTTGTATTACTTAAGAATACCCTACACAGAAGATGTTCCCAAACACTAAGGAACCGATTTAAATACTTTTTTTTAAGATTACTTTTTTTGCAGGCATATTTTTGAATCTTTAAACATAGGGACTGAAACATACTCTTTAAATACTGGACCAACTTCGTGTGGCCAAAAAGCGTACATTTTATTTCTTTGAAGCCACTCGACCTTCTTTATGGAATTTGTGAAGTTATTAAGGAAATACAAGCAACAATTGACGACTTATTAACAAAGTATGCATTTATTGATTTGTCTTTAAAATAATTGTGTTTGTAATTTAAAAATGATGCACCAACCATGGTGCTTTACAATAAATGTCTTAAGTTTGACCGGTAATCCAAAAATTGATATATGTGTTCTCTAAATCGGATCGGTTTTAAAATGTAACTTAAATCAAGTTGGGAACGGTTATTCTTATTACCAACCCAAACAAATATTTAGTGGTACAGCGCAATGTATAATGTTCCATTTTTTAAATATCCCGAGCAGTAATTTTGGCCCTTTTCTGACCCTTAAAAGGATATTTTCTTCTAATTGCCTCCTGCACACAGAAAAATGAACCCCATATCATCCTGAACGATTTTTCATCGTACTCATTTCACTCTACATGAATCTTAAGGACTCTTTCCGTTTTTCTAGGCATATTTTGTGAACCTCATTTCGTCCTACATATATGAAGGTTTATCAACATAGAAAATAGATAACGTGCTTTTTTCATACTTAATAAGATGATGACAATGATAATAATGATAGTGGAAATGACAAGGTTGGAGCTGGTCATAGTAAAAATGGTAACGGTGAAGCTAGTAAAGTCGAAGACACCAACGACGAGGACAGCAACGACACGACGACTCTTACGACTACACCGACAACGAAGAAGACTATTTCGACGAAGAATTATTACTTTTAAATTATTCACTTATGTTAATAAAAAGTGTTTTGTTTAATTACTAAAAAAAAGGATAAAAGTAAAATATAAATTATTTATTTTAAAAAGATTCCTAATAAATAGAATGAAAAAGAGTGAGAGAGAAAGGAAAAATCAAGATGAAAAGAAAGAGAGAAAGAAAGAGAAAAGAGAGGGAGTATAATAAAGTAGTATCACAAACAGAGAAAGAAAGAGAGATAGAGACAGTAAATAAGAAAGAAAAAAGCTATGGTCTAGATGAAAAAGGTTAATTTGAGGCTTTTTGCTGTCGTCCTCATTTGATCCTAAACATCGTATTTTGTCCGATAACTGCCACTATTAGGTTCAAATGAGGAGCAACATTTTAACAGAAAGTGATTTTCTTTTCAATCTCTTTAAACCTCAGAGAACATGGATTTTGGGGACGAAAATAGGGTCAACATTTCGACTCGGGATACGCCATGTTTTTTCAAAGGTTGAAACGAAATAGATAAAGTCGAATTTTCAAAAACTGAATTCAAACGACATGTCCTAAGTAAAGTAGATTTCAAGGGCAATCACTAATGGAATGAGTTTTAATAACATTAATAAGGACTAAAAAATGTTAGTTTTAAGAAATTGAAAACAAAAATAAGTTAAGAATTTTCAGCCAAATGCCTAAAGATAACGCGATCAAAATGCTTACGTCCTCGAAGCTCTCGTATGTCTAAGGGGAGTATGGAGTTCCATAGTCTAACAGTGCAAACAAAAAGCAATCACTAATGGAATGAGTTTGCACAATTTTAGTGACCAATTTAAATTGTTCATCGTCGGGGTCAAAGAATTGAGAATAAAATGGGAAAAAATCAAGAACAAATGTTGAAGTGTGGTAGAATACAAAGATTGATATTTTGTAGGGCCATTTATAGCCATTATCGCAGCCTGTAATTTTGTAATTGCTTGGTTTGCAACTTTGCAGCCTTAGGTTCATTTCTTTCTGCAAATGATCAATGGTATTGAGGTCCGTTAATGAATGGGTAGGGTCTTCTGGTATTATAAAGCAACAATTTCTTCACCTCAAACGATGTTTGTTTACCATCAATTTGTCAATGAATTCGAAGGTTCCCTTTCCATTTGCAGCTATAGATCCCAATGATATGACATTACCTTCGCCTAATTAAAAATGGCAAACTATAATTTCTTTCTTGAATTTGTTATTGCAATTTCTCATAACAATTTGCCTTCCGTCAAACCCAAACAAATTAATTTAAATAGCCGGTTATCAATTTTGCGATTTCAAAAATATAGGGCTGGAGTTCGACAACTGTGAAACTAAGTTGTTAAACCAAGTTATTGTTTGACAGATTAAAGACTGACGTATATAAAAATGGATCACTTAAATATCGAACAACACATACAAATTTAAACCTAGAAATTGGCAAAACTGTGAAGAAATTTGAAGAGACTGCATTGGTAACAGAAGAATAAATCGATTCCTCGTCGTTCTCAGGAATAAGGACTGTCTAACTGGACATTATGGCGTATTTGGCATTTGGATCTACACCTACCTACATAACCTAAAGTCCAGCTTACACAACAACTAAGGCCAGCTGACCATTCACATAAAGTCATCGAAGACACGTCGAACGCATGCTTGAACAACACACGGTGGGCGGCGATTTTTTTAACAAAAGTTTTTTCAGCGACAAAGCACATATCTCACTCGGTGGCTATGTTAATAAAAAAAATTAATAAATTGTCATATTTGGGGTCCTGAGAATCCTCAAGTAATTGAAGACAGGCCATTACAGCCACAAAAAGTCATTTTTTGGTTCGCCTTTTGGTACGGGGGTGTGATTGGACCTTGCTTCTCCGAAAACTACGATGGAACGACTATAACCGGTTATTCGGAGCGAATAATACGATTTGGAGAATATGTGGTTTCAACAAGACTGTGCCACGGAGTTTTGTGGCATAACTCGAGCGAATATCGTCGTGGCGATATCAACTAGCCACCAAGATCATGCGATTTGACACTGCTGGAGACGGGCCTAAACTCAAAAGACCGTGTTTAAGCAGATAAACCTTTAACTCTTGATTACTTAAAAACCAACATTCGTCAATTTATATGTCAAAAAGTGGTCAAAAATTACCTCAAAATACCGATGCTTGCAACAATTCGCGTAGTAGCTATTTATATGGTATAGTATTTGACACATAATGTCAACATTAAAATTTTATAATAAATAAAAGAGGCTGAGATGCGACCCACTCTGATAATTTCCTATCCCGTCTGTCGATTTGTCTTATTTAAAAGTTTGTCTATATGTACTCGTATCAATTTTTACCAAATTTGCGTACTATTTTTGTAGATTTTATTTTTAATGAAAAAACGGACTGTTGGATTTTTATATACAAATTACTGAATATAGAAAACAATATTTTCTGTGAAATAAAATAAGTTTGAAGCCAATATTTTTAAGTTTTGATAAGCTATTTGAGCCGAAAGTAAATTTTTACCAAGTTTTAGTATTTTTTTTTAGAGTTTTATTTTTTGTAAAAAAAACTAACAATTTGAATTTTTTTTAAATTTAACCAAATGTTAAAAGCAATATTTCTTATAAGATAAAATTAGTTTGAAGCCAATATTTAAAATTTGTGAAGAGATATTTGAGTCAAAAGTCAATTTTTACCAACTTTTATACATTTTTTTTAGGTTTTTATTTTTTGTAAAAAAACCTGTCAATTCGATTTTTCTCAAAATTTTACCGAATGTTGAAAACAATATTTCTTATAAGATAAAATTACTTTGAAGCCAATATATAAAATTTTTAAAGAGATATTTGAGTCGAAAATCAATTTTTACCAACTTGTATACATTTTTTTTAGGTTTTTATTTTTTGTAAAAAAACTGTCAATTCGATTTTTCTCAAAATTTGTCTTAATGTTGAAAATAATATTTCTTATAAGATCAAATTAGTTAGAAGCTATTATCTCAAATTTTTGAAAAGATATTTGAGTCGAAAATCATTTTTTACCAACTTTTGTTAATTTTTTTTTCGGTTTTTAATTTTTTGTACAAAAACTGTCAATTTGATTTTTTTCAAACTTTAACTGAATGTTGAAAACAAATTTTTTTGAAAGATAAAAGTAAATTAAAGCCAATATTTCAAAGTTTTGAAAAGATATTTGAGTCGAAAATCAATTTTTACCAACTTTTGTAATTTTTTTTTTTAGGTTTTTATTTTTTGTAAGAAAACTGTCAATTCGATTTTTCTCAACATTTTTCAGAATGTTGAAAACAATATTTTTTATAACATAAAATAAGCTTGAAGCCTAAATTTCAAGTTTTTGAAAAGATATTTGAATAGATATTCAATTTTTACCAACTTTGAGTAATGTTTTTTTAGATTTTTATTTTTTATAAAAAAACTGTCAATTAGATTTTTCTCAAAATTTTATCAGATGTCAAAAACATTATTCTTCGTTGCACAAAATTGTTTTGGAGATGAAATCATATTTCAGTCGTTATATTGATTTTTTTCAAAAAATATGCATGTTTGGTATCACGTTACAATATATTATATAAAATTTAATTCAAGGCTCTAGCGTTTTTCGTTCGTAAGATATTTAGGGTTAACCAAAATTTTCACCTTTTTCAAACTGCTATGGTAAAAAAAAACACCCACGCAATTTTCTTGAGAGCCCTTTCTGCATTTTTCTGCCTTATTATCTGTGTAACAAAATTTATTTGAAGTCGATATCTCTTCTGGTTCTTGAGCTATGGAGGACGAAAAAAAGCGAACGTACGGAAGTACGAACGTACGTACACACGCACGCACAGACATCTTTCTAAAAATCTTTTATTTCGACTCTAGGGACCTTGAAAGGCCGAGAAATGTCAAAATTTTCCACTTGACAAATCGGACCCATTACAATAACTTCCTATGGGAACTTAAAAATAAATATCAGGAAAAAATGTTATGTGCTTTATTTAAGTTTACTCTTGAAACTGCAAAATGGTAAACCCTGTATAGTAACAAAAGAAAGTAAAAAGACTTTGGAAAAAAAAATAAATGGAAAGAAAGAATTGACTAACAAAACTAAACTATTGACAGGTTTCAAGTTCTGCTTGCTAGCTAACGATATGTTTCAAATTGCGCAACGAAGCGTTCGCTATCTTTATATATTTTTCAACTAGAACCGATTCTCATCAGATAAGCTTTTAAAATATGAAAATAATGAAATAACAGCTATTTTGAGGCCCCTCCCTACGTCAAGCTTTATCGAAGCTTTTTATTATAATAGAAGTAGATAAATTGTTCCCCTTGTGTAGGGGCAGTGCGCATTATGAAAGTTATCTGCATAACGTAGGGAAAAGTGAGCTAGACTTGTTAACTCCTCCCTACGAGTACTAATAAACTTTTTTGTTTCGCATTAAGTAATAAAAATGTATTTCCATTAAGTGCTCTCAATATATAATTGTCTACTTTATTTTAACCTGCTTAAAAATATATGTACCAATTTAGTTGATGTATATAGGAACTTTAAGGAACATTTATAAATCAATATCAAGTGATTAGAATCCTGATATCCATTTCTACTGAAGTAGAAGATAATGTTGAAAACTAAAATAAAAGAACACAATTAATGTTTCATGTACACGATATTCCATTAATAAATGTACGTAATCAAGTTAAGCCGACAAACGCTCATTTGTCAGCGTCGTAACACAATTACTTACCAATAAATTCTACTCACTCCTCCCAAAATCCCCCACAATGCCACATCACTTCCCTCAAACACTTGAATGAGTGTATTAAATTGTGGGAAGAAGATGTCAGTGCCCACAGCACACAATGTTATCCCACTATTCCCTACATATGAAAACGTATAATAGCCGTGACTCTGGGAATAACATCCTTAATTCATGTCTATTCGCACACTCAATGTTATTTAACCACTGTGTATAGGTATAGTGTGTTATTATATGGTGTAGAGTTGGTAGTGTAGAGTATCTTGTATAGTGTCTTAATCTTGTGGGTTTATGTCTTACCTACAAGAAGAAGGAGTATGTTCTTCATCGTACTCGTATTGTAGATAGGATTGTACCCTATTAACAATTCAAAGCCTATATAACATATGAAGATTGCCTTTCATGGCAATTGTCATGCAAACTGGACTTTAAGTAACTCTCTCTGCAGTTAATTCCATTATAGAGAGTGTGTAGACATTACACAGAACATTAGGGTTAAATAATTATATACAAATTGAGTAAGTAACTTGAACGATGAAGTTATCTTGTTTTGTTGAATTTTAATTAAAATAAAACAAAATAATTTATTTATTTGACTTTGAAAATTTGATAAGACAAATTTGATTCGTCAAATTCGGTTGCGTTATGTTTTTAGTGAGTTGTGTATGATATTGACCATATCTATAGTTTAAGTTTCCCATCTTGAGCGCCGAAATTAAAAATCGAAAAATCTATTACCCACAGCGAAGACTTTAAGATTTCTTAATTTTTTCAGTAGACTTAAGTCTGTAGAAGCAAAAGTTACAGCCAAATACCAAAAGATAACGCGATCAAAATGCTTACGCGAAGCTCTCGTATGTCTAAGGGGAGTAGGGAGTTCCATAGTCTAAAGAATTGGAGCTCAGAGGCAAAGCAAGTGAATATTGGTTGAATAAATACAAAAGATTTACTTACTAAGCACTAACCTACTCATAAGTAATATTGGTAATAAACCCACTTTTGTAACCAAGAATAGGAAAGAGGTACTTGATATTACACTTACCTCTGACTCGATCCACAATCTGATTTCAAACATGTCTCAAAAGAGAATTCCTTCTCTGACCACAATCAAATTCAGTTTGAGCTCAAAGATGTGGCAAATACATCTACGGGTTTTCGCAATCACCGTAATACTAACTGGGAGCGATATATTGAGCTACTAGCACAACTGCTTGAACACAACCTTCTTAAAAGATGCTCCAGTAAAGATGAACTAGACCTTTCTGTGAACCATCTCACCGAAGCCTTTAATGAATCAATCAGAACTTCATGCCCTGTAACCATTTTAAAGGGTAAAAAGAAACCTCATTGGTGGCGTAAAGAACTAGAACAATTCAGAAAGAGCTGTCGCAAACTCTTCAATAGATCTAAGTACACTAGATCTCCTTCTGACTGGGACTTATACAAACAAGCTCTAAAGCAATATAATAAAGAATTAAGGAAGAGTAAGATGTGTTCTTGGAGAAACTTTTGTGGTAAAATAGAAAATACTTCAGAAGTTTTAAGACTAAGGAAAATTCTCTCAAAAAGTCCAGCAATACCCAGTGATTTAAAGACAGAAGCAGGCACGTGGACTATCACAGATGAAGAATCCCTTAATCTGTTATTAGACACCCACTTTCATGGTAGGTCTAACATACTCAACGACTTAACATCTATTAACGCGGGAAAAACTGCAATTGGCCATAGACAGCTTTGATCCATATAAATCTCCAGAGCCAGACGGAATCATTCCGGCCGAACTACAAAGATGCTCAGACATGATCATTCCACCATTCGAATTCATTCTGACAAGCTGTTTAAGGTTGAGATATATTCTGAAAGCCTGGAGAATGACAAAAGTAGTCTTCATTCCTAAAGCAGGGAAACCCTCCCACGTTAACCCTAAAGATCTACGACCAATCAGCCTATCATCCTTCCTTCTTAAAACCTTGGAAAGATTGATTGAAATTTACATCAGACATAGCTTAAAACCATGTCTTATTTCCACAGCTCAACATGCTTACTCTAGAGAAAATCAGTAGAATCAGCACACTCGCTGGTACGTATTATTGAATATTCCCTCGAATACAAATAATATAACTTAGTAGCGTTCCTAGATATTGAAGGAGCTGTCAACAACGTCAGTTACCAGGCGATTACAACAGCAATCAGCAATCGATAAGCTGAAATTAGAGAAATCACTCACAGATCTTATAAGTCTCATGCTCAAAAGCAGGACAATAATTTCTAGTATGAGGTCCTTTCGCCTCTTTTATGGAACATGGAAGTAAACGACCTGCTTACATCATTGGAAGCAGAGGGTTTCAAGGTGATTGCCTATGCTGACGACGTTGCAATATCCGTATTTGTGAAGCACCCCCAAGTTCTCTTGGAACTCCTACAAAATGCCTTAAATAGGATCACAAAATGGGCTAAGCAATGTGGATTGGACGTCAATCCACATAAAACAGAATTAATACTCTTTTCGAGAAGATATAAAAATCCTCAGATTAGCCCACCCAAGAATAGAGGAATACCATTAGGCTTTTCCGACCAACCTAAATATTTATGATTCATTGTAGACAAAAAACTAAATTGGAAGGCAAATATTGATAAAAGAGTTGTGGGGACTCAGGTCGAGTCAACCCACCTGATTTATTTAATATTTAATCATGTACACCCTATACCTAAATTATCAATCATGTATTCATTCTGTTCATTTATGTATACTAAATGTCATTCAAACTTAAAATGAATTGTTAGATATAAGAAGAATAGCTCATAATAAAAGTAGATGTTAAGAAGAACGGTCTAGGCTTTGTGCATACGCATCTACAATCTGGTGACCCCGTTAGAAACAAGTACCGCGTGGAAGTTTTCCATACCTTTAAAATAAAAAACAGTTTTATTCGTTTTAATTTAACATTATTTATCACATTCATTCGAAGTCATAACAAATTAACGAAGTAAAACCAACCATGAAGGAAGGAAGTAGTCCACTTCACGCTGAAGGTAACAATAGTACAAATTACGAAGGGGGTGATAGCAATGGAAGCCATACAGATGGAACAACCGGTGGCACTAGCAGTCCAGGTCAAATTTTCGGCAACGAGAACGAAGTATTGCGGGTTTCGATGAAGGTTTCCCCTTTCTGGACTGAAATGCCCGAAATCTGGTTTGCCAGCATGGAGGCACAATTCGCAACGTGTCGAATAACCCCAGATTTTTCTCGTTTTAATGCCGTTGTTGGTTCGATGGACGGAAAAGTCCTCGCACAAGTGAGAGACGCTGTGTTACAACCACCTGCATCTGGAAAATATGAAAATCTAAAAAAGCTCTAATCGATTGCTTTTCGGACTCCGAGCACAAAAAGATGAGGAAACTTTTATCGGATGTTGACTTAGGTGATAAAAAGCCATCCCAACTCTTCAACGAGCTTAAGGGTCTAGCTGGAAATTCGGTCGGAGAAGAATTCCTAAAAAGCATATGGCTTCAACGTTTACCCACAGAAGTACAAGCCATTTTAGCGGCCTTCAAAAGTGAAGACGTCAAAAAACTCGTACAAGTAGCTGACACGATTCTTGAAACCACATCAAATGGAAGCCATATATCAAGAATCGATCATCGTGATGCCACTTCTCTTCATGAAGAAAGTCTCATACATAAAATCGAAGCACTCAGCCGCCGCATCGACAAGTTTGAAAACTCAAATCACCGCCATCGCAACAAAACACCATCTCGCTCACGCCATCGAACCTCAACACCATCACACCACCGAGACCCAACACAATCAAACGGTAAACGTTACGACATATGTTGGTACCATTATAGGTACAAAGACAATGCAATACATTGCAAGCAACCATGCAGTTATAAAAATTCAACCGTTTCAAAAAACGATTAGAGTTGTCACCATCCTCGGTGACAACAGTTGTAAAACATATTCAACGTTTGTATGTTTCGGATAAGACAACACACAAGAAATATTTAATTGACACCGGTGCTGACGTCTCTGTCTTGCCCCCCAAAAAACATCAGAAGTCTCTTCATTGCAACACCACACTCTTTGCTGCTAACGGAACAAAAATAAAAACCTTCGGAAGCCAACGCTGTCAAGTTAATCTTGGACTACGCAGGGTATTCATCTGGACATTTTACATCGCAGACGTGGCACAACCCATTATAGGATCCGATTTCTTACAACATTACGGCCTTCTTGTTGATGTCAAGAATAATCGTCTCATTGATGAAACCACCAAGTTGTCTACGACTGGGAAGTCATCCTCAGGTAATTGCGAAATTAAAACTTTTGATACTAAACACCCGTTTGCAGATTTGCTCACAAAATTCAAAGATCTCGCTTCGCTCAACACCGCTGGAATTCAAAGGAAATCTCTCACGGAACACTGCATTGTCACTTCAGGACCAGCCGTTTTTGCTAAACCTAGACGATTATCTCCAGAAAAGCTTGCAGCCGCCAAATCGGAATTCGCATATCTTATGGAAAAGGGCATATGTAGGCCATCAAAAAGTCATTGGGCGAGTCCACTCCACATGGTTAAGAAGTCAAATTGAGACTGGCGACCATGCGGTGACTTCCGCGCTCTCAATGCGAACACGTTGCCTGACCGATACCCACTTCCATACGTCATGGACTTTGTTAATATTTTGAACGGAAAGAAAATTTTTTCAACGATCGATCTGCAGCGTGCGTTCCATCAGATCCCTGTCCGAACGGAAGACATACCAAAGACCGCCATCACGACACCGTTTGGTCTTATAGAATACCTTTTTATGCCTTATGGCATGAGAAATTCAGCACAAACCATGCAACGCTACATACACGAAGCTCTGAACGGCTTGAACTATGTATTCCCGTACATTGACGACATATTGGTTGCGTCAGAAGATGAGATTGAGCATTCAAAACATCTTGAAGAAGTTTTTGTTCGACTTCGTGAGTATAACCTTAAAATAAATCCTTTAAAATGTCATTTTGGAAAATCGAATGTAAAATTTTTGGGATACTCTGTTGATCAACATGGCATCAAACCCTTGCCAGAGAAGGTTCAAAATATTGTAGAGTTTAAAAAACCTACTGTAGCCAAAGATTTAAAAAAATTTCTGGCCATGATTAATTTTTACAGGAAATTTATTCCCAATGCCATTGTTAGCCAAATTCCTCTTTTTAACCTCGTTCAAGGTAATAAGAAGAATGATAACACACCAATCAAGTGGACACCAGAGAGCGACATCGCCTTTGAAAAGTGCAAGTCCGATTTGGCCAACGCTACTGTACTTACATATCCCATTCCAAACGCAACGCTTTATCTGTTCACTGACGCATCGGATACTGCAATTGGGGCTGTGGTAAACCAAGTAACGAACAACACTTCCCAACCACTAGGATTTTTTTCGAAAAAACTCACTGAATCCCAGAAGACACGGAGCACATACGACCGTGAACTCTTGGCCATGTACGAGGGCGTGAATCATTTTCGACACCTATTGGAAGGAAGATCATTCTCCATCTACACCGACCATAAGCCGCTAATTTATGCGTTCTAGCAAAATCTGAATAAGGCATCACCAAGACGAATTCGGCAACTCGACTTCATCAGCCAGTTCACAACATCAATTTTGCACGTTCCTGGAAATCAAAACGAAGTAGCGGATTTCTTATCGAGGATAAACGCAGTTTACCTTTCTCATCCAATCGATTTAGAAGTGATTGCGAAACAACAGATTGACGATGCCGAACTGAAGTCCTTACTTGAAGAAGGTAACTCAACTTCCTTACGTTTTAAGCTTCTGTCATTTCCAGGAACAACAAAATATAAACTTTTTTGTGACACATCGACTCCAAAGATCCGACCATATGTCCCCGAAAGCAGCAGAAACACAGTTCTCAGAAACCTGCACAGTCTTTCTCACCCTGGCGTAAGAGCTACTCTTAAACTCGTTCAAGAGCGATTCGTTTGGCCCAAAATGAGAGCAGATTGCACAAAATTCGTAAAGAACTGCATACAATGCCAGAAATCAAAAATCATTCGACACAACAAAGCACCAATCGCCCCATTCAGTTTGACATCCCAGCGTTTTACCCATATCAACATGGACATAGTTGGCCCTTTGCCTACATCACACGGTTATAGATATCTATTAACGATCATAGATCGATACACCCGATGGCCAGAAGCGTACCCTATGGAAGATATCAGGGCAGAGACAGTAGCCAAACATCTACTCCATGGTTGGATATCGCGATATGGCATTCCATTACAAATAACCACTGATTTGGGACGACAATTCGAGTCAACACTGTTTAGCGAGCTGAACAAAACTTTAGGAATAAAACACTGCAGAACAACATCTTATCATCCGCAATCCAACGGGATCATCGAACGCTGGCACCGCTCCCTTAAGGCTGCCATAATGTGCCATGGAACTGCCAACTGGTTCCAAGTTTTGCCCCTCGTCTTGCTTGGTTTGAGGACGTCCTTCAAAAAAGACATGGATGCCACCCCAGCAGAACTTCTCTATGGTGAAACAATTCGGTTACCAGGCGAATATGTTTCTGAACCGACAATTAACTTCTCAACTTCAGAAGACTTTGTAAAAGAATTGCGAAAAATCATGTCCACCTTACGACCAACAAAACCCAACCACCATGCAAGACCCAAATTTTTCGTACAGAAGTCCTTAGAAAAATGTACTCATGTCTTCATAAGAACTGACAGTGTTAGATCTTCACTCCAACCACCATACGAAGGACCTTATATTATTCTTAAAAAATTTCCTAAATATTTTTCTATTAAAGTAAAAAACAAAATAAAAAACATTTCTATCGACAGGTTAAAAGCAGCTTTTATCAATACTGATGAAACGGATGAGCCAAAAACTAATAATGAACAAACGAATACAAGGAATCCACTACCCAAGACATCGAAACCTAATCAGACATCTGCTACACCGGTTGAAACAACAACTCGATCAGGCCGAAAAGTCATTATTCCATCCAAATATCACTAGTATATGGAATCTCTTCCAGCGGGGGAGTACTGTGGGGACTCAGGTCGAGTCAACCCACCTGATTTATTTAATATTTAATCATGTACACCCTATACCTAAATTATCAATCATGTATTCATTCTGTTCATTTATGTATACTAAATGTCATTCAAACTTAAAATGAATTGTTAGATATAAGAAGAATAGCTCATAATAAAAGTAGATGTTAAGAAGAACGGTCTAGGCTTTGTGCATACGCATCTACAGAGTAAAAAAGGCTACTGTAGCGTTTTTACTTGTAAAAAGGCCATAGGATCAAATCGGGGCTTCTCCCCAAAAATAACCCATTGGCTATACACTTCGGTAATCAGACCGATACTAATTTATGGAGCTGTCGTATGGTGGACCGCACTGGACAAGATGGTAAATCTAAATAAGCTCATCAAAGTCCAGCGGTCAGCAGGTATGTGCATCACAGGAGCACTTCGCTCAACACCAACCGCAGCACTGGAGGTGCTTTTAAACCTAACACCTGATGACATCTTCTCCAAAATGGTGGCAGCCAACTCAAGTGTGAGGCTTAGAGCCACCTCTCAACGGAACAGTAACAATACTAAACATACTACTATTCTAGACAATTTCAGATCTAACCCAGATCGCTTAGACTATACCACCCCAAAAATGGTATTTGGTAAAAGCTTCTATGTGTCCATCCCTTCAAGATCCTCCTGGGAAGAAGAGATACCCCTGGAAGATGATGCGGTACACTTCTATACAGACGGTTTAAAGACCGATCACGGCGTTGGAAGTGATATCTATTCGGAACAACTGAATCTCAGTCTATCCTATAGACTTCCCAATCAATGTAGTGTATTCCAGGCAGAAGTAATGGCGATTAAAGAAGCACTATCCTGGCTCAAAGAAAACGTTATATGTGCAAGGATATACGAATCTTCTCAGACAGCCAAGCCGCTCTTAAATCTCTCGCGTCTGTCTCCAAAAACTCTCAAACAGTCCACGATTGTCGATCATCTCTGAATGAGATGACGGAACAGTTTGATATTCACCTCATTTGGGTGCGGGCCATAGAGACATTACGGGAAATTGCAAAGCCGATGAGCTCGCCAAAAACGGAACACTTCTGCCTAATGTTAGACTAAATCATAACATAGGAACACCACTTGCTACGTGCAAATATCTTCTCAAACAATATGCTCTAGAATCAACAAATGCTAGATGGTCACAGAGTACCACCTGCCTAGCAACCAAGCAAATATGGCCAAGCATAAACTTAAAACGGTCAAAAGGCTTGATATCCCTAAGCAGATAAAGTATAAGCTCTACAATTGGAGTAATAACAGGACACTGCCTAATAGGAAGACATGCTGTGAGGCTAGGGGTCTACACAACTGACTTTTGTAGAATCTGCGTGGACGAGGAGGAAGAGGAAATAGCCCAACACCTTCTATGTACATGGCCAGCACTCTCCATTAGAAGGAATAACTTTCTTCGATAATACCAGTGAACTGGCAACGATTGACACAAAACGTCTCTCTAACTTTATTAAAAGTACGAAATGGTTTGTTTAAGTTCATTACTCTCCCATGAGTAACCTCATTAGTGGTATCACAATGGACCCTTGAGGTCTGCGTGCGTCAATGACATCTGGACAGCCACTCCAACCTAACCTAAATACAAAAGATCGTATGGAAGTAGAGAACACAATTTTGTTATAAAGATAATATGGCTCCTTCTTTGCTATACGATGCCATTCAAAGTCTTTAAAGTATTGTAATTTAGATATGCTTTCAAGGTACAACCAATTAAAAGTAAAGTATAAAAGATCATAACGTTTAAGATTGTACACGTATCGAATTATGTTTTTGAAGGCAACATTTAGATTTCTTTAAGATTTTGAGCTTTGACTGCGAAATATCTGGTCAGTAATAATCGGGATAATTATAGATTTTGCTATGTAAAGTCCAATATCTTGAGATGCATTCTTCTGTGTGAAGGAAAGACTGCGTAGACATCGTAAATTTTGTCTGTAATGTGTTGTATGTGACAATCACAACTAAGTGTGGAACTAAACCATATACCAAGGTCCTTTACTTTATCAACGTACTCGATTACCTGGTTGACAATTTGTATGGGTGGAAAATAACTGAGATCAAGCTTATGTTTTTAAATTATCATACATTTAGATTTTATTGGGTTCAACCTCAAGTTATTCTCGTCAGACTAACGATAAATGTTATACAAGTATTCATTAAGTAGGTAAGCACCGTTTTCAATCATAACTTGGAAGGTCATTAATTCAAATGCAAAATAGCAATGGTCTTAGTATTGATCCCTGGGGAACTCCGGAATAAAGATCCAGCAATCCTGAAGCATGTTTATCTACAACGACAGCTTGTTTTCTCCCAGAAAGGAATCGTGATTATTCATATCAAAGGCTTTAGAGAAGTCAAGTAACCCTAAAAATGATATTTGATCATGGTCAACAGCACTTCTTAGATCATATGTTACACACACAACTGTGATTTATTCTAAAACCGGATTTATTAACACATAAGAGAATGCTATTTAAAAAAAAATCGAGATCTGGCTATTTAAAAGTTCTAAGACTTTTGAAATAAATGGAAAATCGAAATTGCTCTGTTTTTGGGAGATGTTTTCTTGATCAGGTGGCAGGTTTCTTGATCACAGGAATTACTTTTGCAACTTTCCAGGTATGAGAAAAAGACCTTGTCGTAATGATTGCATTGGAAATATGAGTGAGGGTGGGAAGTATCTGAGGTAGTTTTGTTTTAATAAACGAGGGGTGTATTTCATCAAACCCCATGGCTTTAGATTTAGTTTTTAAAATATTGTCTACTAAATCAGCTTCTTCAACAACTCGAAATTCAAAACAATTTAAGCTCGGATCCACTGGTTCCATATAATTTGCTATTTCTACCTCATTAAGAGATTCGGACTGGTCTTTAGCGGAATCAGCATTGAGAACATCAGGATTTATTCAGGTCTTAATTTAAATGATTAATTGACTTTTAAAATTAACTTGCATTCAAAATTGACTTTTAAGTGACTTTAAAGACTTTATAAAGTCAAGGAGACTGACTTTAAGTGAAATGACTTTTTAAATTGACTTCAAGTTATGTTTTTTTAAAATACCTTAACTTTTTTGTCAAAGCTTTTGGAAGTTGTTTTGTATGTCCAAAAAATGTTTGCTTTACAAAATTCACCCCCCACCTAAAACTAGGGACGACAGGCTTAAAGTCATAAATAAACGTAAAAACTGAAGAAGTGTCGGGATTTGTTCGATTTTTGACCAACATTATCGACCACGCTCTCAACAATTAAAGCTACAGGATCTGTAACTGCATAGTCCATTACTGGACTGTAAAGTTTCAATTAAAAAAAAAATTCCGGTGAACTTTTCAAACTTTTGGATTTCTTATTTTTTGGAATTTCGGATTTCGGACTATTTAGTCTTCTGGATAAATTACCGATGACTAAAATATGTTTTTTTTTTACAGAACAAAAAATAAAATGAAAACGTTCATGATAGTGGAGCACTGGTTCTGAACCATGACTTTAAGCCGACCTTATTTAAATTTAAATCTATCGATAAACAGTTTAAGTTATATTAAATGCTCATTTGACATAAATCTTCATTTGTTCATATAGTTAGTTCTATGGAAGTCATTATGTATAAAATCAAAAGAACTTAGGTGATGAGTTCCGCCTCGGTAATTCAAATGTACACAAGATAGCAAATAAGGTGCATCAGTTTCACCATTAATGAGTTTATGAAAAAAAACTCATTATTAACACGCCTTTGATGGAGAGATTGCATTTGAAGAAGCCGAATACTATGTTCATAGGGATCATAAGGATCATCCCAAGAAAGACCCTTTAGGGCAAAGCGAATGAAGTTATGTTGAATTGATTCAATACATTTACTATGAATTTCGTAAAAAGTAGTCCGTACCTGCGAACTTGCTTTATTAACAATACATTTAATTTAAGGTGATGTGTAAATACTAAGTTCGAACAGAAATGAACACCTAAATCTTAAAATGTGGAGACGCGACAGAGTTTTTGCTGTGATATACAATAATTAAATACACTACCGGGCAAAGGCTATTTTTCCCACACAAAAATGTGAAACTATCAATGTCGGCTTGTAAAAGAATACGTTCATGGATGGATTTTATTACTTTAAAAATCTTCATGTCGTCAGCAAAAATGAGAACATCACTTGAGCATAGAGATGACGATACATCATTAATATACAGGATGAACAGAAAAGGGCCAAGATGACTTCCCTGCGGAACACCAGATTGAGCAACAAAAGGTTCTGAATGACAAATTCTAAATCTTACCTCATAGGATCTGTATTCAAGGTATGATTTTATCCAAGCTAAGAAAAAGGTGGAAAACCAAGAGCTTTAAGTTTAAATAAAATAATTCCGTGGCTAAGTCAGTCAAAAGCTTTAGAAAAGACAGTGCATACACACTACACAGTCAACTTCATAACCTTGTTCAAAAGCGTTTGGACATATATCTGAGAATGTGAGGATATTTGTAACGGTTGATCTTTTTTTCACAAAACCATGTTGCTGTTCGTAAATGAGATTCTTACTAAAAAATGCTACACTTTCAAAAACAACTTGTTCAAACACTTCAAGAATGCAAGAAAACTTTGCATTGGACCTGTTGTTGCTTATATTCGCCTTGTTATCTATATTTCTTAAAAATTGGTGTTAGAAATGACTTCTTCAATATACTGGGAAATTGGCCTGTTTTTAGAGAAAGTTTGAATAAGAACGGAAGGGGTTCAAAAGGTAAAAAGTTTAAACTGCTTCGTCAATGTGAGAAAATGATAATGTATCAGCAATTCTAGAAATAGTTAAATCTTCATACACCTGCTGGAAATTGGCTCTTCTGAAATCAAAATTATATAAGCAATAAAAGGAATTACAGTGTTCAGTAAGGTGATTACTTAAGTCAAAATAAAAAGTCCAAAGGGGGTGATGTTTATCAATATTAGTATTTCCTGATCTAGATTCTAAAACAAGAGTACTAAAAGCGTCAGAAGAAAAGACTAAATCAAGAATCCGATTTTTCGAGTTTTTAATACAGCTTGTTTGCTGTAGGTCAGTAAGAAGGACTTCGAGAAGAGATAGTTCCAATTGTGAAGAAGAAGGAGATTTTAAAGTAGCTTTCTGCGAAGTGCCCACTTAGAAGTGCTCAAGAGTGTTAAAGAAGTTGCACTGACCTGTTAAATGTAAAGCATGTAGTATGTTGCTCATATTTATAATCGACTAATCGAAAACTGTAAATGGACGGTAAAATTGACGTTTCTTAAAGCTTTTGCCTATATTTCTTGTAATTTATAAGTAGACATCTGTAGTTTAACAACACACAATTTTAGGTAACAACAAACCCCTCTTTTTTAACTTACCGCTTTAAGCCTAGAAAAACATGAATAAATAAATAAAAGTTAAGAAGATAAAGTTAGAATTTTAAATCAGCTAAGGAAATAAATAATGCTTATTCGGTTTTTTAAAATCAACTAGAAAAAAGTCTAATTAAGAGCTTAGAGTAATTTTTGGGCATATATGGAAACGGGTTGGGTACGATTTGCCGATTTTTAAAATGTCGATTTAAAAAAGTCGACCATTATAATGTCGATTGTCGAAAAGTCGATTGATGCGGCGCCGCATGCATGTGAACATCATTCACTTTGTCACTGTCGATCAACAAGTAACTATCGGTTAACTGTGAAATTTCAGATAACTGTAAAAGTTTTGTTTAAAGAAATTATTAATTTGTATTTTTGTATGAACCGATGTGTATAGTATATCATTGAATTAAAAATAAAATTGAGTTTCCACATTAAAGAGAGAGTTTCTTGTTTTTTTCTTTACAACAGTCGACATTTTAACCGACAACTTTTCAGTCGACATTTTTTATAGTCGACATTTAAATGGGCAACTTTTTTTTCTGTCGATC
Source organism: Eupeodes corollae (assembly GCF_945859685.1). Classification (NCBI taxonomy): domain Eukaryota; kingdom Metazoa; phylum Arthropoda; class Insecta; order Diptera; family Syrphidae; genus Eupeodes; species Eupeodes corollae. Next base: position 611,958 of record NC_079148.1, on the reverse strand, counting down.
AAACTTCAGTCGACATTTTAAGAGTCTGTAAAGTTTTCAGTTGGCCAGTCGACATTTTTTTTGTCGACCATTCGTACGCCACCCTATGGAAACTAGGTTATTAAATTGCAGTTGCCAAAATTTTTGCACCTCTTCAACTTCTGCTGCTATTTTTTAAATTTTATTAGACTTCATATCTTTCTGTTAACGTACTATAACAGAAGTGGTTTATCTCAAAATCCCATTACTAAACATTAAATTGAAAAAAATCGCTGTTCCCTTTCAAAGGATTTAAAAAAAATGATTATATTCTGGTATAGAAATGCTTTTAATTCCAATATATTTGATTGGTCTACGTCTGTTTTTAAACTCAGGAAGTCAAGGACTTCCGCATGAGACCAATAACAAGTGGTTTTTTTAAAAGTCCAGAAACGCCTAAATAAACTCATTATTTTCGGCAACGTCTGCCGGGAAACATTTTCAAAAGCTCTAATCTATCAACCTTCATGGAAAGTGTAACTCGATATTATTAAAATAAAGAAAACACATTAAGTCGAATGTAATCATTCATTCTCATATGTTCCCAGAATTGAAGAAAGTCCATTTTTTAATGTGGTGTGCACATTTGAAATGCCCCAGTTCAAATTTAATTTAGATAGACCCACCTTTGTAAGGAATGAAGTTGTAGCACATGATGTACAAATTAAAAACCTTGAGAATTTTCTGTCAAATAAATCTCATCTGAGTCGATTTTACAAATGTTTTATCTAAGCATTCACTCTTTGGTTATGGCCACAACATGATCAAAATATTTAACCAAGCACTCACTTAACTCTAACCCCCAATTAATTTATCTTTTATAGTTCCCCAGGGAGCCATTAAGCGATCTCAGGCACAAACAATACATAGATACTTTTCTCCCATTGTACTCTTGAAAGTATATCTGCTAAGCATTCTAAAAGGGATTGTAGAAAATAAATATGTATACTCCTTGTTTGGAAGCCAGTATGTCCTTATGAAGGAATAACATTATTACAATATAATAACCCCCTCCATTCCACTCTACACTGAAAAAACAAACGTGCATTAATATAAAAAACGGCGTTTATTAACTGCTTATTTATTGTCACAACAAACTTTTTCTTGTCGGAGTGAACGGTTTATTAAAAAAAAATTCAGCGTTTGATAATCGTTTGTTTATACTATTAACAGCTGTTAATTAAATGAAAAATAAAGCACTTAATCAACGTTTATTAAAATTAATAACTCTATTGATTGCCGCAAACATTTTTGTTATTAAAAATAATTAATCGTTTATTGCCACAATAAACAAAATGTTTGAAAGGGGACTATTAAAGATTATATCCCAACCTTCATCTAATATCACAACCAATTCTTAAATTTACAAATAGTTTATTATTTTTTATAACCTTATTCACTGCCAAATGCAAATTTGGCAATTAAAAAATAATAAACTGTTTATTGTTGTAATGAACAACATTATTAATAGACGAATTGGAAAATTTACAAGCAATTTATTATTTTGTATAAACTTATTCACTGACACAATAAACTTTGGTAATTGGAAAATAGTGAACCATTTATTGTTGCTATGAACAACATTATAAAGAGGCAAATTGTTAATTATTATATCCCAACCTCCAAAAATGAAATTGATTCCTTGAATCAATCAATTATCAAATCATAAAGATAACACTGCGCTCAAACTCAGCGGAACTAAACTTTACGATGCCGAAAAACATTATTTTTATGAAATTGTATGAGGTATTTTGCTAAACTTCATATCATTTTATACGAATTCTTGTGAATCGCAGTAACGCTGCATTCAAAATAAGTAAAATGTTCAGTGATGAGTTTTATTTATATTTATAACTCGTTTATAAATGCAAAAGTCCTAGTCCTAGAGTTTAATTCTATATAGGTAATAATTTAGGCTAAGTACTTTTATATTTTATGTAAGCAGACCATTTTTTGATAAAAACGATCTTTAAGTTAAATTTTAATGTGAAACATTTGCATTTAATATTATATGATAAGGAATCATAAGAGCTTAATAAAATCATAATATAGAGTTTTCTACTTACAATTAAAGACATTAAAATACGAAACAAAAACACAAGCCTTCAATTAGTATTTTCATTCATAATTGTTATATTAGATCGTTGGCATCTTCTGGGCTTCCTTACTATTTTAATTATAAAAGTAATGTAAGCTGGGTGTAATTACCATGTGTGTTGTAGATGGCAGTGTTTTCAATTAATCATTGTTATATATAATAAACAATTTATCAAAAATAATAAATTGTTTTTTAAAATTTAACGAAAAATTGTATTTTTTACCTAGATGCAGAGTTCACACTTTTTCCTAAAAATCCTTTTATTCAATATTTAAAATGTAATTGCTGGGAATCGTAATATGTCATACCTACAGTATACATGATTCCCAGAAATGTGAACTCAGAGTGTGAGAACAAGAGCAAACATTTTTTGAGACTAATTTAATTTGTGAAGTGTCCAACTATAATGCATTTCTCTTACTCACACCTTTATAAAAAAAAATGTTGAATGTCACACATCTCATATCAACTTCTACTTCTACCCGTACCTCCTCACATTAACCAGCCAAACCAAACTTATTTCAAGTTAAAACATATATACAAAGGGTCAAAGGAAACTTTAAGCCCATTTCAGCACTCCAAAGAAAATGTAATACCATAGATTAACCATTGTAAATATACACATCTACGGTAGTATTTACGGAACGTAAGGATTTGTATCTTTATAATGTTTTATCTTCTATGACTGAGTGATCGAATAAGCGTCTGATTACACGATTCGTTTTTTGGTTGTTTCATCTTTTGGCAAGCACGAACGTTCATGATTACATGGTACGTAAATGTGTATTTATTATTAAAATTGTAAAAAAGAATAAAAAACAAGGTGTGTAGAATTTCGCTAAAATTTCGTTCAGATTTACAAACATTTGTTTTTTGCAGTGTTTGCTGTGTTATTGTGTGCAAGCGTAAATTCCTGGCAGCAATCGCAAATTATTTATTTATACTGGTATTTATTTTATGTATCAATTAAGTTATAATAATATTAACAGTAATAATAATAATAAAATTAAAAATAGTAATAATAATATTTGTGTAGGTACAGTGTTGTTAAAAATAAGGTAAGCCAAAACCAATTTACTTGATAGTTATTTTAATTTTTATTAAAATACTCATATCTTAAATGTTCTAAGAATAACTATAGATTTTATCTTTTATCTTAGCTTGACCAAGTTCTTACATTTTTAAGGTATACTCGATCGCCATCTTTTTATATCTAGTTTTAATCCTCCTAATGTGATGAGCTATTTTTTTTTCAAATAAATGTTGATTTAAGTTTTCCTTTCTCCTATTTTTTTCTTTTGTTCGAGTGAACACGTGGTATAAGTCGGCAATATATTATAGAATAAATAAATACCATATTCATTGATTTTAACTAACCCAATTACTACTATGGCAATAAACAGTTTATTAATTTTCGTGGGGGTTGTTTACAAATTGAACGAAGCGTCTGATAAACATAACGGAGTAAAAATGAGAAACATCATGTTTATTAAAATCAATTAATCGTTTATTGCGTTTATAAACTCGTTTATATAAATAAACAACTTGTTTATTAATTTAAATAAACCATTAATTAACTATCAAATTCCAATCTAAAAAATATGAGCATTTCTTTGAAAATTGGCAATATAAACGGAGCTTAACAATACTTTCAATGTAAGAAGTTTTTTTGCCGAACTGAACGAACAAATGAAGTGCCGCCGAATTTCAACGAGCAACAACGAATAGAATGCAAATAATTTCGCAAAAGAAGCCGAGACGAAAAAGTGGTTTGAAGTGAACATTTAGAAAAGTGAAGTGAACATATTAAAAAAGTATTTGTGCATCAGCTAACAATTAGATTAGTTAATAAGGTGAGTTATTTCTTAGTTATTATTATTAGATATTATTATTAGTCATATTATTAGTTATTATTTTTATAATTGCGAATCTCCTTAATGCAACGCGCAACACCAACAAAATGGTTTCGCCATCTGTTGATTGCATACCGCCACGAGCAACTCTTCGGCGGCGCGGCGCGCGTCAGTAAACTACACATTTTTTTTTAATTCTCATCTCATTTCTATTCTATCTATTTCATCTATTTACATCCATAAAATTTCACACGTTTGTACGTTCGCGACGTTTTTTTCGTCTAAATCTAATTGACAGTTTTCTTACAAAAAATAAAAACTTAACAAAAATTAACATAAGTTGGTAAACAAATTTTTTTTGACGAAAATAACTTTTCAATAGTTCGAGATATTGACTTAAAACAACTTAAACCTTGAAAAAATATTGTTTTCAACATGCTTTAAAATTTTGATAAAAATCGAATTGACAGTTTTTTTACAAAAAAAAATAAAAACCTGAACAAAAATTAACATTAGTTGGTAAAACTTTTTTTTCGACGTTAATATCTTTTTAAAAATTACAGATATTGACTTAAAACAACTCCTATCTTTTAAAAAATATTGCTGTTTAAAATATGATAATTTAGCGGGAGAAGCGTTAGATCGATGCTGGAAAGCTTGTACAAATCGAAGGTTATTGGATTTAAGAAACTCAAGCTCTACTACCGAATTTTTTTTGAAATGGCCGCAATACAAATGCCTAATTGGCTATCGTATGGTAAGTAAGATATTTGTTGCATGCCATATGCTTATAATAAAACTGTGACTTCATTAACTAGATTGACATGGATTTTTGTTTTTTGCACCAAAACGCTGGTCCAGTTCTTGAAAATTGCGAACAAATACAGCCCCAAATTTTGAACTTCCTTTTAAATGACAACAAATTGAAGGAAAAAACCATATTGAAAGTGTTGGAAAAATTGTCAAATGAAGCATTAATATGCACAATACCTAACAGTGAGTAATATATTTCGTTTTTATAATTTTAATATTTTGGATTTGGGTCTTCTCATCTTAACACAGAACAAACAATTTGTTTATATTTGTAAAATATTTTATAACAACCAAGGGCGGATCAAGACTTTTTATTGGGGGGTTTTTGACAGCAAACCACTTTTTGGTGAATGTCGTTAAATTACTAACAAATCTTTTGATAAAATCTTTACTTATACAACTTAACTGTATAAGCTTTATGGCTCATATGACCTCCCCCCCTGGATCGTCCATTGGTCAAAAGTTGATGAATTTGTGCTGTGTTTTTGGAATAGGGCTATCTCCGATTCATATTATGTTCTCGGTCCAATCTTTAGTCAAAAGTAGTACTTTTAGCAACAAAGTGTAAGGAAGTAAAATACAAATATTGTTTTCATATATGTACAAAAAATAAATAATTTAAAATTAATTGAAAGGTATTCCTACGAAAAAGCAATTAAATTATCTCCCAGGGGGAGTCATGACCCCTACGACCACCCACCCCTGGATCCGCCAATGATACCAACGGTATAAAAGTAAATTGTTATCTGAGCATGATATAAAATAAATAAATTATATTACATACCGGATACAGTATTAATGTACATACGTAGTTTAATTAGTATTGAATTATTGATATAACAATACCTACTGCTTTTTTGAGAGCAATAGATATTTGTTAAATTTGTTTACCTTTTTAATTTTCATTACCCAATCCCTTGTTCCTCATTTCTGGGTTTTATCGAAACACAATATTTCAAAAAATTTATGTCAAGACTTACTATGTTGCTTAACAGCTATTAACAACTATTCGCAAAACAATTTTGTTAAATTATAATAAACAAACTAATTTTTTTATTAATCGATGATGTGAAAAATGTTTTAAATAAAATTGTTTATATTTCTCAGATTTTCAAGATTGAGCTTTACTCTGGGCCCTAAATGGGTATTTTGTGCCTTTCCAAAAAGTTGTGAGGAAATACAAAGAGGAGAAAAAAACGTTTACGATTTACCATCAAGGACTCCCAGAATTCGTTTGTTTGGGTCGGTGCAACGATCCAAGCAATCGAATATCACATGGAATCATCAATTGAGACACAATATTTTAAAAATAAAATGAACGCAAGGACTCATTTATTGATAAATGAACTTAACTACAAAAAATAAAAATTGTAAAATTAAATTAACTAGATCCTTTTTATTAGTTCGGAATTCTTTATTTTCAGATTTTTATAATTTTCAGCATAGACTTCGATAGTGAGATCCAGGATGAAGTCACTCATTGGCGCTGTAAACAGGTTTGTAACCGGAAGTTGGAAACTTTTTTTTAAACAATATTAATATGAATGTTTTCTTTTATACGTTTTAGATCAATCTTATGCTGGACTTACACGACTGAAAAAGTGTCATCATTTTTCCCATAACTTTACTATGTTTTGTCAAAAAACACGCTTTTGACGATATATGGTAAAAGTATGGCAAAAGTAATAAGCTTTTGCAGCCATGTAAATCCTCCTGAAAAAAGGGATTTATTTTAATAATCCTGTTTGTTAATGTAAAAAATGGGTTTAATAAACGCAGTAAACAAATTTATTGAAATCAATAAATTTTGTTTATTGTGGTTATAAACTTATTTGTTAATATTATAAACAGGATTGATAAATAAATTGTTTATATTAATGAACGCGTTTATTAAAATCAATAAACTTTGTTCATTAAGGCAATGAACGAGTTTTTTAATATAACAAACGAAAATAATGAACGGTTGTTTATATTTATAAACGCATTTATTAATATTCATGAATTGTGTTCATTGGGGTTATAAACAGGTTTATTATTATTATAAACGGAAATAATAAACGGTTGTTTATATTTATAAACACATTTATTAAAATTAATTAACTGTGTTCATTGAGGCTATAAACGGGTTTATTAATACTATAAACGGAAATAATAAACGGTTGTTTATATTTATGAAGTACCCGTGGCATGATGGTTAGTGCGTTGGACTGTCATGCCAGAGGTCTTGGGTTCGATCCCTGCCTATGCCATCTAAAGTTTTTTCACGGGTACTGCCTCTTGCGAGGAATTGACAAATTCTCCAAGAGTAACTCTTGTCATGAAAAAGTGCTTTCTCAAATTAGCCGTTCGGATTCGGCATATAAACTGTAGGTCCCCTCCATTCCTGACAACATTACTCGCACACAGGAATGGTTGAGAGTTGTAAGTCACTAGGCCCTGGTTCTCAAAGGACTGTTTGCGCCACCCAATTTATTTATTTTTAATTTTTATATTTATGAACGCATTTATTAAAAATAAAAAACTCTGTCCATTAAGGCTATAAACAGGTTTATTAATATTATAAACGAAAATATAAACGGTTGTTTATTTTAATTAATGGATTTATCAAAATCAATAAACTCAGTTTATTGTGGTTATAAACGAAAATTTTAAATTGTTTGTAAAATTTTCAGCCGGAAATGGAGAATAATAAACGATAATTCACTGACACGATTAATATGTTTATTGGACAAATTCCATCACTATATTCATTGTCTCAACGAACTTTTTAATTATATTTACGTACCTTTTTGGTTCAGTGTACTCCACCTCAGCAGCGGCACATTTTGCATGTGCTTAAAATGAAATTAAACAACCCCACGAAAAATCTCGTAATATTATTGTTATTTGTTGTTGTGGTGTCACTTCACTTCCTTGCGCTACCACCTAGTACGTCCTTCGTTCGTTCTACGTTCTACGTCCTGCATCCAAATCCCAAAGATAAGTATCTTGAGTACGTCGCTCGGTTATGAAAGTTTATAAAATCGCGTATAATAAGAATTCGAAAAAGGATTACAACCAAAATGTGAAATTCAAAGTCTATAAGATGATGATGATGTCTCCAAAGGGGTTATCCTTGGTTGGATAACGCGAATACGAAATGATTTCATTTTCCACTTGAATAAACTGGAAAAACAAAAGTTGGTTTCTTAATTAACTTTGGCGTCAATTAAAATGAATTGTTTTTTTTTGGAGTAACTTATTTATGTGTTTTTGTTTGATTCTTTTAAAAACATACTTTACAATTTTCGCAATTTCAAGAAAACAAATAATAAAAGTTGGAGTTTGGTCTAAAGAAGAAAATTAGAAAATATTTGCTTCAGACCTTTAGATGCAATTTATTGATGCTTCGATGGAATATTCGATGAAATTGGGATTGAAATCGATTAAATGAATGTTCATGATTTGAAAATGAAAATGGGAATCTTCATCAAGCTGTTTTTTTTTAATAAGCTTCTTTGGTCATTTTTTCTAAAAGCCCAGTATTAGTAATTATCGTTTTAACGCCGGCCGTTGACCAGCTGCTGACTTCTTGATACCTTTTGATACTTCAAGTTCATTGATATCATTCGCGAAAAAAATTGATCATTTGTTAACTTGCTACAATTTTTCCGAAATTGTTCATCAATACGTGGTTGTGTGTCAAGAAACTGTGGAACGATGCGATTCAAGCTTCGATCATCGAGGCAAATTCGAATAGCAAGAAATTATTATTTCGACTGATCTTCTAACCCAAATCAAGCGGATTCAGTTCGATGGGCGGTTTTGATGATTGCACAGGTCGACGTAATTATGTTTTTTTCTGTTCAATAAACAGTCATATACATTTCTTATTTGAAATATGATTCTTTAAAGATGTTAAAAACGGTGTTTTTAAGGGCAATATAAGGCACAGCAGTACTTATTTACAATAATAATGGTATGATGATTTTAGAAAGTACAAATTTATGTCTTCTAAAAACAGTATAAATGATTTTTTGAAATGTTCAGTAGTTATGTGAGAAGCCCTAAATTAAATGCTTTCAAAATAGATTTATCATCTAAAATCTTAAAAACAAACCGTTTTCAACATTTTGAATTCCTGAATATTGCAATGACTAGGAAAGACAGAGTCTGTTAAGGCATTCCACATTCGCGTAGTACGGCTAAAGAACGAATCTCTGTATTTGACAGTACGACCGAAGTTGGGCTCGAGGGTATACTAATGACCATTCCTAGAAGCGCAAGTATTACGGTTGAACTGTTTAAGGGGAGGAATGCAACTGCCTAATTCACTAGAGCACAATCAATCAATCAATTTAATTTAAATGCTCTACGTTCAATAATTTCCAAGAGGCTTAAGTAAGTTGCAGGAGCACAAGCCCAGAGATGGGAGTTATACTCAAGCTTTGGACGTATGTAAGTCTTGTAGATAACAGCCAGATCAGAAGGGGTGAAATATTTCTTGCATCGTCTAAGGAAACCCAAACACCTTGCGGCATTTTTGGCGACATCGCGTATGTGATAATTCCACAAGAGGTGGTTGGTGACACACATACCGAGAATATCGAGGTGTTCAGTTTCATTGTTGCAAATGCCATCCATGGATAATGGCAATGGGGGTATATCTCGCTTTAACGATACAAGACAGCATTGGGTTTTCGAAGCATTAAATTCCACGCGGTTTTATAATCCCCATTGAACAATACTGTTTAGATCGGAATTTTATAAGCTTATCATATTTTGTCGTTGCAGTTCCACACCCGAAGAAGAGGGATGTGAGTCTGAAAACGAATATGAAAAGCTAAGAGTACTATCGTCAGCGAAACAATGTATTGGATTAGATGTTGCAGAGAGAAGATCATTAATAAAAATGAGAAAGAGTGTTGGAGATAAAACAAAGCCCTGGGGTACACCAGCATTTATTTTACGGTGTTCAGACTTGAATCCATCCAATACTACTTATATTGAACGATCCGATAGGTAATTACTAATCCAATGAAGCAGGGATTCATGAAAACCGAAAGCATGCATTTTCGATAAGAGAGCCTGATGTCGAACCCTATCAAATGCTTTTGAAATATCAAGTGCAATAATCTTACTTTCTCCAAAACGATGTAAAGATTTGCTCCACTGTTCGGTGAGATGAACCATGAGATCACCAGTGGGCCTATTGCTACGAAAGCCGTATTGCCGGTCATTAAGAAGCTTTCGATCTTCAAGATATTTCTTGAGCTGATATTTAATCAGCGTTTCCATGACCTTGGAAAGAAGGGATGTAAGTGCAATTGGTCGGTAGTTAGAGGGTGAGGAAGATTCGCCTTTTTTAGGAATAGGCTGGACAAATGTCGTTTTCCATCCGCTCAGAACGAGACCTGAGGAGTAGGACAGATGAAAAAGCTTACGCAGTTGTTTTTGCCAGCGTTGAAAAAGAACACTAAGATCTTTAACACTATGAACATGAAGTACGTTTTTTTTGAGAAAGTTATTCCCTGACATTTAAATGGATTAAGGTTTAGTCCATTCTTTTTACACTGAATAACAAAACTGTTATTATCCTCCTGGAGTTGTAATCTATCATTTATAGATTGTTTACTTTTGAAAATTTTCAAAGCATCCGCATAGATTAAAATGTTACTGTATCGAACACAAAGGGGTAAATCATATTGATAGCTAAGAAAAAAAAGTAGAGGTCCTAAATGACTACCCTGGAGAACTCCAGATTTGGCAATGAAAGAGTTATAGAAAGAAATTTCGAACTTAACTTGATAAGCCCTATTTTGAATAAAAGATGAAAGCTTAAATGTGATGATATCATGAGAAAGTTGGTCAAAAACTTTAGAATTATCAGTGAAAAAAAGTAGAGGTCCTAAATGACTACCCTGGGGAACTACGGATTTGGCAATGAAAGAGTTAAAGAAAGAACTTCTCAACTTAACTTGATAAGACCTGTTTTGAATAAAAGATGAAAGCTTAAATGTGATGATATCAAGAGAAAATTGGTCAAAAGCTTTAGGATTATCAGTGTAAAAACAGGCGAGGTCTTAACAGAGTTCTAGAGCTTTTGAAAAATTATTCCAAAATACAAGTAGTAATTGTCGTACGTTTTTGCATAAAACCATGTTGTTGATTACATAAATTGTTCTTGAAGTTCAGAATCAAACTATTACATACAACTTGTTGACTGTTGTGATAAATGCCTTTCTCCAAATGATTGGAAATTTACTTGGGCTTAGAGATAGTGCAAATATGCGAAGAAAGGAAGATGTTACTACTGACTTTCTAAGCGTTACAAATTTCTGAAGTACTAACTAAGTAATCTTTATTATAAGTAAAATTTACTGGGTAGCCATTAGATTCCCGTTTTATATAAATAAATTTCCAAACCCTTTTGGGGCAAGTTTAAAAGAAGTTTCCATATCGGTAAGATATTTGTCATATAATTAATTTTGAAAGATTTAAACTCTTTAAAGAGGGTAACATATACTCATGAGAAGAATTTTGTAGTCGCATTTCAATCTAGGCCATCAAACCCTTCGTAGATATGGAAATTGATTGCCAGAAACAAAAGCTCCTTAACCAGTGCTATCTTTAAATTTCAAGGACAATTGTAAGAAGAATCTGTTCAGTTGTTTGTTCCGGTCTAGGAAAATAGGTCAAAAGTACTCTTTTTACATAATCTAACGGTTTCAAGGTAGTACCTTTGGTATGATCGTTAGTGCGAAAGACTGTCATGCGAGAGGTCTTGGGTTCCATTCCTGCCTAGTGCCTATGCCACCTAATGTTTTTTTCACGGGTCTGGCCTCTTGCGAGGAATTGAAAAATACTGAAAGAGTAAATCTTGTCATGAAAAGTGCTTTCTCAAATTTTAAGTTCGGATTCGGCTTTAAATTGTAGGTCCCTTCCATACCTGACAACAACATTTGAGAGTTGTCAGTCACGCCACCCAATTTATAGAGTTTATTTTAAGGCTTTAAATTGTGAAGAGACCAAGACTAAAACAATTTGCATTTCTTAGCCCTCGTCGTCAAAAAACTACACACTAAAGATACTTTTTTGACACACAGTTCTGCGCTAAAATGTATGCTCACATATTTTTTTATACTTCCATAATATTCCTTTCAATTTAGCTCTTCGTTTATGTATTCTGCTCACAAAATCACAAACCCTCGAAATACATTTTCGGATATCTGATAAATCCCCATATGCCCAAAGATATACCCCTATCTTCAGTATGTGTCTCAGATAAAAGCTCCATCACCTTGATCGTGATTATTCCTCTTATTTTATATATGCTTTCCCATTATCTTTGCGATTAAATTATTTTCGTTAATTCCCCACTTTCAGTTTTAATTACTTAAGCGGGTAGGATTATTCCGTACACCGTATACATGCTATAAGCCCCTGCCAACTCGCAGACACTTTAACTTTTCCAAAAAGGTATCGTATAATATAGTAGTTTCTGTAAGTTCATATGTTATTCGAATACACTTTATCCTCAGGGGTGAGAGTGAGTGTCAAAGGGGGGAAGGATAAAAGTGAGCACTTGAAATTAATACCTTAGGTTTTCAAATTGCTTGAAAGAGCAAAGTCTATGTGATTTAATTATGAGTGGCATATTCCACTTTCTGATAGCATAACTTTCGAGGACACATACTCGTATACTTCCAAGCAGGTGTTACTGCGATGATAACATGCCTAAGTGATTCCATTTCACTTTGTCAACCAAACACAACAAGAAGTGTCAATCTCAAGACCGAAAAACTTAATCTTTCCTTGAAAGAAAATCTCAAGGAATCAGCTCAAAAGTAAAAGAAGTGCGAGGACGAGTACAAGTATAAAAGTAAATAAATTGAACAAATCTAAGAAGGCAAAGGCAAAAACTTTTTGACACTTAATTGAGTTCGAGGGAATCATAGTTTCGATTTGTATATGTACCTAACTACCGCACATTGCAAAATGCCAAACCAATGTAAATATACTTATAAAAGCCGGAAAAGTTTTCTTCTTCTTCTGATGTGGTATTAATAATTAAGTTGGACTTCTGTCTATACGGCAACGTTATGATGCTCGAATATAAACTTAAACTTAAGTTTAAGAAAGTGTATCTCTTTCTCTATGAGCCATTAACATTTACGACAGAAAAGTCCTTGTTCCCCCTTCAAAAAATAATTGTCCTCGGAATATACAAATACATACATTTGCGTTCAGTTGGAAAATTGTTACTGTCACAGTCTCTGGTGACTAACGAACAGGATAAAGTTCCACTTGTCTGAGTTTTAATTTTAAATTTGTCCCGCCACATCCTGACAAACGATTATCATATTCTGATTAACATGACTAAGACACTCGACTCAACTCGACTTGAATGTCGAAAAAGAGTTCTTAGATAAAATTTTTAATTTATGCGCGTCGTCATTGTCGTTGTCGCATTTATGCAGCGTGCATAATTTTGCTGTTTAAAAGTGGTTGAATTTCTACAAGGTGGTTAAATTTTTGTTTTTTTTTGGTATGTAATAAGAAACTGGGTGGAGCTAAGGTGTACTTCAATCGCCTTCAAAGGACCTGATTTTTCTTTTTATCAAGAATAACTAAAAATACAATTTTCTTAAAGTGGCGCCCGGGTAGGAGCTTATTTATGTATAAAAATGATTTCAATGGGGATAGAAAAGTACCTTTGTTGAAAATATGTGTTTTTCCTCAATCCAAAGATTTCTTCATCTGATGGATTGTTGCTAAAAACAAAATTTTAGTGAATTGGCGCCCGGGTAGGGATTTATTGAAGTGTAATGAGAGTGTGGTGAGATTATTTTGTGAGACAATACATTTAGTCAAAAATGTGATTGTCATTTTTAACAATTCAGTATCTGAAAATGAGTGGAATGAATGAGAAAGCCAAAAACTGTGAACAATTTTTCGTGAATTGCCGCCCGGATAGGGACTTTTTAAAAATAAAATAAAATAGTATGATTACGGTTTAGAATTGCTAAAACGTACATTTAAGTAAATTGGCACCAGGGTAGTGCCTTACTTACTTACTTAAGGTGGTGCTTCAGTGCTGTGTGAACCAAAAAACTTCTTAATCTAGCTCCGTCCGTAGATAGATGTCTCCAGTTTCGCACTTTAAGTTGGGTGAGGTCACTTTCTACTTGTGCGCGTCACTTGATCAGCGGTCTTCCTCTACTGCAAAAAACTCTTGATTGAACATAGAATGGAATTGATAAAAGTAGCTTAGAAGAAGTAATTCTGCTATCAATAATATCTTCAATGAACACTATACGTAGGACTTGTCCACGACATTTAAACATTTTTAAATAAATTAGAAAACATCTTTATTTGTTTTGTAGTAAAGACATAGTCCATTTAAGTTAATCTTGTTTAAACTCTTTCGATTCTAAAAATAATATTTGTTTTAAAAATACGACACAGCAATATTCTAAAAGCGGTAGAACTCTAAAAATCTATACGGTGTTCAAATAATGGGCATTGCTAAACTCTTCGTAGTTCCACTTAAAAAAACTTAAAAGTGAATCAACCTTCGAAATGATATAATGAAATAATGAAATCTGAAGTCAAGCTTTGAATCAAAAAGTATCCAAGATCATTTACTTACATCAAAGAATTTATATTTAAAATTAATGAGAAATGAACAACTATTTCAGTATAGAACTTTCTCTCTCAACTCGGTTAAAAATGTACACTAAGTGTAAATCAGCTGAAGATGTTAGTAGTTGCACCATTTAAAGAAAATCATTTCTATCCAACTGCGTTAAGAAGAAATCTTCAAGTGGATATGAAGTACTGTAAATACTTTCGCATCAAGCACTTACAACGTTCAAAAATAGAATATTTAGTAACAATTATAAAAAGAAGTGGACCCAAATGACTCCCTTGTGGAACACCTTAAATCACATTTATATAATTTAAAACACATCAATTTTAACAGCTTGTTTTCTGTCAGACTGATATGAATTTAACTACTGTAAAAATGTAATATTCAATCTCAAAATCTCTAGATTTTGAAAGACCAAAGGCTTTAACAAAATCAGTATACAGGACATCAACTTGTGTACCCTTTTTTACATGATTTTCATTTTAAGACAAAGAATTCTTGACAGCAAAATAAAGTCTTTAAGTGACCGAATTGCCAAAAAGATGGCGTTCCACCAAAAGTTTTAAGATTAGTCTACAGTTATTCATTAAGTATTTAAACGGAATTGATGTAAGATGGTTCAAAAAAGTGTGTACAGATTTATAAGATACATAAATGTCAAAACATTATAAAGAACCAATTTTTTTTTTAAATTCATTTTCTTTTAAGTTTTTCAAAAGTTTGTGTTCTGAAAAAAACTTTGTATAGTTTAAAATCAATCGAGGGAGTGAAATCAGGGTATAAGAATTCAATATTTGTTAAAATATAATAATTATAAAAGGCTTGAAAGAAATGAGCAAAACGGTCATACAAAGACTTCTTTGTTTTGAAACCATTGGTTGACAATATTGATATTTATTTTATTTCAAATTGAGGCGGCAGACTATAAACTTAGACGAATTTTTGTTATAGAAGTGTCGATAATATTTTATTCATTTAACCAACGTTAACACACCAAATTACTGGAATTAACTTAAACTTAAATTGGGTTTAATATCGAAACTAGTTCCTGAGTGTAGATTTATGCTATTTTGTTTTTTCTTTTCCTTCACATCTTGAACAACCCTCATATCGTATGATAGTTTTATTTCTTGTGATTCATTTAACGTGGTGAAATTTTAACCCCCCAACAAAATACTAAATAAGGGTGGTTTTTATTTTTAGTTAAGACAATACAAGACAACCCCCTTCAATCCAAGCTCAATAAAGAATTAATCAGAACAGCAATTCACAGTTTCAGAGGTGCTTAAAGACAACGTCAAGTAGATGACCAAATTGTCCTTCAACGACCACTTGGCGAAAAAGGAAAAATTCTGCAATTCAGTAATTTTTGGAACCCCCAACTCCATTTCCCCACCCCTGCCTTTCTCATACCAATTCACGCTCTTATACTATACTTTACGTATACATCCCGGAAGGAATGAACTAGATAATTGCCATTACAGTTGCTATCCTGCTTTTGTTTTTATTTTCCTGCTGACATTGTTTGTGTGTCCTCTCCAAGGTGATGTTTATCTTTGTCTTGGTCTTAGCTGCTGTGCTTCCAGAGCCAACTCCAAGCAGCATATAATGATTCCCAGCTGGTTCATAAAAAGAAATTAACGGCCTTTTCTTGCGAGTTTTTCTTGCTCCTGTTGCAAATCGTTTAATGAGGATATAACTACCCCATTTGCCAGTCCCGTAGAAAAATACAAAAAAATCCACCGCCGGAAATATAATGGAGTCTATAGGATTATTGAGAAAGTTTTTATCCCCATCCAGGACCTGGTTCAGGAGTTTTTTGCTGCTATTTCTTATTATTGCTTATTTAGTTGCGGGCGCCATTGTCGTCGTCGTCATCGTTGTAGTCGAAGTCGTTTTTGGGCAACCATCAGCAGCATCAGGATAGGATAAAGATGATAGTCATTATCATGGCGATGATTACAAGGGATTCGATTATGGAATTAACTGCAACAGCATGTTATAGCCCATGTCCTGTCATTGTTCAATATTATGATACGAGTGGCTCATTAAGAGGGTTCATGGCAATGACCACCAAGATTACTTTTCGGTTCAGTTCGGTATCATTATTGTTTGTCATTCTCAAGAGTTGGAGGTGATTCGAATTAATAGAAGAGATCATAGTTGAATCCTTTTTGTGCAGAGAGGAAGTCCTTTTTTTGTTTCTTTAAATTTACGAATGCAAAGCTATGTAACGTTTTTCTTGGAATATACCACAATTTATGTGATGGACAAAGTTGTATCATTAGTTATGCAAACCGGGAGCATAGACCAAACAAAGGATACGGGAACGACTTTACAACCGGGTAATTAATTGTCCTGTCCAGTGGGCAGACCAGTGCCAGAACCATTGCCATACTCGACTGGATGGCTGACTATGTAGCTGACTTGTTTGTTTGCCTTATAGATTGCCAGGTTGAAGCTTATACTGCCTGCCTGCTAGTTACCCTTATCCCCAATCACGATGATCCATTACGGACCGCACATACACACATACTCGTACTACCCCCGGTGGCGGCGGCCGGCGGCCGGCGCTGGCTATACCCAAAACGTACTTCCGAAAGAAACAAATTTCCGGTGGCAAACCATAGTAAAAAAGAGAATGAGGAAATGTTGGTAAAGGATAGCGAACAATGGGGGTTGAAATTCACGGACTTTTTTTTTTTAATTTTTGTGAAGTATACAAGTGGCACTTTCGCTTAATCGACACTCAGGGTCCATGAAAAAGGTATCGACGACAACGGAAGCCGGTGATGTCCGCACCGCCGGGTTGAACTACGTACCGAGTACATATATTGAACGACTGGTTATTTATCGTCGGAATTATCACCTGTTCGCTGTATTAGTCCAAGGACTAGCTGATGGAGAGGTTAGGTTCGAAGGATTCTACGAAGGACGATGATTTTCGAAAGGCCGGAAATTTTTCAGCATCTATAATACTTCATCAAACCTATACTTTCTTTATGCCCGGTCCGATAAACGAAAAGTATATTTTCCATTGGGGGACCGATTTGGAAAATACCTAGACCTACTCTTCCCCCCCCCTTTTCGGTTGATTTTAAACTTTTTTTTATGTTTGCTGTGTGTCGTTACTGTAAACGAGAAAGTTTTTGCCCGTAATGACATTTTGACGCAGTTAAAGTTGGGCCGTTATCGTTATCTCTTCCAAATATATAGCCCGGGCCATATCGGAGATGAATTTTAATGGTAAGAATGGTCCATTAAGCGCAATCGAGCACGAACATGATGTACCTAATTGGATTACAACACGGTTGGTAGAATGTAGAATAGGCTAAGAGGACATGATTGAGAATATAATGCTAAAAAAAAATGTTTGCCCTTTTGGCAGCTAAATTAATGAGTTTCCAATTTTTTCTTCTCCGAGGTGACCATAAGGAAAAAGGCTATAATTTAAATAAATTCTTCGGTACACAGAAGAAGCAGATTTTTACTGGAACTGATAAAAATATAAGATGCTCTCTGTACCTGGTTTATAATTGAATATTAGTTTCAAACTGACGCCTGGACTATTTCCTAACTAGATAAGTGAATTTTTGTAAGTATTCCATTGAACTTATTTTTAGTACAAAAGCTAATGGAGATTTCAGAAAGTGGCAGTGGATTAGGCATACTCTTCGAAATCGCCTCAGGTGCTTTGCTAGGCAAGCTATGGAGTTAAACGCGCTCACATAAGAATGTAGACGAGGGAGCCAGCCTAGGCTAGAAGAACAGTGGAACAGGAATTAACACTTCAGTGGATTAGTTGAAAAGAACTGAGATATATTTTCGGAAATCGTACACTATGACGAACTATGCCTCTTTAGGACAACTTCACAAACATAATAGATCTAAGGACAAGTAAGATTTTAGAACACATCTAATCTTTCAGATTTTGGAAAAGTTTTCGAAACTCTTCAACCAAAAATATGATTGCTTTTCAGACCTTTCGACTAAATAGTCGATATTAAGACAGTTTTAGAAATTGAATTGTAAGTTAGAGAGATCAGCTTAAAGGTCTAAAATTATCCATATATTTTCTTTAAAATTATGGCCACAGAGACCTTTTAGAAAAGTTGCAATTTATTTACCAATTAAGTCTCCTTTTTCGAATTGGGCGTTTGGATTCAGCTTAATACTGTAGATCCACTTCATTCCTGACAACATTACTCGCACTCAGGAGTGGTTGAGCGTCGTTAGTCACTAGACCCTAGTTTTCCACGGACTGTTGCACCACCTTATTAAATCTTTTGGCTTAATATACATGATCTAGCGATGCTCCAACTTTTTTTTACCCAAAAATAGGTTTTCTCGAGGTCTCCCAAGAGACCCTTCGCAAGCGATGATATCTTCAACCGAGTTAAATTTCTATATGGTGAGTGAATCTAGTACCCGTGGCATGATGGTTAGTGCGTTCCACTGTCTTACCGAAGGTCTTGCGTTCCATCCTTGCCTATGCCCTCTAAAGTTTTTCATGGGTGCTGCCTCTTGCAAGGAATTGGCAAATTCTCCAAGAGTAATTCTTGTCATGAAAAGTGCTTTCTCAAATTTGCCGATCGAATTCGGCTTAGAACTGTAGGTCCCCTGCATCCTTGATAGACACTTGACCCTAGTTCTGAACGGACTGTTGCGCCACTCAGTTTATTTATTTATTTATTATAGAGTGAATCTTTTAAGTTTGGAATATCATATATTGTTCGTAGAACAATTGGAGAAACTAGAGCACTTTGACGCCGGTGGAGCTGTTATTTGGTGCGTTGTCCGTGGACCGTTTTTCCATTGCGTCAAATGTTTGTTTTGTATGTCTTATAGAGGATGCGACCAAAGCCATCTTTTGAGTTGGCTACCCTTTCAACTATCTCGTGAACCTTGAATCGGTGTTCTGCCAATACGAAATTTTGGGTTTTTGACAAGTTGTCCTCTGTGACAGTCGTTTTTGGGGCACCTGGGCGGAGTCTTTTAAGAACATATGTACCTCCACGTTGGAATTCGTTATACCAATTTTTGACGTTAGCTGTCGAAGAAGAAGAAGAGTAACCGTCCACACACCATCCAAGCGATCTTAAATATCACTGCAAAATTTCCCTTCGAAAAGCATGAATCGAATCACCAACCGATATTGATCAAACAAGATGAAAAAACTACGAGTCCTATCCGGGTAAATTTTTTCCATTAGCTAGACGGCTGCTGAACGCACTCAACGGTAGTAAATCATTCTTGCGATACTTTCACCATCGAGCGACACGGTACTTACAGCACCCACCTTAGTTTAAGATTAAAAAAAAAGAGTGCAAGTCTTTAAATAAATTCATGATTCAAACGAATGACTCAAATAATTGCAATCAATTGATTGCATTAAAATGATTATAATCATTTTGATTTCATATGATCGGTGAGGGTAAAATTTAAAATGCCAGTCTCTAAGTGCACTCAATGAATGCTATCTTCAAATTTTTTTCATAAAAGACTGCATTCAAAAATGATTGCATTCACTTCAAAGTCCGATTCAAATGCATTTATGATTAATTCCTTCCACAGCACAGGTTAAACAAATTTTTCACGGATTAACTTTCTTTTATTTTTACAATAATCTGTATAATATTCTGTCCTTGCTGATTTATTGAAACAGATACAAATATTAAACATCAGCATTAAAGATTTATGCGTACCAGCTTAAATTCTAGTAAAGTAAACAATTCTGAAATTAATTAATAAAACGTATAAGTGTCACTCCACCCCTTAATTTAAAGTCAATCTTTCGACGAAGAATAAAACCAAGAAAACAAACAAAAAATTGTCCTTTTTATCCCTGCATAATTTATTAGCTCTAAGCGTACCGGCATTCTTCATTCAACAGGTCAAAGATATTTTTTCCCCCAATTTGTATTTTTCTTCTCTAAATCAAACATCCCCTTCCTGACAATGACCACCCTCTGTCCACCCCCATAGAGAAAACATCTTCAAGCATTTCTCAAGAAATATAAAAGGAAATCCCCGATAGAGTAAATAAAAAAAGAATAAAATCCTTATGAGAAAAGGCAAATCCCAGGAAAAAAGAAAAACTTCCCGGAAGTAATTTTTATTTCGCAGACAATTTGCTTATTTTGTTATTTCCGTCCCCGATGGAATTTTAAGGACATTTTCATATTTTCATCAACTTCTCTATGCAACTGCATTAAAAAATTGAAATGTACAACAAAATGAAAAAAAATAAAACGAACGGATCCAAAGGGAGGAAATTACTTATGATGGATTGGAATTAAAAATGAAGCACAAAAAATATGTTTTAAGGACAACCGGCTGCTGCTGCTGAGAGCGAAAGGGGGCGGTGTGGCAATGGGCGTATATCGGGTGTTGCATGATGCAATTTTCGATTCGTAGTAAATTTTGCAGAAGTCATTTAACAATAATCGACAATAAAACTCAATTTTTTAAAAACCCACCCGGCCCCGTCCGGAGTTCGAAGTCCTGACCGATTTGTGCGTACCTCTGTACATCGTCCTCGGTTGGTCCGGTTGTCTGCATTGTAAACCGAACGCCATCTGACCATAAACATCCATTAATACAATGACCAAACGTCCGTTTAATGGGGCGCTTTATATCCTGATAGGTTTTCCAATTCCGGTTCCATGGACACAGTTGAGTGGAATCAGCATAGTTGCCACAACAGGGAATCCATTGAATTGTGGAGAGTAGAGAGTTCGTTCGTGTTCTGCACAACCACTCCACAATCAGGACTCATGTTTTATTGCGAGTGCCAATTTTAATCGCTACATTTGCATATACTATGTGTATAGGAATTATTGGGATGGCTTGGCTTGGTTTGGTTTGGTTGGGTTTTTGGTGTTGTCGGCCAAACGTTTTATCTGAATCCGATCGAATGAATTTCAAGTATTTTTTGGTAAACAACTCACATCCAACTATACCCATGTACCTACGATGTATACGAGTATAAGAACGTATATAGACATTTTGGAATTTGAAAGAGAAACATTGCTCAGATAGCAATGTTCAGGGATTAATCGATGGTTAATGACTTTTAACTTTGCTTTGTTAAGTTTAATTGATGTAAGGGTTCGGTTTATTGCCAAGTAGGTGTAATAAATTAAATTTTTAAACATCCTAGATACTTACAGATACTGGAGTATCAGAAACAAATAAATGCCAGGGCTATCGATTGATCCAAAATAATACGTCCTAGATGTTAGCTGATATAGACCTTCAAGCACATAAGGGTGTTAAATGTTCGAGTATATTTGGTTAGAAGAACGTATTAGTTAATAACATTCACATTAAAAAATACGAAGTCAATCCATGCTGTAAATAAGCACCTGAGTAATAAATCTGCCCTTAAAAGCAACGGAATCTAAAATTATGGCAAGTGCAAAATTTTTAAAGGTGGTTTAATATCAATTTACTTTTAAAATAATGACAGATATTTGCTATTAAATGATTTCTGCATGACAGAAGCCCCCTTTTCATTCGTTATTTTCACACACTGAAGGCAAAATAAAAGTTACTGTTGCATATTGTTCAAATTTTAAATCTAAAAATCAAAGCGAAAAACGAATTTGGGTAAAATATTCCACATTCTTGATGTTCGGCTAGAAAAAGAATCTCTATACTTGACAGTACATCCGAAATTGAACTAAAGGGTAGATGGGTATTCGTAGAAGTTAGAGTTATGTCGAGAGAACATTCCTCATACAAATTTTAAGAAAACAATGCAATACCAGACATGAAACATTTTGGCATTGTTCAAGCTATGTTAAACTTTTGGTTGTAAATCTATGGCCTATCATTTCAAAAGCTCTTTTTGGATTCTGTCCAAAAGAATTAAGTTCTTAATAATGTCAAATACCTTAATAAGAGAGTTTTCCTCAAGTTTTGGACAAATAAAGTAAATTACATTCAGATCAGAAGGGGAGAAAAATATCTGCCACATTTAAAGAAAAGGGAGTACCAGCCTATGATAAGAGTTATATTCAAGTTTCGGACGTGTTGTAGATTGTAGCCAAATCAGATGGAGAGAAACATTTCTTGCATCGTCTCAGAAAATCTAGACATCTTGCGCCATTTTTGGAGACATGGCGTATGTGATTACTCTTCAAAACGTGATTTCCATATTTCCAGCTTCTCTGAACGGGCCCAGAAGAATAGGATAGATAGAAAAGCTAATGCAGTAGATTTTCTAGTGTGGAAGAAAACTTTTTCACAAAAATAGCGGGGACATTATCTGGACCAGCGGATTTATGAATGTTGAGATCTTTAAGGACTCTCGCCACAGTTCGAGTACGAAAATAGATTACGCGTTCAAGAACTGGAGTAGCCATGATAGGAGGAGTGTCATTGACAATAAGCGTAGGAACCGAGGAAGAGGAAAAACACCTCATGTTTTTTACAAATGACCAAAATTTCTTACTCTTTCTGGGACATTGCAGTCTTTTTTGACGTATTTGTTGGTAATGCAAAAATTTGGTTTTAAACTTACGCTTGGACCTCTTTATGACCAGTATTTTTCCGTTGGATAATACTTTCAATTTCCACATCTGAAGAAGAAGGAGGTGAATCTAGAAACGAATATTAGAAACTTAGGGAACTATCATCAGCGAAACAATTTAGTAGGTAATAAAAGTTTCAAACAAAAGATCAAGTATAAAAATAAAGAAGAGTATCGGAGGAAAAATGGAGCCCTGTGGCACACCAGCGGTTATTTTGTGGATATCAGATTTAAACCTCTCCAGTACAGTATTGAAATGTTAGAAAAGCAATATCTAATTCTACTAGGAGCAAATGCATGCATTATTGTTAAGAAAGCTTCATTCCTTACCAATCTCTATCAGACGCATTTGATATATTAAGAACATTACTTACTTACTTTCTCCAAAACGATGTAAAGATGTGTTCCACTATTCAGAGAGATGAACCGTGAGATCACCAGTGGACCTATTGGTACGAGAACCGTACTGCCGGTAATTAAGAAGCCTTCGATCTTCGAAATACTACTCCGATACCTTGGAAAGAAGGGGTCTAAGTGTAATCGTTATATAATTAGAGGAGATGTTATCTTTTATGACTCTGGCTACTACACGGCTGCGAAAAAAGATTGGTCCCATAAAATCATTTACACTCTGAAGTACAGGTAGAGTCATAACATTTTCAGCTTTTCTAAATAAATAACGAATGAAGCGTTATAACCGAAAAAGAATTTGTCATGATTTTTACAAACAACCAAAATTTTCAACTGACTTTGGGACATTGCAATATTTTTGTCCGCAATTTTTAGTAACAAAAAAAAACTGGGTCCGTCAAAAATGAGTGTTGAAGTCGTTTCTGGCTTGCTTGAACTCTTTTCGGTTTTCCTCAGCTAGGTTGGATTTAAAACAAGCAAACTAACATCCTTAACCCCAATAACCTTTTTACAGCGATTTTCTTAGGTCTGATACTTTTAACCCTGTTTGGAATCAAACTTGTGATCATATCAGCGGTAACATCAACGTCACTATCAAGAAAGCATAATGACCAGTTAAAGATCTTGAAATAATCATTGAGACCGGCTTTCTCATATTGCTAAGCGGTTCTCTTAGAAGCTCCTTCTTTAACTGGAGAGTTTTGACACGTCTGATATAACACAATGGTCAAATGCTAGAGCCTAGAGATAGATATAGAGATAGAGTAATAGAACACTAATAGCATACTTATCAGGGTTAGAAGTAAGGATCAAGTCAAGAGTATTTTCTGCTCGACCATTAACTTCAAGTGGGCCAGGTATGATGGGTAAGCCCTTCGGATGATGACTGACCCAAATTTCAAAGCTATGAAGAATTGTGTACATTAAAATCTCCCGTAATAATGATTTAAGTACTAGAAGGAAGAAGAAACAATTCATTGTTTCCATGAGCTTGTAAAACAGTAGTTTTGAAGATAGGCTTGTCAATAATTCAGTGAGTAACTTAGGTAGGTAGGTAGAAATGGCTATCTTAAGGCAAATTAGCCTGAGATCCAATTAGCGCTTTAGTGCGCCGTTTTGATACCAAAAACTCGTTTGACCTTTGATTGAAAGGGATAGATTGATAGAGAAGCTTCATAGCGATTATGTTAGAGCCATTTTGTCGCATTGAGAAAAAAGTTTAGGTCTCTAATCTTTGTCTCAGATAGCTCATCGAGTTCTTGAAAGAATGCTTTTCCAAAGCATTTCATTCTGGTGTTTGCCAAAGCAGGACATTTGCAGAGGAAATGGATTATGGTTTCACTTTCTCTTTGGTCACTACAGCTACGGTAAAAGGTGTAAGATATACCCAACTTCTCTGCATGAACTCCTATAGGCCAATGTCCGGTACAAACCGCAACAATCCTGGCTATGTCTTGCCTTGGCCTGCATAGAAGATCGTTTGTACGGGTTTTGTTATAGGTGGGCCATATCTTCCTAGATATAATGCAGTTGGGTAAGTTGCTCCACCTTCGGTTTGATTCAGTTTAGTAGATATAAAAGATTTTACCGTTCATAGCACCAAGAGGAATGTTAACCATTTCCGCAATTGAGCTATGAAGGGCCGATCCTTGCCTGGCTAGCTCGTCAGCCCGTTCATTTCCAACCATACCACTATGGCCCGCAAACCAGATCAGGGTGACACCGAGGTTAATATTCAGGTTCGCAAGCTCATCGCGACATTGCTGGACCAATTTACCAATTTTGACAGCTGCCTGACTGTCTGTAAATATAGGGACATTTCGGTTTTGGTTTGGGTAACTTACTTACTTTTTTTCCGATTTTTGAAGTAAGTATTCAAAATTTTAAGTTGCTGTATAAAATTCAGGAGATTTCGATCGAAAATCGAGTAAGACTGTCTATGCAAACAATGCCAGAACTAAAGGCACTTAGACTTCGTCTTAAATTGTTAAACTTTCAAAGTAAAAATGTCAAAACATTTAAAATATTGATACTTCAAATAACATTCAAATATTTTTAAGCTACCCAAATAAGTTATACTTATGTACATTGTGCCTTGATTACAATTTATCAATTCATCCCCACCTCCAAATTCCATCAAAAATTTCATTAATTTAATATCACAAAGATTTATAAAATAAATTTTAAGAAATCAAAAAAAAAAGGTGCACAGATCTCGTCACATTAATAAGGTTTTCTTTTGTGTCAAACAAACAATGACAAACAAACAATCAAAACAATACCATCTCTGCCATAAAATTGGTGCTCCACAAGGATTCACAATTCACAACCCCCCCCCCCCCCAACCATCCCACAACACATCAAAAAATAGATGAAGACCTATAGTTAAAAGATTCAAATATTTTTCACGTTCTTTTTTATGTTATTCATTATTATTGTAGATGCCGAAGCCGCTTTCACAGAAATGACTCCCATTAAAAAAGATAAGAAATGAAACACGTTTTTAAAATCTTCCATTTTTTGAGTCCCATTCCCATTCCTATTCCCGATGAAGGTCCTGATTGTCTCCTCATCACAATGCCTTCATTTCATGTTCAAATGGGCGGGGATTGTTGTAATGACTTCTGTTAATGTCCCTTTGGTCTGGAAATTATATTATGTTATTATATTCTGGAAAAGGAGTTGCCACAAGTACTTATGGTGTGCCTTGCTTATAGTCAAACAAATGAGAGGGTGTCATTTTTGTTTAATTAAACGAAAGGCGAGAAATTTAGCAGCCTTCACCTTCACCATGCAGCGCCTTCATCTCCGAGTCCTTGTGACCCTGAGTCGTGAGTGAACACCATAAGGATCATAGTCGACGAAAAAGGGTTAATGTTGGCGTTTCCCCAAACTCTCTCTCTGCTTTTCTCTCTCTATCTTCAATTATTATAAATTATATAACATTACACATTTTTAAGATGAGGCATTTAGGGTTTTGTGTGATAATTTTGATAAATGTTATGGTTTTCCTCTGATTGCCCTGATTAAGGGTGGCGTTCGTATTGTACATAGTTCCACTCGTGATTATGCAAGGGATGAAATTTCATTGTTTACGAGTGGAATTTATTTTTTTTTCATTTTTGAATCAATAAATTCAATTCAATTCCCTAACCGAATAATTGGAAAACGAATTTTATGGTATTTTTTTTAAATTTTGAGATACAAAATTATGAAAGGTGAGAGAAAGAGCAGATTTTTCTATCCAACATTAAAAACAAATCTTTGCTCTTCCATAATTGCGGGTAATCACGGGTGGTTTTCCAACCGTTGTAGGACTTTGATTTAAAAAAAAAATTGATTCGAAAGGACGAGGGTTTTAAATCACGAAACCGCATGGAAGAATAATGAAAAAGTAATTTTATTATGGAAATTCTGTTTACTTAACGTGGCATGTTGTGATTTATACTTTGTTTTATTTTGTTCTTCAGTTCTTTGCTCTATTTTATCCTCGTTATCCCATCTTCTTCAAAAAAAAACTTTCAATTGGTTAAAAAGAGAAAGAGTGAAAAATTCACGTACTTATACAAAAGTCACCGGGTGGAGTTCCAATTTATTTTCATTAATTTCTAATAAAGATTTTAACCCCTTTTTTAAGGACAAGATATCACATTTACTTTTCGGAAACGAATGCCATCCTTTTTCTTTCCCTTTTCTTTTTTTGTTGTTGTCCATATACAACTCTCAGACTTAACCCTTTTTTAATATGAAATTAAAATTAAAAAAAAAAAACTAATTGCAATGGCACGCCGTTTATACCTTGAGATTTGCATTTTAATATACAAATTAATTGCCAAAGTTAATCTTATTTTCATGGCGGAAAATTAGCTGCCAAAAATATTAAAACATTTTATATTATTACGGTATGGTAGGTATTTGATGAATTTAAAGTTAAAAGAAGTGAAAAGGTCAAAAGATTTTATTTACCTAGAGATGAATTTGCGGTGGAAGAAGGGATATTTCCTTCTTTATTTTTGTAATGGAGGTGGAAGCTATCGAGCCTATACTTAGCAATTGGCATTTACTTTGATTTTGTTTTTTCTTTTTCGAAAATTTTAAATAAATATTAACAAAAAATAGGCAACAATTTGTGATAATGCTCTTGGTTTTAAAAGGGTACATTTTTGTATTCCTTAAAATTTGTGTGAAAATTGTTTTTGATGGATCAAAGTTTTATGTTTTAAGTTAATAAAATATTTTCTTTTTTAAAACCAAATTTTTATAAAAGTGAAATAATTAAATAGCCGTTCATATTTGCTATTACAGCTATTATTTATTTTTAA
Source organism: Eupeodes corollae (assembly GCF_945859685.1). Taxonomy (NCBI): domain Eukaryota; kingdom Metazoa; phylum Arthropoda; class Insecta; order Diptera; family Syrphidae; genus Eupeodes; species Eupeodes corollae. The sequence continues at coordinate 584,276 of NC_079148.1, read as the reverse complement.
ACTGCCAAGATATTAATAGGCGAATTTTGCCATCAACGTTCGATTTATGTTTTTAGTTTTAAAACCATCACAACAGAACTTATCACTAAGTCAGCGGTCAGCAATAGTCGGACCGCGGTCCGCAAACGGAAAGGTCAAACGTCGGTCCGCGAAACCACGAAAGGTTTACATAATAACTTATGTATGTAAATGTAAAGAAAATTAAAAAATACTTTACTAACACACAAGCAAGTGCGTTTGCAACTCCTTTAAGCAATTTTAAATATGGCGGCTTAGCACATAGACAAATAGATTAAATTGAAATACAAAATGTAAACAATCGATTTTTTGTAAGTAAAATTCTCTCCGCAGTCGAATCGATTGTCAGTCTTATTGTGAGATCTAATTACGGATCTTCCGTTCGATATCGATTTTTTGATAATTTTTCGTGTTTAAAAACGTTTCGTGCCAGGACTATCGATTCTAAAATGCGAAAGGTGGACAGTGAAAAAAGAAAGTTTCTGACCGAGTAAACTGAACAATATTGTTTAACGCTGCCTTATAATTATATGCCTCGTTGCTATTGTTAAAAGTGCCAACTTGAAGCAACATTACAAAACAACTCATTAGCAATTCTACAAAAACAAGTTTCTTTGTAAAATTGAAACGGCGTATTCGGACTTACTGCAACACAACAATATTCGTTGGCTAAGTAAAGATCATGTTTTTGAACGTTTCTGGAAGATTAAAGAACAAGTTTTCTTTTTCTTACAAAACGACGGAAGCAAGGTAGCATATGGAGTTCAAAGCAGAAGAGCGCAAAGTGCTAGCTTTGGCTTTTTTTTTAAAGATGTTCTGAAATATTTAAATGACTTTAACATCCAGTTACAAGGAAATGGCTTATTAATGTGTGGTTGAATACAAAGCGTATTCGCTTTTCTGCATAAGCTGGATGTTTTCGAAAAAGAAAAAATTGCAAAAAAAGAATGTATTCATTTCCCAACAATTCTTGAATATTAAAAAAAGAACTCTGAAGAAGAAGAAATTGCAGTGTTTTTGAACTTTCTATCCAAGTTTAAAAGCGAATTTGTTGTAAGATTCCAAGATTTTGCAGAGATTGGAAAGCTATCTCAGTTCCTTCAGTAGCAGAATGGACTGAAGTGGCTGCGAAGTTATTCAATCTTTAAAAAGCTTCATTGGAATTAATTGACCTTCAAGAAGATATTTCCCTGAAAATGTTTAAAACTGCATCCATTGAAGAATTTAGGGGTAGGTATGTTCCAGAAAAATATTAAAATTGCAAAAAACTAGCTATCAACTTGGCTAATATATGTGGCTCGACAATATATATGCGAATCATCTTTCTCAAAAATGAATTTTTTGAAGAACAAATATCGTTCGAGATTATCAGACGTCACCTTGTTGACACTTTTCGCATTTTGTGCTCCACGCGTGAACCAAACTATAAAAGCTTATTTAAGACCATCGGTATAATTTTTCTCATTTATTACATTAATATTACAGTAACTTGAATGAAGCAAAATAAAAACTACAAAACTTTTTAGTTTTTTTTTTTCCGGACCTCGATTAAAATGTTTTCATACGTATCTGGACCCCACTTAAAACTACTTGCCGACCCCTGCAAGAATGGAGAATTAGTTAATTTTGTATTAATGCTTAATTTTGTTCATTTCGACCACAAACTGTTTCCAAATTATAACTCTTCTAAGCACATCATTACATTGAGAACAACAGAAGTGTATATAAAATCCACTACGAACATTTTAAAAAAAAGTGGAAAACATGGAGACTTATTCATGGTTATCCTATTGAAACTTTTTTTGACGAAATGTGTTCCTGTCTTAATTCATTTTGGAAAAGTTTAAAATAATAGTAAAAACAATAACCCAACTAAGTTTAGAAAAATATACCACCGAGAAACGAAAATGTATGTATTTCCAACTTTTTAAAATGTACAGACTTAGTGTGGCAAATTAAATTTAGTCCAAGCTAGTTTAAATATGAAAAATGTTTTGCAGCTTTTTCAATAGCCAGAATAGCCTCATTTGTTTTTGATATTTTCTTAAAGGAATGGAGTTATATTACTTTTTTATTTCAAGAGATAGTTGATTTTGACTGTTGAAAACCTTGGTAATAGCAAAGATTTTTACTCTCAAAAATTGTCAACCGAGTTAAGTTGCGATCGGAGAACTGAGATAATCAGGGTACCACACAGATTCGATGTGGTGATTATGAACCAAAGCACTCTCCAATTTTGAAGCATGCTTGGGATCATTATTTTGCCATTAAAGTGGCATTCCATGCGGAAGCATTATCACCTTCAAAATATCACGATCGTCATGATCGATTCCACAACCGGGATAATGGAAGCGGAACTGATTTGCCCAAAATTTGTTTACACTCAGTGCTAAATAGGTCTATTTTTGTTTCATCGCTCCAAGAAATGTTGCGAAACATTCTTTGCCTTGTATCGGTTCCAAAAAACCAGCCATTCGTTTAAGAAAAATATTTTACTGCCATTTCACCCCAGGTAAAAATACATCATCTCTGATAAACAGTATTTGAACTTTTAATTATAATAAACCTTACAAAACGGAAAACTTGGTCTTACCCTCAAGACGATAACAAAATGAGCCAATCTAAAACCATTCTTTTGGCACCAACGAGATGAGATGACAAACCATTTTTTCAAATCAAAACCACATGCAGATTTAATCACACTTTTGGGTGAAATTTTGACTAAAAGGAACTTCCCCCCCCACATAGACTTATAAGCATACATACATACAGAATAGAATAGCAATAATACAAAACAACTCGTCCCGTTCAAGGATTCACACATTATTGTATCCGAGACGACATGACAGAAGAAGGAGCGTGTGTTGTTGCCAAGTATACGAGTTACGAGTTACGAGTATATCGCTTTCTATTGCCAGGATAATGATACTGATGTTGATGATGATGAAGCGTTTATAGTCTACGACAGGGTAGTTAACAACCCTTAAGTCCTGTGTGCAAAAATAATGTATCCATTCATATAGACTCACATTGGCATACAGCTCATTGCGTTTTGCATCACCCACCCTCACTCTCAGTCTCAACTCAACCTGGTACAATGTATATAGACGCCTAGACATATCAGCAGCCCGTCTTCCAGCCCCCAACTCCCCACTAAGGCTGTGTTCGGTTGTTTTTCTGGTTTATTGGGCTAATTCAATAAACGAACATGAAGCCGCAATCCTTGTTGTTGTGTAGCTAAATATAATAGCCTTGTCCTTGTTGTGTTTTATATATGGGCTAGAGCTTTATAGCTACGCGTATATAGATTGAGTTTACCGTCTCTTGGATTTATTCACGCTCAATCAGATAAATGAAGTTTTTTTTCGTCTTTTGGTTTACCACACAGGAAATTTTTGTGGATGTCCCTTTTCGTTGTAAATCTATTCATATCTGTTCCAGGGAAGAGTTCCTTTGTTGTTTTGTTCCTCCTGTGAAAATCTTCAATGGGAAATATATAAATATCGATTAGATTTTAAGGCAAAAAAAGCACATCACACTACGCCCGCCCGCCCCCGACACCATGTGTAGTTTGTTGGTGATATTGTTGTGGCTTGGATGATTAAGCCATAACATTTTTGCAACTTTTTGTGTAAAATGTTATCCGGTTATCTTTTAACAAAGTATTTACAGAACATTAACTTTACGAATTTTATTTTCATTTTTTTAATGGAAAAATATGTCACAACATAAAATGTATTTTATTTGGGAATCAATTTTTTTAGTTAAGTCGAGTTTAAAGGAACAGTTGTGTTTTATGTAGTTTGTATTTTTGTTTTGCACATTTTATCAACATCGTATAGTTTATTATTTTGACTTTAAACTTCTGTGCCCAGTCGTGCATTTTATTTAAAATAGGTTTCATTTTGAGCAGCCTGCTATTTAGACATCTGTCATTATTGAAGCTTTATTGAAGCTGTCAAACGTTTGACTAGTGAAAATTACGCCATTACTAAAAACTTAGTTATACTTATACACGTTTTTCCGCCGTTATTAAATTAATAAAATAAATTGTTAAAACTAACCTTTACAATGGTAAACAATTTCCACTTTTGGGTGGTATATGTCTCGACCATTTTTGTCAGTAAAACCTGTCATTGGAATACCCTGTTGTTTAACATTATATGGTTCAAAGGCCCTTTTGATTATAATGTATCGCTTAAAACACACAAAATTTGGAATAAACAAAAAGAAAAAGAATAAACAACAATAACAATATCTTCCAAAAACCTTGCATCTTGACCTTGCCTATAGGTGACTTGATAAATACATTTAGCTTTCTCCGCTATTAAGAAAATGCATGACTTTTTGAATTTATTTCACTGTTTTTACTGAAAACTCGAAACTCTTGAACATTACAATCATGAGGAAAGATAAAGCGTGTTAATGCATTTCACATTCGTGTTGTACGGCTAAAAAAACAAATCTCTTATGGGTATTTCGAGAAGCGTGAGTATTAGGTTTAAACTGTGTAAAGGAAGAAAATACGGCTGGATGTTTCAATGAGTATATAGAGACAAGAACCTTTACGAAGATGCTCGAGTAACGAAATCAATTTAATGATGTTATTATAACCCATTAATTCACGAGCTCTTTTTTGAATACTGTCCAAGGGTTTAAGTAAGTTTCTGGAGTACCATGTAGGAAAACTATATTTAGTTTTAGTTTTACTTTATTTCATCAATTAGAGAATTTTCATCTCTTACAGACTTATTAAATACAAATATACATGTTTGTAGGTGGGTATATAATATGTACAATAAATAGATTAAAAATTCTTATGTATTAAACAATAAATAAAATAAATAAATAAATAACTTAACAGTGAAACCACGCATAGGTATTACAAGATAAATAATAAGTTAATAATAGAACATAACAGCATAAAAACATAATTCGAAAACATCTTGAATCAAATTTAAATTTGGCTAAGAATAATAGATTTAAAAGCATCTCTTGTACAATTTAACATAAAATCAATTCTTTCGCATAATGCATTAGCTTCTCTGATGCAACGGGTGATAGGCTCATTGCGCCCATAGTTTCTCTGATGGAATGGTTCATAAATCAAAAATCTTTCGCGCGTAACTCTTGAGGGCGCATTTCCCTCATAGAACAAATCTATAAGCGGAGGACATTTTATATGTTTAGTTATTATATCCCTGACGAACATTATCGAAAAATATTTCCGCCGAGTATAATAAGCATCTGGTTTCGTAGGAAGGTCTTATAATCCTCCATCTCAATTTAAAAAAAGCATATCTTGTAAAGTTTCTTTGAACATTTTCTATCCTTTTCGATGAATTTGAATAATATGGATTCCAAACTGTACAGCAGTATTCCAGCACAGATCTAACCAATGAGTTATATAATGATATAAGAGTATATGAATCATTAAACTCTCTTGTATTTCTTTTAAGAAACCCCAGCATCTGATTTGCTTTGTTGATCATATAATCAAAATGTGCGTGGAATGACAAGTTGACATCAAGAATAACTCCCAGATCTTTTTTTGTATTACTCTTTCTAGGTTTATGTTGGTAACGCTATAATCAAACATTATCTTAATAAAGTTCCTGTAACAAGACAAAACTTGACATTTAGCAACATTAAGATTCAGGTAATTTGCTTGACACCAAGTTGCCAAACTATGCAAGTCAGATAACAAAAGATAACAGTCAGAATTGCAGGAAATCCTTCTGTAAAGTTTAAGATCATCTGCGAAAAGAAGACAGGATGAGTTTTTAAAGAAAGTGGGAATATCATTGACAAACAGGAGAAATAAGAGCGGTCCCAAATGACTCCCTTGGGGGACACCCGATGGGACATCTATATCATCGGATCTATAATTTTTAATTTTAACAACTTGAACCCTACCAGTCAGATAAGATTCAATCCACATTAATAAAGAAGAGTGAATACCAAAACAGAAAAGCTTGTGAATCAGAATTTTGTGATTAACTCTATCAAAAGCCTTTGCAAAATCGGTAAAGATGATGCCAGTTTGATAGCCTTTTTCCATATTAGATATAATGGCATTTATCATAATCATTAAATTTGTAGATGTTGATTTACCTGCAACAAAACCATGCTGAAAGATCGATATTTTACCTTGGGTTACAAATGAAATTCTGTTATAAACTATTTTTTCAAATAATTTAGGTATTGCAGAGATCTTACAAATCGGTCTGTAATTTGTTATTTCGTGTTTAGATCCTGATTTGAAAATCGGAGACAAAAACGAAATCTTCCACGAACGCAAGAAATTGCCACTCGCAAGAGATAAATTAAAAATTAGGGTGAGCGGCTCTGCTAACGCTCTCGCACATTTTTTTAGAAGTATGGGCGGAATATTGTCTGGACCTTCACTTCATCCAAGCTTAAAAGAGCTGATTCAACTTCAACCTGGCTTAGAATAAGTGACCCAAGATCAATACATTTTCTTACCCCTGAAGGCTCATCAATTAAAACAGATTCAGAGGAATAAACTGATTGGAAGTAACTTGCAAATAAATTACAAATCTCGGATAACTCACTCGTAGTAGTGCCTAGGTACTGCATACAGCTTGGTAATCCACATGATTTTCGTTTGGTATTTAAAAAACTCCAAAACCTTTTACTATTACTTCTAAGATCGATTTCAACTGAAAGTAGATAATTATGATATAAAAATTTATTTAGATAGTCAAATCTCTTTTGAATATCTAGATAGCTGTTTCGAAGACTTGGATTATTTTTGTTCTTTTTATATAATTTATATGCTTTATTTTTTTGGTTTTTGAGATTACTTAATCTCCTGTTAAACCAGATAGGGTTAGAATTCTTTTTTAGATATTTCGGTGGTACATATTGTTCAATAGCACTTTGTAAAACAGACGAAAAGGCAAAGAAATCATTTTCTAAATCAAAACCAGTAAAAATATTTTGCCACGAAAAAGACAACAAAAACTCAACCATTGCATCAAAGTCAGCTTTTTGATAATCGTATATAAAAATATTATTTACATTTTCATTTTTTAAATAATTATAAAACATTATATCACCCTCAATTCCGAGGTGGTGTTTTGTATTTCCTATAATGGGAAAATTCGACTTTTCTATACAAATATAAAATTCTTTATCAACAAATACAAGATCAAGAATGCGATTGAGATCATTATATTCATGGTTAATTTGGACTAAATCATATTGACTTAAAAAATCTATAACAAGTGATTCAACTTCAGTTGTAACTCCAAATGGAATTAAATATTTATCTTCTGAGTCGAATTCCCATTTAATATTACCAATATTAAAATCTCCAGCAAAAATTATATGTTGTAGGTTATTCAAATTATCTAATATCTGTTTTAAATTCAATAAGTGTAAATTATAATAGTCTAATAAGCTCTTAGGTGGTATATAACTTGCAACAATAAATAATTCTGATTCGTTTACTTTAATGGAAACAATAATTTGATCAATATCTTGGTTAGTATCTGAGCAGTTTGATTCCAATACAATTTCCCTGCATGATAGAGAAGCACGAATTGCAATCAATACTCCTCCACCCCTATCCATTCCTGTTTTAATTTTACATCTATCTTTTCGGAAAACTGTAAAATAACTTGGAAAAATTTCCGAAGTATAATGATTTTCAGACAACCAAGTCTCAGTAAGAACAATAATATCATAGTTACATGCAGAAAAAGAAACAAATACATTACATTTTGATAATAAAAAAAAAAGCTTTTATTTCCAAATTTGATAGATGATGATCTTGTAGAAGAATTTAAAGATGAAAGCGGAGGCAGGTTGGCAGCAGTTTGTGTATTATCATTCAAAGAGCATGAAGCATAGTTCTCAGATCTTTGAGAACTGGTGATTATTCGTTTTTTGGAAAATTTATAAAGGGGCGTATCGTAACCCCACTAGGCCAAAAAGCAGCATCGTATATTGAACTACTGTACTCCAATGGGACAATTATTTTAAAATTAATAAAATGTTGCTTCCTTTGCTTATTAGTATTGAGCAAAAAACAAGATATCCCTGTAGGATTTGGATACGCACATAAGTTTGAAACAATAAATTAGTGATTGCATTAATTGTAGTATCAGGGTGGAAACCAGAGATATGGAAACATTTATTTTTTCGCATAACCTTTATATTATCACACTGACCTCTAATACCATTGAGGCCTTGGGGTCTTCGATTTGGTATTTTGGAATTATTAGTCAATTTTTCATTATTAATTTGGATATCATCAGATTCTCTATCACTTTTATTATCAATAACGGCGGCAACGCGTTTACCATCAAAAGCAACAATATCAGTAGCAGTACTAATACCACTGCAACCAGCGACATTAGCATCATCAGCAACTTCATCGAGATCAGCAACATCATTTTGAGTACCAACATCATTAGCAACAACAACACCAGCAACACCACCATTTTCACCTTCAGCAACAACAGTATCAGCAACAATAGTATCATTTACAACAACACCATTTGTTGTCCCATTACCAGCCAAATTAATAACGCCACCAACATGATGATCACAATTTTTTACTTCATTATTAAGCTCTTTATTGACGTCATCAGAGGTACGCAGATCGTTACTAATTAGAAATAAGCTTTCATCAGTTCTGTCAGAACCAGCGGATAGAGAAGATGCACCAGTCACAGCAGCAAACGAGACAAAAGCAGCAATCACACTATCACCACCATTATTCGCAGCTTTAACATCACACGCAGCAGCAAAATCGTCACTCTGTATTATTAAAGAGTTCGAATTGCTTGTTGTTTTTGTATTAAGCTTTGATGCGGAAACCGGTTTTTCCTTTTTTTTGTCTTTAAGTGTCTTTTTAATAACACTCTTCACAGCAGGAGATGATGAGAGTGAGCAGGTGTTTTTGGTTAAAGAAGAAGACAATGTTCTAGGAGAAGATGTTGGAATATTCTTCTCTTTAAAAAGTTGTAATTGTTTATTGTTGTTTTTTTGTTCAGGGGCCGTAAACTTAACTTGAGAGCGCGTTATACGAGAAGGCTTCACAGGATTATCAAATTCTGAACTATGGTCAACAAAAAAAGTATAAAGTTCTTTGATCTTTGGAATGCAACCAAGAAAAGAAATGCCTTTACATGTATCACACTTCCAAAACAAATCATTACTCGATTCAAGCGCGATCCGATCAGAATCACTGATTTTAGTACATTTCATATGAAAACCGGAATTGCAAACACCGCAACTAATCAAATCAGACTTTGTAGTTAGAAAATTACAGTGAGAGCATTGGACGTTCATAATGAAAACAAAAAGCAAGAAGTGCATCGACTGTCTGTAATGAGATCAAAGCTTTGACTGAAGTTTAGAAGTTGTTATGGCCAATTTCTTGACAAAGTTCTTCGATCAATTATCAACTAAATTTGATAACTTCAGGTTTATATATATAAAACTGGGGGAATTTAATACATATAAAACCTTTTAAGAACAAATTAGTTCAATTTAAGATGAATAGTCCAATCTGGGAAGCCTGATGGAATATGAGGAAATACAATGGGTCATATTCAAAAAGATGAGTTCAAGCTCTTTACTCACTTTTCTGAAAACTTTTTTAGAGCAATATGCAAACAAAATACAAGCTGTGAGTTCGAACTCAAAGTGTTGAGATCTATATCTCGACGAATGCTCTATGTGAGAAAGTTCTAGTTTTGATATGCAAAAAGATAAACGCTCGATTGCATGAGATCGATGTCACAAATTGTTCAGGATGGGTTTTTTCTTACTCAGTTGATAAACAATTATCAAAATGGCAGAGTTTCTGAATAATTTTAATATAAATCGTGTTTATAAAAATAGAAGATATCCAATTGGTGAAGGTTTTCGAAAATTGTATAGATTTAGTGAAACAGGTGTGCAATTATTAACAGATGAGTTTTTGGGCCCAACCCTGGAAACACGCGGTGGTGCTTTGATTATCAAAAGAAAATGAGGATTTTTCTGCGTTATGTAGGAGATCCTGGATTTTAAAGCGGTGTTGGTGACATTGGTGTCAATCAATCAACGATATCTAGGGTGGTACATCAAGTCGCAACAAAAATTACAAACCGTGCAACTCATTGACCGATGTAAATTTAAATTCTACTTTTAATAACTTAGATATCGGTTTAATAAAGTAAAGTTCTAACTAAATTACTTTTACAGCACCCGGTATGGTATTTCTGACAACCTTTCATGGAAAACTTTTTCCATTCTTCTTCAATATTTTTGAAAAGCTCCCATAGATTTTTTTATTGGATTAAGGTTGAATTGACATATCCAAACCTTCTCGTTTTTAAATCAGCACTTGTTTAGACTTGAAGTCTTGGGATCGGTTTACTTTTGAACAATGTAAGAAAAAGGCAAATTTTGATTGATTCATACCACCTTCAAGACACGCAAACACCAACAGAACAGTCACATTTCGGCCCCCACGTTCAAATTTCTTGATTGTGTAATAGGGATTTAGCTACTCGTTTATTGCATTTTGGACACAACATTTGAGATCTGATCAAAATATAGTTACTTTGGATTCATTGCTTCATAAATTTTTTTCCAAAACGAAAGCTGTTTTTATCAAAATGTTCTTGGGAAGACTCAAAACGACGTTTAAGGTTCTTTTTGACATGCATGGGTTTTGACAAGCAATACATCCCCGGATACATACAACCCTGGCACGCTAACGTCTAGAAGTATTTTGTAAATAAGCTCCCTTAAATTTGTGAATTTTAACTGATTTTAAAGTGTTTTTTTAAAGAAACAATTTGAAAGTGAAAATTAAGCCACTTGAAAAATATATACTCAAAGGTGAGCATACATTTTATTAAATAAGTAAGTGTAAATCGCATAAATGATGGGAATAAAAAGAACACCACCAAAAAACAACAACAATAAAACTGCAAAAAATGTCACTCCATCGCAAGGTCCTAAAACCAAGAGACCATTTTCTGAGATTTCGCCTTTACACGAATCAACTTCAGAAGAAATAATGTCACAACAAAACTCAGAAGTCGGAAACATGCAGATAGTTGATCTTAAATCCATGATCGAGGCTTCACTAGCAACTATTCTCGATGTTAGACTGCAAAACCTTCCAACAAAGGCAGACCTCATAGAAATAACAACAAAAGTGCAGTCATTAGAACAAAGCAATGCAGCGCTTCTGTCAAATTTACATCTAATGTAGGACAGGTGCCTTGAACTAGAGCGCCAAGTAGAAATTCTCGAAAGGAAATCCATAGAGAATAACTTAGTTCTGCATATTCCATCGCAGGACAACGAGCAGCAAGCAATAGAAACTGCTAAAAAGGTGTGCATGGATTTACTGCGACAAGAAAACACTACAAAAATAAAACGAACACGGATAATTCGCTCCAGAGACAACAGAATAGCAAATGTTATTGTAGAAATGCAGGAATCTGAGGATGTACCGTGCATATTGAAGAATGCTAAAGAGCTGAAAAACAGTGGGATATCCATCCATCGAGACTACACGAAAGCTGCACGAGATAAAAGGAGACGACTAATACAAATAAAAACAGATATAGTCACAAAAAACAGAAACGCTAGAGTTCTAATTCGCGGACAAACATTACAAGTCAACAATAAAACATTTTATTTTGATCACAAAAATAAACTCAAATGCGACGAAAAAGATGGAATACATATGCTACAGCAATTGATTTGTGACAGCGAAACTGACAGTTTATTCACCACACGTCAGAATGCACAATATATCAAGGATGTAAACACAATGCCTTCGACCAGTGCTGTCGTTAGTACTCCTAAACATAATATTTAGTACTAAAGCCGTCTGCCAACCAAAAATTGTATGTAATGATTTTAGTTATAATAAGTTAGAATTCTTTAAGATATTATCCTACAATGTGTCAGGGCTACTTAATAAATCACTTTTTACCGAGTTTTATAAATTTTTGAATAATTTTGAATTTGTATTTTTATATGAGACATTCTTGACGGAAAATTATTTTAAAAATGTTGAGAATAAGCTAATAGATTATAATTTTAAGTGGATTCCTGCAGTAAGAACTCATACGAGGGGTAGAGCAAGTGGAGGCTGTTTCTTCGGATTCAAGAAAAATCTCAATGGTATCAAATGCGAGTTTCATACGCATAATGCAACATCATGTGTGAAATTGAAAATGGAAAACAAGATTTTGTGGATAATACCTCTCTACTTAAATTGCAACAACTGGGAAACTGACTTCGAGCAACTAACCGAGCTACTAAACAACAGAAATGCGTCAAACGTTTTAATGATCGGAGATTTCAATGCAAGGGTTGGACAAGAACCAAGTGTGATGAACGCAATCAATGGAATAAATAGGCGATCAAAGGATGCAGTATGCAATGCAAGGGGAAAAAAACTCTTAGAGCTCTGCGATTCTTTTGCCCTTCGAATTCAAAATGGAACTAGTTTGAGCGACGGTGTCGGCAATTTCACATTTGCCAGCGGGCAAGGAACTTCGGTGATAGACTATAGCATCTTAGGTGAGGAATGGGAGCCCTATATTACGGACCTTGAAATCGAAGGAGTACCATACTCGGACCACTTTCCAATAGTTGTAACCTTTTATAATAAAATAAATACTTCTGAAGAAACTACGAGCATGAAGCTGCTTCCAAAACTAAGATGGAAAGAGTCAAGAGCACCTACGTATAGACGTTTACTTGATTTGAAACTTCAAACTCAAGAGGATGTGGACTTTGGTCATTTAGAAGAAATAATCAAGACCTCATATCCACAAAAGCAAGTTAAAAATAAAGTAGGCAGTAAAGAATCGTGGTTCGACGAACAATGTCAGCTTGCGCGCATGGATACATTTCGTTGGCTTAATATGTTCAGAAATTTAAATGAAAGTCGTTGTAGAGATAAATATACCGAGGCGAATAAAAAATACAAGGAGCTGTGCAGAAGCAAAAAGAGAAGCTACAGTGAATTAGAAGCGTCGAGGTTGGCGAATTGTAAAGATGCATCGGAATTCTGGAAGCTTGCATGGAAACTTAATGGCAAACAATTTACTATAAATACGAATCTCTGTAAGAATGCACTGAGGGAACATTTCAAAGTTTTGCTGAATCCAACACCAAGTACCTTAAATTGGCAATATGCAGTTCCTGGATTTGAAAACGAAATTTTAGATACTGAAATCACTTCGCATGAAATTGACTTAATTTTGGGAGGCCTTAAAGATGGAAAGGCCCCAGGAGCAAACGGTATACCTGTGGAATTTTATAAATATGGGACTAACAATTTGAAGGATTGCTTGTCAAGACTTTTTAATAAAGTGTTTAATGGTAATTTAACGCCAAAGGAGTTCCGAGATTCGATCGTATTCCCCATACATAAAAAGGGCTGCTTAACGAATCCTGCAAACTATAAAGGAATCTCGTTCCAAAACTCCACTTATAAAATATTTACAGCAGTGCTACAAAAGCGCCTTACAACTTGGATAGATTCGCAGAATTTGTTAAAAGAGTTTCAAGCTGGATTTAGAGCAGGGTATTCGACAGTTGACAACGTTTTCATTCTGAGAAGTATAGCGGAAAACTTTTTGTTGCAAAATAAAAAATTGTATGTATTCTTTATCGACTTCAAGGCAGCCTTTGATACCATAGACCGAAGAGCTTTATTATACAAATTGTATGGAGTGGGCTTGTCACGAAAATTTGGGCGAGTTCTGGAAGCTTTGTATAAGGAAACATATGCAGCAGTGTGGAATGGAGCAGAACTTTCAGACTGGTTTGAAACTGGATCCGGTGTCAGGCAGGAATGCGCATTAAGTCCAACATTATTTGCTCTCTTCATAGATGATCTGATTGACTATCTGCCCGGCGGAGTGGTCTTCGCGGGAGAGAGTATAAAGGCGCTTCTCTTTGCGGATGACGTAGTAATGTTTGCAAATTCCCCTGAAACTCTGCACCTCATGATCAATAGAGTACATGATTATTGCCGGTTATGGAACCTCATAGTCAATATCGAAAAATCGAAAGTAATGATTTTTAGAAAAAGTGGTGGAAGAACCGCATCAAACGAAAAGTGGAAATTAAATGGGGAAAATATTGAGATTGTCAACGATTATAAGTATCTAGGTGTCTACTTCTCGAAGAACTTGAGTATGGAGAAGCATTTTAAGGAAAAGCTCCAGAAAGCAAAAGCGGCTATCAATATCTCATGGAAGAAATGTTTTATGAACAAAAACATCGCGCATAGCAGCAAATACAAGGTATTTGAAGCAGTTGCGGAGACCATTCTGCTATATGGATCTCAGGTTTGGGGAAGTAAGAAGTTTGACATAGTTGAACAACTTTTGAGGTTTTATGTGAAAAGGATATTCCATCTACCAGCAAACACGCCTAATTATGTTATTATGATTGAGACGGGGCTATCACCGCTGTTCATAAAAACGCTTAAGCTCCAAGCGGATTATTTACTTAAGGTTATAATGATGCCGGAGACTCGACTTATTAGGAAAATCGTAGTAAAAGATATGGAAGGTAGAAAAAGTTGGTATGCAGACTGGATGGGATTGGCACAGCGTTGTAATTTAAGCTTAAATATCAACATTGAAGATGTGGCAAGTACTAAAGGAAATTTGTACGAGATAATAGAAAAAACAGATGAGCAATATAGAGAAGATTACGTAACGGAAGCATCTGGGTCGTTGTACAGATCAATCTATAGTAAACTTAACCACAACTTGGTAAATACAAATTACTTTCACGACTCTAATAGTGTACAAAAAATTTCTACGATGGTCAGGCTTCGAAGTGAATTGCTGAACCTTAATTATATTCCCCACAGAGCAGATTTGCCATTGGAATGCAGTATATGTAACCTGGCCGAACGTGAAGATGTTATCCACTTCATTGGAAGATGCCCAACTTTAAGGGAAACGAGGAGAAGTGTCTTTGGGCACGATTTCTTATCGGAGGAAGAGGTTATTATGCAACTAAATCAGATAAATGTTCCGCTACTTTATGAGTATTGCAAAATCGCACTAAAATATAGATTAAGAATACAAAATGAAAGCTTTTAAATGAAGAAAAAATATATATAATTATGTATATGCAAATGTTCCACCTTATTCACTATTGTTGTAACAATCATTCTTGTATATAAATAAGAACCTGAAAAAAACACGACTTAGTATAATTCGAGGAAAACTTGTATTACAAACTAGTAATTATACTTTATTGCCAATCTGGCAGACGGCATTTTGCCATGCTATATAAACCATTTTTGTTAAAATTTAATGTTAAAATTTAATTATGAATAAAAATACTACTACTACTACTACTACTACATCCCCGGAACCTACATTTGACGAAACCTTAAAGTCCATGTTGTTGTTTGATCGATTAATAGGCTCCAAATTTCATTACAAATTACTTGACTAGCTTTAAAAGTATTGAAGTTCACTTTGAGTTTTTGCCTTGTTCTCTCTTTCCTCTTGAAGTTTTCAAGGCTTTTAGTCTCTGTGCAAACCCTTACAACATTATGAACCATCTTCTTTGAACATTATAGCGAGCTTGTATTGGTTTCCTTAGAAGCTTTTCCTGAATAGTACATCTACATTTACTTACTTACTTAAGGTGGCACTACAGTCCTGTGTGAGCTAGGGCCTCACCCAACAAACTTCTCCATCTAGCTCGGTCGCTAGCTACATGTCTTCAGTTTTGCGCTCCAAGTTAGGTGAGGTCACTTTCCACTTGTGCGCGGGACCTGATCCGTGGACTTCCTCTACTGCTCTGTCCTGTGGCTGTGAATTCGAAGACTTTCCGGGCCGGAGCATTGGTTTACATGCGCTCTAAGTGCCCCTACCATCTAAGTCGTTGGTCTCTTACCATTCTTGCTAAGTCTACGTCGCTGTACAGCACGTAGTTCCATCTTCTACTCCACTTCCGTTCTATGCATACGGGACCGTTGATCACACCAAGAAATTTTCTCTCGAAACGACCCAAGGTGCTTTCATCAGATTTTGTCATTCTTCTGCAGGACGGGGATGATGAGGGTCTTATATAGAGACACTTTGGTCCTTCAAAAGAGGACTTTGTTACTCAATTGCTTACTTAGCTCAAAGAAACAGCAGTTAGCAAGTGTTATTCTTCGTTTGATCTCGGCAAGGGTGCTGTTGTCTGTGTTTAAAGCGGAGCCTAGGTAGACAAAGTCCTTGACCATCTCAAAGTTACGTCTGTCGATGGTGACGTTGTGACGGAGACGTAGGTGTTGTAGATCCTTTCTTGACTACTTTGTTTTGCCCTCATAAACAGTTAAACCCATTTTTGCCTTCTCTGCCTCACTACTCACTAAAGCCCAATTAACATCAAGCTGAATTCTTCCGACTATGCCAATGTCATCAGCATATGCTAGTAATTGGACAGACTCTTGAAAGATAGTGCCTCTAGTGTTGACGTGGGAACTCTGCACTATTCTTTCAAGTACGATGTTAACATCTTCACAATGAGCTTAAAAATTTTAGATATGTAGCGTTTGTTTTTTACCATTTAGCGTATTGGAGATTTCGAATCCAACAAGTTTGAATATAATAAGCACAATTAAGGTTTCTAACTACTTTTCCAAGTAAATCCAAGAATTGTTATCGAAAGCCTCAAAATTCAATAATAGTTTGCATTTTTAGGCATTTAAATAAACATAGCGACGAAGAGACTAATAATAACTTTTCGAAATGTCTAATTGTTTCTTACACCTAATCTTGTCCAAGAATTAGGTTGGTTAAAGAAGTATAAACATAGCTAAACAGAGTTTTAATACCATAGATCCCCAAATTTGAAGTTCATATATATCTAAATATTATATCGAATCTCTATCTCAGACAAAGATCCAAATCAGAGTTCTAACGCTTGTTTAATACTGAAATGACTTATGAACTTTATCGAGTTCTATAATTATGTCAATAAACCGTGTTTTGGAGACTAAAAATAAATTGTCCGTTTATGTCCAATATAAAATAAAAATATGTGAATACTTTAAATATATTACTTTTCATGAAACCTAATTTTAACTCCGCTTTAAAGGACTTTCTTTGTAGTGACTTTCAAATCCTCATTTTTCTATGCAACAGCTTGTCTTATTAAAATTATCAATACCCTCATGTCAGTTGTCATTTACACATCCTCGCATCCCACATCCTTTGACTATTACACTTAAAACATCCTCAAGTGACAGTTCTTCGCCACAGGTGTCTCTTTATATGAAACAAATCTACATAAACATTAGGTATAAAATAGAAATCACATAACAAGAACTTAAATAATTATGACAAACATATCACCCATCCCTTCTAGGCCTTATAAACATACATATAATGACTCCATATCTATAAGAACCAAAACCTCTCATACCGGATGATGTCGTGCGTATCCTAACAGACAATTAGCAAGATTCCACATCGTATAAACCCTAACCCATGTCATAACCCATATAACAAGACGACGGCCATTATAATTATTCAATTAATATCTTTTCGCCTTGGACAGTGCATAAGGTATATCTAAGCTTGTATACGGTCCGATGTCGTTTGCCTCTGTGACCGGATAATGAATGTCTTGGACAGATGTGGGTACATGAAAGGCGAAACATGAATCCTGTGACTCCTTCCAATGCAAAACATGCCAACAATGTTAGAGAGTTCCGCATAACGCAATAGTAAAATCCAAACTGTCCTAGTGTAGCTGTTTTTGTTTCTGATGTTGGTCATTTCATTTCGGAGGGAAGAACTTTTATTAAATATGTCATAGAGGTATTTCGTTACGAGTTATACCATCGGGCGATGTCCTTTATTCATCCCACTCTGCCGGCCGCCTTGAACATTGTCAAACTTTAAGTTAAGAGAAAAACTTAAAATAGGAAACACTAGTCACTGACAACATGGCTTCCGGATATTTGTATGATACTTCTTTTTATGTGTTTTCTTTTTCTTTTCTATTTAAACATCCGGCATTTCCCATTTAGAAGCTTTATAATCCTTATATCTGGTCAAAACCGAACGAACGAACAAACACACATAAAATAGAATCTATTCTAGACGTTTTTCGTTTTGTTATCATTTCCGCAATAAATTTCATTTTCTATAAATGAAAACCAAATACAATGCTGTAGAAAATTCAATTTTTATTTACTTTTCATGAGCGAAGGATACTCTATCTAATCTTCCGGCTTTTCTTCGAATTCAGAAGGACGACGACGACGCATGAAGGCCACACAACTTATACCGATACCGACACACATGTTTGAATTCGCATGTCCTTTAGTCATAAATCATATTTTGTTTTACAATCGGATATCTAGGATAATTTTTCTTCACTGTAATTGTGAACGGTTCAGCATCTGCATACTAATGTGGCAGCAGTGGCAGAAATTGAGTTGGAGTTTGTTAGAAACACTGGAAAAATTGTAATATATTACCTTTAGGGTCGTTTTCTCTTTTTTTGTGGAAACATTCAATAAACTCAGGTTTTATGAAAAAATTAAGAGTTTTCTTTACTTTAGCATCCCAAAGTTATCTTTTTTACGGAGTGAATTGATTTCTGAAGAAAAATTAACATAGGTACCAGAATTATGATACTGTTGAGGCTTCATAAATAAATACGGATTTCGACGAGTTAACTGGGATTTAACGAAAGGCTTTAACTTTTATTTGGCAAAAGTACAGTTTTTTTGAACTTTTTTGGAGTCAACGAAAAGTGTTTGCACGCAGACCCCTCTTTACGACTGGGCCCACTGGGCCCAGGCCCAGGGCCCCCACATTGCTGAAACATCACTTAACCTTTATGGGTTTACTCTCAAGAAAAAAAAATATTTCGATACAATTTTAGATGCATAATGAATGATCAGAATTTGTACTTTCCTTGCTGAACAACAACCTTTGCTGAACAATTTTTATCACATTCTCTGCGAAATTATATTTGTGTGGATCCGAAAAAAGGAAGAAATCTAAACAACAGAAAGAATTAATGGAGAAATTACCAAAACTGACATCGTATTTCACTTCAATTGCAGGAGAAACGTCTGCAAGTAATCAATAGTAATCAAAACATTAATCGCTACACTTATCTACACCTAACTGAAAAGGGGGCTTACATAGTCAAAAAATGGTTTCTTACTATGATTTCATGAATAAAATTCGGCATTACCAATGACCATAGAATCTATTACAATTTCCCACAGTAATTGCATATTTTAGACAAATAGACTTTCCATTTTATTTTCCAGCAATAAAGTGCCGTGGAGTTAACGAACTGTGGACACAAACATGAAATCTCAATTAATGCAGCTACAATGTGAAATTATAATACAAGGAACATTTTTTATTTATGAATAACAACCATCATTGTATTCGTATGTGTTCAGCCTTATTGTGAGTGTCCATTTTATAGATTTCCATCCAGTAAATATGTCAAATTACATGTACAATTTTTATTTTTTTGGAAATCCAAAAAAATAAAGCTCACGATAGGGATTATTATTTAATTCGGAATTAGCTATTCTATTACGATTTAGGAATTTCGAATGATACATCAATTTATGATGTTAGTTTGTATTGAAATTCAGAACAGAGCTGCTCTTAATAAAACAAAGCAACGTATAGTTACGATCTCTTAATTTTTACTTTTTCATTGTTTATTTTCAAAATCCAGTTTTTACACAGAAAATTTTAAATCACTTTGATGTAAAAAGAAATTAAAAATGTTCAAACACACATTTTTATTTCATAAGTCAGTTTCTCCAGAAATATTTAGGTATACATTTATTTTTATTTAAAAAGGCGAGCTGCATGACAATGAGTCGTCATCTTCCCAAGTTGAAGAAATTTCGTCCTCCACATCTTCCAAAAATTCCGGAGATGAATTAAAAAGCCAGGAGCAGGGCCCTAATCATGAAACTGCAACAACTCGGATTGTAGCTGTTGTAAAGTTTATAGCTTCGAGAGGGCTTCCATTTCGCGGTGACAATGAGATCCTCGGATCTCCTAATAACGGGAATCGTTTGGGATGCATTGAGTTGCTTAGCGAGTTTTACCGGTTTCTCACAGATCATTTAAGCATATTTGGAAATCCAGGAAGTGGTCATGCGTTTTTTCAGCAAATATCTGTAATGAATTTGTTCATCTCATGGGAAGACAGGTTTTGAAAATTATTGTAATAGAAGTCAAAATGGCAAAATATTTTTCAATTAGCGTTAATAGTCTCATATTGATCAACTAACATTTATTATTCGCTACGTAAAACGAGCCTGTTGGAAGGTTTTTGGATTTTATTCCAATTAACGAACATAGATGGAAACCATACTGAAGTTTTTGGAGGATCATGACAACAGATTGATAACAGATTTCAGAGGCCAAAGCTACGACAACGCGGCAAATATGTCACGAAGGTTTTTTGGTCTGCAGGTAAGAATAAAAGAAAAATATAAATTTGCCACTTTTGTACCATATGCAGGGCACTCATTAAACTTGGTAGTGCATGCTGCTGGGTGCCGCTGGGTGAGTCTTAGAAGCAACCAAATTCTTGGACATTGTTCAAAAATTGTATAACTTCTTTTCGGTATCTTCTCCTCTGTGGAGTGTGTTGACTGCTCATTTAGGTCCAAAAAAAGTTTTAAAAAGTCTTTCTCAAACAAGATGGTTGGTGCACTAAGCGCCTTATATAAATGTCATAAAAAAATTGAAGAAGCTTTGATGTCTATAGCGAACGATTTAGGACAGACACGAGAGGCCAGAGAGGAAGCATTTAGTCTTTGCAAAAAAATTTCCAAGCTTGAATTTAGAATACTTACAGAACTTTGGAACTCTGTATTGCAAAAAATTAATAAAATAAGTACTTTACTTCCTAACCAAAATATTACCCTGGATATTGCAATAAATTTGCTGAGTGCAATAGATGAGTTTATAATTGGACTCAGGGACAATTTTGATAACGTTGATTCATCAGCCAGACAAAAACACCGGATTCCGAATATTTTTTCGGAAAGGATGAGGTGCAGAAGCTCACGCTATACTTTTTTGACGGCTCTGGACCGTCAGTAATTCTGACTAGGAAAGAAAGATTTAAAATTGAAACCCTTCTTCCCATTGTCGAAACACTAAGCGTTAATTTTAAACAGCGACTAGGTTCGTATACGAAGATTGGCCAACGTTTTGACTTTTTTTTCGATTAAAAAATCTGAATTCAGAAGACTTAAAAGAGAACTGCAAATCTTTTGCTAAATTTTACACCGGAGATGTGAATGGAGATGAACTACATGCTGAATGCCTGTATTTAAAAGACTACTTGAAAATTAGTCGACGCGAAAATGAAAAAACACCCCTTCATTAAATTTTGTTTATTTTATTTTGAATTTTAATATGAAATATTTATTTTTTGTTTTTTATTTTTACTTTGTTTATGTTTATGTTTTAAATGCTGCAATAACTAATTATCTTTTAAATGAATTAAAAAAAAAATATTTATTACAGAAACAAGAAGAATAAATATCAATTCAAAGCTATGTGATAACATCACATTTTTATATAATCATAAAGGGGCCCCATTTTCGAACAGTGACCAGGGCCCCCAAAAGGGTAAAGACGGCCCTGTTTGCACGTAAATATACTAACACGTTCGTCTTCATAGTAATGAGAATTTGTCCTACAACGCCATTTTAAATTGTTCGAAAACAATAAGCTCTAACGCTTGAAAAAAATCTGTTGAAAAACATTAAACCTTCCAAAGGGTAGAGAGAGAAATGAAGCTCAAGACAGGTTGATAGTTTGCACCACAAAAATAAAATCTGTTTTTAAGTTCGAACAGTATTCAAAGGAAGTTTTCAGGGAGGATCCAAATACACTTTCTGCTTTTTTAAAGATTCTCCAGAAAAAAAGCTTTCACTAAGAAATCGAAGGACTAAGTTAGCTTTTGTGAGACTTCATAAGGATTGGCCGATCTCATAGATGAAAATACTCTGGAATGATAACAAAAATAAATAAGATGAGGTCCGATGGAAAACAGTATGTTTGACGACTAAAGACTGAAGCTTTCAAATACACCACAGTCACCTTCAAGCATGGAGGAGGTAGTATTATTCTATACGGTTGCATGTTATCTAAAGAAACTGGAACGTTATATCGCATAGAAGACATTATGAAGCCCGAAGACTCCATTAATTTACTTGGAGATACTACCCTCTGGAGATGATGAACTGCATGTAAGCAGTATTTTAATATTGGTCTGACATAAGATGAATAGAGCGATTCTTTTGCGATGAGAGCAAAAGGGTCTTTGAAATCTTTACTATTGCGTTTAATAAAGCCTTGAATAGAATTTGCTTTTTAAACTATGAACTCTATTTAAAGTTTAATTTAGAGTCCAAAATTATGCCCAGATCTTTCTTTTCACAAACTCTATCAAGTACATGGCTGTTAATCTTATAATCGAAGAGAATTTGGGAAAAGTAACGACATAAGGAAAAACATTTGCACTTAGAGGCATTTAAATATAATTAGTTTACAAAGCATCATTCAGCTAATTTACGAAGATCATTTTTCAACAGATGACAATCCGTAATGGACTTATACGTCTACAAAACTTTAAGTCATCAGCAAATAGAAGTTGAACAGAATTTTCGAAAATACCAGGAAAGTCATTGATAAATATTAGGAAAAGAATTGGCCCAAATTGGTTACCCTGGGGAACACCCGAGGTTACCAGAACTGGACTTGAAACAATATTTTCAATGCTAACAAATTGAATACTATTCTTAAGGTAAGAGTCAACCATTTCAAAAGATTTGAAATCTTTCGCGTCAGTGCTTTGGGCTGTAGGGACTAAGACAGACAGCCCAGACAGACTGACTGACGGAATCGTCTTCTGTTCCATCGTAATGTCATATTTAATTAAAATCTCGAGTTCGAAAGCGTCTTAGGGTGCTTCGAGAGAAAAATTCTTCGGGTGGTTTTTGGTCGCGTGCGCATAGATGGAGAATGGAGGAGAAGATATAACGACGAACTGTACGGGCCAGTGGCTTAGATGGCTAGGTCATGTAGAGCGGATGGACATCAACGCTCCAGCCCGGAAGGTCTTCGAATCCAGTCCCGAGGGACGGCGCAGTAGAGGAAGACCGCTACTTAGGTGGCGCACCCAGGTGGGAGAGGACCTCAACCAACTTGGCGTGCGAAACTGGAGACAGCTAGCTAGGGACCGAGCATTTCTGAAGACGCATGTTGGTTGAGGCCCAGGTCCGCCCCCGGACTGTAGCGCCACCTTAAGTAAGTAAGTTAGTAAGTTTGAAATTTTTTACATGTAAACTTGCCATATACAGCCATGGACAGAAAAATAGCACATCTAATGGAACAAACATTAAAACAAAGATTTTAGTCATAGTAAATATTTTTTTGAATATTTGTTTTGTTGCATTATTTTGGCAGCAATTAAAAAAACAATCAATAGATTAATTTAGCACGTTATCACCTGCGGGTTTTTGTTGTTGCATTTGTATGCCTTTTACTGCTAAGTAAGATATGGACAGAGAAATAGCAAAGCTATTTTGTGTGTCATAAATTTCCATTAGTTAAACAAAAAACTTATTCGCTTTGATTGTTTTACGAATATTAAGAAGGTTTATACAAAACATGGGCTGAAAACAACATTTTGTACCTGAAAAAAGGAGTTTAATCTTCGATGTTAGTGAACAAGGTTAGACTCCAACTTAAATTGGTGTACCAGTTAAAAGTAAAAATAACATTCGAAAGCCCTTTTTCTGAAAAACTTCTACGCGTTTTGATAGGAATATCGTGAGAAAGAGTAATATCAACAAATTTAAATCATCCCCTATCATGATGAATTCAACTAAAACATTTCGAGTATAGGCTTGGAAAAAGGCGATTCAAGAATTCTCAAATGTATGGATGCATTAGCAGGAAACAAACATTTCCGTATCTAAGAAGAATATCAAAGCTCGCGTAAAACCACCTAATTAAAGACGTACACTTTTGAAAAAAAGAGTTTTACGTTTGAGTGACTGTTAAGAGCCAGTTAACTGAGTTTTCATGCATGTTAATGACCCAAAACATTTAGCAAAAATCGTGAAGGAGTGTCTTACCAATATATCCATCAACGTTTTGACTTGGACGACGCAAAGTCTAGATCTTAACCCGATACATAATCTATGGAATTATGTTAAGGTTAGGATCCGGCAGCAAAAAGTAAACAATTCAGACGAATTTTTGACTCGAGTCTCGAAGTAGATGCCAAAATTTGGTGGAAAGTTCACCTCGAAAATGTGAGGCAACGTTGCAAAAGTTGGTCGATCAACAAAATAGTATGGTTGGTAAATAAAATAAACTTCTAAAGTATTTGTTTTTTTTTTCTTAGAATTTACTTATTTCAACTGTTATTCATAACAGAACATCATAAACTCTTGGGATCA
Organism: Eupeodes corollae; assembly: GCF_945859685.1. NCBI lineage: Eukaryota > Metazoa > Arthropoda > Insecta > Diptera > Syrphidae > Eupeodes > Eupeodes corollae. The sequence goes on along the minus strand of NC_079148.1, from coordinate 559,753 downwards.
AAAGTTATCAATCTAGAATCCACTTTAATTGGAAGTTACTCGTTTCATTAAGATGGACTTTTAATATATCATTTTTTTTTAGATTAGGTTACAGATATTTTAGTCCTCAAGGTCGTCTTCTTTTTGAAATTTGTGATAATGTCGATGTCATTACTTATAAAAGATGAGAGATTTTAATAAACAAAAACCAAAGCTTACCAATAAATGCTTGCTTCATGGGCACCATATGTAATTCCAATACGTAGATCTAGATGGCACTCTAAAACATATTTTCTTATTTCACTAAAAAAAAAAACGGAAAAATGAAAGTAAACAAGCACATAATTCAGGATCAAAAGAATTCATTGAATTTTTTAAAAAAACACTTTGAAATTTGAACCAAACCGACGACGACGACGACTCGAAGCGACGCGACGCGACGGAAACGTAACGTTATATCTTATACCGGATACGAAGCATGAATATACCACAAGAACACATACATACATACATATCCACAAATCACCACCGATGAATCCGTTAGATTCTGTTTCTAAATCAATTTTAATTGAACTTAAAATTTCACGCACAAAATATAGAAAACTCGCAAATTTTTACTTCACTTTAACTTTCTACTTATTAATTTACACTTATATTCCACTTTTATCACATTTTCTTAGATATTTGTATAAGAAAACTAAAAACTAAACCACAACCGATCGCGGGAGAACACTACCGAAACACGAACCAACTTGAATTACTGAATTCGGAATGGAGTTTTAGAGATGGGTCAATGTGAAGTTGAGTAACAGGAAGTGGAACGTAGCAGAATAGCAACTTTTTAAAGGCGACGTGACGGTGAAATAACATTAAGGCATATTTCAACTAAGCAAGGCTTTTTTTCTGAGCCATTTGGCTTCAATTCATTTTAATTTCTTGAAGAAATATTATTTAATTATGACATACTAGAATTAAATTTTTTTGAGAGTATCGATAATTTAAGTTACACAATTTTTTTGAGAATTCAAATATATGAAAAATGCATAAAGAAATTACTTAAAGCTCGGATAAGCAACTAATTTTATAAATATAATACTGTATTTGGACTTAAGAGATGTTTAGAAATACAAAAGGCCAAATAGCGCATTTGTGTTAAGCTAACTTTGAGGCTTAAGGCAGAGTGCCTACTGGGTTTGTACGTTCGGGAAGCTTTTTTCGTCGTCCATATAACCAGTGGATATATCGACTTTAAATTCATTTTGTTATAAAAAAATCAACTACGTTTATTTTTAACAATCGAAAAAAAATTGAACAAAAATAATTAGTTTTATTTTCTTATTTCTTGATAAAATTTGATGAAAATTGATTTTTTTACTCAAATAATTCTTCAAAAATGTAGACGTGTAGCCCATTTGATCAGTTAAAGCTGTCTCTACTTTTTCGAATAAATCTGGATATATTTCGTCAAGGTTGACTTAAATATTGGCTTCCAACAAAATTGATTTTGCAATAAATGGATGGTTAAAGGCCCTGTATGACAAGCTTTTGCCTCCATTTCGACCATATTTAACTGTTCAATTTTTGGGGGAAAAAAATCAGTCCACAATTTACCGTAGTTGCAACTAATTCCTCATTTCGAAATGTATGTATGTTGAACAATGATACTGCCAGCGTGTAAGGTCAAAAAGAAAGCTCAGCAATTTTTTAAGATGAAAGTAAGTTTGTAAAATGTGAATTTTGATAAATTTAGCCCTATCAATAGTTTCGGCCAAACGTCATTCCACCCGAACAAAATTATTTTTCCTTTATCTAATTTGAGTCTCACCTAAAATTAAATTCATGTTTTTCATTCGGTCGTAATCCAACTCATTCAACAGCTTAAAATTTCACTTATTTTCTAGAGGCGAAAAGTAAGAAAACTTTAAAATTTAAGTTTGTCGACGAAATGGTTTCTTATTAAATTTATTCATTTTAGTTTTACTTTAAAATCAATCAACTCTCAGCAAAGATACGATTTGCTCAAAACGCAAGGTGGAATTCAAAAGAACTGTACTTTTAAGGGTAATGCGGTGGTTAGGGACCACTAGTCAATACCATACGTAAAAGCTTTACAGCTTTTGAGATCTAAAAAATTTGTATATTAAGACATTCAATAAAGCTGAAAATGTGATTTCAATCTTACAATAGTTTAGGAAATAACAGTCCAACGGATTGCAGTGATCTCTTATTTTTCCTCAAGCAACATACCATGCATGATTACACTTTGCATTATAATATAACTTTTTTATGATTGCTGTCAGTTTATCGTTTAATACATAATAAATATAATATCAATCAATACAAAAAAATCATAAGTAAAATCAATTATTTTATTTGTCGCTTGTTTAAATCCTTGCTGTTTGTCAACAACACGAACGTGTTCATTTTCTGTAAAATCAGAGAGAGAATTTTTATAAAATCAATTGGAAAAAATAAAATTCTTATTACGGGGCTCAATGGCCGTAATTTTATAAGAATATTCAACATCTAATTTATGTTGCTCATTTTGTATGTTCAATATAAACTGTAGGTTCAGATTTAATTCTCAATTTCCATCACAGAGATGAGAAAATTTATTGAGAGCTATTTTCTAAATACACCTATTTTTAAACTGTCAGCTCTAGATTCGAAGTGAAGTTTTATTTGGGGGAAACTCTTGATGGCCTTTTAAAATTCCAGGTAACAAAAATATTACGAGTGAACGATTTTCCAGCGAAACTAATAATAGGGTTGATTTATTGGCCATGGCAAATTTCCATCTATTGAAGTTCGCTGAAGCTCTCCAATACACAATAAAACTTAAAGTTAGCTTAACACAAACGCGCTATTTGAAATTCTGGAAATTCCAAATGTTGTACTATACTTATCTGTAAATTATTGGAGCCTTAAAAAATTTTTATATGTATCTATTTTTCAATTTTTAAATTCTCAAAATATTCAGTAATTATCGATACTCTAAAAGACTTAAATCTTAATATGTCATTGTTAAACATTCTTTTTTCCAAATAAAGAAAATTAAAACGAATTAAAACCAAACGGCTCAAGTTTTTGGACGAATAAACGTGATTTTACACATTTCAAAAAGTCAATTTCAAACAAAAAATTGCATTTTGTTCTCTAAAACAAGACAATTTTGTAAAAACAATTTGGTTTGGTTGCTATGAACTGTCAAACTCTATTTGCTTTCCGCATATCATTCACTCTGCAACGAATAAATTGTTCGCGCGCAACTTAACCTCAAAATTATGCCTCTCTTGTTTTGTTTTTTGTGTCAAAGATCATGGATGAGGATAATATGAAGAAAAGTGTAATTCAATTCGTCACTGTCTGCGAATAGAAATAAAGCTCATGTGAAAGAAAAGTCAAAATATGCGAACATCCACATTTCGCAATTCGTAGTTCATGTACAAGGTGCTTTAATGCAAACGCTATTCTGTTACCTTCCACTACCTTCCACAATTTCACGTTGACCCATCTCTAACACCCAATTCAGAATTCAATATTTCTTTTTGTTCGTGTTTCACTGATGTTCTTCCGCTATCGGCAAATTAAATTTAAATTTTCTTATAAAAATATCTAATTTTTTGTGATAAAAATGTAATATTAATAAATTGAATTCAATAATAAATCGGAAAAGTAAACATTTTTGAGTCTTTCTATATTTTTGTATGTAAAATTCTAATTTCCATTAAAATCGTTTCGAAAATAGAATCTAACGGATTCATTGTCTTTTAAATTTTAAATCTTAGTTATGTCCTAGTTTCATTGTACACTTTTTACATCATGTTTTCTTGATAAATGTAATAGAACATTAGATTCTGATCTACATTTTGGAGTTATGGTGTTCAAGAACTGCATGGAAGCATTCAGTTGTATGTTTTTTTCTATTAAATCCTCTTGTTTAGGGCTGGAATATCAATATAGTGATCTCGACACCCCAACCCCCCCATCACCTTTTCCATTGAAGTAGCTATCTTTGTACACGATTTTACGATTTTCAAGCTTTAAATGTCTACTCTAAAAAGCCTGCCTACAACGATGAATTATTAAATAAAATAGTAATTCACAAACGATGAATACTACAATTTTTTGAAAAGAAGTTATATTTCAATAAAATAATATTCGAGGTTATGATTTTGTATAACATAAATAAACAAAATATTTCCTATGTTGAAAACAAAGAAATTAAGACAAAAATAAGTTAAAAAAGAGGCTGGGATTCGAGCCACACTGATAACTTTCCATCCCGTCGATTTGACTTATTAAAAAGGTTTGTAGGTTTCATGTTTTATTAAAAAAGTTATCAGTTACAAAATTTAAAACAATAGTTTAATTTCAAAATCTACACATTTAGGCTAACGAGATTTTTATTCGAAAACCAATTTTAGTAGTTTTTCTTAAATTTTTTTATTTCTAATATAAACAAATACAAATCGGATGAATAAAATTAATTTGAAGTCAATGTCTTCTATAATTCAAGAGATATCGAGAACCCAACATTTTTATCAATTTTGCGTAATATTTTTTGTAGATTTTATTTTTTATAAAAAAACTGACTGTTAGATTCTTATAAAATGTCGAAAACAATATTTTTTATAAAATAAAATTAAGCTAAAGCCTATAGTCGAAAATCAATTTTTACCGACTTTGAGTAATCTTTTATAAAAAAAACTGTCAATTTGATTTTTCACAAAATTTTACCAGATGTTAAAAACGTTTTCAGTTTCAGTTTCAGTTTCGTTTTATTTTGTAGCACAATTTTTACATTATTTTAAATTTAACAAACAATTTAAGAGATTTAGAAAAACAAAATTTCTTTACAACTTTAACATAAATAACAAGATTTTAAGATAAGAAAAAATGATAAATAAATTTATTAAGGAAAAACGTTATTCTTCGCTGCACGAAATTGTTTTGGAGATGAAATCATTTTTTGTTTGGAAAATTTGGAGGTGACACATTTTTTGTCAGGTTTTTGATTTATAAGAAATCGTTACTTTGACTTTTTTTAAAATATACTTGTTTGGTATCACGTAACAATATAAAATATAAAATTTAGTTCAAGTCCTTAGAGTATTGGTTCGTGAGATATTTTGTATTAGCCAAAATGTTCACCTTTTTTTAATTTGCTTTGGTAAAAAAAATCACCCACGCAATTTTCTTCAGAGTTCTTTCTGCATCTTTCTGCATTATTATCTGAACAACAAAATTTATTTGAAGTCAATATCTCTACCGGTCCTTGAACTACGGATGACGAAAAAACGTCGCAAAACATACGGACGTATGGAAGCTTAAAAAGTCGAGAAATTTCAAAATTTTAAATTCGACAAATAGGACCATTACAATAACTTCCTATAGAAAGTTAACAAAATATTCCTTATGTTAAAAACAAACAAATTAAACCATAAATAATTTTGAAAATAGTCCACAAAAGTTTGGTTACAGCTGTAAAACAAATGAGCGTTAAAAAAAAAAAAGAAACATTATTTTTCTTTATTATTACTTTTGGTGTCAGTATTTCGTTGGATATCTTTTCAGCCGTATGAACTCTCTCCAGCAGTTTTGTATAGACCCTACAAGTTTTTCTGTGTGAGAACTGCTTGTATTATTCCATTCAGGTAACATGCCTTGTATCCTGATCTTCTTTTCTAGAACATCCCATAGGGTTTCAAGGGGGTTTATAACTGGACTTGTGTTGTATGACTCTGGGTCGTTGTCTTGCTGGAAATAACAATCGTTTGCAATACCCAGAATTTCGCCACTTATTTTTAAATTTCGTTTGAGGATGTCAATAAAAAAATATTGATCCATGATCCCTTCGATTATTTTCAGTTTTCCGACCACTGAAGACACCATCAATACAGCCCCACACCATAACACCTTCACCACTGTTCTTTACAGTCTTGATAGTGCACTTAGGATTAAGCGCATTGTTTTGACTTCGCCACACCCTTAAATGACCATTAGACCCAAAAAAGTTATATATTGACTCTTTGGATAATATGACTTTTTGCTTGAAGTCGGGAGACTTTTTAACATACTTCTTTGCGGACGCGAGTCTTTTGTGTCTGTTGATTCAATTTATAAACGGCTTTTCCTGGATGTACATGACTTTAATCCCTCTTTAACTACAATTCTTCTTATCGTTTCATGGATTCATGGATGCACTTTTATGTTATATTTTTCAATTTGTATGCTTACCAAATTTACGAGTGTGGCCTCGCGTTTGACATTAAAAAAAAACCTTAATCGTTTCATTTTTATGTTTTATTTATTTATTTATTAATTATTTTATATCGTACATTTTTTAAATTACATTATTTCTAAAAGGAAGGCCGCTGTTCATAGCAAAATTCTACAACTTCCAGTTAGAGTACAGAATTAGAACTAACTTATGGAATGATCTTTGGCTTGAACTATATTTTGGTTAAAAGGGAAAATGTGCCGCGTTATAAAAATATCAATTTGTTTATACAATATTCATATTACATTTCGTTGCTCAGAGGTAGAGGGGAAAAGGGGTGTATCCGTTCTGGATTGGTTTTGGTGTGTTAGGCAAGATGTCGTGTGGGGAAAAGCGGGCTTAGCGTATAGGGTTAAGTATCAGACGTAACTCCAAGTTAGCAGTTATGAAGGGACGTTGGCCAACCATTAGCTTTATCGCACGCTTTTCTCTTACAAAGGGCTTCGATGGTCGGCCAGATCTTGGTTTCGATTCAATTTTTAAAGTGTTTTGCAGCGATTCATAGTTCTTTGAATCGTTGATAGGTTTCTTCATGTTATTTTTATATCTAGACCTAGTACACTATAGCCTACTTAGAGGGCCTATTACAGTATTATGACCACTTTGAGTTGAGCGTATGAATAAATGTTTGAGACGAAAAATTAAGCCAATTCTATGACTGATAATTTTGGAAGTGTTAACACCATTATAGCTTTCGAAACTAAGTTAATCACGATATATATCTTACGACACAGACACAACTTTTACACAATGTTAAGACCCTAAAAATGGACGAATAAACAACTTTACAGCTAGATTCATTGTTTTGTCTTCTCATTCATATTATTTTTTATAATTAAAAATTTGCAACCGATATGCAGAGTCCCAGGCAACGTAAGCTTACTTTGTATTAATTAAAAAACATTGAAATCATTTTATTTATGTTCTTGTTTACAAAGAAAATGGCTTCAAATGAGAACGCACATATGCATTTGAGATCTTCCCTTTCTTAAGTTTAAATTACTCTAATTACACAACCATTAATCAAGCCGTTAACAAAACATGCGAAAATGTCCTTTAGCTCATATACAAAACACATTCCATAAAGGCTTAGGTATATACGATACCCAATAATTTATGAGTTAATGTACATGCAATTAATTGCACCTGTGAAGATGCAAATCATTCCGCCAAATAATTCCTTAGTGTTCCCCCCCCCACCTCTCTCACTCTCTGTTAAAATTCACAAACGAAACATTCGCGACTTTGAGCCATTCATCATTTAATTTTGAACATCAGCAAGTGATACTAATGCTAATAATAACCATCACCCCTCCTCTATACTATACGTGTAAGGTAGTAAGGTGGGCTTTCAAAACAATGTTAAGCGAAAGGTTAAACACGCATTTTCAACTACTCCCTGCGCTGTGCTATACTATGCTTTGCTGTGCTGTGCTTCCCCCCTCGAAAAAGCCCATTTTGAAATTGCAAAGTGTTAGATTCGCACCAATAAAGCAAGTTTAGATCAAACACACGTAAGGCCATTAACAATATTTATGAGGCGTTATTCAGCCAGATGCCTTCCGTTCCGCGTGGGCTTAGCTTCTATAACCATCAGGACTACCGTACCGAGTATTGTATTTTGTTCGTAATGTTTGGTGAAAATGCCAGAATGCTACCGACTCGACAGGCAATTTGATTTTGTGCAGCTTTCGCTTAAAAAAAAGGAAATTAAATTGATAAAGTGTATTCCCGATTGCCGCTAACGTTTCACGGGTCGATTGTATGGCAACCTGGTTAAAGTAAAAGCCCCAACTTTCACAAAAAAGGCTTCAATACTCGCAAACAAAAATAATGGAATTATGCCTTAGCAACTTTCGGAAATATCCTAGAGTCGTTATAGTTAGGCTCAAGGCTCAAGTCATAGGACTGATAATGGTGTATCTCAAAGCTGGAAATGTTATTCTTTATAACTCGTGAAATTAGTATTTATGGGGTGATGCGGTCGGTGGTGCTGGTGCTGGTGATTCACCTTGCCCGATTTTGGTGATAGTAATAAAAATAAATTATTATTTGCACTGCCAAAAACAAAGCGAATATGATGAACATTTCGAAAGGAAACATTGTTCTTTTTGTTCACTTAAGTGTTTCTGATAATATAACAACCAGGAAGACAATAAAAATGATTTACATTTAAATGAAGTTTTGCTGAATTTTTTGTTTGAGTTGGTTTGGTAGAATCGGGGTTTTGTGTAGAATTCAACATATGAAGTTGCAGGAGTTTAATCAGTGGGATATATTGTTAAAGTAAAAGTAAACATACAAAATAGAGGAGATATTAGCTTATTTAAAACCGGTCTAAGGTATTTATTTGGGTGCCGTGAAATAAAGCCAAGTGCAATAAGGCTAACTTTCAAAAAATTGGCCTTATTGCACTTTACAAAAGTGAAATGTGACTCAATTTCATAAGTTGGTCATATTGCACTTTGAAAAAGGGAAATAATTCCAAATTATTTTGAGAAATAAGACCAACTTATTGTTGTGTTCTTTGCACACTATCGGCTTTGGGGTGGATGCGAGGTTTAGTGTATGCAAATTCTCTTTTTATTTATGGCAACTGAAAGAAAACTTATTTGTCTTTATTTCACTTTGTTTAAGTAATACGACCAACTGGTGGAAATTGCCTTCATATCACTTTACAAAAGTGAAATAAAGACAATTCTTAAAATGTTGCCTTATTTCACTTGGCTTTATTTCAAGGCAACATTTATTTGATGTAAGGATTGGATTTTTTATTCAGAATAAGCCTAGTTGATTGAAGTAGACCAAGCTCTAAAGCTTCCATTCTTGCTTGGACCATTCTGCTCTATCAACAAACTTTGATAGAAGCTTCTAAAAAATAATCTTGCTTAACTCTTTCTAGTGGAGTCAATAACTGTCATTTGTTAATTTCTAATACCTGGGCCCATTTTCATAAACAAGTGACAATTCTAAAAATTCATCGCAATTATATTATCATTGTTTAACGTATTGATAGGTGACATAATTGTCAGATAAATATTTCATGACATTTTTTTTATTTCTCAGCTTGTCGTGGAAGCCGATTTTTAACAAATTATATTGCTTTGCTTTGTACTTTTTTTTAAATTTTGTACCGAAATTGGTTTTTTACGTACGAGACTCAGTTGCCTGTAACAATTGTCAATTTCATACTGACAAAATTATAGCTTGTTTTCTTTTGTTCCATAACACAAATTGTCACTATAAATTTAAAAGGAAATTTTTGACAATTTTTAACAAATCACTTGTCATGAAAATGTTTTTATGATCCGAAATCTTTACAACTGTCGAAAATTTCCCGACAACTCTACAAATTGTTAAATTTTCAATTGTCGTGCTTGAATGAAGCCAATATAGATTGTCAAGGCATCTATATTGCCAAACACCTTTCAATTCAAAAATTGTCTGTAGGTTAGCAGATTTTCCGCTATAGTTCTATAATATCATTGTCAGATGTTTGGCTGAAATTTTACTAATCTTGATGTAAAGGTGATTTGAACATTTCAAACATCCTCGAAAAATTTTAGACAATGACGGTTCTGACCATAGAATATTTCATATAATTGTAAAAGCTTAAGAAAATGTTTTAATCAAAAGCTTAGACAAAATTTTGAAAGTGTTATTACGAAAAAAGTTCACCAAAATTCAAATACCAATACTTGTTTTCTCTTTTTGCTTGGTAGTTCAAGTCTTGACATTTTGTTTAAGAAAGTGATTGTCAATTGTAAAATATCTCTTTCAAACGTCAAATTATTGAAATTTCTAATTAAACCTTTTTTAGAATATCGTTTGTATTTTGGTTGGTTGTTGGTTTGCTTTTTTATTAATTTGTTCTTTTGAAGTGTTTAAATACACACAAGCGTAGGAAAAAAACTAATGAAAATGATTGCAATTGCAACAATTAAAGCTCTAAAGTGAGAAGAACTGGAGGCATAAAGCACTATTCACATGAGCATCACCAACGACCAACGAATGAACGAATATTCGTCGGTTTTGACATTTCTTTCACATAAAGACTTTTTAATTCGTCGCGAATGAACACCATTCACCTCCGAAACCAAAACAAGAATGATTTTTTTAGGTTAAGTACGCGCGATTATTTTATTCATTGCGAGTGTGGATAATGTGGAACGCGAAAAAAGTTTGACAGTTCGTATCAACTACAATTTTTTTCGGGACAAATAAAATTGTTTTCTTAAATTTATTAATATATATAAAGTATATATATTGAAAAGTAAAAGCATCCATCATTAATCAAATAGAAACTATATTGCTCTCATTTTGTTAAGAATTTGTGGAAATTGTGGAAATATGTCTTCAAACGTATATGAACTCACATTTTGTAATTCATTCGTCGTTCTTTGGTCACACTCATGTTAATACTGCTTAAGACATTAGCGTAGAGCAGGAAACTAAAAGAAAACATCGGTTTTGGATTAATACTTTTCTTGATGCCCATGACCTTGAGGACCATTTGTTTTTGTATATTTTGTATGTCTATATTTTTGAGCTTCGAATAATCATGCTTTATTCTTTAAACCAGTTTTCTTGTATAGGATGCTTCTTTAATTCCACAGGCGTTCCTTTTCGCTGTAGAGGTTGATTTAATGCTTTGATTTGCTTTAGGAAAGTTTCCAGCCATAATTTCTGATAAAGCTATTTCAAAACCTTATGAAAAAATGTTTCATTACCTTGTCTTCTCTTTTTGATTGAAAAGAAAGTTTTGAAAATTTCGTTTATGTTTATTTTTAATACCTGCATGAGAGACAAAAAATAAAGACAAAAAAAAAATTGCATTCAATTTGGATAATTCTTAAATGGTAAAATGCTTTGACTTATATTTTCACATTTTAAAGTAATAAAATTACATATTTATAGGATCATTCATTTGACAGTTGGCATTTGACACCTGTCAAACTGAAATATCATAATATTGTTTAAATATTTGCCATTTACGAAAATAGTTTACTTAGAAATTGAACAAGGCACCAAAACTTACCATAAAAATGGTCATCTACTGTTTCCAAAATACGCCATTATTATGGTCTGATAAATGATGTCGTAGGACATCGTACTGCACTTCAGTCGGAAATATTTATGTTGCAAGTGATAAGGCCTTCGAGTAGTAAGCATATCATTATATTTGTACAATTCATAAAATGTTTTAACAATTGAAATGATTAAATACAAATAAATTCATACCTAAAGATAGAGCCATTCAATTTTGTGTTGATTTATTAAGGCTTTTTGGTTCATATTTTCGTCTGAAATTGTTTAGGTCACCACAATTAAATTCGTACAATCAATACAATACCCTCATACCTATATGTGCAACGTTCCAAGGCATATTTTCAAATTATAAATCTACTCAATTCAGCCCAAAGCTACGCACAATATCTCTTAATATCCAGGCAATCACTGTCAGATGCACACCATACTCAATCGAAGCCTTTAATTCGATTAATTAACTACCCTACATATACGAGTATAAATCGCCCTCAGGCAAATTCAAAACAACAACTAAACAAGAACAACATCTAATCATATAACGCCTTACTACACAACACATACATCACATCATATCAGGGTCCTCACTCCTCGCAGTCACCCACATATCTGTGTATATCCCTTTAAATCAAAGTCCTGCTCGAAATACTAAATACCCCAACCCTTGTTTGGAATTTCAAAAGAAACAAAACAAATCGAAGGATAATGACAATGATAGATTTGCTAATATCTGTCATTTATTCGCATTCGGAATTCGTGTGTTGTGGGTGGTGCGGTGGATATATGTTTATATAAATATTAAGGATGCGTGTTCTGCTGCCCATCGTCATCACAACCACGACGAGCCGGCATTGTTTAACAACAAATTGAGGAGCAGAAACAGAGATTACCCCCGATTAACCCCATTGTATACTCCAAACTGTTCGATTAATGGAGAACGATTAAGACGCTGCAAATTCGATGAGGATTACAGTTCAGATTCAGAAAGTGGGTGCGGATGTTGGTGGAGGTGGAGATGGGGTGTGGATAGGACACTGTGTTTGATTACTTGTTGTACAAAGGGATATTCAACAAAGTCCTGAATCCTATGGGTGGTTGAAGCAGATAAATTAAGTCATTAGTTAAACGAAAGTTTGTTCGAGTAAAATAAATTGCTTGCGAATCGCAAGTGGTATCAAATGTATACAAATTGCTTCAGCCGAGGATTCTTATCTCGGGGATTAAAACTTTTCAAGCTTAAATATATACAAAAAATAAATAAAAGAAGCGATGCGGTGAATATGTAAATGTGTGATTTAGATTCAGATTCAGAGGCGGAGGCGAAGGCGAAGGCAGAGTCAGAGCACGTCATTGTAAGATGGGACTCATTTGTGATTGATTCCTTCTTGTGGCACAACAACATTGTAGTTTGTCTGTATAGGTTTACACATTCGTCCCTTATCAAGGCAAAGAATCACTGTAGGTACCTACCTACCTTATAAGTTTCTTTAACTTTCTGATGGGTACAGAAATATGCTCAGTCACCAACCCCAGCCATATAACTCTGATGGCCCACACACAGTTAATAAAAGTTCCAAAAATGTCATAGGGATGGAAGAGGAGATGCGTGCTTTATATTATTGGAATTGGAAGTTTTCTAAAAGTTTTCGCAAAAGTTCCTTTTTCTTCGTTTTAAGACATGGGGCGGTGACATAATAATTCTCAGAGGCCACGCCTGTATTAAGGACAAGTTTTATATTTTTGTTGTTGTTGGATGATATTTCAACGAATCTGCGCAAGGATTTTTCTTATTTTTATTTTGTTCTTTTAATCTTGGTATAGACATCAGAGGCACCTTTATACTTTTTCTAGGTATACCACCATTTCTGTAGGTAGGTACCGGTTGAACTCAATCATCATCTTTTTTTCTTTTTAGGTAAAAAGATACATGTACCAACAATATTCTACCTTTGCATTAATTACACTTTTTTTCAAGCACATAGCAACTTTTAATTTAAATTAAACGAAGCTTGTTGTTACGCCAAAAGATATTCATTCGAAACTGAAATTAAAGTTCTTTACGGGTTCCTTAAAATATGCAATGAAAACAAAGATCTATTGTATGCCAACGGTAAAAATTTAAAAAGTAAATTTAATTCCGATTTCAGTTCGGCTCTTTAGACTATCCTGATTTTTTAATAATTAATACATTTTTAACTTATGAAAAGGGTAAAGGCTTTAAAAAAAATATATAAGTTTTTCAATTTCAAAATTAATCAATATGTGAAAAACTACAGTTTGCGAAATTGTATTAAGACATTTTTGAAGCTCAACAAATTATCTTTCTAAATTAGTTTTTAAAAATCAACCACTATTTGAAATAAATAACAAGTAAATAGCATCAGACTAAGTCATATTTTTTAAACAATAAATTATTATAAAAGTTCGGAAAAAAAGTAGATTACAACAATTTGTTATTTAAATATCACACTTTGCATTAAAGTGTATATTGTATTCCTAGTCATATCTTAAAACCAAATTTAAATAAACCAGAGTTTTTGAACCTGTACAAAAATGGACTGCAAAAATGTCCATCGTATAAAAGTATGTACAGTGGCTCCCAAGTCTATTCGGACAATGTTAATTTATGTACGTTTTTGCAGTTCAATTTCTCCAAGAAAATGTATAAAAGTAGTAGAGCATTATCATCATTTTATAACATATTTGGCCTAAAATCAACAAAGTGCAAAATTTGCTTCGATATCAATTTAATGTCTTAAATCTTGACTTAATTGAGAAAAAAAAATTAATTAAACACAAAAATTAGTTTTGTGTGTCCATAAAATAATATAAATTATAAATAAAGTACATTTTAAACAAAATCAATATTCACGCATAGAGAACTATTTCGGGAACGTGCCTAATGTACAATCTATAACAACAAGTCCAAAATATATTTGAAAAATTTAAGGTATTTAACTTCGATCATTACTTAATACACCGTATTTTTTATACAAAATCTAGTTTTAGAAAGGATAATTAAAGATTATTCATTTGTAACTATAAAAATGCAAAACTAGTTTGTCCGATATCGCACAAGTCATTTCAGTGAACATATCGATAATCGATCAAAAATAATTTCAAGTGAACGCAGCCATTCGGTGTCAAACGTCAGTCGAGGAAGAGAACAATAATAAAGCCGACTGTCAGAGTTTTTATCGTCAAGTGAATTATACCTAAATTGTAAATACCTTTCTATTCATTATTCGTAGAGCGTACATCAATAGTCTGTCAATTCTCTAACGTATTTATTACATTTAATTTTTGATGAAATTCGTTTTCACGACACGGTATATTAAAGTAACCTCAAATACTTTCCTTTTGACAAAGTCAGATCGCATTTAAGATGTCCGACGTATAATCAAGCACGTCATTTCGGAAAAGTTCCCGGGCATGGTTTGACGTGTTTTTCTTGTAGAAGATTTTGAAAGTAGTGTTTTCATTATTGCTTATTTAATATATATTGATTTTATCAACATTTAAAAACGTCAACGAATTAATGGTTTTCTGTAATATATTTCCTACTAAGCAATATAACTAAAGAAGTATATAGAATTCTGTGCGCTGCACATTTTTTTTGAGCCATTTAATCTCAAATTAAGTTTAAATAAGGAAACAATTCGATTTCAATTGATTAATTACAAAATAAATCCAAAAACCAATAATAGCTCCTTATTTTAACCCCTCACACATAATCTGAAACTTACTGTTTTTGCACTGTAGTAGCTCTGTAACTGTAAAACTAAAATGACCTTTGCAAGATTATAACTTTATAGCAAACAGAACAGTTTTTTAGATTTCAGATTAAAGTTTAAAAATGAGTTCTATGTTTCTAAGAACAGCATAAACTGGAACAAAACAGGAGCATGATGAAATATATATTTCATTTTGAATTTGTAATTTTCCAATTAGTTTGAAAAATGATAAACAGTGTTCTGTCGAATAAGCCTGTTGCATTCGTACTTCTAGGAATGCTCATCAGTTTAACCTTGAGCTCAATTTCAGACGTACTGTCAACTATAGAGATTCTTTTTTCAACCACACATCGAGAATGTGGAATGCTTTACCCAGCTTTGTTTTTCCCTATCATATTGATATTCAAAACTTTAAGACCAATGTGCATCGATATCCCCTCTTTTATCCTTGCCTATTTTCCTAAAGCTTGCACTGTGTTTAAACTTCAAACATGTTAAGGGTATTAATAACCCCTTGAGTGCCCGTTTATTATACAAAAAAAATCATTTATTCACTCCTCTGGAGTCCGGTGATTATTATCCTCATAGAAGAAATCTCACTATGTTAAATCGCATGGTCTTGACCGGCAAAAATTGAACTAACGTGAGCAGAAAACTTCTCAAGCAATATGAACATAATTTTTCGTATTGTGTGAATTATTCCCCTTGTTCTTAAAACTACTCACAGTCGTAATCATGATAATTAAACACCGGTCAAAAATGGTGTGGAAACTTTTCATTGGATCATTAGCAACACATGCACAGGCACTTACTCTCGCTCAAAATGTCTTAACAATTCAAGCAAAAGCTTATCTAGTCGGTTTATGATGACCATAAATGTGCCTGTAGTGTCGAGAATATTGCTGCCGCTGAGGCTTTAGTTGCAGAAAGCCCAAATGTGTCTCTCTAAGGTCGTTCTCAAGCGTTGGGCAAAGACCTTGGCCTACATTCTTACAAGATTAAATTGACTCAAGAACTGAAGCCGCTTGACCACCAGAAGCGTCGTATTCGGATTTTCATCGACAAATCATCTTCAGCGATGAGGCTCATTTCTGGCTGAATGGCTTCGTCAATAAACAAAATATGCGGTATTGGTCAGGCAGCAACTTACCCGTACTCCATGAGTCATCATTGCATCCCGAAAAAAATAACAGCTTGCTGTGGTTTATGGGTCGGAGGCGGAGTCGTCATTGGGCCGTACTTCTTCCATGATGATCGTTTTGAATGAGGATCGCTACCGTTAAATGATAACCGAATATTTTTGGCCCCAATTCTGTCATAAGGACTTAGAGGACAAGTGGTTCCAACAGGAACATAGTGAAAGTCACAATCAATTTATTGGAAACCAAGCTTGGAGAACGTGTTATCTCACGAAATGGTTCAGTCGCTTGGCCGCCACGGTAGTGCGATTGCAGCAGTATCGACCAATTTATGCCTGAAAACCGACGATATTTGGTTTCAGCGTCTGGTACTCTGCAAGCGTGTCCGTAGTGGCCATGCAAAAGAAATCGACTTCCATACATAATGGCATCGAACGAACTTTCACAGGAATAAAGAAAATCATTGATATCCAATACCGTTTTTGTTTTATTTAAAAAAAAAACTTTTGTAGCGCTCTTATTGAAAAACCCGGTACTAACAATTATTAAAAATGACGTTAAAATGAGATTAAGCTAGTTAAATCCAAATAAGTTATTATTGATAGTAATTTTTGATGCATAAATTAAGCTTAAGACCTTAAAAAACTCTTTAGGCATTGCATTTAAAAACAACTTTTTAAAATTTCCTTATTCGCACACCAATAATTACTCGCAAAAAATTCTCCTAAACAAAAAAATTTGAGAATTCTGAAAAAAAATAGCTGAAAATTGTTGATATTATTCATTCACATTTCCTAGAACAAATAGCATATCTACGCTAGACTCACACAGAGCTTCCTTTGTAATCCGATGATCCTTTCTATTATCACTCTGTGTCTCATGCAAACTCACCAAATATACAAACAGACAACAACAACAACAAAAAAAAAAGGAAACACCCGCAAAACACAAGGACCCGAATCCGGTTTAACGTTAAATTTAAAACTAGCAAAACACAATGTGCTGTCATTAATCATTGGTAAAATCTGATTGGAGATAACATTTACGTTCGGAAATTGATTAATGAACCCCAACCCATTTCTACCAACAATGGCAATTCCAGGATTGTGTTGTATCCTTTTCGGTTAGAAAACAGAGAATCCGCTTCCGAGTTCCGAAATTCAAATCCAAATCCGCATATTCAACTTTGTATGTTGTATACTTTACCAACCAACGGCAACGATCCCTGACATTGTCATCCGCCATCCGCCAAATCCAAAAACGAAACAAAACGATACCAAGAGAGAGTATAGCAATGGCAATGGCAACAAATACCAACACCAACATCAGTCATAAGCACTTTGGAAACGAAAACAGTTTTGCAAAGTTTTGTTTTACAACAAACACCCATACCGCCATACCGCATTTGGCAATTCAAATTGGCGACCAATTTCATTTGGTGTTTTGCGCCAATCAGCCCAATTAGGCACAATAACCCCCATTCGCGTCTACGTAGAACGTAGCCTATATACGTCTACTCTTAGTATATGAGCTTTGTGCTGTTATTAGACCGGAAACTGGGATTGTGAAATGGAATGCCTGTTTTGATAAGTACTTACCTTACAGTTACAACAGTTGAAAGGGTGGGTAAGGCAGTGTTATTATTTATCCGATGCCTTCGATAGAATTTTCTTTGTGTCAGATATTGTGACAGATATTGTCGTTTTACCCTAACCCTTCCAACTTACATAGTATCGTGTCGCAATGCCACTGTCTCCCGTGCCTCTCACTGCTTTAGTATAAGTATCATCATTGGCATCAAGTTGAATGAATTAATTAAATACATTTTTGGAATTTCCTTAATTTAATTTCTGGAATCTGTGTTAGAGAGATGACAGTTTTCGTTGTCGTTGGAATTTTCTTTGATTTAGAATATTAACTTCAAAGGACACATTTTTCAAATTCTTATTATAAATATTTGTCAGGCACAATATCTTCAACCTTCCTACTTTTGCATACTTAGAAAAAGTAACCCACATGAAAGAGTTTAATTATGTTTTCATTGAAACTTTCAATTATTACCTACGATGATATCATTTAATTATTTTGATAAACATGTGTGTAATCTTGAGGTTCAGTCTTGAATGATTGCGGATGAGTCATTTTTGTCATTATCACTCTGCGAGAATGTGTGTAATTTAAAAGTACTCTAAGATTTTATTGAATATCTGTCGCGCCTCGATCAATAGGCTCGTTGGTCTAGGGGTATGATTCTCGCTTCGGGTGCGAGAGGTCCCGGGTTCAATTCCCGGACGAGCCCAAGGAATGGTGTACTTTTTTTAAAAAATTTCGATGTAATGTCTGCGATCGTTAAAACAAAAAGTCTTCTTCTGTTATATAATTCTGGAGATCATTTTCTGCGAAATGGATAGTTAATTTTCAAAAGCAATGTAATGACAACGACGACGGGTTTAAATTAATTAAAAAGGGAACCTTTGCAACCCCCATGACAAACAAAGATTTTTGTAAGAAAAATTAAGGTGGCCTTTGTAATCATTAAGACTCTTTTCGAACAAAATATGGTTTTTCCAATAAGAGGTTTCATTTCTAATAGGTCGTGATTTGGGGAGTTGGCACCTTTAAAACTGTCTTCTTTTGTCATTTCACAAATAAAACTATGACATTACTATAAATGAATTAATTACTGCATCAACAACACACTAAAATTGTGAAAAATAACTACAACAATTGTACAGTCCCAGATTGAAAAACTATAACACTTTACAGTCTATGGGATCGGGAAGCACTTTTTGGACGTCAAAAGTGAAAGAAAGATTGAGAAGTTGGGACAAATTACTAATGTGAAGAATTGAAACGGGGAACATCACTCAAGAACAAAAGTGAATGTTGCTGCTGTAGACTGCAGCCTGTAGTCTTGACGAACATCCATGTTGGCGGATCTTTAGAATATGTCATTCCGTCTTTACTTACGACATATAGGAACTTATGTAGCAAATATCGCATTTGTAAGAAAATGTTGAGCTGAACATTTTATCAAACATGAAATTACGATGGTAGAGAAGTCGAAAAAGGGTGTATCCGATGACTCCGTCCGTCTGTATGTCTGTCTGGCCTCTCCCCTATAGCCTGAGCCATTAGGTCGAGTGCGTTCAAACTAGAAGATTAAGGTTCTAAGGAGATTTGCGCTAGGTATTTGTAAGACCGAAAATAATACAAATTGTTTGGTCCAAAAACATTTCTTATGAAATGTTTCTCACATTTTTTTTTAACTTGGCTTCTTTCTTCATGGAATATTTTTTTCAACATTCGATATCACAAAATCGTGTAGATATATTGCAGACTTAACACTAACACTCTAACGACTTTCGAAAAAAATGTATACTTTGAGGTTTTTGGAGGAGTTGAATGCAATTTCAATTATTCAGATAAAGACACTTTTTTAAAGCACAGTCTTTTAATACTAGAGCAATTTTGTGAACCCGATCGTGCGTTTTATTTATATGTATCTCTTATTGAAATTATTGTTAACATTTTTAAGAACATTTTTATGAACTATGAAATGGAATGCATATCAGCTGTAAAACATAGACAAATTCCGAATTTTGAAATATCAATTGAAGACAGCCGTTTTACATCGTTCTGATATACTTGAATTGCACTCATTGGCAGAAAGGCTACGATAAGCTGCCAGAACTTGTTTATGAACTAAGACCAACAAATCTGATGGTGAAAGGCGATTTCAATCGAAGAACAAATTGGCCTATCACAAAACAACTTTGAAAGTGGTGAGACTTCAAATCATATTTATTATGATAGAAAATCGAAACATGAGGTGTGTGATACGAAGGGAACTAAAATTTTGGAGCTGGCTGATGCTTTAGATTGTCACGTTCTAAACTGAAGCTGTGAAGACGACGAGGTGGTGAATTTATTTCTATCCATGGAACTTCTTGTTTTGTGATCGACTATTGTTTTATATATGGAAACTGGAGCTCCCATTTAGATAAATTTGAAGTAACTGTAAAAACATTTTTCAATCACATCCATTGGAGGTCTCAATGATTCTAAAAACATGTTGTGACGAAACAGCGGTTTCGGGATTTTCTCTTCCACCGAAATTTCAATAGAACAATTTTTTAGTGAAGTATAAACAAACAGATCGATTTGCTGGTAGCAACAGAAGTTCCAGACAACCCCAACCTAGACGCACTCGTAACTTTCATAAAAAATGCAACTTGTCAAAAAACGTTTGAAAGAAAGGTCATTCCAAGTAAGCAAAAGAGGTTCAATAGAAAGTGTTTGGCAGCAAGAAATCTTTCTCTTGCTTACCTAGCTACTCAGAAAGGCAGACAACATAACCTTTCAAGTTCTGTATGCATCTGCAAACAAAAATAGAAAGAGGTTTGTAAGCTTAAAACACAAAATTATAACCTCAGAAATATTGAAACAATGAACAAGGCTAAAAACGCTACTGATTTCTGGAAAGCAGTGAAGCTCTGAGTGGAAAGACGACTTCAATGTCTGCAGCTCTGTACATAGACCTTATTAAAACACATTTTTCGAGTCTTTTTAACACAACCGAAATATTGCCTCCAAATCGATATGCAACCACTTTTTAAGCCGATGAAATTCTTGATACTCTATTTTCTCTATTCGAAGTTGAAGCAGCTATACCAAACTCTAAAGGTGGCAAAGCGCCTGGGGAGGACAGAATACCTTTTAAATTTTATAAACGTCTTTCCCCCAAATTTTTACATCTTCTTACTGTTGATACACAATATTGTGAATGAAAGGACAGAAGGAGAACAAGAAGTTGCCCATGAACAGCGTCGCATTTACATGGCTGTGATTTTCATCAATCACAAACGCAAAAATCCCTGAAACGACTTGGTTAGGCAGTTAGTAGAAATTAAGGTCTGACGATTTCCGCCAAGATCAGTGACTGCCGACAAGAAAAATGCTTGCCTCAAATCATCCAATATGTGGCGCTATATAAAGGAACTTCAGCTGACAACAAACATGAGAGTTGTTAGAATTTAGACTTACAGCCCTATTATGGCTATCAACTATCAATTATTTGATAACTGATAACTTCTATCAATTTATTGATAATTTGGTATTATGAGTATCAAATGATAATTTTTCACCCATTGTGAATACTAATCAATATACGATTGTGAATAGGTTTTGTTTGCTGTTTGACGCTTGTCATTAGTGCTGAGTTCTTGTGTTTTGTTTTATAAATAATTTCGGCGGAATAATGTAAGTTGTTTTCATTAAATAAATTTCTCTTTTTTCTTAATAATGTTTATTTAGGAGTAGAATAGTTAGCAACAAAAAACAACTAGAAAGACTTGTGGAATTGATGGAGGAAAATCCTGAGCTTGCAAAAGGCATTTGTGCTAAGCCAGTTCTAACAAAAAAATGGGAAGACATCGCTCTGGAACTTAATAGCTTGGAGCCTCCAGAACGGGACTCAGCTAAGTGGCAAAGAGTGAGTGTTTTTATTTGGCTAATTTTAATTTATTAATTTATAATTTGTCTAATTTTATTCATAACCTTTTAGGTATGGGCTGATTTAAAATGTAAAATTAAAAAAAAAAATTCGCAAAATAAAATTGAACTCAATGCGACCGGTGGAGGGTCCAATAAATTGCATCGATTGACTGACACCGAAGAAGCAGTTAGTCGCCTTATGCATTTTCCTGCCTGCGTTGATCCACCAGGTGTTGAATTTGGATTGAATTCAACAAGTTTTCTTATTGAAGAAGATGAAGGAGTCGGAGAAATTTCTGCAATGGACACCAAAGAAGTAGTCACGGCCGTGCAGGTTATAGAAGTGATTGCAGCGTCAACAAATCCAAATCGGAAAAATAAGGCAACATTTAAGGACACAAATGAAAAAGAAAGAATGGCTCTGTTGGAAAAGCAAACGTCGGCGCAGGAAAAATTTTATGACAACATGAGTAATTTAATGAGCAATATCGACACAAACTTACAAATCATGAAATCATCCATTCAAAACACTGAATATTATGCCAAAAAACGTACAATTTAAAAAAGAAAAACAAAGTGAATTACTTAAAATTAAAAAAGAAAAGTTGCAGCTATATAAAGAAAATATTAAAAATAAAGAAAACGATATAAATACCAAATTAAAATTAAAAAAACAACTTTTGGAAATTGAGCAAGCAAAGCATAATGTTATGAATTCCTATGTGCCAGTTTAATTATGTTTTAAATGCTAAAACAAGTGAACTTTTGTGATTTCAGTTAAGTTAGTTATAATGGATATTTATTTACTTTTGAGCAATGTATGAACTCTCAGTGCTTTTTTTATGTTACGTTTTCATGTTATGTTTTTTTTTAAGCTTTTGTAATATGTATCTTGTTTTGTTATACATAAATTGTTTTTTAAAACGAACAATAAAATGATAAAACAAAAGATTTTTGATTTTGTGATGCATTTTTTTTATTTATTCGGTTTGCATGAATCTTGCTATTGAATCCCTTATCCGACTGCCTTCAGTGAACATTGCAGAATCATCTAACATATCATGGTTTCCAAGAACATTTTCGGATTCCTCTTCGATAGCTTCAGGATTTTCCAATCTATACTTTACACAAATGTTATGAAGGGCTGCACATACGTTAAATATTTTGGTTGCTTTTTTTGCTGTGTAATGTAGTTCTCGCGCTTGCAAAAGGCACCTAAATCTACTTTTCAGAACAAATACCTAAATAATAATCGTCTATTGCCTAGTAAAAAAAAACTCACAAGCATCGCATTTATACTATAATACCCCTTTCTATTGTAATACACATGCTGAAGGTCCTTATTGGGTCCAATTATTTTTATGTGCGTACCATCGATAGCCCCGACCACATTTGGAATTCTACTTTTTTCGAAGAAGTATATTTTTGCCCGACGTTCTTCTTCCTGGGTATAGTTAAATTGAATCCATTTCGGACAAATGTGTCTTTCCAAAATACTTAGCAGTTCACTAAGAATGACAGACACCGTTGGTTGTGCCATACCAATATTAAAGTCATTCCCAACGCTCAATTGGTAGCTTCCTTGAGCAAAGAATTTTAAAACAGCTGCTAGCTTGAGTATATTTGGGATGGATTGTTGACTTTTTATTGGTTTAAGTTTATCGTCAATATCGGTGAATACATGTAGGAAGGCTTCTTTCGAAAGTCGGAAATTTTGTATGAATCTGGAAACGAATCACAGTAAGTACCTAGAGTAAAAATGGAAAACCTTATTGCCTACATATTTTCGTCCAAATCCATTGGGTTTGAAGCATCTCGTAATGCCCTGCGTATCTTGGCGTGCGTGATAACACTTCTTTCCTCATCATAGTTGCCTTCAAAGAACAATTCTACCGAAGACATCGTTTTAAAATGTTTGTTGCCAATACAAAAAATACCTAACAATTTATAAGCTGTATATAAATAAAAACTATTTACAGGCTGCGATAATTTGATACATTAGGCATGTTCCACAAACTGAACGCTCAATATCAGATTCGGCGTGTTATTAATCTGAAGTTTGAAAATGAAAAAAAATTATTAAAACTTTTATAAATCGTATTTAACTTACAATTCTTTACCATTAACGAATGTTTGATACATTTGTCAACGAAGATTTTGTAGCTGATAGAATATTTGATGGGTATCAATATGTTTGATAGCCGTAATACCGATTTTATCAATAAAGCTATTCACAATAGATCTTTTAATTCACTATTTATCAAAAATATTGATAACTGATCACCATAATACCGATTCATTAATTTTGTTGATAATTATCAACTATTATCAAATATCGTGTTGATATTTGGTAACCCATAATAGGGCTGTTAAGGAAATAAAAGGCAAAGACGTTTCTACTAGACGAAGGTTTATTAACAAGTGAACGAAATGAAAAAGAATACACGATTGTATCAACTGAAGGAACTGACAAAATGAAAAAATAACAAATGTTTACGTAAAAATACAAAACATAGTTTTAACAAGAGTTGCATTGCTTAATGATATTTCTGCTGAAGATTTTTCTGAGCAATTTCCGTCTTTAGGTAATGGTCAAGTAATTTTAGAAAATGAAAATGGTCAAGTACCTGTCGACGAATCGAGTGGACAGATTTAATGTTCTGATCATTTCTGTAACTTTGCCTCATCGAAAGAAAAACTTATTAACAAAATATTCCCAAATATTTTTAACAACTACAAAAATAATAAATGGTTGAGTAAGCGAGCTAAGAACTAAGATGTAGATGACCTAAGCTACAAAATAAATTAGAAAAGCTTCAGTTAGGTTAGCTAAAAGTTGCTGTCCATGATGGAGTAGGACATGGCGAAGCGACAAGATGAAGTGACCAACTATCTACTTCATTTTTGAACTCCTTCGAAGTATCGTTCTTACTACTACAAAATTTAGGCTAAAAGGTTGACTTGGTAGTAATCATCCTTCAAAGCATAAGTACCGATATGCCGTTCAAGTTTAAGGGGCCGGTTATAGCTATCGTTGACATCGATCCGGAAAAATGTTTGAATCGATATTTGACGGTGTTTCCCTTTGATAAGAAATATAAATTATATACTAATCGATCGGATATCCCACAAAGAATTTTTTTTTGATAAAAAAAGTGTAATTGCTCATTTATTTATCTCTAAAAATATATTTTTCTATTTTCCGGAGGGAAATTCATTTTCCTAAACAGCTGATACAGTCAATCGAATCGTTTCGCTGATTTGAGTCCCACTCCCAATTTCACACAATGACAGATTTCCGTCAGTGACATTTTTGTCGGTGGATTTCAATCAGGTAATTTTTTTGAATGATAGAATTGTTGGAGATAGCTATAAACGACCTGTCAAAAAAATTCCAATATTTGTTTTCAATGATAAATACCAATAAAAGCTATAACTGGCGCCTTAAAGACATCAATTTCCGATACGTCTTTTAATTGTCATCATAATTAAACAATGTTCACGGGTCGGAAGACCTCTACGTTGTTTTTTCTTGCACCTGATAATAAGACTAAAATTGTCGTGTATCAGAAGTTACTTAACTAAAAAGTTCAACTTATGCACTAAAATACATCAACTATAAAGTATTTCGGAACAAAAATGGAACTTAATGAAATCTATAATCTGTCTCTTAAGCGGAAGAGAGTTGGACAGGTCAGCTAGTTGTTTCTACAATATGATAAGGGGGATTTTTAGTGAAAAATAGTATTTTTGCAAAAGATCTATAATAACTAAAAAGAATATTTTGAAACGATTTATATTTTTTATTACAACATTTATGTACTTCTATAATTTTATTGGGAACTCTAACAAATTGTTATCGAAACACGTTTCATTTATTTATGTTTTACCATAAAACCAACAAAAAGAAAATTTAGCTTTACTACCAACTTTTTGTTTGCTGTCAAATGACATGAAACTAAAATTGACTTTAACTTTTTCCATAACAATGCACAACGCATGCCAAAAAGACCGAAAAACTTTTATTAAATGTCATAAAAAGCCGCTTTAAACAACAGTATCTACACTGCTGATAAGGAACTGAAACTATACCATTTTCATAAGCGATCATTTTTATTTGCCAGTGGTGTGGCTTAGGAGTGTTTTTGTGCTATATTAGAATCCTTATGTATATGACGTTCCATCCACTATCGCATTATCTCATCGCCCTATTGTTTCCATGAAAAGAAGGAGGAAAATACTCCATCACCAACCAACGACGACGATGCAGCATATGAATAAAAACAAATGGAACTGTGGTTAGAGTTCGAGTAGTTCGAGAAATGACTTTAATATTTCCTTGGGGCTTCCTTTATATGAGCGCAGCCAGAACTCACAGGACCCGGACTACGAGCTATGAGAATAGATACGATGTGAATAGAACTGCCAAAGTTATATAGAGTTCCTTGTGGCTGGATGTATGCTGTTAAAATGGCTTTTATTGTTATGGCGTTCGACGATGATATTCCATCGTTCGATAACGCCTAATCGCCATCTCAAGAAATTGATGATGTATGGCTTTTCGAAAAAGGCGGATATGCCATTCAACTGTATAGCTTCTGGTTCATGGATGTGGCCCCGCCGCTGGTTTCGCACATGAAGGCATTGTCTCACAATGCATAGATGATTGTATAAGTTGAGTTTCATTATCTTTGAAAAGTTTCACATAGAAATTGAAATACCACAACTCATCTCCTGTAGGCTTGATGGCAAGTTTTGAAATGACTTTATATTGTCGGTGACGCCGCTAGCGCTAGGTTTATGTTCTTTATAACAGTTCCTTACCCCGTGTATGCCGACACGACATCCAGCTGGTAGTTAGTTGCTTGTTTTCCTTTTAGGATGTATCATCCTTGAAAGTTTAAACACATAGCAGCTTTGCACAACAACGCCCGTCTTCAGCGCGACTTCGAAATTATGCATAATGAAGACGTTTCACCTTTTAAGTTATACGGTTTTGAAAAGTTTTAACTCCCAACGCACCGTACAAAGACAAACTTTTTTATATCGCCCGTGAAATTTCGAGGAGCAATATTTTCCCGGCTGTTTAAATTCAAAAGGACTAATTATTGTGAGAGGGGATGGTGATGGATTTTGGAAAGAGAAAAAACACACCCTTAGGTTTATTTTTTAAAGTTTCGTAAAGCATTAGATAAGTAAAGTATCTTTTATAAATTTGTACACCCGAGTTAATAAATACATAGTTATGATGTTAGGTATACCTAATTGGAGAATACACTTATCTCTAGTTTGACGATACGTTTACGTCCTAATGACACAATTTGAATTTCCTTAATTATGGTTATAGAAAGTGCTTAAATCCATCAACCCCATCTTCTATATATGTATGTATGTTAAATATATGTAAATATAGAGAATTTATTTCATCCCTTCGTCTCGTCATTCATCCATCTTCTTGTTAAATGCCTTTCAAGTCCAATTACACCAATCATGTGGATATGAACGCACTGAGTACAGCAAAACATTTATCCACATCCATTGAGCAGTTGAAAATTATTGTCGTTGTTCTAATTTTGTAAAATTTTTGAAATCCTTTTAATCACACCGAAGTGCTCCTGAGTCCTTATAGCCTGAGCTTGCCTTCCTTGAACAGCAAGCACACACTTAATCCCGGCTATTAGGAACGTAAATGAAATCATTTAAGGACTTTTTTACCTACATACCTTTATTTGTCAAAGTGTGCCATTGCCAGAGCCATTACTGTTGGTTGAAGATATATCGTATACATAATGTGCTTGTGGATTTAAGTAAGGATGAGGATGAGAATGAGGATGGGGAGGATTCATTATTCGTTAAAACTCCGTTGGGCTTAAGAGAATGGGAAAGAAGGAAGAAATTAAATCCAACAATAATTTAACAACATTAATTAATGAAGATTATTTATGCAGATTGAGCGCTGAGCAGGGATGAAAATGTTGATTTTGTAAAAGTTTCTTCTCTTTTAAAAAAGAACACTCAAAAGGTATTCTATTTGAGATAATGAAACAAAAGCTTTTTGGCTTGACGTTGAAGTTGAAGTGGTGGAAGTATAAGGAGAAGGGATATAATAGGAGATATACGAAATGCGATAGATTGTTTGGAAAGAAATAAAAGTTGTGCTATAGAATTACACTTTCTAATTGAATACCTTCTTTATATAGATATCTGATTATAAAAGTGGTGTATTTGAATTAAGTGTATTTAAAACAATAACTTACATATCAAATTGAGTGAGTAGGAACACTTAGTAGGTGTCTTTTGTAGGATTGAAGTTTTCCTTTCCAAATTTAAGGATAAAGAGTTTTCTTAAAAAGTGTTAAATAAGGCTCATAAACTCTTTTGTAAAGGGGGAACCTTTGTCCCTTTTAACTTCTTACATTAGTGTGTTTAAATGGGGATTTCACTTTTTTATCAGAGTTTATATACCTTAACATTTTTTTCTAAAGACTCTTCTTGGTAATTTTCTGACTGAAATAAAATGTTCTGCCTAAAAAAGGTGATTTTTAGCTATTATCTTTTTGGCAACACTTGCTTAATTAGCTAACCTCTTTAATTTGGTCTATAATTTAACAAGGAATCATCTTACAAACGAACAACGATTGGAAATTATTGTATTTTATTGTCAAAATGCTTGATCTGTTATGAAAGTTCATCGTGCGCTTCTTCTTTTTTATGGTCAGTTTAATCAACACACTGAAGCGGCTATTTGAGCTATTGTACTTATATTTCGTGCCAAATTCACACTGTTGGACATTAAACTACCAACACGCTTATGTAGAGTGCGAACTTAAGAAATCGCAGCTGTATCGGCCAGTGTTAATGATGACCATCAATTAACGATTCGTTTCTGTTCGCAGTAATTGGGCCTCTATTACTTATCAACATGGATAATTTTGCGCAAGGATTTAGGTTTAATGCCTTTCAAAAACAGCTGGTGCAAGAATTGAAGCCGAACAACCAACTGCAACGAGGAAGCTCATTTTATAAGCAGAATTGTCGATTTTGGAGTGAATCGAAGCCAGAACCATTGCAAGAGCTACCAATGCATCCAGAAAAAGTCACAGTTTGGTGCGGTTTATAGGCTGGTGGCATCATGGGACCGTACTTCTTCAAAGATGATGCGAATCGCATTTATTCGTGAGAGTGAGTTGGAAAGAGTTTGCCAAAATTGGATTAAGCGGATGGACCATATGAGGTGTAGTCAGGGTCAAACATTTCCATGAAATAATCTTCAAACATTAAACTACATGGACCGCACTATTGATTCAAAGAAAGATTTCATGCATTTTTCTGAATATTATATGTTTTTTTTTTTAAACTTTCTTATAGCTTTTAAAAAATCATCCTTTAAAATCACTAGAGAATGCCAGGAAATTGATGCGGTTTGAGCTTTTAAAATACGCACGTTTTTAATTGACAAACTAGGGGTTCTCATTTATATTTTATTACTTAGCATTCATTTTATTGAATAATTGATCGAATAAATCGATAACATTCTGATAACTAGCAGAAACGATCTTCGAGCAATTGAAGAATGAAAAAGGTTTAGAATCGGTTAAGATTGTTAGCGATTTTCATATTTATTAAAGTCAAATTTGATTACCACCGAAATGTCCGTGTGTATAAGGTTATTTAATTCAATTTCATGAAACAATTTACAATACCAATCTTCAAAATTGCCATTTTTTAGTTTTACAGTAAAATATGCCCGTGTTTATTTTACCGTTTATCCATTCGGTAGGTATACCCGAATATTATTAAGAAGACAAATATCCAAAACCCTCCTAAATTTTTTTCTTGTTGTCTTGATATGGCAGTTATACCGTTTTTGGAGCTTTCAATAAAAAATTTGATTGTTTTGCATATAAAGGAGACGTAGCAAATTTTTGGCTCTAGAATTTTTGCTGAACATTTATTTTTCCTAATTATGAAAGAGTTTTGTAAATTAAGCTAAATATACACGATTAGAAGATTTTCAAATATTGGAGGAACGTCAAAAGTTTTCAAAAAGCACCCAATTAGGTGTCAATTCACAATTTTCTATTTATATTTTAGATTCTCATCCTTCTCCTTCGGATGTGGAACTTCAACGACAGCGTATGATAACCTCATTAAATTCTGATCTCGACAGCATTGTACAATAGGGAATCAAAAACCGTGTAGAATTTAACGCTTCGAAAACTCAATGCGCTATCCATGAGCCACTTGCATCCAGGAAACTAATCAACTTTCAGTACTCGGTATGCATATCACAGATCACCTCTTATGGAATAATCATATATTCGATATTGCAAAAAATGCTGCTAGGTGCTTAGGATTTCTCCGACGGTGTAAAAAATGTTTCACCTCTTCTGATGATCTGGCTGTAATTTCTAAAGCCTTCATTCGTCCAAAACTTGAATATAACTCGCATATTTGGGCAAGTGCCCCTAAAAAAAGTTTAAGTATCTTGGACAGGATCCAAAAAAGAGCTTTGAAAATGATAGGCGATAGAACTATAACCGAAACAATTACGTCACTTGAACACCGCCGCAATGTTTCATGCCTTTCGTTGTTCTACCGATATTTTATCAACAATGTTCTATCGAATTAGCCAGTTGCACGGTAATTTCTTATTTCTTTCCATTTTCATAGCCTTATAATTCTTTCAATATCTTGTAAACTTTTGTTGTCTGCTAATTTAAAATTGGATATTGTTATTGGCAAGAACAGCATCCAATATCCAATTACTGGACAATCGTCCAATTTTTTTAAAATATAGACAAAATGGACAATTATACGAGTTCAAACGACTGCAAGAAGTCGGCTATTTTTTCTGTAACTTTCGACTGATGTAATTGCGTGTTTACATGGTCGATAGAAAATTGGTTAACATTTTGTTACAAATATTGGAAGGTCCATATATACTTTGCTTTGCCTTGAGTATTATTCTCTGGAAGTTGTTTATGTTCCTGATTTGTTAAAAATATTTTTCAAAGTTTTTTTTAGAAACAAAATTTTTCGTCAAATGAATATTAGTAAGCCTATCAAAATTGCACAGTCACACTTCTAAAGCAAATGTACGATTGACCTTTTCCTACTTTTGTTTGTTTTTTTTCGCAAGTCTTGAGCTTTATCGGGTTTAAGAATGTTTTTTTATAAACAAGAACATTTTGCAGTAATTTCTTAAGCGATTGTCATATTCATTGGAAATTGACAATCACATTTATGTATATTTTTTGGCAGCTATTTGATTGTCATTTATCAAAAATCAACTTAATGTGTCTTCCCCAAAACGTAGAGAAATGTGAAGTAGATATTTTTTGCCTGAAGTTTTTCTTGCAAAGTACGTTAAAGAAAAATACAAAATTAAGCAAAGTGAAGCGAAATTGCATGAACACAATATATGCGTTCCTTACAGCGTCCGATAGAATTTGTTTTTTTTTGAGTTACCTACATGAAGCAAACTAATTGCACGAGCAAAATCTTTAGTTTGTAAGTTTTTCTTCCATGCAAAATGTCACCATAGATTGTCACTTTGACTTCTGACTTTCTGACATTTTAAATTATGGTTTGTTTGATTTGTTTGTTTTTCACACGTTCTATATACTCAGGCGCTCTAAATTAATTCATTATCTTATAACTACTGCCTTTCGGCCTAAAAACAATTTTAATACTAAATAACAATAACTTAAACTAAAACTAAGAAAATAATCTTTATTAATATGTTTTATTTTATATAAAGCTTACCACCCTGACTGTCCCTGACCTAATCCTGAAACCTATGTAAGCCGGCCAGGACCAAACGCCCTTGACAACTTAACATCACATTCTCAATTTGAAGCTACCAAAACTGGTTCTCCTGCCTCACCCTATCTCTTTGGTCCATATCGGAAACAGTCCTACTGAACCGAAGGGACTCGGCTCCGTACAGTGCGAGGACGTCTCGTCTGTTTTACGGCATATTAGCGGAACCGCCTCCCTATCCTGTATCAGCCCTCGATTGTCTGAATAGAGGAAAGCTTCGGGTGGAATGTTGCCACTTAAACGTGCACTTTCGTACTTCTCACTATTGAGGTAGTAAGCCGCAAAAATTAAGCTGTTAGTCGACCATATCGCTCTCGCAAATTGACCCTACCAAGCTTCAGCAAGAAATTATCTATTCTGTTTATGTTGGCTGTGTTGTATAGAACCTGGTTGGAATAGTAATGTTGGTACTCCGACTCTGGTGTTCTGTGTAGTCCAAGGCAACGTCGCAGACATTGTCTCTAAAGATGGGGCAACGTTGAACCATACCGGGCACCCATAGGCAATCATCGGCCAGATAAGGGACATGTAGCAAATCACCTTCACCCTGCTCTCAGTCTCAAGACTGCTAAAAAACAACCGCTCTGTCAGCGCAAAGACTCCCCTAGCTCTGGTCAGAGCAGCACTTATATGTCTTTCGCAATACAATTACTGATCCAACCAGTTTATGTTAATTTATTTTTATTAACACGTAATTGAAGTAAATATTTTTTCAATTTCAATCAAAAGTAATTAAAATATAAATTCCTTCAATAACAATAACGTTTAATTGAAATTGAAAAAAATGCATTCCTTCTTTAACTTATCGATTTTATTTATTTGGTGCCTAAGTTGCCAATTTTGAAAAAAACCTATAAACATTTCGTAAAATATTCTTAAATTTGAAAAATTATTGTACCTAAGAAAATAAAATGTGCAATGTACTCTTCCTGAACTCTAAACACTTAAAAAGAAATGCCAAGTTTAATTCTTTAAGGGTCCCGATTTTCTAGCCAGTCATTTTCTAAATATTCTTCTAATGTTTCAAATTTTAAAAAATGTACTCATTTTGTTTACAAATGTTTATTTTTCAACTCCGAGGGGGTGGAAATTGTATTTTGATCATATGTTACAATTTCCTCGGAAGGTTACTAAACGCAATACTTACCTTTAAAAACAGTTTTTAGTTCTTAACTCCGGCACTGATGATAAATTTGTATCTTTATATGAAATAAAAGACATTACTTTGTATTAATTTTAGAATATTATTATTTATTTTATTAATTAAATTATTTTTATTTTCGATATTCATAGCATCTATGAATACAAACAATTTGAGTTTCTTTGGTTTGGATAGTCCTAGATTTTATTACTTTTTTTTGTCATATAGGCTTTCATAGTTTCCAATTTAAAAACATCAATTTACTATATGGATTCCATTCACATTGTTCCATTTAATATTTGTGTGTTCTTTTTTATAAAATTAGTATTGAATAAAATAGGTCAATATTAGTTTAATCTCGAAATGAGTATTTTTTACATACACTAAATATTTGATTTTAATGAGAATTTTTGACTCACAATCTTTTATTTTTAATTAATATTGATTATCTACATTAAAATATTTATTATGTACAATGTTTTAAAGTGTTATGTGTGATGGTGTCACAACGTACCAAAACATCTCCACTTGATTAAAGAAACAAAAAATATTTTCAAAACGAATAACAATTACAAGTTATTAATTCTTTTAGTTTAATTTATATTTATTTATTTTTGAATATTAAGATTTTTGTTTTTTTTTATATATTTGCAGCCTCGTATAGAATAACTTAAAAAATAAATAACAATTTAATTATTTACACTTAATATAAGATAATTATTATCTCCTTCTTTTTAGAGGACGATGGAATCTTGTGAACTTTATTTGTTTGTTTTTTTCTTTTATAAATCTTCAAGAATTTCACAGTTAAACTTCGGTGGGGATGACTAATACAAAATAAAATTAGTTTTTTTTTGTTGTTGTTTTTTTAATAATATTTGGCACAGACTTTTCGAAGTTTTATGAAGAATATTATCTTACCCCAACTTTAGCATTGCACATTTATCATTTTCATATACACGTAATATATACAAAATTTATTATAACAAATAATAATTTTAATTATTAATTAAAAGAAAAATTAACTACATAATTTTTAATTAGTTTATATTTTGTTGCTGGGGTCCATCGACAGTAAAATTATGTATGTATATCCTTTATTTACTGCAGTATTGACTCACGACTTCAATATCGTTCAATGGTTGGTCAATCTCTAGCATAAAATTTTCTTTGGTACCGCTTTGGCAGCCCATCGTGGGCTTTCTTTTAGCTGGACGCCCCAAGGGCACTTTTCATGTGCGATTGAGCTCCAAAGGGGCTGCCATTTGTAGGTGTTTGAGGTCCGTTGTTGTTGTTATTGTGGTCACCTGGTGTGCGAGGTCCATTTTGACTGCCAACTTGACCATTTGCTCCGCCCAATAAGCCACCACCACCTCCACCAGCCGAAGGAGAATTTTGGCCGATGGAGCTGGCGTGACGCTTCAGCATTGGATGATTAGCCATCGAAGCGAAAACTAATCGTTCTTCGTAATCGTATTCGCAAAGGATCTTATTTTCACATAAATAAAAGCGATCACCAACACAGAACCTAGAA
This sequence comes from Eupeodes corollae, assembly GCF_945859685.1. Lineage (NCBI taxonomy): Eukaryota > Metazoa > Arthropoda > Insecta > Diptera > Syrphidae > Eupeodes > Eupeodes corollae. Next base: position 525,576 of record NC_079148.1, on the reverse strand, counting down.
ATAAAATAAAAATATAAAATTTTATAATAAATGTATTGATTTGTATTTAATCAGACTATTTTTCAAAATTGATTTTCACCCGTACAACTGTTTTTATTTGAAATTAATAATAAATAATATAGACAGACAAGGAGAGTAGTGTAATCATAAAGTAAGAGGGATTTTTTTTCTCTACTGAGCTTCACCCGGGCGCCATTTAGTGAAAACTTTGCAATTTGCTAAAAATTATAAGTCTGTTTATTTGTATTTTAAAATAAATATTATATACAGACAGGAAGAGTAGTGAGTGCATAAAGTAAGTTGGAGATTTTTTCTAAACTGATTCCACCCGGGCGCCATTTAGTGAAAGTTTGCAATTTGCTAAAAATTATAAATGTATTCATTTCTATTTTATAGTGGATATTATGTACAGACAGGGAGAATAGGGAATACAAAAAAAGTAGTACTATTTTTCCAAACTGAGTTCCACCCGGGCGCCATTTAGTGAAAAAATTGCAATTTCACTTCCATTTATTGGAAATTATTCTCAGAAACACTAAATGTAGCTTTAATAGCTTTAAATATTTGTTGACTTCCTCTACACTCCTATACTTAGACGTGTTTCACAAGAAGAAATTTCCTGAAGCAAACGGTAACGATAAACGGATAAAAAATTCACGATTTCGAGTGTTTTATTTTTTTAATTTTGTTTGTTTCACTCTGAATTCTAACAATCGAACTCATTCCACTAGGACCGACAGGGACACTCACCGGAAATGTCCTTTTTACAAATCTGCATTTTAGAATCAGTTTATTTCACAGTCGCTGGACCCCTCCTTTAAGTTGTATAGGTAGTCGGTAGAAGGTAAGCCTTTTTGTAATTTCCGCTTCGACTCGAAATAAAAAGAGAACAAAAATAATGAACTCTTTCTCAAACCCCGCATCAAATAAGTTCAACCACGAATATCAAAAACAATGGTTTGATTTAAAATCGATTGACAGTTTGCCTTAAATAAAAAGAAACAAGTCGTAGGTAGATATTTGAATATCAACATGTGGCAGGACAATATCGGTGGTTACTCCGGGTGGGTAGGTACTTGTTCTGTGATGTAAAGAGAAAAACCGATTGTTTTCTCTTTGTTTTTATTTTTACTGTTTTTCTGATTGTGTTAAAGGAACTTTGTAACATGTGGGTTTTGGTTCCGGCGTCACATCAACGCGCCCCTATATCCTCAGAAAATTATGCAAACTTTGCCTCCACCACCGCCGCCGTTGAACAATTGGGTGGATGTATATACTGCCCAGAGCCCACATGCTGAATTAATACGACAAGAGCCGTCATCGAGACGACAGCGACAACGAACGGAATGACTGCCCTTACATTTGATACACTGGTGACTGCATGTTGATTGAAACGCTTCAATGAGTTCGAGCCAATTGAATTAATTTTTAAAAATTGATTAGCTGTGACCAGTGAATATACAGGTAGGAGTTTTTGAGCACATAACAAATAAAAATAAAAATACTACGTATACAAAAATATGTGTTTCTTATTGTCGAATGTCGATGTGATCCTGGCTAAAAGCAAATATCCAAATATATTCGTATAGAGATTGGCCTTGTCTCGAACTCTCGAAGCTCAAACTCAGCTATTCAAAAAATTGAAACACACAATGGAAAAATGGGTAACCCAACCGATTCGTTTCAATTTAAATATTTTATTTAGTTTTTATAGCGGAAAACTGCAGCAATTTGTATGAATTTGTAATGTGAATTCTTGCTGTCGGCCGGCTAGGCCTTCCTGGGAATGGCACTGGGACTGGGGCTGGAGCTGGATTCACTCACCCTCCCTGGTTCCCATTCAATTGCCAAACTGCGATATTCTCATGAGTGACATTTCAAGAATTGGATCCGAAATAAATTCAGCGATTTTTCATTAGTACACCCACGGGGTTGTTTTCAGAATTGGCTTCATAAAGCTACAAGCGGTAAAACTCTTTGGTATATATTTCGAAAACAATACAATCCAGCTTCAGTATAGTCGCCACAGTATACAATACACAAATCGAAATGGCAATAAAAAAAAGAAAAGGGTTGAATAATAAATATAAATGCAAAGCATCAGTGTAATAAAATTTAAAGGACTATTGAGGGATTATTTTATGGCAGATTAAAAAGGGATTTATTCGACTAACAGGCTGTAAAATATTATTCATTGAGTTTTATGTTTTTAAATTATTCTGTGGCTAAAACTTACCTATGATTACACTGCTGACACGCAAAACACTCGAGATGGTAGACATTCGTTCTTGCTCTCATAACCATTTCAAAAGCTGGTATAACTTTGCTGCAAGCAGCACAATAGCCCGTATTTCCAAACAATCTATATAAACAAGAAAAATAAAAAAAAAATATTTATTTAATAATCTAAGTCTTTTAAAATGTATTTTTAAAACTAACTTAATTTTAAAATTTGAAATCAATTGCAACCCGAAGCATTTTTCAATAATGTGTTCAATGATAGCTAAAACTGTCTGAAACAAATCACAATATTTTATCAAGTGAATGGATCAGCGCCCTAGCAGTACATCTTTGTATTGATGTATTTGTTTGGGGCTTGCTTATCAAATATCAATTGACCGACTTTCGTTTGGTCAAAACGTAAAGCTAACTTATTTTCTTTTTTGATCGGATAGGTAAAAATAATATCACCGTAAAAGAACGTTCGTTTGATAAAGTAATAATAGTTTTTGACGATAGTTGTCCCCATCCATTTAATTGGCCTTAATTATCAAATATCAATTGATCAATTGTCGTTTGGTCAAAAACATAAAGGGGCAGACGGATACGCTCACCATCACCGGTCCCTATCGCATTAAAAAAGGACCGTGTGGTAATTTTATAGTCGCTTTGACTAAAGCTGTTCCCTATCATATTTATAGAGAAAGGTAGAGGGAGCAGAAGTATCGACAGACTGACTATCAACAGAAACCGTAGCCCTTGGGAGTTTTTCTTTTAAGCTCACAGCTGTCAAAAATAATCTTTTTCAATGAGAGCTTGTTTTAGGCTCTAAGGCTCGTTTCAAACTAAACGGTTTTGACCGTACGGTAAAAAACCAAACGGCGAAATTTTGTTAGAGGCCCGAAGAAGAGCATATACGCTTTCATATTATACGGTCACTGCAAAATGCTGGCACCGCGCCTCTGTGTAGCAACTGTCTACTGCCACTACAGTATAGGGCAGCCGGACGGCGCGATAAGCTTAGTGGCGTGCGTGACGAATTCGTGTGGCACGGTTCGATCAGCCACTTCAAGACACGACGAAAAAGTATACTTTGCACAGAAAACCTGCATATATCTCGTTTTAACGTACGGTTAAAACCGTATAATGTGAAATTAGTCATTGATTCGGTTTATGCCGTGTAGTGTGAAACGAGCCTAAGAGCTCTGAATAGAATGACCGAGTTAATGGAGTTAAAAGCTAAGTGCGGTAGACTTCAAGTTTGTTTAGGTGGTAAGAAAGATCGGAGCATTTTTAATCAAATTCTGCTCGGAATGCTCTTAATGAGATCAGGCTCTGGTTAGTGATCTTATCTGAGCTAAGAAAGTAGAACCCCCTTATTTAATATTGAACAATTGGAAACAGATAATTAGAAATAAGAAAATAAATCATATAATCATCGAAAAGTCCCCATGCAACTTCTCACTTATATTTGATTTCTTTCTGAATGCGTTCATTTTGACATTTCGTAAAGCATGTTATGTCTGGTCTAAGTTCTAATTCTACATTGATGGATTAAAGGGTAACCAAACACATTTTGGTGCAAAAAATGGTGATTTCATTTCTAGAAAATTTTATAATTGATAAATGTTATTTTTGACGCAGCGTTAGTAAATTCATAAATCTCCAAAGGGTGTGGAATGTTATTTAACTCACCTTAAATAGTCCCTTTTGCAAAGCATTAAATTGCCTTTGGTATATAGAGTGGAGCCGACTTCACCCAGTCGGCAATCACAGCAACCACACTTCAGGCAATCTTCATGCCAAAGCATATCCAGGGCCCGCAGCAAATATCTGTCCTGGATGTGTTTGCCGCATCCGGCACAGAGTTGATTATTGTTGTTGGGATTATTAGGACCCGCAGAGGGTTCCGTTTTGGTGACGTCCATCGTCATCATCTATAAAAAGAAAAAAAAACTTCCACAATTAGCCATCATCTCTCAAGGGAGTAATTAAAAATAAGAACAAACTGCAATAAATATTGTGCAAACGGTTCCATTACCAGACGAGAGTTATTTTAATTAAAATCATTCAGCGAATATACTCGTATACAAAGTCACAAAGTCCAGAGAGGTCCTTTGGCCTTTTATTTTTCAAATAAAGAATGAACAAGTTACATAGTCACGAAAAGCTTGACTTTTTTTCTAAACCTACCCACGAATTTAACGTAGAAAAATTAAACAGGAAGATTTATATTCAAAAGGACTAAATGGCGGTTTTTCGCCAAATAAATCACAGAAAAGGAAACTTACAAGAGTGATGCTAATAAAGATCTTATAACTTGAAAAATAATTACAACCCTTTTGGAGAAAAGGGATTTAAGTGTCATCACATCTCGAGCAGATAATAAAAGAAAGAATGAGGAAATTTTCTTCAAAGTTTGATTGCGAAACGTGAGTTCGAATTTTAAATATAAACAACTTTATCTCTGAAGAAGTTTACCTTAGTTATGGAAGATGTGTTTTTGCTATTTTGGTGGTGACCACCTAAGCGTTAATGCTCTACATCACTTTGGCAATCTCAATAACGTCTACCACCCCATTCAATCCAGATTCCAGACTATGGGATCCTGGAGGATGATGTTTTTATTGCTATGAAAAGTTACGGCTATGCATTGGAAAAGTTTATACGCTCCCACATAGCTTGGATACGAAGAATACAAAGAAAAATAAAAGCTTGTAGAAGAATTGGAAAACGTTCTTGGGCACCTTTGCAGCAATAAACTTGATTCGCAATCCAATATAAAGATGCAGACATAGTGTAGAATGGGAGCATCGGAAGCAAACAAAAAAGTAAGGAATCTTTTGTTTCTATTTTCATCTGTGCAATGATTTATGAATGTTTACTAAAAGTTGTGGGAACTTTTAACGCCAAAGTTTACCCCTTTTTCGTGCGGATTTTAACCCAAAAAAAATAACAAACAAAATATTCGTCCTTATATAAGCGTTATGGAAGAGTTTTATTTTTTGTTTTTAGGAACAAAACTACCCTTCTCAAGTGTCGTCGTTCCACATGAATGCAATTGAATAGATAAACACACGAGCGTTACTGGTCATTTTTTCAATTACTTCATACAAGCAAGACATTTTTTAAACCTAACCAAATATTTTTTGAAGGAATTTGTTTTTTTTTTTTAACCCAAAATGAAATATAAAAGAATTTTTAAATTGATGCACAAAAAGCTGAAAATTCTCAGACAAAAGTAGGTTGATATATGCATACACATAGTCCAAAAAGTTTCCGCAAAGCAGCTTTCTTTTTGTTAATGTTTATTCTGAGATAAGTATTTACTATAACAATATATTGAAAATAAGGATTTTGAAAATCACAATGACAATTTTTTTAAATTTGGTAAGAAGGTGAAGGTGGAAACTACATTTCTTTAAATGTTATCACTTTGGTTTTTACATTTATTTCTTGTACTTTTTTCAAAAAGACACTCAAATTAGGCTGCTGTACGGAGACTTTTGGGACTAAGCGTATGTATTATATACTTTAAAAGAGTGGAAACATAATCAAAACAGTTTAAACATTTTTAAACTACATATATATTTCTTAAATTGTAATACTTGAAACTTTTATTAAGTGAATACTCAAATTGCAATCATAAAATGATTCAAGAAGACATGTAAATGCGGTTTTACTTCAAAATTATATGTTGGTAGCATGTACTTAAGAGCTATTTTCCCTACTCGGAGTAAATATCTTTGGCGTTAAGTAAAAAGGTCTAAAGTAAAAAAATTGGATTGAATGGATTTTTAATTGATACGTAAAACTTAAATCTAGAACAACTGCTAAATATCGTATTAATTTAGTCTTTGGACAATAAGACAGACAAATTCATACTTGTTTTGATATTAACCTCTTACGTTTATTAAGCTTGTTCGACAAGTTTCTGACTTAAGTCTTTATTGCCTAACGTCAAAGATATAAACCTAAAGATTTTGTCTTAACCATAGATTTAATTTTTCTTTATTCGCAGTTGTCATTCTGAACTCAAGATTCTCAATTTTAGAGTTTATCAACTTTAGTTTTTCTCAACATAAAAGAATTAAAAAAGTTGACTTCCTAAATTTGTATATATTGTTATATTGCATTACTTACAAATTTTAATTAAATACTAAATTTAAGGTAGAAACTCCGATTTTCATTATTAGCTTCGTTTCGTATGCATACAAAAAAGTTTTTGACGGGATTTCAAACACACAAAGAGGCTGGGATGCTACCATCACTGATAACTTCCAATCCGTATCCGTCTTTCGATTTGTCTAAGAATTAACGGTTTAAAAAGATATAATTACTTCTTTTTATTGTAAACATCCATCACCTCGAGCTCCTATGTCAATCTTAATTCGTTATTTCGAGTGGAAAGCAAAGTAATGGGAACCTAAGGCATGCAAATTTTTGTCCGCCGAATTCATCTTGTAGATGTTGCCTTTTAGAAGTATATAGCTTTGAAATGGAAAAAAAGATGTTTCAATATTTTGGTCATGAAATTTTCTTTAATTATTATAAAAACGTGGGAAATATTTTTTTAATGTTTTTTTTTTGTATTTAATTTACGTAAGGACGAAGCAAATATGAGTATATTGAATAAAAATACCAAAATTCTACTAGTTAAAATTAATGTACATCTTTTCAGCAAATTAAAAAAATTGTAATCTTTGAGTTTTAATAGAGTTGTTAGAGTTACAAAAAAAGTGGCGCAGGCATACCTTATAATGTGTTTTTATTATTTTGATAATGTACCGCCTTATTTTTGCAGAGATATTAGATGCCTCAAAGCCTTCGAGATCGTCACCAAACAGCGGTTGAAGTGTGTCACAGACTTAAGTCAGTGAGGGGGATAACTTTGAATGCTTAAACGGTGGGGTGGCGTTTAATTGAGAGTGATCTGGTTGCATACCTTGGCTCACGATACAGCACTAGCGAAAGGAATTTGCTCGCCTTAAGCAAGATTGAACCGAGGCCGACTAGGGTCCAGTTCTCTTCACTCATAATTCCAAGATTTGTTTACGCTCACCAGATTGACGTAAAAGATTGTGGAGAAGATCAGGTGGCAGATACAATTCAAAAACAGTTGTCAACGGGAAATTTCTAGGGAGGTTACGTCATATTGTGGGCAGAAATTTCCGTGCACGGAATAATTGGGCTGTGCATAGTGAAATGATTGGTGAAATCCAATTGTTACATCACCAACATTTTGGAAGAATACGTGGTTTCTTTCGCAGCATTTGTTGGCAAGAAATGTCTTGCTAATTCAAGATAATGCGAGACCTCACGTTGCCAGGTCCATAACGAACTACCTGGAAGAAGTAGAAATCGATGTGATGGCTTGGCCGAACATGATCCCGGACATGAACCCCATCGAACATATATTCGATCTGCTGTAAGGAAATGATTAGAAAGCGCCCTGCTCTTCACGAGACACTAAGTGGGCTGATATCTGGTCAAAAACATTATGCCGGGGCGATAGGGGAGACAAAAAACACTACTCAGTGAACAAAAACTCATTTATTTTATTTTGTATTCAAAATTTATTCCCATTTGTTTATTATGTAGATAATATTATTTTGCATATTTGAAATTATTGCGAAACTTCAAGGTGCGCCAATTTTTTTTTAGCACAGTGTAGCTATATTATTTTCTGTTTCTTGAAATGGTTAATAGTCTTTGTTGTCCTTTAAATATTTTGCATCGTTGTGCAAGACAAAACAGGCTACAATTAAATTTTGAACATTTATGAAAATTAAGGCGTACGCAGTTTTTTTTTTAGCACACTGTCTCCTTAAAGTGGAATTTATCAAATACTTTTTCCTATTCATCTCTTTCTTTTTAAAATGGGTCATAAGCCTGATTTCTGATTTCATAGAAATCATCTCCAAGCAAAACGAATTCTGTTGAACTTAGAGTAATTGATTCGACGGCTCTATTTATCCGTACATTTGATTTTGACCTTTCGAGCTTGGACTCAGTCTTCAGTAAGAAAAAGTAAATGCTAAAGAATTTTTAAGTTGGCATATACAAAAATTCATCCAAAACTAAAATTAGTATTTACTTAAAATACCTCAGAGCAAAAGCATTTGCTTCTGCATTTAATAAAACAGTTTTTTGACTACGGTTCACCTTCCTTTTTGTTTACCACTCCTTAACAATTCTCACTGCGACCCAAAATTTCTGGAAGAGTTCAGTAGAAACCTGGACCATCAGCCAGTGACCTGCTCTTCTAGCATTTTGGGAAAGCAAATTTAAAGTGTGCGAAAGGGTTCTATTCCAATGATCTGTGCGAGGGTTGTTCCACATATTGGCTTAACAACTCGGAAAAGGCATAGGCCGAGGGCCCATCATAAAGTACAGGGTGGGCCGTAAATAAGTGAACTTAAAAAAAATTAAAAATTGAATCATCCAAATATTGTCCATTTCGCCTACAGCACTCTTCCAATCTGACTCTGAGATTTTGGAACACTTTTGTCAAAAGTTGCGGAGTGATTAAGCGGATTTCTTCTTCAATGTTCGCTTTTAATTCAGCCGTCGTTGAAGGATTATTAGAGTACACCTTACTCTTGAGGTAGCCCCATAAAAAGAAATCCGGTGGCGTTAAGTCAGGGCTCCTGGGTGGCCAAGCAATATCACCCCTCCTCGATATCAACCTTCGAGGAAACATTTCTCTAACGACCTCCAGAGAGTCGTTACTTGTATGGCTGGTAGCGCCATCTTGCTGGAACCAGGTGTGAATAGTGTAACCACTCGATTCTTGCAGTTTTGGAGCTAAAAAATCTCTAAGCATCGAAACATAACGCTCTGAATTAACAGTAACATTACGCCCGTATCTATCTTCATAAAAATACGGCCCTATGATCCCCCACTTGGCTATTCCGGCCCAAACGGTCACTTTGGGAGAGTGTAACGGTCGTCTATGATTCAAGCGTGGATTTTCTGTTCCCCAGTATCGACAATTTTGTCGATTAACAAATCCGTTGACATGAAAATGAGCTTCGTCTGGGGAGATAATGTTATTGAAGTGAGGAAATCTCCGTAACATTTCTGTTGCGAAATTGAACCGTGAAACAAAATCGGATTCTTTCAAATCTTGGACAATCTGAATTTTGTAAGGGTATAACTTCAAATCATCCCGTAAAATGCGACGTAAAGTCGTTCTGGGTTCTTGGATCCTCGCGCACAGAAGCTTGTACGCGTTAAATTGTTTCTGCAGTCCGCCTGGAACTTGGGCGTCCTGTAGGTCGAAGTTTTTGCGTTGATCCCGTTGCCTCGAATGTTACGATCCATTTTTTGATTACATTCGTTCTTGGACACTCGGTGATGTTGCGTAATCTAAACTTTACCCGAAAAAGCCGACGAACAGTCACGTATGAGCGATTGTTTTCATAAAAGGCGCGAACGCAGAAAGCGCGCTGCTCTCCCGTGAACGGACTCATTGCGACTAAAAATTTAGATCTCGAGCTGCAAGGAGATACCATCCCCGCGAGCCTCGGTTATTTCGTTCGGGAGTTAGAGCGAGACAAAAAGTGCACTTATTAACGGCCCACCCTGTATTAACGATATAAAATCACTCTAAGATTCGTTTCACATAGCACGGTTTTGACCGTACGACAAAAAAAAACCGGACGGCGACATTTTGTTAGAGGCGCGAAGAAGAGCATATACGCTTTCATATTATACGGTCACGGAAAAATGCCGGCGCCGTACCGTGTAGCAACAGTGCACTACCACTACAGTATACGGCAGCCGGACGGCTCGATAAGCTCAGTGGCGTACGTGAGGAAATGCATGTTTTCACATCATACGATTTTATTCGTTCGAACTAAACCTGTGAAAAAGTATAATAAGCACAGAAGCTGCATATATCGTTTACCGTACGGTTAAAACCGTATAATGTGTAATTAGCCATTCATCCGGTTTATGCCGTCCGGTTTTTTCCGTACGGTCAAAACCGTGTAGTGTCAATTTTATTTAATTTTTTTTTTCACTTCGATCAATAAAATAAATGCCTAATCAAAACCTCCCCTTAGGCTGAGCTACCGTGCTGGCAATACCTTTATTGCTACCTGTGGTGAATTATTCCAACTGTTTGACACCGACTGACGTTTCTCGTAAATTGTAAACATAATTCTCGCGGCACATCGTTGGCGTGCAACTTAATTTAGTTTAATTTGAAAACAAGTAAAAAGAATTTAAGTCGCGTTCGGTCTTCGGCATTATTTGATTCGAAAATCCAACATTGTTAAAAAATATTCGTATATAATCAGTCCGTATCGGGTCGGTCGAGGGGTGGAAGAATTTGCAACAAAGTTTTATATCAACTTTGGAGTTGATATTCCAAAAAAATTATTGAAAAGCCTAAATAATACGAAAAATTGTCAGCTGTTAACTTTACTTAGCCTATAAATCGTTAAAATTGTCCATAGTAACAAATAAATAATATATTCATTTTGAGGGATATCCTCAGTGAATTTTACAATGTTATATTTTAACTTAAAAACTAAATACAAATATAAAATTAAATTTTAATAATTTTTGTATGTAAAAATTAAAAAGAAAAAAATATAAGAAAAATTATAAAAAATTAGCACTAAACTCGATACCTTGCAGACCCAATCACTTTTATAACCAGAGATGGGCTCTCTTAACGAGTGGCCCTCTAGGGGTCACACTACGTATGCATTTATTGCATGTGCAAGTAGCACATGCTCCAAGTGTAATTTGTACTTTTTTAACTGAGATTTACATTCTAATTGTTTACTTTAAACAACTCGATCAATGATCGTAATTGGTTTTGGTAAAAATACAAGTAGAGTTCTTTCCTTGGGCTCGTCCGGGAATTGAACCCGGGACCTCTCGCACCCGAAGCGAGAATCATACCCCTAGACCAACGAGCCACAACAACTACCCTAACAATCTTTCTTTTTAAGCTTATTGCTCATTTTTATTGTAACGCCGCCGATTTACTCGTACACCGTGAAAATACTAACAACAATACATGAATGCATACAAAGAAAAAACAACCCTTATCACAAAATAACAATCTCAAAATTTAAAACACCGTAAAATCCATGAATTTGCATCCCCTAACTCAAACCCAAAAGAAAAACACAAAAAGAAAGAAACTACCCCTTATCAAAAGAACATAAGAACAACATTGACACTGCACAGTCATATACTCTCTTTAAGGAAACAACAACAACAAATCAAATTTCATGCACCAAAGTTACAAGACAGTTAAATGAGAACTTGGACAACGGCATTTATCGAGCCCCTTTAGCTCAGTGGTAGAGCACTGGTCTCGTAAACCAGGGGTCGTGAGTTCAAACCTCACAGGGGGCAACGAGCGAAAATCTTTTTTTATTTTATTTTTTAACTCCAAAACAACTTTGCACAACTTTTCAACTCCAGAAAATAGTGTAAACGAAATGGTGTAGTCAAGTCAAGTCAGTCGTCATACTGCATTATTTTTGATTTTTCGAAACGCAACGTTCGGGCGTCGCAATTCCATGAAGTCCTGGTTCCAACAAAAGAGCATCCGCATCCAAACGAAAGTAATATGCAGTCAAAGTTTATAAAGCCTTGCCATATCGTCATCGTTCATCGTGGACGTCGTCGTCAGTGTTATAGTTGTTGCATTCTAGATGCTATCGACTTCGGCACTAGTTTAACGCCATATAACTAGTAACTTACGATACTATATTCAGCTGTGCGCTTTATGAATATGAAAAACCGTCCATGAGAAATACCTTCGGCCTTTTGAGGCAGAAAACTTGCTTGCAATCGAACGCACCATCACTGTGTACTATACAGTGGATGAATTGTATATGGGGATTGGGGAGGCTCTCAATCTCTTCTCTGGGCAAATCGACTTTGGCTTTGGCTTCCATTTGGAAGCATGCAATGTGCATTCTGAGGCTAACTGGTGTGCATACTTACTTCATGACGGGAAAGGATACTTCGCATTCCGCGGATACTTTCCCAAAAAATTTGGTTTGGTTTTATTTCTTTTCTGATTGTGCCCCACAAATGGATGATATATTCGCAGCAGTTTTATCTGCATTTATACGTCATGTCGGCGGCGCGGCAGCAGGCATAGCATCGGCGACGGCCGGCGACGGCGGCATCATTCGAAATATTAGCTTTTGGAAGTGTTTTAATTGCTGTCTGTGCGCTATGTGATCGCTATCGTGACTACATGGGGATATTTATCCAAACTAATAGACCAAAAATAGAAAGACTACTGCATTGTTTCTTAGAGAATAAAATATTCAACTGAAATCTCAAAAGGGTTCGAATGAAATTTAATACAGATGTGCCTGAATCTCTTTCCAATTTCAATCATTTTCCAAAACAGTTGCAATGAAAAATAGAACTTAACAGTCATTAATTTCGTGATTTCAAGTTGGTTACACTGATATTTTACACCTGTCAACAAAAACTGATTATTTCAGGAAGGACTACTGCATTGTTTCTTAAAGAATAAAATATCCATCGAAAATTCCAAAAGGATTCAAATGAAGTTCAATAGAGAAGTGTTTGAATCTTTTGCTAATTAATAAGTCAATTTCCAAAACAGTTTCAATACAAGAAATAGAACAAAACAGTCATTAATTTTGTGGCTTCAAGTTGATTGCACTGGCATTTGACATCTGTCAACATTAGATGTCATTTGAAGTTTCATGATTTGAATAATCAAACAACAAAAACTGATTATTTCGGACAGTTTTAATACAAAAACGAAAGGGTGCTTAGTTTTGTGGTTACAAGTTGACAGCTCTTGAATTGCTATTAAAATTATTGATTGTCATAATATCAGTTGAATGCTTGTCCTTTACGAAAACGGATCGCTCAACAATTGGACCACAAAAACTGTTTTTTCGGACCATTTAAAAAAAACTGAAGATTTACATCTGTCAAACTCAGTTGTCATTTTAAGTTTCATAACATTAGTTAAATTTTTGGCCTTTACGATAATAGATCGGTTATCGATTGGACTACAAAACTGTTTATTTCAAGAAATTTTTATAAAAAATAACTTAATAGTCATTCATTTTATGATTTTAGGCAATTAACATCTGTCAAACTCATCTGTCAATTAAAGTGTCATAGCATTAGTTGAATGTTTGCCCAATACAACAATTGATCGCCGAACAAACAAACAGGAATAAATTATTTCGGATAACAATGAACTAGTTGGTCATTCATTTGGTGTTATCAAGTTGGTCATACTGACATTTCCCACATTATATCTGTCATATGACATTATTTCAATGTTTGCTGTTTACGATAATGTATTTCTTATCAATCAAATACCAAAAGCTGATTATTTCTAAAATTTTTAATGGAAATAAAAAACAAAGTTTCTTGGTTCGAACTGATGCAGCTGTGGTATTTGACACCTGTCAAACTCATCTTTTATTTTATTAGTTGAATTTGTTCATTCGCAAGTAGTTACTTTTCGTACATTACGCGGTAAATAAAATATCAAAAAACAGATCATTGATAAAAAATTGTAACTCATTTTTAACTCACCGATTTTTTAAATCTTAAGAATAATCCAAAACTTAAAAAATTAGAGAATGCTGCCATCGATCTTGGGTTCGTTCTGCCACGTTATCCAATTGACATTTTCAATTTCAATGATCAAATTTGGCCACTGAAATTGGTAAAATACTCCTCTATTTACATTGTACATAAATTCCACAGCTCATCTGTTCACATGGTTTTATTTACATTGCTCAAACAATTTTATTTCAACAAACAAAATCGAAAAACAAAAAAAACAAAAACAAAAACAACAAGCCCGCACAGTGCAATGAACTGGATGTGGTGCAATGGACATATTAAACACATTTATGGGCGAACATTAAACATTAAACATTAAACAGAAAAAGATGTCACCATTTGCCGCATTTATACGCCACTTGAGCTACTATTTGCTAATTTAGCTACGACCAGGCCAAGACCAAGAACTTCTATCCAACTTCATCGTCGCATTCTCGTCTTCATCATCATCATCATCATAACTATGTTTGTTAGCACTTCAATTTAAAGTACACATATACGAGACGAGTGGAGTCGGAGTGTATAGTGTGCCATAAGTCAAGTCAAGTCAAGTCAAGTCAAGTCAAGTCAAGTCAAGCAAAGCCAAGAAGCTTGAACTAACGACTTAGGAGTACCTTACCTACAGAGCAGTGTTGCAAAAGACGAAACAAACAAGTATTCAATGGTAATGGAGAGATAACCAGTAGCATCAAGGCCCGGACTGGGCTGAACTGGACATCATCATAGTGGACACACAACATATAGAATGTGCTAATTACTTTACGACGACGACGGAATGCTAGCGTAGCGATGAAACGTTGTTCGTTGTTCCATCATCGTCTCATGTCTCATCGTCTCAAAGACAAATTCATGGAATCCCACAATGCTCTCGTATGCTTAGGTACTTTGTACCGGAATCTATGGACAAAAATAGACATACCTTACCTATGCCTTCCAAACAAGGGGTTTCGTGTCGTTCCGACCGACGACGACGGCCGCTCTTCATCGTTGACGTTGTTTTTTGTCATCAACGACAACGATGTCGCTTATTGAATTAGACATGTGTGCGCCGATTTCCGAGCGATTAATTTGCATAAATTGATTTGATTGAATTTTTATGAAGCAATTGTCCATAAAACCGACCCCCACACTTGGTTTGATGACGTATAGACGACCGACCGAAGGACGGACCGACAAATGGCGTGGTTTTTGTTTTTGTTTTTACTCCTTCTGTCATGTCATGATGATGATGCTGATGATGTTTTTGGAAGTCTGAGGGGGGTTTGCTTTTGAAACGATGATGACCAAATGAGTACTAAATTTCATACTCCCATTTAGTGTGGCACGTTGTTCTTGAAATGGGGACTTTTGTTTCCACAGATGGCGAACTGCTCAATATAAGAATCTAGGATTGGATATGCAGTAAAACAAGTGCACCGATTTTAGAAAATATTGATTTTCTAGTTAAATTATTCAGAATTATTTATTAAGCAAAAATAAGCTTCTTGGTATTGAACTCCATTCAAGTTCAACTTTAAGTATTGCCAGAAATTTGGTTTATTGGTTCTTAAGAACATGTAACAGCTGAAAATTGAGATGTTGTTCAAATTGAGGAATAAGGAATAAAAAGTGAAAAACTATGGAGACTTAAGATTTATTTTGATTTGGTTTAAACTTAATTCTAAGCTGCAGTTCTCTGTTTCAGTTTTGTTCTGAGAGAGATGTTTTTGCATGTTCATAGCCAAGGCTCATTCACAAAACTTTGTTAGACTTATTAAAGCCTACATAAGTCTAGGAAAAAAGAATTTCTATCCGTAACCGTGATAAACATGATAAAATTAAGTCTGAAAGGTGTGGCAAAATCGAACCTAGTCAAGTCTTTTGTAGACCTAGCTGATAATAATATTCAAAAACAATAACAGACATACCATTTGGGTTGTACCATAAATTTTGACAGAATAGTTAAAAGGTATAAGAAAAAAATAACAAAGTCAAGGTTGTTTTAACAAGGTGTTTAAACCAGGGCATAAACGACTTTTAACTATCATTCTGAAATTGAATGTTAATTGTAAAGAATCTTTTCTGAATCTAGTCCAATGCAGATCATTATTTTTTGACAAAAACTTTGGCAGAAGCCCTTATGGCTGAAACACAAACACGCTTCAGTTTCGGCTTCGCCTGACGTTTACGAGATCAGCCATAGGAATGCAAAGCATGCTATCACAATAAAGCTACGACCCCATGTTTCATTTGACAATCGTAAGGACAAGAACGTAATGTTACGCAATGTGACTCCAAACGGAAGGTCTAGTTCAAATTTGCTGAACATTTGCTTTGTCTGACAGCTCAACAGCTAAAAAAAATGCAACAAACAAAATACATTTGCATTTGGAGAGATAGCCATTGTTTATTAGAAAAAGTTGAAAGATATGTTATTGAAATAATTTTTGTAGAACAGAAAAAGAGATTCGAAGAACACCTCATAGATTGAAGAACTCCGTATTGAGCTCCCGGAACCACCAACGTCTGAACATACCCACGATAAGCACTGTAAGCTAAAGTTTGACAACATTCATTTCATTCAATAAACTTATCACTAGATCTTTCGATAAAAAGTCTTTTCTGCATACATTCCTTCCGATTTCTCTGATAAGGGGGCTTTTTCCCAAGAAGTGGACAGTATCCTTTCTTTCTGATAGGTTGCACATATCTAGGGGTAAACTCGGTCTGTGTGGTATGAAATTTCAATCTAATAGTTCACAACGTACTCTAACCATCATAGAAATCACACGGACATTATTGGAATCCTTAAAATAGTTGTTCTCTGTGAGTTTATGATTTAATCTGCTGGAAGTTGTTCTGTACAAGGAATTAAAAGCTTCAGCAATTATTCGGCTCTACATTTCTCTTCAACCTTTAAAACGACTTCATACAAAATGTTTTTAGTGGTTGTTAAATCCTCGATGGGTAAATTAAAATTAATTTGATATTCCCCAGCAAGATCTTGCCGCTCTCGATACCAACTATTTTGATCTTGTATCGCTTTTGTGGCCACTCTTTTCACGACCCGTGAATCATTCATTTTAAAAACGTTAAGTAAAAAGTGCGCTTGTAGCTTCAATGTTTTTATAAATAAAGAAGAGAGACCCGTTTCCAGCATTATTACGTAGTTTGGCGTATTTTCGGCAAATTAATAATTATTTTCATAAAGTGCGTTAGGAGTTTTTCAACCGAATTGTACTTCTTACATTTTTAAACCTGCGATCCATATAAAAGTATGCTCTCCGCGACTGCTTCAAATACTTTAAACTTGCTACTGTGTGCTTTACACTTCATTCATGATGAAGCATTGTTTCCAATTTCTCCTTCAAGTGTTTTTCCATATTTAAATTGTTTGTAACAGTAGTGCCAAGGTATTTGTAGTCTCGCACACATTCCATATTTTTTAAATTAATGCTCCATTTTTCAATTCATGCATTACGTCCACTACCACTTTTAATAATCATAACCTACGATTTTTCTATACATTCACTATTAAATTATATAGCTGACAATACTGGTAAACCCTGTTAATGATGAGCTCCAGAGTTTCCGGTGAATGCCCAACATGACTATATTTTATGGTAACAGAAGCTCCCTAATCCGCATCCTTGCGAAATTCACTCCACCCGGCAGGTAGTCTAAAAAGCCGTCTATAAATAGTGCAAACAAAGTAGGTCTTCATGTAGAATCTTGTCTCACTCCCGATGAGGTTTCAAACCAATCTGAAAGTTCTTCACCTATCCATACAGCCGCTCTTGTTTCTCTATGTAGGTGCTCAAGAACGCGACCAAACTTCAATGATATTCCAAGACTATATACAGCTTATAGAATACTGCACCTCGATCGATTGTATCCAAAGCTGCAGCTTTTTCCTTTATTTCAAGAAATTCTCTGCCAAGTTGATGAATAGAAAAATGTTATCTATTGCTGAATATTTTGGTCTTAATCCAGCCTAGAACTCCCTCAGCAAGTTTCATTTTTTATGACCAAAAATAACTGTAGCTCCCAGATAAATTTATAGGTCAAAATTCCAAAATAAAAATGTTCATTTTTATATACAATAATAACGGTAGTTCCCAAATAATTTATTGGTCAAAAATTAAAATATTCCTAAAAACGGTATGATAGATTTTTATGAAATTTTCTCTTAATTTTCTTTTCTTAACTTAACATCTTTTTAAAGAAGAATATAACTAATACTCGTAGAACTCTTATTTTATCTTAAAATTTTAGAAGGAACTAATGATCCGATTTTAATGATTAAAAAAAAACGAGCTAATTTTTTTCAAAAAAAATAAATAGTTTTTTTAAGAAAGTTATAAGGTTATATTTTTGAAGAGAAACTTATTTTGATGGTAAATTCTTTTATCTTTTAGTTACCAAACATGCAGTTCAAAACTAATACTGCAAAAGAGTAGACTAAAACTTCTTAAGGAAACACCTCGACAGTCTTACTTTACATTTCAAAAACATTTTGTTAAAAAAGTATCATTTCCAAAAACAGACACACCAAAACAATCCAAAAAAATATGTAAGGGTTTGACTATTTTAGTTGTGTTTTTTATTTTTTCGACACTTAGAAAAGGTCATTAGCTTATAAATTTGAAGTATTCAAAAAAGGCAGTTTTTGACAAGTTCGTGTGTCAAACACTGTAGAATAAGCTAACAATTTAAATGCTCTTTCACTGCTTCACTTCATTAAACAATTTCCAAAAATAAAAAAACAAAACAATTTATTTAATTCATCCTAAAAGATAACATTTTTCTTCGAAAAAAAATATTACAAAATAACTAACCAACCGAAAATGATTCGAGGAATTAGTGTATTTTTTTTTGTATTTCCTTTTACATAAACTTCACAATAGGTTTTCAATATAAATGTTTATGACATTTAATTGACAGTTTTAAAGAGAATTAATTATAATATACCAACCAACCAACAACGCTATGGACAAAAATAGACCAAGTCGAATTAATTACCATTGAGTGAATTTACAATCTTCACTTGTCAGCTAATTTACACATGCCTGGATGGCTTAAAATTATACCTCTTGCTCTGGTTTACATTTTCATTGATTCTCTTTTATTTCTCGGTTCTTTTCTTAGGTATGTTGGGGCTGGAAGTCGAAGAAGAGGGCGGAAAGGAAAGTATATTATTATCGTAACATTTTTATTGTTTTGTTTTTGAATAAAACCACTCAAGTAAAAATGAAACGTGAAGCGTTCGACTTGACAGTATTTTTAATAAGTGGGAATTCACAAAAGACAACCGCAGAAATAGGAAGAGGGAAGAAGAAAAAGAATCACAATTGTCATCCACTGCATCTCAAGTCTCCAACTATTTATAAGTAGGTAGGCTATACTCTACTCAAGCTGGTTGAACATGGAAGATCGTTTTTATTTTAATTGGAACCAGATTACCCAACATCAGTTACGCTGTTATTACCCAAAGAGGGCCAAGACTATAATCTATTATTATAGCCTGAGGGGTTAGGTTGTACGAGTAAATACAAAATTTAAACAAATTAATTTGGTAAAGTTATTACCATGATGCAAGAATAGAAGACTTAAACTTATGTTATCAATTAGTTAAATAAATGTATGTTCTTTTTGCGAAAGGTTAAACTCAATTTCTTTTTTTCCAAAATAAATGCGATAGGAAGATATTAGAAGCACGATATGCCTATGTTTGCTGTAAAAAACATCTCCAATGTCAGCAATAAAAAACTTCTTATTTTCATATTCAACATTTCAAGTTTTTACTCTTTTGCCCTTTCTACTAATAACAAAATTTTAAGATTAAAAGAACGTTGTGCTGAGACTTTATAATTTGAATCTTAGACAATTTTTTAAAAATATTTATCAATTTGCTAGCTATACCAGAAATCTAATTTAACCTTTAGTTGACAGTAAATTTGATGCATCTGAACACGTTTAAAAAGTCACAGTTTGTGAAAAAAACGAAGCAAACAAACCTTAACTTAGGGAAGAGACCGATTAATTTGAAACGTCAGAAAACTGGAAGTCAAATTGTTTTAACAACTTAATAAAAGTCAAAGTGGTCATTTTTTGATTTGAACTTGAGTGAAATGTTAAGACACAAAGGAATGATAAAATCATTAAATAATCGCAAAAGTGTCTTTTCAGCATTTTAATATTTTACTAGCGTCCAATTTTTTGACAAAATTCGAATTTCTAAGACTCGGTTTGATGGTTCAAAAACAAAAGAAGGGGTTGGTGGAGGTGTGTACTCTGAACGACTGAAATTTAGTATCTCATTTCGCTTTTCCAACTATTGTAGCGTGTTTCAGGCGGAACTTTTGGCGATAAAGACGTCTTGTCCTGGCTTAAAGAAAACGTGTTATCAACATCTGATATCCGTATTTTTTTAGATAGTCAGGCCGCTATAAATAAAGTCCAACGTTCAGCCTGCCTATGTATAAGCGGATCGCTTCGCACGACCCCGTCTGCAGCACTGGACACCTTGCTCTACCTTACACCTCTTAACATATTAAGCAAACAAATAGCTGCAAGCTCTGCTATTCGCCTCAATGCTTCGTCGCAGTGGACTAACAACAATATTGGCCACTCAGTAATTCTAAGGTTCTTAGAATCAATTCCAAAGCACACAGACAACACCATCCCCCAACTACAATTCAACAGAAAATTCCAGATTTCTATACCTACCAGATCTTTTTGGGAGGATAGGACATTCTTGGAGGATGAGTCAATCCATTTTTACACAGATGGCTCAAAAACCAAAGAAGGGGTTGGTGGAGGTGTGTACTCTGAACGACTGAAATTAAGTCTATCATTCCACCTTCCCAATCATTGTAGCGTGTTCCAGGCGGAACTTTTGGCGATTAAGGATCTTGTCTTGGCTCAAAGAAAACGTGATATCAACATCTGATATCCGTATTTTCTCTGAAAGCCAGGCCGCTATCAAATTTCTGGACTCTGTCTCTACAAACTCTATAACAGTTCATAACTGTCGATCATCTCTAATTCACCTTTGCTGGGTGCCAGGCCATAGAGACATTCCAGGTAACTGTAAGGCAGATGAACTCGCCAGGAACGGTACAGTACATCCCATTCTACCACGTTTGGCAAGTACTGGCATACCAATCGCTACTTGTAAACTGTTGCTAATGCAAGACGCTGCGGGAGGGCAGGCACCAGGTGGAGAACAACATCTCCACGTGTCAAGCCACAAAAAACATCTGGCCAACACTGGATATAAAACGTTCAAGGTGCTTGCTCTCTCTAAGCAGATCGCATATAAACTCAATAATAGGTGTCATAACCGGACACTGTCTAATAGGAAATCACGCCACGAGACTAGGCGTATTCTCAAATGCCTTTTGCAGAAGCTGTATGGACGAGGAAGAGGAAGAAACGGTTCTTTATCTTCTCTGCACATGCCCTGCTCTAGCTCAAAAACGCAAGAATTACCTAGGAGAATTCTTGTTTAACGATCTAAACGATCTAAATCATATAAGTATAATCAGCCTCTCACGTTTTGTAAGGGACTCTAGATGGTTCCATTGAGCTTAGGAGGAAGCTTCAAGATTCATGTGGTATCACAATGGGCCATTAAGCTGGCCTAAGTGTGTCCGTTTCTATCTTGGACAGCCACTATAACCTAACCTAACCTAACCAGGCCGCTAAAAAATTTTTGGACTCTGTCTGTACAAACTCTTTAACAGTCCATAACTGTCGAGTTAAATATTCACCTTTGCTAGGTGGCGGGCCATAGAGACATTTCAGGTAACTGTAAGGCTGCAGCAATGGTACAGTGCAGGCCATCCTACCACGTTTGGCACATACTGACATACCAATCGCTAATTGAAAACTGTTGCTAATGCAAGACGCTATGAAGAAGGCAAAAGCGTTCAAGGTCCTTGCTGTCTCTTAGCTCGATAATAGGTGCCATAACCGGACACTGTCTAATAGGAAAGCACGCGGCTAGGCGTATTCTCAAATGACTTTTGCAGAAGCTGTATAGACGAGGAAGAGGAGGAAACAGTTCTTCACCTTCTCTGTACATGTCCTGCTCTAGCTCAAAAACGCAAGAATTAACGATCTAACCGATCTTAATCATATCAGCATAATCAGCCTGTCAAGTTTCGTAAGGGACTCAAACTGGTTGCATTGAGCTTAGGACGAAGCCTCAAGATTCGTGTGGTATCACAATGGGCCATTAAACTAGCCTAAGTGTGTCCGTTTCCATCTTGGACAGTCACTATAACCTTACCTAACCTAAGACTCGGTTTATAGAAAAAGTATAACTTAATTAAGTTCTGACTGATTTTTTCTTCAAGTTCTGAAGCTTTAAACTTTGATTTAGATCTAAGTTTAAGATAGAACTTCGATTTATTAGAACCTCATATTCAGATGGACGTCTAAGAAATTAAAACTCGGTCTGCCAATGTTTTTACCTCTTTAAACGGCTTGATGCAAATACAATTTTTTTTAGCTTAAATCGATACCACAACAAGTTTTATTGTTCAATGATAATAAAATACAGGAACATATAAACGTTTATGGAGGCGGACAAGTCCAACTCACAACGGTTTTCAGATAAATAATATGATTTTTGCACATTATACGTTATACAGAGAAAAATTATTATTATTATTTGCACATTATACGTTATACAGAGAAAAGTTATAATGACCATCAACCTTGAGACTACACAAGTGAACATAAAGACATTGACATTATGTCAAGAAATAGTATGAAATCTTAAATCTGGATAAATGTCGTTTGATCAGACTTCATGATGAAAACCATATAAGCTTCAAAGGAAATGTTATTACCAAGTACAATACGTGTTACTACGAGTTAATGTCAGAATTTAATGTAAAACAATTTTACCGGATGCTATGAAAATATCGTAAACTATGCATTACAAATTTGTTTATTTTTTTTTCTTAAACGTGATTTAACGCCTTAAAACTTGAAAGTAAATTTACATTGAGCTCTGTGGGAATTATAGAAAGAAGAGAAACGCTTGAGTTCTAAGTATTTTGAAAATAAATTTTCAAAGATGAACCAACAATTATAACTCATTTTTGATTTTTTTTCAAGAAATTGACCATAAGCCCGTTAAAATTTCAAACCAAATCCACAAACAGAAATGCAACACTACCACCCAGTCTATTATACCCTTTTGTTATAATTTACAGTGATAAATAATAAAATTTAACGGATTCATATTCTATTAAAGTAACAAAGTTTTCAATTAGCTCTTTTCATTTTCGCTCAAAGTTCTTCAACTGGAAACAAAAATTGCCTTCAATTTCAAAGAAGAAAAAACATTAAATTATAAATATCATACAAAGTAGCAGTTTTTAAATATAATTAAACTCGTTAACTAACAATTAAACAATAACACAGGGTGTAATTTTGTGTCTTGTACTCCAATAGAAAGTAAAAATTGAACATTTGATTATTTAATTGTTTTTAATAAGCTCTGCGGTTAATGTGATAATTTTGTTGAAACTTTGTACTTTTTGATTTCTTTATTTTCTGTAAGAAAAACGTTAGTTTCTGTAACTGATGTTATCAGTCTTGACCTTGCGTAAATGAAATATGGAATTCAATAAGGAAATAACATATAAAAACTAAGCTTGAGACATTAAAAAAAGAAAAAATATACACAAGAAAATTCTGAACCAAACAAATTTCATCTGAGTCACAAACTACACAAATATAATAATTTATGTTATGACGCAAAAAGGAACTCGGAACAACAGCCATATCAGCTCGCAAATAAATAATATTTCTAGTTATTAGAATGAACATTCAAATCATGTCATACAACATAAAAAAAAATACATATTTTATGCAACAACTCCAAACACAAAAGTAACAATTTAAACTCATCATAAATTTCGTCTACGCGACAGTTTTGAGGCAATTTCTCGTAACTAGTTTCCGGTGGTTCTCGTGTTTGACGGTAATTTTCTTCCAGTAAAAAAAACCGTCAATTTTCCACTTTCCACCGGCTATGGCTTGGATACAACTCTTGACAAACACGACAAATCTGAATATTGATTGTGCTTAATTAGATGAAAAGGACACTCAGCATAGGAATAAGACTCCTTCTCACATATCATAGACACGTAAACGACACGAATAACCCGTTGAGCCCCACCCACCGGTTCAACTTTTCATATTTTGTTTTGTGTTTTGAAGAAAAAAACAACACAAAAATCCTTTAATTGTCAGATTTAATTATTTTTATAACATACCAAGAAGTTTTGAACTCCCATACCAAATGTACTCAAGTCAAGTGCAAACAATATTCAAGACGAAAAAATCAAGAAACACCATGGTCGGAATTTCTTAGGCCGTCAACTTAACCTCACGAAGCTGTGTGGCGCTTTTCACCGCACGTTGTTGTCTTTTTACCGCGAGATATTCGTTCGGAGTGAAAAATTCTTCCGATCATCTATTTTCCTCCAATATTTCTTAAGCCCACGCCCAATAATTTTGCTTTTTTGGAAAATGTTTGACAACTACATTCGATTTTCTTCGTTTTCCACCGAACCGATTCTTCGCAAAATGTATGATAATAATGTTTATACAAGTTTGGGAAATGTAACAAGCTTAATAAAAAAACTCGGGCTATAATTTTCAAAGTCTTTATTCGTTCAAAACTTGAATGTAACTCAAATTTGGGCAGGTGCCCCTAAAACGAGTTTCAGTCTTTTGAAAAAAGAGCTTTCAAAATGACAGGCAATAGAACTATAACCGAAACATCTACATCACTCGAACATCGCAGGATTGTTTCATACCCCTCGTTATTTTACCTATATTTTTACAAACAATTTTCTCTCGAATTAGCCAGTTGCATCCCCCCCTCACAAACAATTCAGTCGTAATACTCGCACTTCCAGGAGTACTCATCGATTCTGCCTTGCGCTCAATTTTGGACGTTCTGTGAAGTAAAGAGATTCTTTTTTCAACCACACATCGAGAATGTGGAGTACCGAACTCCGTTTTTCTTCAATTTTAATGTTCAAAATTTGAAGACCAATGTGTACCGGTTTCTCTTCTTAAATCCTCCTTGCACTGTATTAGGAAAACGTAAACATATTAAAGGTATCAAAAACCCTTTGAGTGTCTGTAAATTTCAAAAATTAGACTCTTTTAAATGGTATTACTTCTAAACGGGAGTATACAGAATTTCGACCTTCGAACCCTTCTAAACCGTTTGAAAGAATGAAGTAAAGCAAAACTCATGTCACTTAATGACTTTTGAGAGAAAAATCCTGCATCTTTTGAGGGAAACGGGCCCAACATTTGATCCAGTCCTGCTCTGTAAACCCACCACACCGGTTCGTGTGCACTGTACGAGTATACCCTCGTTCATATTAAACAGGGTCGGTCGGCCGTTGGTCTTGGTCATTCATCATGCAGTTAAATTCAAATCAGAAACCATTTAAGCTTATGGAAATGGGAATAAAATAGAAAAACTAGAAAACCAAACAACAACAACAGCTGAAGCCCTAGAACGGCATTTTAATTTTAATAAAAACAAAAAAACAATAGAAAAAAGATATACTCTGGCGAAAAAAATTAATATACAAATAATTTGAATTTTCCGCACGTTTCAATGCGCGTTGTGACTTGTGACTTTGCCTCATCCCTCACTTACCCCTAGCGACCGACGACGACGTCGTTGCTAGTTCTTTAAAGCCTGGTCATGGCCGCAATTTTCCTCACAGCTTTTTTATAAAGTGTTCTTTTGTTTATGTTATGTTGCTCTTGAGGGGAAGGTATAGGTACGAAGCAGTTCTTCAGGGGTCACATAACAAAGTACAACATTCATAAAAAATACGTATCTAACCTATAATTGTAGGTATTTTTGGGGGACAATTTTTAAAACATTTTTTTCCAATTTTCCTGTTTTTGTTTTGTTTTTTTATCTAATTGTCTTGTGATCCCTTATAAGATTCTAAATGGATGGAGTAACAGTGGTTGGAAACAACGGAGGAGTTTTGTCAAAATGTATGCATAGCGACAAATCACATAATTTAGAATTAAATCAGTGTGGACTGAAAACGGCTAAAGAAAAAACAAAAACAACATCAACATCAACATCAAATCACCCACAATCCAATTCCGTTTGGAAAACCCTTTCAAAAACACACATCTCACATGTGCGTTTAGGCGGAAACGAGTCCTCCCAACCATAGAAACAACATTTGTGGCCACTGGGTAAAATGTTGCAGGATCCGCAGTAACCGAATTAAGGATAACTGAATGACACCATCCATTGGTATGTTGGCGAACATGCGATGCGATGCTGACGGGGAATATTTTCACAGTCATCCGCTTTCGCCAATATGCAAGCTATGAGAAAGAGAGGCTACATCGTCGTTTTTAAACTGGTGTATGCCTTGCCACCCAACGCCACCACCACCATCCAGCATCAGCATCAACATCAGCATAAGCTCGAAAACATCAAACGTTGGTGATATACCCAAAAATAGAGTGAAAGGATATCCTACCAGCGCCCGCCCGCCATCACCATAGCCATTGCGAAAGGAGGCGGAAATGTATGCAAAGCGGTATTTATTCGGTGGTTTTTTCGCTCTGGAACATTGCTGATGTGCTCTGCGTCTCTGCCTGGCGTATTTAATGACACTAATTAGTGGTGAGTTTCAGATGACAAACACGAGGTGTCGTATTTTCAAAAATTTAATTATTTCAAAAAACACACACAAATTTGTAGTCCTAGCCAAGGCATATGGTGTTTGTGTATCTGATGATGTATACTTGTATACATCGTATACATGGTGTGTCCTTTCACATGTCCTGTTTGCACATCGATAGGTTCGTGCGTAATAACATCAAATCGTGCTAGCAGCAACTGATGCAATGGTCGAGGTGACAGAGACGCAAACGGTGACGGTGACGGTAACGGCGGACGACCTCATCAACCCCTCTCGGCACGATTCTGACAGACTGTTGAACACTTTTCGTGTTCGCATAAAATGCACAACACGCACCATCAGCTGCTGCCCTCTGCCGGCCGGCACCGCCATGCACATGCATAGTTACGTAAAGTGCAACCAAAAGCGAGAAACGAGATATAATGCATATATATTCGTCTCATACACAGACACAGAACATTAAAGCAGAGTGCAACAAAATGCATATCGTATATATGCAACACAAACTGCTGCCATTGCCTCTGCCTCTTTTCTGTTGCAGCGCACGTACATTATTTAATGATGGGGGCGATAATTGGTAATTAATTTATTTTGCATATTGTAGATAACGTGCAATGGATGAACTCCAGTTTGGCGGAATTTGTGATTTTTTTTTATTTTTCAAAAAATTTTGTGCACAGTAAACTTACTGCTGCTGGCTCAGTCTCACAAATTGGTATTATAGGTATACGACGATGAGGACGAACGACCAACACACGAGTAGGTGATGCGGAGATAAATGGAGAATTTTATTTACTAACGCATTACGGGAATTAATTACGTTAAACGCAGCTTGTGGAACGTGACTGTTGTGGCGTGGAAAGACAATGTTAATTTCCGAACCGGTTAATATTGGCAGATGAAAGTCATTATCGGTCAGATTTTTTTTTTTGATTTTTTAATAAATTACTGTAGAGGAGATTAATTGTTTATTTTGTTAGATATTCAAAAAAAAACTTAAAAAAACAATCGTTCGGAACATGAAATTGTCATATCCGTAAATATTTTATCACAATAATTCTGTACTTTATTTTTTGAGGTTAAGCTTTAAGTTGATTAAAAAAACATTACATTATTGAATTTACATACATACATATATATACATACATACATATATACATACATACATACATATGTACATACATAATGTACATTATTTAAAGTCATTTTCAAACAAATATTTAGAGAATATTCTGTGCAGAAACAAACGAAGAGCTGAGAACAAAAATATAAAGAGGTTTCCAATAGAATTGATTTTGACAGCTCCTGGCAGCCATATTGTTTCTTGTACTTTTTGTCAAAATATATGTTTTTAATCAGTGACTAGAGAAAAATTATCACGAAGAGTTAAACAAGTGTCAAACAACACAAATGATAACAATTTATTATCAAAATAGGTGTTCTCAAGTTTCTCCCTTTTAATGGTGGTTGTCTTCCAAGTCAACTATTCAAATTGATTTGCCAAATTGGAGTCTACTTGCTCAGTAAATAATCAGCCAACACTCGTGCTTCAACGGCGATCGATATTGGTCGATAATCACCAATTTCTTTTGCCTAAATTGATTGATGTGGACATATGGTTTCAAAGTATGGCGTTACGTGCCACATAACTCAAGACCCAATCGATATTCTGTGCGAGCGGTTTCATGGCATGGTTTTATCGCTCCAAATCGATTTAAATTGGCAACTTAGACTTGACTCCTTTAGATCTTTTCTTGTATGGGTTTTTTGAGTTCCAAAAAGCTGCAAATCACCACTGCCTTCAAATACAACATAATCGATCCAAAAACCAATGTCTTAAGCAGCATTCACATGAACGCGACCAACGAACGACGAATGACTTACAAAATGTGAGCTTATATACGTTTAAAGACATATTTCCACACAAATTCTTAACAAAACGATAGCAATATAGTTTCTATTTGATTTATGATGCATACTTTTACTTTTCAATATCAAATATTAATAAATTTAAGAAAACAAATTTATTCGTCGCGAAAAAATTGAAGTTGATACGAACTGTCAAACTTTATTCGCGTTCCACATTATCCACACTCCCAACGAATAAAATAATCGCGCGTACTTAACCTAAAAAAATCATTCTTGTTTTGATTTCGGTGGTCAAAGTCAAACTTTATTCGCGACGAATTAAAAACTCTCATGTGAAAGAAATGTCAAAATCGACGAATATTCGTTCATTCGTTAGTCGTTGGTCGTGCTCATGTGAATAATGCTTTATGTACATTCAGGAGGCAGGATATGGTTATATACTATTTTACCATAAAAAAACTCTGAAAATTTTCAACTGATATTCACACAAAAACTAGAATTTTAAGAATTGTTTTTAAAACTTTTTTTCTGTGCTTATCTTGTATTTCTGAACTGTCTTGATTATATGCGCTGGACACCTGTCATATTTTGTATGATAAGCACGTGCAGTTTTTGTTTGCGAGACCAGGTATTTTCATTGTTAAGGTCTACGAATTCAGTGCATTTTCCTTTTGATCTCCTCAAAGTCATGTTTCAGAATTGTATTTATCTGTCAATATCGGCTAAAAAATGGCGGAGCTATTGAATGTTAACAAGAGGATACATCCAGATGGCATATTATTACAAAACTCTGTCGTTGATAACTTAAGCCAAAATTTCAAATATATTTTGAACAAACAGTTTTAAATTCTTTGAAGGCCAGTTCGTCGGGTTTTTTATTAACAACATCGATCAATATTTAAAGCTCTATGCTCAAAAACGACCTCAACTATTCTTTGGATTTTGATAATTCGATTTTTTTTCACATTTTCATTTACTTGAATGTCAATCAAATTTGTTTGTAAATCTATAGATTCAATTATTAACTATAAAGCATCTTGCACATGAGCTACGAACTGAAGCTGACTTTTCTTTCACATGATCTTTATTTCTATTCGCAGACAGCGACGAATTGTCAATTTATAATTACCGTTTTCTCCATATTCTCCTCAGCCATGATTTTTCACACAAAAACAAAACAAGAGTGGTATAATTTTGAGGTTAAGTTGCGCGCGTACAATTTATTCGTTGCAGTGTGGATGGTATGTGTGGATGGTATTGGTTTCTTATAATTTAAATGTGTGTTTGTTTCAAATTGACTTTTTAAAGTGTGTAAAATCACGTTTGTTCGTCTATTTTTCACTTGTTATTCGCTCTCATGTGCAAGGCCCTTAAGAGCTCCATAATATGTTCAACACACGAACAGAACCACGACCGACGAACGTCTCAAGTGCATAGGTTGTATAGGTATATTGTCACTATCGTAACCGTAACATAAATGTAACTACAAAACTATATTCATATGTTCATTAGAACAAACAATTATATTTTTAAAAATAAAATACCTTAAAAATGACAAACCAATTATCAAATATTGAAGCTTGTAAGTTGTTTCTTGGTTGTTTGACATTTGTAAATGTTAACAAAGGTGTGTTTGTTTAGTTTGTTGGCATAAACTGTTACTGTTCAGTTTTGTTCAAATACATTTTTTTTTACATAGATTATTTTTACTACAAATTTTGATCTACAAGTAAAATGTTATGCAAAGAATGAAAGAAAAATTGTTTAAATACTTTAAGAAATGAACATGACGTGTTGTAAAATATAAGAAGTCTATTAATCATATGAAAAATCAAATTGATTTGTAGCACGTTTTTTTAAGTAAATTGCAATTGAAATTCTTAGAAACAAATTCCAACCAATATTTCTTTTTTTATTAAACACAATTTACATCCTTAGCCCCGTTTGATTAAACTTAAATCCGATCCTAGTTAAATAGGATCTGGGTTTGCAAAACGAAGAAATTGATCTATTTTTAAACTGAAAGCGGTCAAATGTTGCTATGTTTCCAATTATTAATGTGACATATTTCAAAAGAAAAGTTTTATTTGAAAAAGGTTTTTTATGTTTTTAAAATGTAATCTACAATTATAGAAATAATTTTCTTAATACATTTTCTTATGGTAGGATTCTGTAGACAATCATTTTTGTCTGCAGTTTATTTAAAACAAAAAAAAACGGGAACATGCGACTTATGTCACTTTGTTTCTGAAGGTTTCGAAAATGTCTACATAAAATAGAAGAGTTTTATGATTTCCACTCGTAATAATTGTTCTTTTTTTTCAATCTATCACTCTGTTATCTTCAACATGGATATATTGATGACTTTTGTAAACGCATTTCTGTTAAAATTTAGCGTTGACATGATTCTATCTGTCAACTCTATGTATGTCTATTGTATTGAAGTTATTGCATCTGACATGCAATGAAGTGTTCTTTTGTCAGAATCGTAACGCGACATCCACTCCGTATGTCTAATCCATGACCATCATATCAGCTTGACAGATACGATTGGGATATGTCCAAAGAGTATATGTATACTCTCATTTGATCCTTCGAATAGGTACTTGAAAATTTATTGCCAAAACGTTTAAATCATATTTGGATCGTTTAATTTTTGTCGGTAGTCATTGTGTTGGGGGTGACATGTGCCATTGATTGGTATTTATTGCCAATACGCTTCAACAGAGAGGGACATCATGACAGCTAACAGAGTTACCCAAACAGAAAAAGGGGATGAAGTGAAGCAAAACTGCTGCTGCCATTGGTTGTGTTCGGAATGTCAGGTGGTGTATTTCTTTTTGTTTTTGCTAAAATAAGATTTATCTACCGGAATGTGTTGTTTTGGTAAATCTTTTTTTATTTTCGTTGTTGTTTGTTTAAAAAAAT
Source organism: Eupeodes corollae (assembly GCF_945859685.1). Classification (NCBI taxonomy): domain Eukaryota; kingdom Metazoa; phylum Arthropoda; class Insecta; order Diptera; family Syrphidae; genus Eupeodes; species Eupeodes corollae. The sequence continues at coordinate 494,245 of NC_079148.1, read as the reverse complement.
ATATGTTGGGTTCTTGTTCACAGCTGTTAGATAATGAAGTTTTTATGAAGTTGTAAATTGTATAAAGACCATGTTTTACTGTCTGACTTTTACACCCCTATTAAACCTGGAACCACTCTAGATAATGGTAGAAAAATAACAATAATCTTAATTTAACAATAACTTGAGCTAATGGGAAACAGGTTAACTTGGCGAGTGAAGTAACTTTGGTTTATCTCGCAAGTAAGAAACTGACCAAATGAACACATTTAGTAATCAAATTTTGAACTTTTATTACTGATTCATGAACATCGAAGAGAAAATAAAGTCAAATGAGCTCAAATAATGGACTTGTTATATATGAACACGATGTTTTAAAAATTAAATTAAAACCATGTGTCAACGAAATAAAAATAAAATAAAACATTTACAACCAAATTAATGATGTAATTAATTCTGAAGAACTTTTTAAACTATGAGTCTTTTTTTTAATTGTATCACTATATCAGCACGTCATTTACAACTATAGCAAACGATGGTGGTTAAAGTTATTGTTATAATCTATTGAGAGCTTTGTACACATTGCTCTTCAAGTCTTCTACGAGTTGATAAAGTGGTCAAATGCCTTACTTTTTGAGAGCAAAGTGCAATAAACCGCGCCTTGCATTCAAAGCAAAACTTTTCATTGAACTACTGTTTATGATTTCGATATTGTTTTATTTTTGTATTATTTGTTCTTTCTGATGAGATGATAAAACACTATCTGTCAATTAATTAATTGAACGAGCTTCTTTAATTAGAGTATTTACTTCGTTTACACAATTGTAGTGAATTTTACACTAATTAATTGAACTTTTATAAGAGACCGTAGAGCTCGATGTACTTTGGGACTGGAACTGGACTCAATATAAGTAGGTACCTTATAGCTCTGGTAGAATGCTTAAGTTAAACATGCAATGGAGGCAATAGCAGCAGCTACAACAACAACACAGCCATTGAGCAGCAGTCAGTAGGTATAATTGCAAAAGGTTATCGTGATTAAAAAATTGTATTGTGTTTGCATTTCTCCTTCTCAATAACAAGTTTGTATTTTGTATATTTACATTGCATTTGTAGCACTGCAATACCAACTCCTACTTACCTACTTACCTTACCTACTCCGGTATACAGAGTTAACGGGGTATGATTTCATCTCAACAGTTATAATTAATGTCGTTGATTATTGACCAAGTGGTTTTCATGATTAATTGGAACTTCTTGGAGTTGAAGTGGTCCTTGAATTTATTTTATGTTTTTGTTATTGTATGTGGAATGAAAATTAGGAAACTGTTGAGTATGTGCTTTGTGCATGTGATATAAGTAAATGATTGGAAATCATTTTAATTGGAACTTAGTATTTTTAATTAAGACTTCTATTATGTGATTGTTTTCATTGGCAAGTGTTTTTTTTTGTATGTTTAAGTCTGAGATTGTAATGCAGAGAGGTATTGTAATACCAAATTGGACAATTACTTGCATTTTCTAAAATTGAAATTTTAATTTAATTGGATGTCAATATGTAAGGTGCATTTTTGCTTTCTGGTATTTGATAGAAAAGGAAATAAAACAAATCACATCCTATATTATAAGACAGGTGACAGGTATGTTAATATTTTGTTTTAATTGGCAGCACTGTTTTCATTGACATTAGATATGACAGTTGATGACAGATGATTTATATTGAGTAAATCATTATTAATATTGAAATGTCGGTATTCGGTAACCTTCAAACTTAGAGATCTTTGACTGTAAAATAAAACACTAACCAGTCCAGACGCAACCACTCAAATAGCCATAATCATCATCATACAAAATGCATTGCACGCATAAGTGGATAAGAGAGGCAATCATTCAATTATTGTAGTCGAATTCAGTTGACTACTTCGCAACATGAATCCTATACACACTGACGACGACAACAACAACAAAAATTATACACAAATGAATAAACAAAATATAAAAATTATATGAAATACTTAATGAAATTAAATTAATATAATTGGATTCGTTCATTGTCATTTGCAGTTAATTTTCAGATGAAACTCATCCGAATGCCTTGTTATAACCTCTCAGCAACGCATAATTTGCATTTTGTGGTCGTCCAATACCAAAAATACGTGTGCAGCATATAAATCTCACAATCAGGCCTCCTCAACTGATGACTATGATGATGATGATGATAAGGGTAAAGGGGAAAGAGTCGGAGGCAAGGGTAGAGTCAGAGTCAGTGGTAGAGAATGGAAAAAATGTTTACACGAAATATATCATTTTTCCACAATTTACTCTGTATAAAGCGTTTTCATTCGATTTGCACTTATCTGCACTTTACACTGCACTTACTCCATCGAAGTGCATCTATCGGTCGCTCAGTTTTAGCTCCATATACTCCTGTGCAGTGTACACGCTCACCTGAAACCTGAGAGGAAAAAGGTGTACCAAAATAGCCAATTGTGCATCAACATGGAAATTATTTACATTACATATACTATAACTGAAATTTCATCCCTTCGACCTATAGGACACCGGTAACACCGGATATAGCATGTGAGGTGCAAAAGCAAGCATAAAGCATTCCAGGGATGATATGACTTAAATAATGGACAACAGTGCCTATACAATGTAGAATAAAGCATAAACAGACAGTTATGTAATTTTCAGCAAACAAAGCAGCTTTTGTTTTTCAATTTAAGCAATTTTTCGTAATAATCGTGGTTGTTTTTGATTTTGATCTTGTAATATTTTTCGAAAACCTTTTGAAGGAGAGCTAAATAAAGTCGAAATTTAAAGAACATTTTTGATAGATTATGATTTGTGAATAAAATTAAGTGACCACAATTACAAAAATATAATGACTTAAAACTGACATCCTTCATGTAAACCTTGCTTATTCAAAAGAAAAACTAACAAATTTGTTGAAACTAAAACAATGTATTAACATACATACATATATCCAAATCATAACATTTTCATACAGTTATCTCTCTTTTCCTTAAGTTTGTTTACATTTCAAAAATGTTCTGCTTCTCTTCTTTCAACTAAAGTTAACATTACCTTACCGTATCAAAAAGACATCTACCGTCATAATTCAAACTAAGTTTGACGTTTCTGACATTAATCCATATAGAAACCAGGATTCCAAATTGTTGATGTAAAGGTTCCATTTAAGATTTAAATGACAAAAGCTTTGTTGTATTATCGCCAATGGCTCATATAAGTTCTACTGCAAAAATAGGACGATGTGCATAGATCCAAGACATATTTGAATTTTGTATACAGCTTTCCCTTTTTTTCTTATGTTTGTTTACTGTTCAAACATTTTCTGCGTCTTTTTTTCAAATACAGTTCACACTGCCTTACCATAAAAAAAAAATAAGAAATTGCCTGTCACAATGAGAACAAATTTTTAGGTGTCACAAATTTAACCAAATAGAAACCAAGATCACAAATTTTTGAATCATTTCCAAAACCAAAATACAGCTGATAATGAGCATTTTTACAATTGGGAGTATAAACTTAAATTAAGCTGAACCTGAACTCCAGTTTAAATGCAAATTTAAACTAACTCGCTTTCAAAGTGTAAGCTGAACTCAATTAGTCTAAGTTTAAGGAATTTGGCAGCATTGTATGTATGTTATCTTAATTCTAATTTGATTATTCTGTACAAAATTTTGTATAAATACTTTCTGGAAGTCATGAGTGAGAAAATTGCTGAAATTGTGATGTCGAATTTAATCCAATACAATATAATTACTGTTTCTGCTTTCTAATTTTTTTGTTGAAAATTTCATCATATAGTTAAACCAATTTGTTCAATTGTAGCTTTTAATTTAATAATAAATTGTGATTGAAATAAGGGACTCTCCATTTTTAGCTTAAGATTAAAAAGTAGTTTATTCTAATTAAACTTAAATAAGAGATGCACTGAAGTTGTCAAAACCTTAAACTGCACTGAGAAACTTGCCATAAGAACCTACTTTTTTACGTCTTTATCATCTAAGAGCTAAAAACAAAACAGGCTATTTTTTTCTATTTAATTCTGATGAGAATTGTAATAAAAAACCGCCCTTAAAAAATTAAAACCATTTTCCAAAAATATGAATACAAATATTTTAATTAATTTCAAACTAAGAACTGGTTTATTTGAATTAACAAAAACTGTCACAAACAGTTTCCACTTGCTGTAACAATAGAAGCCGACGACGTCGAGAACGTTGACGATAATATGAATAATTATATATGACGAAGAGAAGACTCAAAAACATATACGTACTTCATCAGAAATTTAATTCTCTCTCATGTATGACAGCTACATTTAATATTGTACTTATGATGAGCATGTTTCCATTCTTTTTCCGCTGATGATGCTGCACCCTAAATTAAATTCGAATTTTCAATCTTATACATTTTCTAATTTAATAAAACCCTTTTTCGAGAGAAGGCATGTGGAATTGAGTGTGATGGAAGTGGATGTAACAAACAATTGGTTGGACACAGATAACATGTCATACACAAAAGCTACCCTTACTAAATAATTTGTACATATAAGTACCTAAACTATAACAAGTAGGTACATTTGTCTCCACACAAAATGCCAAACTTGGTCCTTCGTACTTGCTTTGAATTTAGTCAACATATATATAATATAGATTTTGAAATACATTTCTGATTGAACAAAACCACCAAAACAAATCATCTTTAAATTACAAAAGTTCTTAAATCGGTTTACTATGTAAAACTTGAAATCAAATTTTGTCTAGAGCCAGATTAAGATTAGGTCAATTTTAGGAGCCAGTTCTTAAAAAATCTTTGTTATCAAAATTCTGAATTATAAAAAAAAGCGGTACTTGATGTTTTACAATGTCTAAATCAGAAATAATTTTATAGCGAAATTGAATGAAGAAGCCATTTAAAAATTTCCAAGAACAACATCAAAAGAAAAACAAAGACTTAAAGTATTGATATATTCACAAAAAAATTCACTTAAAACTTGAAAATTAACAACTTTTTAGGAAAATTAAAAACCATTTTGATAAAATTGCATGTACGATTTTGTTTTCATTCTGTTTCTATTAACACATTTTTAAAATATAGAACTTTGAAAAAAAGGATTTTGTTCTAAAGAATTTTGACCATATTTTAATAAAGAATGTTGATGTACAGAATAATAAATATAGTATTATGACATTTACACTATTTCGACAACAACCTGATTTAGCTATCATTGATTCATCGTTGAGACATATCATCGGAGTTCGGTTACAGCGATGATTGAAATTGCTTTTCAGTGAATTAATAGTTCTGATTGAAATCAAGCATTTTAGGTTAGAGTTGATCATTGAACGCAAAACTGACAAGCGTTCCAGAAATGCAATACCTTCGATTTTGTTCCGAACCATTAAACCAAAAATCTGTTGTTTATTGGAAACGTTTCTATCATTGAAAAGACGTCAACATGAATAAATTAAACCAAAGTTTTGGATCAAAATATTCTACAACTCATTGACTTCATTTTGATTACAATCATACAAAATTTCGGTGTCTTTCTTACTCGCTTACTATTTCAGAAACAAAATGTTCACTGATAAAAATCAATGATAGCTTTAACTAGCTCCAATTTGATCTCAGATTACGATTGCGACTTTTTAAATACGAAGGATTGCTGTTTCTTTTTGTATAAGCCCAAGACTTATACTTATTTTAAAAGCAAGTCAAAAAATCCACAAAGATAAACTTCATCATTATCAGACGGATAAAACATATATTTTTAGAAATTCAAAATAAAAACCAAACAACACTCTAAATTAATTCGTTTCGCTTTTGTTTTTATGCACTAACAGCGCATCATGGTCGTCGTCAGATCGCTCAGTAAATGGCTGTGGCAATTAATTAATTGTGGCAAAGTGTGAAATCACATTCCTTCGCTGTGAAAATTCGTTTGAAGTGTACCCCAGTCAGAGTAATATCTCTAGACCAGCCAGCGGGTGGCCCGGCTGGCCCACGTCGTTGGTAGTGGTGGTGCTAATGGTGGAGCCCTTTTGAAAAAGCACAATAAACGAGTATCTATATTCTCGTATGTTTTTATTCTAACAATAAGACCAAAAGCCCACAGCTTCAATGAATATAAATTTATTGTGATTCGAAGGTATTTCTTCCGCCATCAAATGTCTGTGGGGATTACAGTGGTTCTATTCAAATCGCAAGGCTCTCTTTTTCAGAATTTATGTAGAAAACATTTCAGTTCGCACCCAGAACCTAATATGCTGATGATTGGAAGTGGTGTAGTGCCGTATTGGAGTGAAGATTACTTTGCATGGTTTATGTCGTAAATACAATAAGGGAGTCTCGACTCTCGACTTTTTGTTTGCCGTGTAAATATTTGGTTTCGAAACAACACCATCGCATCATCGTAGTCGGTCGTCGTCGTAGTTGAAATTTGTTTGTGTATCGTTTCTGTACCTGTTACATGTCAGGTACTCAAATCTTGAAACTAGCGTTTTGAAATTTTTGACATTTATGAAAACAACATTGAATGGGGTGTTGATGTTGGAGTGTTTTCTGGGTTCAGTAGATTTTTGTTGCAAAAACAAAAAACTAAAGTATGATCAACATAGAAACTGAAGGCAAATGTAAATGTTTATTTTCAACAAAATAGGAAGGACGTAGTTCTTTTTAACATTAGAAAGATAGGTATTTATTTACGTATTCACGATCTAGAAGCGTTTATTGATAAAGACAAAAACTAAGTCGCCAAAACAAGATTCTAAAACTAAAAATGCCTACTAGAACTAATTAAGCAAAAAATTGATGTTGATAGAGAAATAAGTAAGATTATGTTTAATTTATGAGTGTGATACATTTTATTATAGTCGTTTCGGTAATGAGAGATAGGGTAAGGTTAAACATTATGCTTTATTTTACAAGTTTTAAATATTTGGTTTTAAGTTATTCTTGTATACTTAACTTTCTTATTTCCCAACTTATTATAATCCGTCGTATCTCAAGAACCAGCAGAGATTTCGACTTGATAAATAAGATTTTCAAAAAATTCAATTTTAAGTGGTTTTTGCTATAGAAATTGAACAACAAATTTAAAATTTGACTAAACCAAAATACATCCAACAAATCAGGTTAAAAAAATATATATTATCCATTCTACGTCATGAATCTTCTTATAAAATAAGTATGAACTTACAAAAATTGAACTGACAGTTATCGAAATACTTCATTGTCCATTGAATATTTTAAGAATAAAAAATGGGGTAACTTCAAAATAATGTTACTCAACGAATAATAATGTTTATTCTTATGGTTTGATTTCTAGACAGGAAATGTCGAAAAATCGATATTTAAAAAAAAAATCAAACTTAACAAATTTTTAACTATAGATCAGCAAACATTGATTTTCGATAAAAAATATATTGGAAACAAAGGATATGGACAATTTATAGAAAATTAAAATAACAGTTTTTAACAAAAAATATAATAAAAATTGCAAAACGAAAAAGAGGCTGGGATGCGACCCACACTGATATCTTCCCATAGCTTCTGTAGATTTATTTATACAAATGTTATTGTTGAAAGGAGTATATTAGAACATTATGCCAATGAACAATTATAATGATGTTTTCTTGAAAAAAGTATTTTGTTTTCAAAATCCTTAAAAAAATGCTATAAATAAGGCTAAAAAATAAAAATCGTTTTGATAGTGTAAAAATGCGCTCTTTTTTACATTGTAAAGACTAATTTTATTTGTAGCCTTATTTACAGCATTTTTAATACAGAATTTTGATATACAGAATTTTGAAATACAGAATTTTGAGATACATCATTTTGATCATGCAGTATTTTGTACATACAGTGTTTTGAAATATAGTATTTTGAGATACAGTATTTTAAATACAGTATTTTGATCCATACAGTATTTCGACCCCAACCCATTCATTAGATATAATTGTTCACTTGCTCTACATAAATTTGGATGGCACTCTGGAACTAATATAGTTTTACACAGATCAACGCTAAACGGTACAAGAGTGATTTTTTAAACGAATTCATCGTCTAAACAAGATGTATTGAAAAAAAACGTTGATGATGAATGAATATAACTAGAATCAGAGTTTGGAATCAGTTTTAATAATTAATTCTTAAACTGAATTTTGAAACCATTCAAGGCTTTTCACAATTAAGTGTAGGCTCAAATTAAGCCATCTTACAACCTTTGAAAACTAATTATGAAAGGAACGAAAATGATTAAAACTGTATCTTAAATCATCATACATTTTCTTGTTTAGAACTACATAAATATTGTGTTCTAAACAAGCCTTAAAAACACATTACTATGTTTTATTTGAATGTTTGAAGAAGTATATTTCAAAATCCTGACCTTATACAGAAATTTTAAATTGAGATTCCAATTAAGGACAGCAAAATTATTTGGAACTTAATTTTGTTGACCAATCTTCATTAGACAATATTCTAAGGTTTATTTCAAAAACTCTTTTCCAAAAATTGAACTAAGTAATTTAGGGCCAATTTCTTTTGAAATCTTATATTTTTTTTACAAACATTCACTAATATTTTGCATTATTTAATAAGTATGACAGTTAAAGATCAAAAACTCGCTAAAAGCGAGCTATTACATTATCACTCATCACAAAATTTAACGAACAGATGCGTGCGACTTGTAACAGCTAAAAAATTTCTTTTTCATTTATTGTATTTTTATTTTTAATCACAAATTAAAAAACAAAAAAAAAACATTGAACTATATTATTCGTTTCAGCACTCAATTATGACTCGGGCTATCTGTTTTTCTTTTAATTAACACCAAGCTCATTATAATTGCTAAACTATTAACCGATAGGGGCGCGAGAGGTTGTTAACTAGCACAAAATCGCGCCCCCGTCCATTAAAGCCGATTGTGTGTTGTATTTGTTGTTTTCACATCACAATTTAACACGATTCTTGTTTACACAAACGAAAACAACATTATTTTCCCTTTCTTGTTTTTTTTCTTTCTTATTTTGTTGATCTATATCTACAATAATTATTTAAAAAATAAAAACAACATATTTTTACAGTGTAAAAATAAAACTTCTGAATTATAAAAATGTTTTGTTTAATTTAATTGAGATTAAAATTTAGAATGCAAACATGTAAATTTCAGATGAAAACAAAAAATAAATAAATAAAATACAAGATAATAAATACGAACATGACTCTAAAAATTTAAGTTTTTTTGTTGTTGTTGTGTTTTTTTGTTAATTTAAATGCGAAACCTCAAGAATTCATTCGTAATAAAATAATCGTCATGGATCCCACGCAAGTCTGAAAGCTGCACTAACTCTATCGGTTCTTTTCCCCTTACGTCTCGTCTCTATAGCTGTAGCTGTCGTCCTCATAAATTTGTCTCATCTGGCAGTCAACATGTCACTTAAGCGACTGTCACTGCCGCCAAGCGTATGTGACACATTGCTTCCCATTAGCGAACAGCATAATTACTGCGCTTAAGAGTTTCATTCTTTTTTCTGTCCAGCTTTAGAGAGCTCCAGAAGCATTGCCGTTCCTGCTATGCTTAACTCGTAGATTGTACATTGTACACCTCTCGTACTCGTCCTCGCGTCCGTCGTCTCTACGTCATTATGCATTCACATATGAATGTGATGTCTGATGTGGTGGAAAATCCAAAACAGCAAGAAAGATCTCTGTTAAGAATATTTTTTTGTGTTTAATTTTATTTTGTATCTTTGGCTTTATAAATTATTCTACAAGCTACATAGCTATACATTTATGTTACATAAATTGTGAGATGAAGTTCTTCTCTGCTCGCTTGCCACACTCGTCGTCGTCGAATTAAGTAGTGAACTTCGCAGGTTTTTTGCTCTTCTTTGGACGAAGTTTTATTTATTTTTTCATTTTTTGAATTGTAAATAGTAATTAACGAAGACACATTGTCTTTAAGATGGCATTTTAGCATTTCGTTTAGAGTCGAAAGCGAAGAAAATTAGGGGAGAAGGGAGTAAATTCATGCTCAAAAACTAAAATATGATTCATTTCAAGTTTGTTATGTGAAAGCGAATTAACAAAAATGTTAGTCATTTTGATAAACTTAAAAAAGTAAGTATACGCCCGAGTGCACATTTCTTGTATTATTGTTTGCCTACGATATATTAAAGGATCTTTCTCTTTTTGAAAAATAATGGAACTGCAGCAAATAGTTGTTCAATCCGTTAATTACTTGAAATTTTTGAAACATAATTAACAAATATTGCGAACATAAGATTTGGTCTGGGCCCAGATTATGTCAATATAATGATAAATAAAATGATCGTACGTTTTTTTTTTTTTAATTTTCCAGATTCGTGCACAGAAACCGAATCATGATCAACTTAATATGAACAAAATACTTTAGCCATTTCAAATTTTTAATGTTACTAAAGTAAGAGTATTAGAAATTCAAAGAATTAAAAAAAGTAAGTATACGCCCGAATGTCCATTTCTTGTTTTGTTATTTTTCTACGATATATCAACGGAGTGTTGTACCCGTGGCGTGATAGTTAGTGTGTTGGACTTTCATGCCAAAGGTCTTGGGTTCAAACCCTGTCTGTGCCATCTAAAGTTTTTTTCCCAGGTACTGAATCTTGCGAGAAATTGACAAATCCTCCAAGAGTAATTCTTGCCATGAAAAGTGCTTTCTCAAATTATCCGTTTGAAATCGGCTTGAAACTGTAGATTCCCTCCATTCCTCACAATATTACTCGCACACAGGAATGGTTAAAAGTTGTAAGTCACTATAGGACCTAGTTCTCAAAGGGCTGTTGTGCCACCTAATATATTTATTTATATTAACGGAGCATGTACTCTTTTTTGACAAAATAATAAAACTGCAGCTCATATTTGTTTATTCCGTTCATTGGTTACCAATTTTGGAAAGCAACTTAAATCTGGTACAACTTATCCGATCAGCGTGTGATACAATTTTTTAATGTGGGTAGTTTTCGTTTCGAAAATTGGAGTGAGAACAAAACTTCTCTTCGAATTTTGCAATGTAAATATTTCAAAAGCCGTTACCGGTGTTAAAACTCAATTTTATATAGTTCCAAAATTGTCAACAGATTTTAACTCCATATTAAGAGCCTTCCTTATCCTCAAAATGTAGCTTTCTGTCAAAATTCAATACAACTTTTAGAAACTAAAGTCCAATTTTCTCCAGAATTAAAATGCCCCATTTTCTCCTATTTGTCATCATAATCGTACGGAATTACATGTCGCAGGCAAATGAAGATAAAACAAATTCTCATGACAAGTTTCATAAAGGATGAGCGATTTATTAATGCATGATGACTGTGGTAAAGACTTCTTTTTTAAAAAGATTGGCGCTAGGTATACACAATTTTGTATGCTTAGCGTTTTTGTTTTTGTTGATATCATTATATAAAAAAACTGGAAAGATTTAAATTTGTTTTTTCTTATCGGCGGCATTTTGATATTATAAAAATAACTGAACAAGTTTTATGGTGTGTAACACAGGTTTATTCAGGAAGAGATGAAAAAATTAATCCATATTTTTGCATACGTGATAAATAAGTATGGCCTTTTCATTGATTTTGACCCATTTCTATAAGTCCACTGAAATTTTAATCTTTTCCACAAGCATTTTTAAGCGATTAAACAAAATATTTGATCAGAAAAACGATCAAATCTGCTACTACACAACAACTGAAAGCTAATTTATTTTAGTATGGCCAAATTATCATATTAAATAATTTGTTTATTAAAAAAATTGCATTTTTTGTTTGCTTTCAGACTAATTGCGGTAGTTGAAAGTTGAAGTAATCGTATTGGAGAACTTGTTATTGTATTGTTTGTTTTCGTCTGAAAATAGTGTGTAATAGTTAAAGAGGAATTAGGTTAAATTTTATAGATAAACGTACGAAGTGACTCCACAAGCATTTCAAATAATGAATGGCCTCTTTTATTTTAAATCGTTCTCTACAAAAAAAAAATTATACGGCGCATTAATCCGTAGAGAAAAAAAAAAACCTAGCGACTTACAACTCTCAAACATTCCTATGTTCTAGTCATTTTATGGTTGCAGGGGACCTACATTTAATATGCCGATTCAGAACAACAAAATTTGAGAAGCACTTTTCATGACGAGAATGACTCTTGGAGTAGATTTCCTCGCAGTACCCGTGAAAAAAAGACTTTAGCCTACATATGTTTTATATCATTTGTTGTACATAATCAAAAAATCATTAGCTTATTATGATTATGTAGGTGTTTTTACGCTCAAGAAACGCTGGTGTGCCCCAGGGCTCCGTTTTGTGTCCGACTCTCTTTCTTATATTCATAAACGATCTTTTGTCTGAAACTTCTAACCCACTGCATTGTTTCGCTGATGACAGTACCCTCTCCCTTTCATATTTGTTTTAAGATTCTCATCCTTGTTATTCGGATGTGGACCACCAACGACAGTGTATGATAAGCTTATTAAATTCTGATTTTGACAGCATTGTCTAATAGGGAATCAAAAACCGTGTAGAACTTAATGCTTCAAAAACTCAATGCTGTCTACTTTCACAAAAGCGTAACTCTCTCCCAATTCCACTATCCATGGGTGGTACTTGCATCGAGAAGAACAACTATCAGTCCTAGGTATGAGCATCACAAACCACTTGTTGTGGAGTGATCACATATTTGACATCGCCTAAAATGCTGCTAAGTGTTTAGGTTTTCTCCGACGTTCCTTCTGATCTGGCTATAGTTTAAAAAGCTTTTATTCGCCCTAAACATGAGTATAACTCTAATATTTTAGCTGGGTACTTGAGTCTTCTAGACAAAATTGCAAAACAGATCTAAAAATGATAGGAGATCGTTTTCTCACCGAGACATTTGCTTCTCTTGAACCCCGCACAAGGTCTCATGCCTGTCATTGTTTTATCGTTATTTTTATAAGCAATGCTCTAGCGAAATAGCCAGTTGCGTTCCTCCCCTTAAACAATGCAACCGTAATACTCGTACTGCCAGGAATGCCTATCAATTTACCCTTGACCGCAATTTCGGACGTATCGTTAAGTACAGAGATTCTTTCTTTAGCCGCACTACACGAATGTGAAATGCTTTACCTGACCTAATATTTCCCACTCATTACAATGTGCAGACATTCAAAACCAATGCTCATCGTTTTCTCCCTCCTAATCCTATCCTCCTTTCCTAATTCACTGTGTTTAATCATTATAAGGGTATTCATAACCCCTTTAGTACGCGCACAATATAAAAAATAACATTGCAGGTAGATAATATTGTTTAAAAACTTTGCAGACAAATTTCAAAAATGTTTCTATTTGCTTTCTACCTCATCTTCTTCATAATTTGTATTTTTCGAAATTTGAATCAAAGCATCGGATTTTTTTGATTTTATTTTTTAAATTTTCGTCAAATAGATCCCGCAAAACAATTTTTATTTCATACATTTTTATCAATTGGTTAAAATTCTCGTTGATTCTAACTTTCCGCGATATTTATTATAGAGGGTGATTTTTTAAAAGCTATATTAAAGTTTTTTAACAAAAAAAAAGCACATACACTGCAGAAAAATACATGAAATCTTTATTTGAATCGACTTTCATGCAAATGTTAGCTTAGCCCAATTTTGGCACACTCTTTCAAACATTTCGAGAGCACGCATTTTGATAATGAAATTCAATAATTTGCAAGCGTTGTTCGTTTGTAAGACGATTCATGGTTAAATTATAGACCAAATTGAAGATGTTAGACAGTGAAAGTTTAAACCAGTGTTGCCAAACAATTAATAGCTAAAAAATCACCCTTTATAAATATTAAACCACTAACATACTTTCTATCTTTGTTAAGAGCGTCCCATTCGAAATGGGAAACAGAAACAGAAATTTCAAAAACATTTCAGAAATGTCTCATGAGAGTCTCGACCAAAAAAAAAAAACAATTCAGAAACATTTTAGAAGGATTTAAGCAATATGTGTCTGTTTCTGAAATAGTTTCTTAATATTTCTGAAATGTTTCTCAAACTGTTTAAAAATGTTTTTCTGGCACGTACACACCTCTATGATTACAAGAGCTGTTAGACCAGCTATGGACCCTGGAAAAAGCTGTAATTTCCTTAATCTCGATATATTTTTAAAAAAAAATCCATTTTTAGGCCTCTACAATTGCCTAAGGCCTAAAATAGTTTTGATGTTTAACAATTCTAAACATTTTCATTTTTGAATTATGCCGTTGTAATCCCATTATTGTTTTTCTTACCCACTGTAAACCTTTTAATTTGCACACGTAAATAAAATACTTCAGCTGTCAACAATATTAAAACCTAATTTATAATAACATTAATAACCCACATCTAAAAAACACGCCTCTAAATTTTAAGGTGATACCAATTGTACGTAAGTAAAATTGTAATTATAGGTAACCTACGCTTGTTTTTGTAGTTCTGAATAATTCGTTGTGATGGACTTTTCGGTCCAAATTGTTATTTTTTCTTTTCTATATTTAAACGCCTCACCTGCATACATTTCTACACAAAAAAAATGCCTGCATAATTAATCAATTAATTTCCATAACACATTCCCCATACAAACTAATTACATTGCAATTACTACTAATAATGCGCTCAAAAAGTTGTAAGTAATTATAAGTTATAAGTTTATGCAGAAAACAAAAACTACATATACAATAATACTTATAAGTAAACTAGACAGACACATTGTATTCGCTATATTCGGAAAGTCGTTACTTTTAAATTAATTGTTTTTCTCCTTATTTTTGTTTTTGTTTTGTAATAATGCAACTTTTATTCAACAAGTTTCGAGTTAAATTGAGTTGAGTCTCTTCTCATTTGATAAGTTAATTTGTTTCATTATTTTATATTGCTGTTGAATATTAAAGTGCATTTTTATATTTAATATGCAATACAACATATGCATGTACATACATACATCCAATTTTTGTAGAATATTTTTGTTTTTATTGAGAAAATGTTAATTGTTTTCTTTTACATAATTGAATAACATGCATACATAAAAAGATAGTAAGATGACTCTAAGGCAATATATTTTGAAATGAAAGAACATCAATTGCATCAAAACAATATTTTTCTATGAATTACATATAAATTATAATTTATTGCTTATACTGAATAATAATTAAAATTTGATTACTACAGTAAACTTGTATTCACAAGTATACAAATTAAAAACCGACAAAAATTTATAATGAAACTTAGAAAATGCGATTTCTTATGAGAATAGACTTTGCAATTTTTAGTTGCATAGAGCTTAATTTATTCTTAGATCATCATAATGATGCAACATCACTCATAAATAAAATTGTCATTAAATTAAAACTACAAAAACATAAATTATTTTAGTGCCTTCAAAGGTAATAATAATTAAAGTTTTCTATGAAGGAAGTTAAATTCTTAGACACAAAAAAAAATAATTTAAATACTAATTTTTGTTTTTATAATCTAAACATAAAAAGTACAGAGGTCGTTTTCGTGGTATTAACTTGGCTTCAAAGTTATATACGCTTTGACTTGTACCATTGTAGAATTCGCTACATAATCAAGTCCAAAAAGGAGCTGGGATACGAGTCACCTTAAAAACTTCCTATTAGAGCCCTTAATTATTTGTAAACCGAATTATAGAACTTCTAAAAGTTTTCAATCAAAAAATGAAGTTTAAGCTGTTTGCTGTCCAAATAGTCAAACATCAGCTTAATATTATTTTTTGAAGGTCTTTAATTTTGATTTTTTAAGGCATTTTGGTAAATTTTAATGACTTTATTTATTTTTGAAGTTGAAATACATACACTTAGTCTAAAAAGTCTTTATACAGCAGCCTAATTGTATTGTTCTTTTAAAAAAAGTACTAGGAATAAATGTAAAAACCAAAGTGGTAACATTGAAAAAAAGTTAGTTTCCACCTTCACCTTTTTACCAAATTAAAAAAAAATTATGATTGTGGTTTTCAAAAACCCTTTTCTAATATATTGTTATAGTAAATATTTTATCCCGATACAACAAAAAGAAAGCTGCTGTAGGGAGATTTTTTGGACCATGTGTACATTTGAAGTTAATGGCACAAAATTTTAAGCAACCTATTGTTTAGAGCTTAACAATTTACAAATTAGCAATTTGCTAAATATTTAGCAATCACTAAACGACTCCAAAATTGTAAGCCTATCATTTCGTTGCGCTAACTATTAAATTGCTTAAGACTTTTTATTAAAAATCGAGCATCTTAACAATTCTAAACAGTGACAGTTCACAAAATAATCAGTGGTGTGCCCAAGGGCTCCGTTTTGTCTCCGACACTTTTCCTTATTTTTATAAATGATCCTTTGTCTGAATCTTCTAACCCACTTAATTGTTTCGCTGATGACAGTACCCTCAGTTTCTCATATTCATTTTAGATTCTCATCCTTGTGCTTCGGATGTGGACTACCAACGGGAGCGTATGAAAGCTCATTAAATTCTTATCTTGACAGCATTGTCCAATTGGGATTTAAAAACCGTGTAGAATTTAATGCTTAGAATACTCAATGATGTTTACTATTATAAAAGCGCTACCCTTCCTCAATACCACTATTCATGGGTGGTCCTTGCATCGAGGAGATTGAACAACTATAAGTCCTAGGTATGTGCATTACAAACCACTTGTTGTGGAGTGATCACATATTTGACATTGCCAAAAATGCTGCTAAGTGCTTCGGTTTTTACTGAAGATGCAAAAAGATTTTTACCCCTTCAGATCTGGCTACAATCTATTAAGCTAATATTCGTCCCAAACTCGAGTACAATTCTCATATCTGGGCAGGTGCTCCAATAACACATTTGAGTCTCTTGGACAGAATTTTAAAAAGTGCTCTAAAATTGATAGATGACCGTTGTTAAACTGAAACTTTTGTATCTCTTGATACAAAACCACTGCCGTTAGGTTTCATGTCTGTCATATTTGTATCGCTATTTTCATAAACAATGTTCTAGCGAAGTTGCACTCTTTCCCTCAAACAATTTAATCGTAATACCCGCTCTAGCCCAATTTCGGACGTACAGTAAAGTACAGAGATTCTTTTTTTAGTCGCACTACACGAATGTGGAATGATTTACCAGACTCAATATTTCCCACTCATTAAAATGTGCAGGCATTCAAAACATTTCCAATCCCATCCTGCCCTCTTATAATCATTATAAGGGTATTCATAACCCCTTGAGTGCGCTCACAATATAAACAAAAAATGACTGGGCCAATCCATCGACTGTTCTTATAAGAATAATTGTACATTGGATTTAGTAAATTGTTCAAAGTTAAAGAAGCCATTCTGTGATTTTAACTTTAGAAAATTGTTAAGAGATAATAGGATGTTAAAATCGTTAAAAATTAGGTAAATAATCTTTTAAGATTAGAAAAAATGCTAAAAATGGCTTTAATATTTTACTAAATCGTTTAAAATTTTGGTCTTATATCTTTATTAATTGTCAATATATTCGAATCAAAAATCAATGTTTACAAATTTTTAGTAATACATATGAAGGTTTTTGAAGGTTTTTTCTTTTTTATAAATAAACTGTCCATTCGAACAATTTACTAAAATATTTACAAAAGTGTATTGTATAAGATGAAATAGTCCTCGGAAACTTAAATGAATCCCGTGTTCAAATTAAATTAATGAACCGTTTTTTTCTTGTTTTCTAAAAGATTTTGGTTACAATAAAGTTCCCGATATCTTTTTCTATTTTCAAGATATTCGACCCAAAAATAAGAATTTTAAAAAATGTTCTAAAAATTGTCAAAACTTTATTTGATAAACTTTTTTCGAATGTATAATTTTTTGTCGTAATATATTCAAAGTAGCAAATATTTCTTGTTCATTAATTTTTTTTTAACTGAAGTCGATAGCGTAAATAGTTCTAGAGATATTGAAAATCAACCAAATCTTTCACTTTTTAAATTGCTTTAGTAAAAAAATACCAACTGATTTTTTCTCAAAGTAATTTTCCTACATCTCAATGTAAACATAATTTTTATTTGTCGCCGATATATAGTTCTTAGTCGTCGCTTCCAATGTGAAGTTTATAATATAATATAATTCTGCCCATTTCGACAAAAATAGCTTTTCAATAACAGTTTAAAAATACAATTTTTAAAAAACATCAAATAAGTTGCATTACTTTCTCATAATTTGTATCATCATAGTGTAACATTCCTTACAACAATCAATATAAATAAATAAATCTTAACAAAAAAAAAAAACAGAAAATAAATCACTGCAGCAGATGGAATCAAGCTAAAAAGAAAAGGGTTGCTTAAGGCACAAACGTGTAAGGATGTTTTATAACACCCATTATTGTTGTGTTAACAGAGCCATTCGCACCCCCATAAAATGAGCCATGGCAGATTCCTTTGGTATAGAATAACGCCTGATTTAACAGAAAATACACTACAAACAAACCATAAAAGCTTCTTATAACAGCCTTTTTTCTTCTTCGCCTTTTTCTTTATTTTGCTTGGGGGAGTAGTGATTTAGGTGTTAACAGGTTCGAAATACATATTATAGAAAATTCACACACCTCATGTAAGTTTATTATTTTTATTGACTCATATTTTTTTTTGATTATACGCTTTGATTTTTCTTTACAGCTTGACATTGTTTTTAAGGGGATATTTTAGTTGTAGAAATCATCTAAGTATAGTCGGAATTTCGTCAATATTGTACAGATTTCGAAAACTTATAGAAAGAATCTATGAAGTGAATGAAGTGGTGTATTTTTAAAATTGGCGAAGAGTTCTCTACAATTTAGTTGTTAATTGTCGGCGATATTTTAAAATGAAGTTTCTTGCGGTTAAAAATGCTTTTTTCGACAAAATTTCCTGAATTATTAAGCCATATAATGAAAAAAACTTTTAAACTAACAAACATTTCACATTAACATTTTTTGAATTATAGCTGGACATTATCAAAAAATTGGGACTCTTACATCGAAAGTGATAATTTTAATCGCAGCAAATAGAAAAAAGAAAATTTCCATTTTTACACCGGCTTTGGATTAAAAACCTTTGAAAGCTAATGTTTAAAATCTTTCTCAAATATATTTACAACTTCTGTGTGTTAGCAAACAGAAGAATTAATATTATTTATAACAACTATAACACATTTCTTATCATGCTCTTTTTATTTGTCATTTTATATTGTATTATATCTTAAGTACTAAATCAAATTGATACTTCTTTAAAGGAAAAAAACTGTCATTCTAATACACTTAGTTTAATCCAACTTAAGCAGGATATATTAATCTAAAACATGTGCTATTAATTAAGATAGGGTGACTCAATTAAATATGTGAAATAAGTTCTAGATTTATGTTTTACAGGAAATAAAAGAATAAATCTTAGACCAAAAGAGTTTTCTAAGAAAGAAAAAATGTCGGTCAAATAAATCCAATTAATTATTAAATAATCTTGTCTTCATTCCAACTATTAAGTATTTTAACTTCTACAACTGACAACTGAATCTTATCAGTAAATTTTAAAAAGGTTTTGACATATGGTTTATAAGTTAAACATCAAAAGAAATGGATTGCTCAGTCATCAAAAGTACGAATCATCAAAAGAAAATCAGATATAAAACAAGAATCTATAACATACAAAATATAAGCATTGCAACTTAATATAATTGCTAAGAAATTATTCTGTGACATATGATAAAAATTATTATTTTACTTTATATATTATATATGTTATTATATATTATTATTATTGTCCATGGAATTTCTTGATATCAAAAGAAATAGTGGTCAATGGACACCTATTTTTGATTTTTTTTCCGCTATAAGAGTTTTTTCAAGGACAAAAATCTATTCATAAACTCGTTCTATAAAATGGGCAAGTTTCAAGTAACAATAAAAAGTTGACCAACCCAATAAAATTACAGCCAAGGATCTCTTTGTAGAAATTGCAAAAACATTGATAGTTTTCTGGTTTCATTCGAAGGTTTTAATATAATAGAAAACAAAAGGAATAGAAACTTGTTGATAGAATTATTATTTGTTCAAGTTTTGAAAACCTATTGATAAAGAAACTAGTAGAAATCGAAACACCAAGATCAGGTATTACATCAGCAAATTTGAAGAGATTATTGTTAATTTTGTTCGGTTGGAAGTTAAACTGTAGTTAGTTAGCTCTAGAAATGAATAATTGTAAAGTTAATTAAGATCTTTTCTTTTAATGCAGTTTACTTGCAGAAATCTCTGTTTTCATAAAATATCTAAAGCTTATGTTCATGTTATTCAGAATTATTTCACAAATATTTGTAAAGCTAGCTAAGATTTAACTTAAATTTCACACTGAAATAATGTGTCAAAGATCGGGTTATTAGATAATTTCCAAAATAATTAGATGTGGTAAAAGAGATTATGTTTTTCTTCATGTCTGCTTTATGGTGCTTCAAATACGGCCCTAGCCATCCACTCGGACTGAAAACTGTATGCCACACGTACTGTCAGAGGTTTATTTTTCAGTCGAGGTATTTGTCGGCGGAAAGAATAATAATGATACACTCAAATTTAAAAACTAGTAGAAAAATTGATCAAATAATTACTTCAGTTCAGTTTCTTTCATTTTTTTTTCAATTGGTTAGTTTTGTCCTTACTAAGATTTCGTGATTGGGAAAATTTAAATGTCGACAAAAAAATCTGAACAGCTGATCTGAAGAATTCTTCGAAACAAAAATTCAGACAAAATCGTATGCAATCGGAGAATTTTTCACTAAGAGCTGATTCTACGCTGGGTAAGATAGTTGGAATGTATGAAGATCTTTTGTCTTCTGACTCCATTTAATAAATATGAATTATATATTGCATGCATCGTTCTTTTACAGACTCATGTAAATCTATTACTATCAGTTTTATACATCTTTTAGAGCCAAGCTTTCCAATATCATATAAACCATCAGAGAAATAAATAGGAACAGCATTTTGTTTCATCTCTCTAACAAAAACCAGATTGCTCAAGAGAATTTTGAAATCAATAGTTCTAAACAGTTTCTTAGTAGTACCCGTGGCATGATGGTTAGTGCGTTGAACTGTCATGCCAGAGGTCTTGGGTTCCATCCCTGCCTATGCAATCTTAAATCTTTTCACGGGCACTGCCTCTTGCGAGGAATTGACAAATTCTCCAAGAGTAACTCTTGTCATGAAAAAGTGCTTTCTCACACCGTTCGGATTAGGCATATAATCTGTAGATCCCCTCCATTCCTGACAACATTACTCGCACACAGGAATGGTTGAGAGTTGTAAGTCACTAGGCCCTATAGTCTAAACGGACTGTTGCGCCACCTAATTTATTTTTTTATAATCAGTTTCTTAGTTTCAGAAATACTTCGAAAACGCTTTTATTCAGAAGGAAATATTTGTAAAGACTACATTTTGAATGAAGTGTGAATAAGAGAGATTTGACTGTGCCTTCCGCAATTACAACCTTACAACTTTAGAAGAAAAAAATCATAAATCGTTTGTGTGACAAGTGCCCAAGTCATAGTCTCACCGAACAACAATAACATTTCTTGTTTAAAACCCGACTATGACTTGAGCATAGGGCTTCTTCGGTTTTTCTATAGCATTATGATGGAGACTTAAATATCAGTTTCTATATACGGGAGGGGTTCCTTTTACTCGTACTATGCTAAGCCACATCCGCACAAGCAATTATTTTTCTTTTAACAATTTAACAATGAAATACATTTTCCTGCAATTAAATGCATTTTTCGTATGTAACTGCAACACTGCAACTGCAACAACAACTTCAAGAAAACAAAAACCCACTGTAGAATAGTCTCGTTATTTTTCATCTTTGCATGTCATTTACATTAAATTATTCATTTTCGATCCGAATGCGTGATGAGTTCATCAGCAATTCCTCTTGCGCAAAGTGCAACGAGTATCTGTTTATTTTTTAAATTTTAATTTTAGTTTTTGTTGTTGTTTTCTTCATTCACATTCCCGCATTTGTCAGATAGAGTAGCAGCAGCATTATACAGAAAACAGAATAAATGTGTTACAGTGAGTGAAAATGAAGGAGAACTCGTTAATTAACGACCCCAACCCAATCCAATCCCAAATGCAATCGGAGCCCGAGTTAAAGGAAACTCTGTGACTGAACTTAAGCACTTGTATACTTCGTACACGCAGCATATTAGCGTTTAGCGTCTGCAAATGCCATGGCAAAGATACTTTATACTTTATATGGTTATGTATGTAAAGATACAGAATATATAGATATGTAGATACTTGTTTTCAACGTGAATTTATTATAAATTTAATTATATTTTTGTAACTTTCTAATTGGCTCGAAATTAATTTACAAATTACATGAACTGGTATAATTACATTTTTGCGGTTTGTTTTTTTTTTGTTTGTTTAGTTTGCTTCTCATTTAACTATATTTATTTCTTTCTTAAAGATACAAAGATACAGTGTTGCAAGTAATAGATAATTTATAATTATGATTAGATTTCTGATGAGAGGGGGGCAATTTTCTATGTGATTATTATATTAATTAAACCAGATTATGATTAACACTTACGTATATTGAGCTCTCAGCGACAATTGTGACGAACTTTTTCAAAAAAAGATATTCTCAAGTAGGTTAGTTTTCTTCTTTAATTTTGTATATATGGATACTTTTGTGGAACGTGTTTTGTTTTTTTTTTTTTTATTCTATATAGAAGCTTGAAGATACACCTACAATTTAACGTTAATTATATCACGTAATGAACTTTAGCTTGGATTTTGTTTATTTGTTTACTTTTTGCGAATTTCAAGCAAAAATATTATCGGAGATTTGATTAAATTTAAGATTCAGCGAGAATTGGTAGTATATTCGGTAGTCGACGCACGGCAGGTAGGCAGCGGTAGGTAAATAGATATAAATCACTCTTGTGCCGATTTGTTTATAGATATTAAAGTGGTTAAATATTTCACTCTTTCTGATAGATAAGTAAAGTAGACTTCAACCGACCGGCATACTCGTATATACTATCTATAATTGGTACGTAAGGAAATCTATCTACAAGATCTAAACTTGTAGATGTTCACCAAAAGATACTTTTATGTATATTTGATTTTTATCACAAGTGACAAGTGGTTTGATTTCACTGGCTTATAAAAGCTGGATACAAATAAAATATATTCAATTTTATTTACTATTGTTGTTATGTTAAATCTCAACACTATTTATATTTTTGAATTTAATTCTTACACACAAAACACATCGGGGTGAAAGTATCGCAAGCAAACGAACGTTCTCCGGCAAACCGACTTACAGCGTCGACGTTTATTCGACGAATGAATTGGTTGGGCATTCTGAATTCCGTTTGCACGCTAGAGCAGCAGCAAAAAGTGAATACTAAATTCCTCCTACTGTACTGATCCGCCACGAGAGGGCGCAGATGGATGCAAGAAAAAGAGAGATAGTATTCTGCTACTAGGGTGAAATAATACAACAACAAAAATAAAAGAAGAAAACCCGAGTAGCATACGAAAAAATAATTGAGAATCTAATGAGCAAAGGGGATGATACACCACATCATCACATCACCAATCGCCAGGCAACTTCCAATGAATTCCTAGAGAAGATTTCGAGGGCGGTTAACGGTCGGTAAGAAACAAAGTAGTTCAACATGCGTGGTACCTCCATATACTAGTCCGGATACTAGCTATAGCAGTGGAAGTAGAATAGACAAAACACTGAACAAGAATCTTTATAGATATTTTCTCAAGTAATTCAAGAACTCTACTGGAAGTTCCAGTTCTTGGAAAATTCAATGTGGGTACAAAGGGGTAGCACAGAGAATAACGCTGAAGCTGATTGAAATAGTTGACTCCTAAATTGATACAATTTATTGATAAATTGCTTGTTGAGTGGATTTCAAGCAATTAAAATCAGGTTCTTTTGCTTGGAATCACAAAGACACAATCATTAATAATAATTACATATGTATATTTTGTGATTTGTTTTTATTAAATTTATTTTAAATGATAACAAGAGCGGTAGGATCGAATTGTTGAAACACGGCCAATGATAAGCTTTTCAAAAAAAAAGATTAATTTTTTGACACATTAATTTAAACTAGATAAATGTTAATTAGGTATTTTTTTTAGTGATAATAAAAATTCATTTAAAGTATAAGTAATGCTTTTAAACTAAAATAACAGAGATTCCCTTAGTCATGATTTATATACATATTTGAAACCTGGGGTATACGTGATGTGTGATAAGTTAATTAATTTTTGTTGTTACTGATACAGGGGTTTTCTAATTTTGGTAGTGTAGGACCTACTTTTAAACTATCGAATAAAGTGTTGTATTTTAATTTTGCTAGTTTGACAATTCACGACTGGATGGACTTATGCTTAATTTTTAACCTGAACCTATAGAAACCTGAAATATAGAATCTGAATTGAATTTAATGAGTTTCTGAATGTTTTTTCAAGAAATAAGAAGGTTTTAAAATAAGTCAAAAATACTCATTTAATATCTTCACAGTAAGTTTATAAAAGAGTTCATCTCATTAGGTGTGAAAATGTTCTTAAATTAAAATTTTGTTGCAAGGAGATATCCTATTTTATTTTCGAAGGTTTTTTTCATTACAATAAATTATTAGTCTCAACATTTGTATGTAGTAGTTGTTTTGTAGAAAAATGCAATGTTTTGCAAACGCAATCAATTTCAATTGTATTCTTTGAATTAACCTTGAAACTGGCACATCAAATTTTACGTAATAACAAATCATTTCATCCATACTAAAATGCAATCATTTGTTAGTCCATCACTTTACTGCAATCTATTGATTCATTCATTTCATGCATTCTTTTGCATTCAATTTAAGTCTATTTGTTGCAAGCACATAAGCTTTGTTTTGTGTACTTCATTATTTATGCATTTTATTTGAGTTACCAAAGTTCTCGAATTTGAACCATTAACGTATGATTTTATAGGTATAATTGTTTTATCTGCAGATACATTGATATAATTCTTAGATCAATTAAATACAAATAAACTTCTTCGAAGTTATTAAAAAAAAAATTCTAGATGGCATTATTTTAATAGCGTCAACAACTAGAAACTTGGTTTTTGTAACACAGAATAATTTTGTACACATACGTAACTCAAAAAAAAAATATAATGCAACGTTCAAAACATGATCTTATTACTGTTTTTGTCTAAATTACCTTCTTACTATATCTATCAACTGAGCGAAGTTTTATGATATTTTTAGTGAAGAAAGACATGAGCCAGCCACAATGTGTACTTACAGATAAAAAAAAAAAACAATTTTCAAGCAAATTTTAAAAAATGAAAACACTTTAACCCCCACCCCCTTAATTTTCCTGCGTTCCAATAAAAAATAAAAGACATTTTTAAGGAATATAAACAAAGGTCTTATAAATAATACTCACCACCAAAATTCACCTTTTTCGGAACTTATGGGAAGTGGGCATCTAAATGGGTTATCAGTAAAATATCTCTTAAGAATATCCCAATATGCTCTTGTGAGTTATTATGGAATAACTTCTTTTATGTGTGAGGGAGTATAAAATCTTGTCTGTTCAATAATAAGTTTAAGATAAAATTTGTACTAAAAAATAATTTTATTTTTGTATGAAATAAAATCTCCATATGGCAACTTTCTTCCAACAACTTTCCAGTGAGAAAGAATCCACGTGGTATTCGTTTGACAATTCCGGTGAAATTACTCAAATTCAATTTTGTAAACAAAAATTCCACAAGTTATACTCTCTCCGTGGCACTTTGGGAAGCTTTTTCTCTCGGCGTTTCCAAATGTATCTCTTTTTATATCTTTCTCTTGGAGTCTTCTCCTATCATAAAATGTTTGTTTATTTTGGCGTCCCTCCAATCAACAATTGTTCACATCACACTTTTGTTGGTCGGTAGCTCTTGTGCTCCAAGAGTGACAGAATGACATGTGCGCGGGTATAATGCTCGGTGTGAGATATTAGGTGAATGGGGATTCTCGAATGAAAAGTCCGCATCCGCCCTATCTAACGAAAGGACCTATCCTCTTGTGGGAGGAGCAATGTCCTTTGATTATTTTATTATGGTTCTTTGGGAGCAAAAAGAAGATATTGCCGTTGGCTAGGTACCTGTCTGCAGCAATGGCTATGAATTCTAATAGAATTTTTTTAAATACTATTTTTTTAAATTTATTTGTTTTTGTTTGTTGTTTCCCGCCCCTTCAATCCTTTTTTTTATTGTTTTGTTTTTATCATCTTGTTTTTTTTTTCTCTTTTTTAATTTCCTTTGCATTTGATTGGAATTTTTGATAAAGTTTTTTAACTTTTTGTGCAGGTTAGGTATACAAATATTTTAAATGAAAGGCAAATAAAATCAAAAGAAGTCTTTCTATTTTCTTTTGGTTTCTTTTTTCACATTTTCTTTTGAAAAAGTTTGATTTTGAGTTAAATGATAGTGTGAAAGAAATTTCGTTTTGTTTTTTTTTGTTATTGTGTTTGTGTTGTTGCCAAAATAGAAATGCATAACTGAGTCGTTGAAGCTCTTTGTAATTTCATTAAAGGTGATTTTTAAGAAAATTGGCTTTTAAATTTCAAACGTGTGTATAAGAAAATTAACAAATCTTTTAAAATTCACACAACTTGTTATTAATTTTATGATAAATTTTATGGTTCCTTAACCTTAAGGTTTTTCCACGCCAAAGCAACATTTCATACAATATTGTTAAAAAATGTTTTTGAAATGTTTTGCGTTTTTTTGTTATTTAAATGTTTTAGGAAACGTTTCGAAAATGTTTTTTTGTTTCGCATTATCGTATACAATGTTGTGCATGGAATTTTTTTGGTTTTTATTTTTAAAATGTTTTTCAAAGTGGCTCATCTTATCAGTTGCAACACTTTTCACGAAATATTATTTATGTATATACTTGGCTACTCACCCACTGTCGACCTATATAAATGCTTGAGAATCAAAATTTCCCAAACTTATCGAAAACAGAGAAAAATTTCAGAAATGTTTCGCGAGCGTCCAGACCACCAAAAATAAACTTTTAAGAAACATTTCAGAAATGTGACTTTACGCAAAAGAATTGTCAAGTGGTACCAGACAATCGTTTGTAAAATAACAGATTTTTTTAGAATTTCATATGGTCGAAAAATTGCCAAAATTTCTGGAAATCGTTGCAAGATGGCATCTGATTCTAAATGTTAGTTTTGTGTACAGGTCCTATGCAAATAGTCATGAGCAGAAATAAATAAAAAAGGTACACTAATTATTAAATATTGATTTATAAACCCATTTTGAAAAGAATGCTCAAAAGATTATTAAAAACAAAATAAAAATTATTCAATTCAAAAATACTTAATAACCCTCCGTTGGAAGTTATTGTAACCCGTCCAATTTGTCAAATTGAAAATTCTGATATTTCCCGCGGTTTCATAATTAACATTCGTACCTTTTTTCTCCCGCAATTTTTTTAAAAGCTCGTAGAGATATCGACATTAAACAACTTGTGTTATACAAATAATAACGTCATGATATAGAAAAAGGACATTCAAAGAAATTTGTGTCAGTAAAGGAAATTTTGGTTCTCATGAAATATCTCGCGAACTAATAACGTTGTCGACTTCAATTAAATTTTAGCCTCGAATATAATATTAATTTCAGAATAATTTCGCGAAGAGAATAACGTTTTTGAAATAAAGTAAACTTTTTGGAAAATCCAGTTACATTTTTTCTCTACAAACAATGGAAACATAAATAAATATGTAATACATAATATTAACAAAAATTATTAAAAAATTCATACAAAAGAAATATATTGACTTTAAATTTTGTGAACTTTTAATTACAAAAAAAATACAATAAACATTTAATAAACATTGATTTTCTAGTGAAATATCTTGAGAGTAACAAAATATTTTGACTTAAAAAATTGCTGATACCATTTGGTGAACATTTCTTAAGAAATCCAATTGACATTGCTTTCCTACATAAAGTAAAATCAGTTTAAAAGAGTTAAAAATTTAATTTTTGATTGCATCCTTTTTGAAGTTCTTTTAATGACAATAACCGGACGTTCAAAAATTATTATTTGCAACTTTTCAAGGACACCAAAATGAAGTTATTTGAGATTCTATAAATACTTTAAGACAAATTTATTTTAAATTTTTTGAATAAGCAACGGTGTTCTGTTACTTCATTACATTGTTTTGATTCTCAGGTTTTATTTATTAGAAACATAATTTATTATTGATGTATTCTTTTATTCTTACTTAATGGTGCTAAGTGTAATTGTTACAAATTGTTGATAAATTAATTTAAAAACGACCATTGTTAGAAATTGTTGGTCTATTAACTATTAATAACAAAAACTAAATAATTGTTTTTATTACTTTAAATCACAAAAGAATAAAGAAAAACATAATTGTATAGCTGGTTTAAGCTTGCTTGAGAATTTCAATATAAATTGATGAGGTATTTATTTTTGTGGTTAAACATTTTTTGAATCAATTCAAGATATCATTTTTTTTTAAATAACACGATGAAAACAGAGAGAGGAATTAAATAAAAATATTTATGTATTGTATCATGCGAATTTTTCTCCCGAACTGAAGGTCTTGCATCAAAAGGGGTTAATTCCAAGCTTAACTTTTTGTCGAAATCAAAATACAAGTATTATGAACTTTATTATTTCAAAAATATATTAAAATGATATGGGATTAATCAATTTACAAGTTTACAAATTTTATTTTAGGATAAGTAAACAATATTTGTAATTATAGCGATTTTTCAAAAGTCTGAAGGCAACATATATGGACTTACCTCAATTGTTTTTAAGTTCATGTTTTCTCCCAAGCGAAGAAAAACTCTTTCAACTCATCTTTTAGAAATAATTAATAGATTGTTACAAAAAATTCCTATTTGAAACTTAAACATAATTTTGGAAACGAAGTGATGTCACATTATTACAAATCATGCACATCTTGAACTTAAAGAACAGATAACATTTCCCTTCACAAAATAAAGCCGTCAAACTTTAACACTCGTATAATAAAGATTTATATTTCATTTTGAAAATATTTAATTTAGTAAATAAAAACTAGTTTTTTAAGGTTAACTCTTTTAAAGTTGTTAATTTTTCAAGTTATTTAACCAGAATTTGCTTTCGGTTTTTACATATAAAAATAAAGAAATTCAATATTTACTCTTTTTAGTTTCCATAAATATTTGGAGTTTGAATAGTTGTCGATTAGTGTGTTTAGGATATTCAAATTTTTAAAGGCTGAAATGCCACACAATAATTATGTTTTCAACCATTCTATAAAATTAAATCTTTCTAAATAAACCCTTAAATTTGCAAATAATTATTTACTACACATCTTTGACAAATAAGATTACTAAATTTTATTGCAGAAAGATATTTAGAAACACTACCGCTTAGAAAACATAATTCAGTTCTTACATTTAAAGTCTTTATAATTAAAATCAAACAAAGTCTAATGCTGACTGGCCCGCATGTTCTATTCCCCAAGTTCGAAAAATATTTGTTTAAACTTATAAATTAAATTTGTTTAATTTGTGTATCTTCCATTTTCTTTATGGTCGTATTTGTTAAGCGGATTTGTTCCAATTTAAATTGTTTAAAGGATTGATTAAAACTTAATCCATATACATACATATGTACATATTTATTCAATTTTACACAGGGGATGAATTGAGTTTCACACCGAACTCTCATTCGAAAAAATAGTTGATTGGAATACTGTCAACACGTTAAGTACCTTTTAGTTCGTATACTTCATTTATTTCTTAAAAAAATGACCATAATGTCCAGTACTGAAATAGCTCAAAATTGTTTACTTCTCTTTCAAAGACTTCTAACTTCCATAAACTAACGACATGGTAGACAAATCAATCGTCGCAGAAGTGAACCAACCATCCACAAACAATAAATCACCCGAAACAGTTGATTTCTTTTATTGTATCCAGAGAATCCTGAAGTAGCAAACAATTCCGAAGAGGGGTACCTCTATACCTATCTAATCAAATCACTTCACCACATCACATCACAAACGGCAGCTAGCTGACACATCCATAAAAAATGGAATAAGTCATCTCTTTTGTTCGAGTCCTGTGGGAATGATGATGGCATGGATGGCGGCGCGGCGGTGGCGGACCAGACAACGTTCGAAGAAGGTGGTGGTGGTGAGAAAAAACGAATAACTCAACAACTAAAAACGTTCGAAAAATAAATAACTGTTAAATAACATTGATGCTGAAGGGTGTCACCATGATACCCTCCCAGAGACAGGAAGTCGAACCAGAGCAATGTATCCATTTAACATTTAGCCCACCCCGCACTTCAAGAAACCAGCACAGCAACGAACGCGAGTCGTCAGAGTCAGTGTAACCGAAAACTTAGGAAAGGAAAGCTAAACAGACAAAAATGAGTATTTGCCATTGTGACATTATACATCCGGGTATTAAAAGCAATTTTGTTTCTTGTTTTTTTTTTTCCTTTCCCTCAGCCCTAAGAGTGTAGTCCTTTTTTGTGATCCTGATTGTTAGGGAAGCGGAGTGGATTTTGATTCGTATATTTTGTTATAAAACGGACTAAGGTTAATCTTCGGTGTATGGGCATTTCAAGAAAAGAAGCAATTAAATGTTTTTGGATCATTTTTGAATTAGTATTCGCTGTGCGAACGTGTTTTTCTTTATTGGCGTTAAATTGACATTAATTCAATTAGGAACAGCTCCAATTATCTTGAATTATCAAAAAAACGACATTGGTAATTAAAGCTGATTGTATTCTGTAATTATTAGTTAAACGCAAAAACAAATCTGTCTTATTAACAGGTTTCCATCTTTAAAAGGAAACCAACTTTATTTCAAGACGAAATGCATGAAATGGACTTATAGAGCTTGTATTGAGACGTATTGATAGTTTGATAAAAGTTTGCTGGTCGTAGCTTATAGCTAAAATTGAAACTGGATCAACAAATGTAATTAACCTATATTTGTTATGGATTTTTACATGGCAGCAATCTTTATGTTTTTTCCACTATTCAATACGTGCAATTGGACTATTGCATCCAACTATTAATTATTATCAATCTAACAAATTAAAGTTGAATGAAATCATATTTTGCAATCACTCAGTTAATTGTATGGAAACTAAGTAAAGTAGTAAACAAATTAAAAAGTATACTTAAAAGATAAGGATGTGTACTTGGCAAAGTCATTATGTATTTTGTTGCAATAAAAACCTTATTTTGATTGTCACGGATCAACTAATGGACGATTGATAAAAAGTATTAAATAATGGATAAATTGGTATTATGATTCTGAACTGATAAACTGAATGACATCAATGAATGTACTCAGTGGCGAATTTAGGCAAGGGCCGGGTCCCAGAGCCCCGCAATTATTTGGCCCCCAAATCCAACAACTCAAAATGAATAAATGTATACAAGAATTATATAGAAAACGAAATAAGTTTAGTAGACAGTAACAGAAAAACAAGTTTCATTTAACTCTCCGTTCCGTTGAAATTCTCCTCCTCAACATCTTAAACTTCTGGCAACATGAATCCTTAATCATACACCTGCACACGTTCTACTCTACAGTTCTGCACAAGTGTTGACAGTACACCCTTTGACTTTTGTAATTCGATATGTTAAAAATTGTGTTCCTATCGTAAAGTTCTTAAAATTTATATCTATTCAAGAGCGTAAATCTGAACATTTGGCTGACACAATCTTGATATTCTGGAAAATCATGATAATTCAATAGAGTATTATAGAGGACAAAGCTATGATAATGCGTCTTATTGTCTGAAAATATTTTGGTTTGCAAGCAAAATTAAAGGAGTAGTGCGAATTTTCTACCTTTGTACCTTGTGCAGCACATTCTCTTAAATTATTAGGCCTTCATGTGCCTGGTTGTGTGCAGGAGGCAACAAGTTTCTTCCAAGGGGTTCAGAAATATACAATTTGTGTCTGCTTTTACCCATCGCTGGAATAAATTGAATGAATGTTTAGGTTCACATAGATTCCTTCAAAGCGTTTCTGAAACAAGATTGTCTGCAAAAGCTAATGCAGTTAACGCGCTCCATCATGGTTATAAGTAAATTACTGAAGCCTTGACAGCTATCTCTAGATACCCAGAGCAAGTTCCAGACAGAAAAAGCGAAGCTCTAGGCCTGTCTAAGAAAATGCCAACACTATTCCTAATTTTAACAGAAATTGGAAGAATAATATTAGAAAGAATTCATAAAACCAGCACGAGCCTTCAAAAAAAAACAATAACGATTGACGTTGCTGCTAATTTGCTTTGTTCACTATGTTCTTTCATAAATTATCTAAGGGAGAATTTTGATAACTTTGAAGCGTGTTCCAAAATTCAGAATCCGGGTGCTAATTATAAAGACTTAATGCAGCGAAAAATAGTACGAAGTTCGCGTGCCACATATTTTGATTGCCCTCTACCATACGTCCAGCTAATTGGGAAAAAAAGGTTAAAATTTATTTTTTTTCCAATTATTGACGCTATTACCTTGCAATTAAAAATACGATGCAATTGCTATCGATAAATAAATGCATTGTTTGGATTTTTTTATCGATTGCAATATTTGACTTCAGAGGAGTTGCAAAATTTTTGCGAACAATTTTCAACAAAATACAATAGAGATGTTAATGCAGAAGAACTTGAGGTAGAATGACTGCACCTTGTACTAAAACAATTCGAAAAAGATGTAAATGAAGATCTTATTACAATATCAAAATTGTACAGTTTAATTACCGTGGGTGAAATTGGGAACACATTTCCAAATGTAGAAACAGCATGTAGAATTTGCTTATCTTTGGTGGTTTCAAACTGCAGTGGAGAGCGTTCATTTTCGAAATTGAACCGGAAAAAAAGAAGGACATCGAGAACAATGCTACAAGATAGACTAAATAGCTTATCAGTTTTATCAATTGAAAATGAATTACTGCAAGAAATTGATTTTAATGACTTAATTCATGATTTTGCAACTGACAAAGTCAGAAAAGTATGACTTCAATAATATTTTATTGTATGCTTAAACTTACATGTATGTACATATGTTTATGTAAAAAAAAAAACAAATCGAAACAAATATAAAGAAATAAACTTACATAAAATTAAAAAAAAATATAAAAACATTAGAAATCAATCAAAAAAACAATACAAGTTAGATTGTTTGATTTATTTTAAGCCTATCTTTACATAATAAAATTGATAGCAATACAAATCAGCTCGGAAGATTGGGGGAGTTTTTGGGAGGCAGTTCAGACTTCCAAAAAATATTTAATCAACAAAGAATTTTCGATTGACTGAAAAATTCAAAACGAACAGTACCGAGGGTGTCAATTTAAGCCATTCACAATTGACTTAAAATCTGAAGCCAATTTTTTGATTTATCAAAAACTTTAATTGCTGCAATTAAAAATGTGAAATAGCGTAGTGATAATTGACAAAATGTTTTAATTTTTGAAATTGTAAATAATTAGATACTGATATGGTGCACAATGCAAAAATATGTAACTCGCATGATTTTTAATTGCTTGAATTTTTCGCAAAAATATGTCTTAAATAAATAAAATTCGTCAACATCCAAATTTGTAGAATTTTAAATACTTTTAAGATGCAAGCAGTTTAATTTTTGTAGCCAAAGACTTTAATTTTTCTTTTTTTAAATTGCAAACATTTGAAAATGTCAATTGAATTTTAACCACTAATTTGTTGAGCAAAAATAAATGTACTAGCTCCCATTGGTTATTTTTCATTCTAATTTTTATTTTTAAAAATGCACAAGAAATTTCAAACAAAATACTTCCCAAAAAAAAAATCAAACTCGCAAACTCCGTATTCGTAGCTCAAATAGGTTTTTTTCCTGTTTAATATTCCACTTTAATAAGACGAAAGACAAAATTTAACGGTACATGTTTTCAAATCGTCAAAAACGTGTCAGATGGCATTAATTTAGTGACCAATTGATGTAGCCAAAACTTGAAATTCAGGAAACTTGTCACACAACTTATCGACCCATAATCTATAGTCTTAAGTCGCTTGTTATTCCGTCTTGTGGGAACCACATATCTTCTAACTCGTGGACTTCAATTGCCGCCAAAAAGAGTTGTACGACTCGAAATCGATCATCAGCAACATGTTTCCTAGAAGAAGCGCAATATTTGCAACAAATTGGTGCATTATGATTCTGCACTGGTCTTACTGGTTCGCTAGTGAAGATCATTATTGTAGACTTTTGCGCGAAAAGAAGCTGTGTTTTAATCATAAAATCTGCAGTTAGTTTTAATTCATTTAAGCCATGTTGTTCGATTTTCCATCGATACAATATCCTTAGAAGCAAACAAGACAGCTGAGTTTGGCAGGTTTCAAACGACAGCGATGTCAACTCAAAACTACGAAATGAAAATATAATCAATACATAATTTTTTAATAATTTTAAAACGCACGGTAGGGGTTTGATGAACCCGTTCTCCATGTGAACTAATAAAATTAAATAAATCTGTACAATCATACAACTAATTAGGAACACAAAACGTAGAACAAAATTATTAAAGTTGAGCCTCGTTAATTTCTTGTTTTTTTTTTTTTGATTCCATTATTTGTTGATATTATTACATTTTGCTTCCCCAACTGAAATTCAATGAAGTTAAGGACCTACCGGTCAGGTCTTCTGAAATGATTGTGTATTTATAAATATTTCAAACTGTCGACACCCAATCCACTGTAAATGCTAATCGGGCTTATTGTTAGAGTCAGCAACCCCTTTTCTTCAAAAATTTCAAATTCAAGAAAGAACACAAAACAAAAAAAAGAGAAAGAGAAAGAATGCGACCAATGATTAATAGTCTTGATTTTCTCGTCCTTGTGGTGAGCAATTGTGCAAACAATGATTTAATTTAAGGACTCAGGATTCGGTTTCTTTTTCTTTTTCCTTATTTTTTTTTTACTTCTGGATACCTTTTTACTCTAGTTGTTTGCTCATAAGTATTCAGTTCACTTTCTTTGATTCGAATAAATTTTAATTAAATTTGATATCACACGAAGTGCACAACAACAACAGCGCAGCGGATGAAGGCTATTTATCTTTAACACGTTAACGGGTAAGCCACAAGTGAACCCTTTTTTTTAAAGAAGTAAGTATACTCTTTTGTTGTATAGCTTTGACGGAGACTCAATAAGGGAACCGGGAAGGAACCATAACCATATAAATCTACAATCTGATGGAATGGAATCAAAAAATAATTTTTCATGACCTGACAGCAACACAAGGGGTCTCTAATCATGTTCTTATACTCGTTATGGTATATCTTTATGCCTAAGTATCTATCTGAAGGTTGCAAAATTTATAACAAAACCACCATTTAAGGGTTGTGAGAACGGCTACTTATAAAAATTCATCAATTTAAATTAAATATTCTGTGCTGTTCCACTGGACTGCATTTCTGATGTGACTTTCAACTCTTATACACGCTATCTATTTCAAAACCTTGTTGTCCTTTTGCACTGCCAAATGCAGTAAAAGATGACTAATTAATGACCACGTTAAAGTAGAAACAAAAATGCAGTCTTTAAGCTGGGTGTGATTTCAGTTCAATAGTAGAAGAGTGTTGAATAAATAAGAATATACATATGTACATATATTTCTTGTTATTTGGACTTCTTTATTTTCAAGTAAATCAACTTGATTGAAACATAACAAAAAGGGTGTTGGGCTAAACAACGTCGAAAAAGCTTTTTTAGTAATTTTTTTTTCAAAATGTATTAATAAGAAGTTAGTAAACATGTGAGATGAAAATTACTTAAACAAAATTTAGCTTGAAACATGCTGATCAATTTTGTATAGGGTATTTTTTCAACAGAGAAGAACTTTGAATAAAAATACAAGATCAAAAAATATTCAGACTATTTTTTTGTATTCTTAATATTTTCACGACATTAATTTTTTGAATACGATTTCCGGCATACTTCCGACGCTGCTAAAAGTATAGTAATCCGTTCGATCAGTCCAATTTGTCACTACTCTTTTCCAATAAATCTGAAGTCGGCAATATTTGTTGCAAATGAAAAATACTTTATATAAAATCTACTGTTCTAATTATATATGATCACTTATGTTTTGTAAAATATGTTTTGTCTTTGAAATAAAATTTGTATTATTCTGTTTTTGTTCAACGTACGAAGAAGTTGTTTAATTTAAAAAAGGAAAACTCTAGAAATATTCTTCAAGGAGACGTATATTTCATCAGGTTATGGGCCCTCGCTACATCCACTTACGTAACTAAGAACTATATTGTTTAAAAATGGATAAATTTTCAGAACAAATTGAAAAACTAAAAGGAAGAGAAAATTTTCATAAATGGAAATTCACGGTCGAACATGCTCTCAAGCTTCAAGGATTTTGGAAGGCGGTCCAGGGGACAGAAGAGTCTCAAGAAATTCAAGAGAAGGCAATGTCAAGACTAATATTGTATATATCTCCAAACCTATATCCGCATATTCAGGGAATATCAACAGCTAAGGATATCTGGACAAAATTATGTTCAATATATGATGATTCCGGTCTTACAAGACGATGGGGCTTACTTCGGAAGCTTACAACAACTCAACTAGAAAATTGTGCAAATATGAGTGAGTACGTTGACATTATTATTGATACTGCCCAAAAATTGAACCAAATAGGAATGGTAGTAACTGAAGAATGGGTGGGAAGTTTGTTACTTTCGGGGTTACCAGAACATTTTAGACCCATGATTATGGCAATGGAAAGTAGTGAATTAAAAATAACTGGCGATGCAATAAAAACAAAACTACTTCAAGATTACGAATATTACAATAAAGATGCAGGTGCAAGCGGCGGAAGTGCTGCAGCTCTGTATAGCAACAAAGGTAAGATACACGACCATAGAGAACGTCGTTTTGATACAAAGCGTGTTGTATGTTACAAATGTAACAAAGAAGGTCATGTTGCTAAATTTTGCAAGAACAAATCGAAAATAAATAGTTCAAATAATGGTGGTATGGGTTCAAGCTGGTTTCTCAGTTCATTTATCGCACATTTTAATGATGATGGAACGAACTGGTTTATAGACTCAGGTGCATCTTCCCATATGTCAAAAAATAGAGATATTTTTTCAACTTTTCAAGAGTTCAAAACAGAAGAGTTTGTAACAGTGGCTAATAACAATAAGTTAAGAGTCATTGGCAGAGGAAATGTTCCTTTACAAGTGTTTTTGAACGAAAAATATTATGACGTTACATTGCATAATGTTTTATTGGTGCCAGAAATATGTGCAAATTTATTGTCTGTTAGCCAGTTGACAATGAATGGTTTGACTGTCAATTTTTATGATTCAAAATGTCATATTTTACACAAAGGTAAATTGGTTGGTTCAGCTAAGGTAGTTCATAATATGTATAAACTTGATATAAGAAAGGATCATAAGATTTTTCAAGCTACAAAGACCGATTTATGGCATAAACGTTTAGGTCATACAAATCACGACGATCTTCAAAAATTATCTCAAGTCAAGGCTCGAGGAATAGAACTTACAAGAAGTTCGGAAGAAAAACGATGTATTTCATGTCTTTTCGGTAAACAATCTAAGATTCCTTATCAAAATTCAAAAAGTTCTACGACCGATGTACTACAAATAGTACATTCAGATGTTTGTGGTCCTATGGAACGAGATTCAATTGGTGGTTCAAGGTATTATGTAATTTTTGTTGATGATTTCTCATCAAAAGTATTTGTTTACATTATGAAAATGAAATCTGAAGTTTTTAAATATTTTAAAATTTTCAAAAATGTTTCCGAGAATCAAACCGGAAAAAAGATTAAAATATTAAGAACGGATAATGGCTTGGAATATTGCAATGCTGATATGAAAAAAGTTTGTGCAGAAAATGGCATTGTTCACCAAACTTCAGCTCCGTACAACCCTCAACAGAATGGGAAAGCGGAACGCATGAATAGAAGCTTATGTGAAATGGCTCGTACCATGATGGCAGATGCAAATTTGAAGAAATTTTATTGGGCAGAAGCTATATGCACTGCTGCGTATTTATTTAATAGAATTCCAAGAAAAAAGATAAATTATAAGTTGCCAGAAGAAATTTGGAGTGGCGTAGACAAGAATTTGTCTCATTTGCGCGTTTTTGGATGCATTGCTATGGTTTTAACGCCTAAGGAAAAACGCAAGAAATGGGATTTGAAATCCACAAAGTGTATTATGGTGGGATATTCCGAAACAACTAAAGCCTATAGATTATATGACCCAATCCAGAGACAGCTACTAATAAGTCGTGATGTTACATTTATAGAAAATGAAATGTATTTCCCAGCAACAGAAAAACCTGAACAATTCAACCAAGAACAAACAGCAAAAAATCAAGATTTAGTGGGAAACTGTTATGAAAAAGAAGGAAATCTTGATTATGTTAAATTAGATTTACCTAGTACTTCAAACGCAGATGTTATACCACCTCAACCAAAAGAAATACCAGGACCAACAGAAAATAAAGAAATAATTATTCGTCGTTCTGAAAGAATTCGAAACCAAACAAAAAGGAGTAAATGTGTTAGTTTTTTGGCTGATAACGTTCACTGTGACGATGATCCAGAAAATTATTATGAAGCCATAAACAGTGAAAACGCAAAAAAATGGTCAGAAGCAGCAAAAGAAGAAGTTAATTCATTGGAAGAAAATAAGACATGGACTATAGCAGATCTACCAGAGGAAAGAAAGGCTTTAACAACAAAATGGATTTTTAAGACCAAACGAAATGAAAAAGGTGAAATATCGAGATACAAGGCAAGACTTGTAGCACGAGGATGTGGACAACGTAGTGGAGTGGATTATCAAGAGACTTATTCACCAGTTATTAGATACAACTCGATGCGTTATCTTTTATCATTAGCACTGAACAAAGACTTACATATTGATCACTTAGATGCAGTAACAGCCTTTTTGCAAGGTGATCTTGAAGAGGAGATTTATTTAAAAGCTCCAGAAGGTCTCGATATACCAGAAGGTAAAGTCTTAAAACTTCACAAGCCAATTTACGGACTTAAACAATCGTCAAGAATGTGGAACATGAAGTTAACTCAAGTATTAAAACTATTTGGATTCAAGCAGTTGAAAACAGATCAATGTATTTATGTTTTTGACGAAGGTTCTGAAGATTTTTTAATTTTGATGGTATACGTAGATGACATTTTTATACTTTGGAAAAATGAAATTTCAAGAAATAAATTAGTAGAACATCTTCAAGAAAATTTCAAATTAAAAGTGCTTGGACCAGCAAAGTCTTTTTTGGGACTACATTTAGAATATGATTTTAAGAAAAAAATATCAATAAATCAAAAACAATACATTTTAAAAATGCTTGAACGTTTTAGCATGCAATCATGTAATCCAGTTAGTACACCCTTAGATTCCAATGTGAAATTGAGCAAAGAACAAAGTCCCTCAACAAAAGAAGAAGAAGAAGAAATGGCTAAAATTCCCTACCAAGAGTTAATCGGAAGTTTGTTGTTTGCTGCACAGTTAACTCGTCCCGATATATGTTATGCAGTAAACCTACTCAGTCGTTTCAACAATAACCCCGGACATGAACATTGGAAGGCAGCTAAACGTGTGTTGCGATACCTAAAAGGAACAATTGACTACAAATTGAACTATTTCAAGTCAGAAGAATTTAATGTAAAAGGTTTCTGTGATGCTGACTATGCCAATGATCCAGATGAGAGAAAGTCAATCACAGGTTACGTGTTTCTCAGTCAAGGTGGAGCGATTTCTTGGGGATCTAAAAAACAAACAACTACAGCATTATCGACCTGCGAAGCTGAGTATATGGCTTTAGGATCCTCAGTGCAAGAAGCGTTGTGGTTAAGAGGTCTTGAAGAAGAAATTTTTAATACAAACCTAACTCCAACCAACATTTTTTGTGATAATCGAGGAGCGATTGATCTTGCTATGAATGAAGCTTATAGACAACGTACAAAACACATTCAAGTTCGTCATCATTTTGTAAGAGAAACAATTATAAATAAGCAAATCACTTTAAGAACAATAGATACAAACAATATGGTTGCAGACATTTTTACTAAATCTTTACCTCTTGCAAAGAATATTAAATTTTCGAAATTTATGGGCATTTTTTAGATTTTATCAAATAAAGTTTTAGTGGGAATGTTGCAAATGAAAAATACTTTATATAAAATCTACTGTTCTAATTATATATGATCACTTATGTTTTGTAAAATATGTTTTGTCTTTGAAATAAAATTTGTATTATTCTGTTTTTGTTCAACGTACGAAGAAGTTGTTTAATTTAAAAAAGGAAAACTCTAGAAATATTCTTCAAGGAGACGAATATTTCATCAATATTAACTTCCAATGCCTTAAGAATTGCTGGTTTGTCAATGGCTTAATATAGCTCTGTTAAAAGTAATGGAAAGATTTTAAATCATGTGAAAGATGAGGTCAATTAACAGAACAACTTCTGGAAACAAAATTCTCAGCAAATAATAATGTTGCAATTTATTGGAACCAAATATTGGCTTGAGTACTATCGGTTAAGGTGATTGTTGATAAATAACAACAACAATTCGAAATAATCGAATTCGATCTATGTAAGGTAATAGTCAAATTGATACTTAAAAAGCTGTCACAACAAAAATGTGATAGTCATTTTCCTACAAATATGTCGTTTCTGAATAGAGCTACCAGACGCTTACAAAATTTGTTCAGTTACTTTTTTTTAAGTACAAAAACACATTCTTGTGGAGGACAATGTCAATTTGACAGAGCCAATAAGCTGTATTATTAAACACCACAAAATGGACGAAGTGCTAGCCAAATTGGCAGCGTTATTGTAGCCTTAAACTAATTTAAATTTATGATGACTTGCCAAAACACACTGACCACAAATGTCAGCACAGTTTGACATTTACCAGCTGTCAAACTTTAGACAACAACCCTCAAAACTTCTCATGCAACTACATAGCTA
Organism: Eupeodes corollae; assembly: GCF_945859685.1. Classification (NCBI taxonomy): domain Eukaryota; kingdom Metazoa; phylum Arthropoda; class Insecta; order Diptera; family Syrphidae; genus Eupeodes; species Eupeodes corollae. The sequence goes on along the minus strand of NC_079148.1, from coordinate 453,098 downwards.
AAGAACACCCTGTTGAAAATTATATAAGGTATTTATGTAAATTAAAACCGGTTTTAAAATTTGTCATAAATATATAAAATCAAATAGCAGACCATCCGAAAGTGCAAAAATATCTCCAAATGCCAACTTAAATAATTATATTTAAGATAGATATTATGTATTTTACTTAAATGATGCCGCAAAGGGCCAAGAGAAGAGGAAAGAGGTCATCAGAAAACAAGGAAGTTGTTTGGTAGAAGTTCTGTTAATTTTCACAAAAACACAAAACAACAACCCCCAACTTTAATGCAAATTTTAAGTTTTCTTCCCAAAAAAAAATCTCAAAACAGCATTGCTCGTATATAACTAAACAGACTTTTTCGATAAATCAAAATTAAAAAATTGGAAACTATAATGGATTTTGTTAGTTCTATATAACAAGGACATTGTCAGATAACAACAAACACCATGACCAGACCATCCCATATCCACCATTTAATTAAGACTGTCAGATTATAAATTATTGGAAACAACAATATCTTATAAAAGCAAACAAAAAAAGAAACGAAAAACAAAAACAAAATACATACTAACCCATACAAGGATACGAAAGGGTTACGTCCCTCAGGAGTCATTATTTAAAAAACAATCCCTTACGTCCAGTCTCTGAAAGATGGGGTACTTAAAACTTTGTTTCTTCTTCTGTGTAAAATACCCTTCCGCTCTGCATCCGGACGAGGAGACCAAAAGACAACTCTACTTAGTTATACATTTTCATTTCTCGGTGGTATAATTTGTGGAACTGTTGTTCTCCAAATAAATCAGATGTGTGCTACATCTGATCTATTTCAAAGTTTTCCTTTTGCGTGCCCGGAGCAAAGGACCTATATCCTATATCCTACATCTATAACTATATTCTACTCATTCGATTATACTTTAGCTTAACTTGTTTACCTTCGCACGAGAAAAAAGGAGATATTTCAAGAGAATAGGTCACCCCAATGGAACTATGGAGCATTGTTTACGAAACCCTTGTTCTCAAATCAATTTCAAAATATGTTCATAACGATGTTTTGACAGGAAATTGTCCTCCTCCAACTCCAAAAAGACTCATCTCAGTTCAATAACAAAGTAAATAGATTTAGTTGTCTTTTTTTCTAGAACTTGAAGACATGGAGAAAAATTGCTTGTCAAACGCAAGCAAAGGTCCTTCTCCATCTCTAGCTTCTCGTAAGGATACGAAACCGATGCAATGTAATATTGAATTCAAAAATGAAAATCCATTTTTCTTTCTTTATTTTTGCAAGTGCGAGCAAACATAAAAAGTCATGTGTGAAACGTGCTCCAGATCATATCGCTAGCAGCAGAATTTCTAATTAAATTACTGAGTTAAGAAGTGTGCGGTGCGGCTTAATCTTGACCTTACAATCTAGAAAGTGTCATTAAATGCGGATCGATTAGCAATGCATCGACGAACTTGAAAATAACTGAAACTGAGCTCTCAGCTCTGAGATTGGGAAATTGCAACCAGCCAGCAAGAAGCTTCTGCCCTTAATGATGGTTTTTCCATTTTCCCCTTAATCCTGCGAGTGTATGTATATTGTGTAACTGCAAAAACCATTTGGAAAATGCGATGATGAATTATTCTCCACAGAATGAAAACAAATTTAAAATCATGGCTTTGATTGCATTTTTAGAGATGAGTTACTTGATGGCACGTGGCGTATGGAAAGTTGGTCACCACGATAAGGAATAGATGCCACGTGACCTTTCCAAACGATTGGTGGTAAATTTGCTTCTCTGATGTGCTTTTTTTGTTACTTGTAATTGTTGTATTATTTTGCATTTTTCAAAACGAAAGATCTGCTAATGATAGGGTTACTATTATTCATTAAGAATTGGCAAACAAAAAATAAAATGTACGACTTGGTTTAGATCACTGTTTGCGAATTTTTAAACAAACGACCATAAGTAAAATTAGTGATAATCTTTAGAAGTTCGAGTGAATATTTTGTACGTTGCCATACTTTCAAAGGTTGATAGGAATTGTTCCAAAACACGAATGAATTTCAATCGATATAAAACTGAATAAAAATTTGAGTTGCAATCTGCTGAAATAGTCAATAAAAAGAAAAGAATTCATTTAGTTTTCAACAATATTTTTTAACTTGACTTCCCAGGATCCTTAATAATTTCAGACGTAACATCTTAATTTTTAAGCACATAGTTTTGTATCTTTATCTTATCACAGGAAAGTTTGAATATTCACTAGGGCGTTTTTTTAGCCGCATGAGAAGTGTCAATGGTTGTTGCCTATGGTTTGACACTTGAAAATGTTAAACTCTACTTTCATATCTTTACAGTAAGGCTTGACAAAGCACCTAGCTTAAAGCTAAAAAAACCGCTTTAACTTTGATTTTACATTGAAGAAAAAAATAAATCTGTTTACGAAGGACATAGAGCGTTTTGTCCATTTTACACTGATGAAGCTTATTTTGGTTCCTTGCAATAGAGCCAATAGGTTAATACTCACCGTAAAAATAAGTAAAGCCTTTTTTCAAATTAATTTGGCCTTATTTCACTTTTAAAATTGGTTTGAATTCACTTGAATTCATTTCACGGCACCGCTCGGATCACCAACTGATCTGTTTTCAAAAAAAGAGGTTGGGATGCGACCCACACTGATAACTTCACATTCCGTCTGTCGATTTGTCTTTCTTAAAAGTTTGTAGGTATTCGTGTTGGGTTAAAAAAAATTGTCTGTTTAATTATTCTTAAACATTTTAAAATTACCAACAATATTTATCGTCTAAGGAAATAGTTTAGTTTGAAAATCTAGTTTCGTTGAATAGATTTTTAGTCGAAAACAAATTTTTACAAATCTCAGTAGCATTTTAAGAAGTTTTTATTTCTTATATAAACAAATACAAATTGGATGAATGAAGTTAATTTGAGAGATAACGATAACCAAACATAAATTTTTACCAAATTTGCTTACTATTTTTTGTAGTTTTTATTTTTTTTGTGAAAAAACTGACTTTTAGATTTTTATAAAAAAAATAATGAATATCCAAAAAACAATATTTTCTGTGAGATAAAAACAAGTTTAAAGACAATATTTTTAATTTGTGAAAAGCTATTTGATTCCAAAGTAAATTTTTACCAAGTTTTAGTATTGTTTTTTTGTTTTAGATTTTTATTTTTGTAAAAAAAAAGCTGTCAATTAGATTTCCCTCAAAATTTTACTGAATGTTGACAACAATATTTTTTAAAAGATGAGAGTAGCCAATATCAATATCAACAGTCCGTTTGAGAACTAGGGCTTAGTGACTGGCAACTCTCAACCATTTCTGTGTGCGAGTACTGTTCTCAGGGATGGAAGGGACCTACAATTAAGTCGAATCCAAACGGCAAATTTGGGAAAGCACTTTTCATGACAAGAATTACTCTTGGAGAATTTGTCAATTCCTCGCAAGAGGTATTACCCGTGAAAAAACTTTAAGTGGCATAGGTAGGGATCGAACCCAAGACCCTTTCGCATGATAGCCCTTCGCACTAACTATCATACCGCGCAATCAATCAATTTTTACCAACTTTTATTAAGTTTTTTGTTTATAAAACAAATTTGAAGCCATAATCTCAAGTTTTTGAAAATATGTTTGAGCCGAAATTCAATTTTTATTAATTTGTTTGTTTATAAAATAATTTTAAAGCCATAATCTCAAGTTTTTGAAAATATATTTGAGTCGAAACTCAAATTTTACCAACTTTGAGTAGTGTTTATTTTAGGTTTTTATTTTTTATAAAAAAAAACTGTCGATTTGATTTTACTCAAAATTTTACCAGATGTTAAAAACGTTATTTTCTTTTGAAGATGAAATCATTTTTTATTCGTAAAATGATAGGGGTGACAAAACATCGCGAACGTACGGACGTACGCACAAACGCACGCATAGACAGCTTTCTAAAAAATCTTTTATTTCGACTCTAGGGACGTTGAAACGTCGCGAAATGTCAAAATTTTCAATTCGACAATTCCGACCATTACAATAACTTAATATGGGAAGTTGATAATCAGAACATCGATGTCGGCGGCGGCGTACCTTGTCATGCCCATAGTGCATGCGACTTAAATCATCTCGATTACTTTTAATGAGGCAATGATATTATTTTTTTTAACAAACCAGTAACACATAAGACATTGGAATCAAATATTCAAGTCACCATTGACGCCACACATGCGGATTGGAAAAAGTGGTGAAAAAGGAGACTGATCGAAAGGAATACGTAACTGGTAGGTATCCATAGAGCTGCATAAATATGGAACTGTACACTTAAAGACCGCCTTGTTACACTTTTAAAAGTTATGGAAGGAGATAATAGTAGTTTAAGAATTTTAGGATCCAATTATATTCACAATTCAAAAAAAAAAAAAAGGATCAGTGATGAAAGCTTCGAATCACCGAAGAACTTCTTTTCTTAACGTATAAGATTTTTACATATCGGTGCTACATAAGCGACTCACAACGTGCATAGAAACAGGAAAAGTTGTAAAAGAATTTTAAGCTGGATTAAGATTAGGCAACTCCATCATTGATTATATTTTCATTCTTAGAAGATTAGCGGATAGATTTTATGTATGTTTCGTCGACTTTAAAGCTTTCGACACAATCAGCCGGAAGGCTTTTACACAAAGGTCCAAATAAAAAATGCCTCAAATAAAAAATTGACACATAACGTTGGGACTATGGACTAAGTCAGTGAATACAAATACCTCGGCGTAATCTTTTAGTTTTAAGCATGAAAAAAAAAACAATTTACAGAAAAACTGCAAAAGCAAAAACTGCTTATCAATAATTCGAAATAGAATTATCTCCCTTTTTCATTAAAACATTGAAACTGTAAGCAGACTATCTTTTGAATGTCATCAAGATGGATAGAAATGTAGTTTCTTAAACTAAAGCAGTTACAGAATTCGTAAAAGTTTCCGAATACGATGAATTCATGATATGGCTTCATAAAGCTTTTAAGAATGTTCAACCTAGTTTAAAACTCCAAGATAAAATATTTGTCAATCTGGCAGACAGAAAATGGCATGTCATAATGATTTGTATAGTAAAAAAAATAATTGCCATGAAATTAGCTACCAGATTAAAAATTAAACGTTAAACAAGACAATATTTCTGTATTGGATTATTATTTAAAGTGTACAAGCTCCTTAAAAAATTCCAATATATACTTATTTTAAAAAATCAAATTTGTTCGATCCTTTAAGAAAACATTAATCGCACCAAATCCGTTTCAATCGTCAGAATAAATTAAAACACATACTGGTTTGTCAGTTAAATTTAGAAACACAAATGCTTATTCTGAATATTTAGAACGAACAATTGAACTGAATCATCATTTATGTACAATACATACGACATACAACTGTTTCAATATAAAGACAATAAAGAAAGTCTCATCCTTCATATTTATATTATGTATATCCCTAGGTTTGCAATTATTCCCCTCCTATAAAAAAAGAATAAGATTATTTTTTTCCAACCCATGCAATATCACTCATCGCAAAATGTAAATAAATGTCCTTTATAATCCTTACTAAACAGAAAAAGAAAAATAATTTCGAATAAGAAGATAAATAAAATAAATTGTTATTGGTAACTGGTTTGGCATCAAAAAAGACTGACAGAAATCAAGGTACATATTAGTTTTCTCCTAAAAGAGAAGATTAACCACTTAATCTACAAATCATTCCAAGGGTTACAAGGTTTCCGGTAAAAAAAATGTACTGTCCCTAAAAATGTCCTATTTGAATAGATAGTCTAAATTAAAAAAAAAAGTTTCAAAGCCGTTTCATATAAAAAGAATAGCCCATGATGTAAATGAACCCCAATGTCCCCAAAATGTATTAAAAAATGTTACTCTATATAAGGACTTTTAACTGCAATTTAGGAAAAACTTGAGTCATGTTAATTTAAATCAATGATTTCTAATTATAATTATTGATTAATTTGAGTTTATTTTAATACCACACAAACCGTACCAGCTTTTACATTTAAACCTCTTCCTTCTTCAAAATCTAAGGATTTATTACCTCTCAAGAGACCTTACGTCCTTGGAGGCTAACTACTTTAATCATACACATTTTTACTCAGCCACACCACTAAGATGTGTTTCGGATAATGATAAATATATATAAATACATATTATGCTGGCGGCAATTCTGTACGCTTATCAGGACTTAATTTCAAAGAAGTACGAGTACAATCGACAATCGCAAAGAAAGAAAAAGGATGTCACGCAAAGTTATCACACCCCATTCACGAAAATAGCCCTAAAGTGGCTAAGGTCCTGGGGCTGTTATCGTTTTTATTTCTTGATTTTCTCTAGATTTTTTCTTTGAATGGAAATTACATGTGGTTACATATCTGTTAAATACCGATAAATAACTTTTAGATCCTGCGGAGTACGACTTCCCTTTTTCAAATTCAAATCCACTTTTAGATGGGAATGCTCTGCTCTTAATGTACTGTACACTTACGCACAATATAAAATAATATTTCACAAATGTTTTTCTGTTTTCCTTTTTAAGCAAGCAAAAATATGAACGTGAATTTAGGGGTTGTTAAAAGAAAAAAAAATACTAAATTCTAAATTAATCCGCTTTGATGCCTTTTATAACACAAAATACAGAAAGGATGCACCGGATAATGACAATTTCAATATTCTTTTTGCGACTATTCATTTAGGGATGAAGGACGATATAAAAAATATATATGTATACATATTTCGTTTCGTTTTGATTTCATTTCATTTTTTAATATTTGCTGAGGGGAAGTTGTTTGCTGGTTGAATACCCGCTTGCGTTTAATTTTTGGATTATGTTTTCGGAAGAATAACCCTGGGATCGTGGGAAGCAATTTTATTTTTTTTGTTTGAAAAACTATGGTCACACTAAATTAACGAAATGTGATTAGGTTTTTGGTGTTCTTCTTGTCTCGTGGAAAAAAATACCAATTTTTGTGCATTATGGAAATATTGTGGTTGTGCATAATTGGATGAACTCACGGAGGGGTACATTTACTCAACAATAGCACCTAGTTTATGAAACAAATTAAAACTAGTCCTCCCCTATTATAGAGAAATACAATTACTTGTGGACATGAAATATTCGAAGATTTTTACTTACATATTACATTGTGTAATTAGAAGAGATGTTTAATTGTTTGGCATGAATTCCACATACATAAAAGTTATTCTTGACTGGAATCTTGAAAAAAAGGACCAAAACGTTTTGAGATATAAAGAAAAATATTACATTTTTTGAAAAAGAGGTTAAAATTTGATTAAATTACTGAAAATTTATTCAAGACCTTGTTTCATTTTAGATGTCATATAACAACAGAAAGGTATTGAACTTTGCTCTCTTAATTTAATTTTTATGAAAACTAATTTCCGTTATAAAAATAAATCTTGTTCTTGACCAATGTTTAAAACTTAAAAATATCTAAACTTCATTTATACATTTTTTGGAAGCTGACAATGTACATATGTATGGTTCCATATCTGCAAAAAAACATTAAAAGCAACAAGTGTTCATTTAAAAATAAAATAAAATGCATTGGGTCCCAAAATATATCTGCAAAACTTGATCTTAAAGATTTAAATTACCTTTTAATTTCTAAAAAAAACTTAATGTATTATTTCTGGTCTTAAAAACCGCCTACCGAGAATCTGCTTAGCTCCTTAATCTTTGATCTTTTTTACGCTTTTTACGATATCTATCGGAGTTTGATTAAAATCTCTCAAATTCGGAATGTTTTACGAATGGAGTACCTGCCACACATGTAGTTCCTACATTTTGGAAATAAAAAAGGTTGTTTTTACCCTTCATTATTTAATCTCATGTAAAATCAAAAATAATATAACTTTTATGACGATTGGAAAGTTCCAATTTGTTCTATAAAATAATAGGAACAAAATTTAATATTCCGAAATTGAGACTTAAGCATTTGTGTTTGGCATAAAATCAACAATATAAATATTTAAATGTAATGTAAATGTATACCTCCTGATAGGCTGGGGGTCATTCCGTAAAACGATTATCTTTAGACGATAGCATTTCGACGATAGTCTCACATCACTTAAGACGATAATCGTCAAAGTTATATAGCCAAAACGATAGCGTTTGCACGATAGCTATAAGTAGGTAAGTAGGTGTTATTAATTTCCCTTGATAACTAAGCAAATTGAAGAAAAATATTTCGGAGTAGTTTTATTTTGTTACAAAATTAAAATAAAAGTCAAAAAGTACAATTAGTACGGGTACGAAAAAATTAAGAGACGAATCAGACCTTCTAATTATTCGAACCCATATGTAAGCATTTTTTTATATACAAAACATAAATAAGTACATAAGTAATCTGTCTTAATTGTTTCAAAATGAATTAAACAATTATAGTTTTTTTTAAAGTTTTGTAATTTCAAAAGAAGCCTTTGTAAGATACTTGAAACTATAAATTCGTAACACGGTTGTAATTGTATACATGTACATATGTATTTACCTTTAATATTCAGATTTGTTGTAACTATTGAAATTTTGGGGGCGGAAGAACATTGGTATGTTTGACAGGCAATGATTTTAGTATCGCTCTTGCAGAAATAAATAATCCAAAATAGTTTTGGAAACAACAGATATTTAAGAAGCCAAGTTATTTCCTCTGTGGATAAAATGGAGTCCTATTTTCCTTCCCTTGGACACAATTGGTTTAACTCTCATTGTCCAAGGAAGGATGCTCATCCATAAACGCATTTTCAGCTGATTTTGTGTTACTGACCTATGTATATTGAAAATTATAATTAGATTTATTAATTTACAATAATATCAGACATGAACAAAATTTACATTTTAAAATAATGCTTATATCGTCGGCTACAACAAATTAAAACACAAAAAGTAACAGTAACAATAAACATCACAAAATAGTTGGCATGTTTGGTAACAAGACATTTTTTACAAATGTTCAGAATTTCCCATAGAGAAATAAAATTTTCAAGTTATCGAACAGAACAAGCATTATCTTTCGTTGAGTTCATTTGACATTTCAGTCATAATTTAAGAGTATTTGAAATATACTGACAAATGATAGAAATTTCAAATAAGCTCATTTTGCCTGCAAAATAATTGAGCTCATTCAGATTATAATTGAGCTTTGGATATAGAGATCTACGTGAGGAGCCTTTTGCTTCTTCAATTAGATCTAGTCTTATTTTGTCATCTAGCTTTTCGAGAACACAATTGATCTTTTCTCTCATCTTCCATCTCCCAAGGATTTACCGAAATACCGCTCAATATGGTTATATCCTCCCATTTCCTGAACCAACTTATATTTTTGTGTGTACTGTGTTTTGCTAATAATTTTGGTAATCGATTATTATCATAAGAAAATATTTTCGCTACATAATCAAAGTGCATTTTCAAGGTGAAAATATAAATAGGTGGAAGACCTCTTTCAAGTAGCACCATGTTATTAGGTGTTGATTTTGGTAATCTAAATAGTTTTTTTAAGAAGAGCCGTTGCAGTTTTCAACTTCATCATATTGCTGATATCTCCAAAAAACCAAAAACAACCAAAACCAAGTGTTGCCAATATCCTCCTCTTCAATTCTTGTGAACAAAAATTCGATGAACATGGCCCTATAACGATTGCTATTGACTGTAACGGCCACTTCTTGCTCATTTTAAACAATGGCCCAATTATGCCTCTGCACCAAACAGTGACTCATTTTGGATGTATCGGCTTTTCAATGTACGCGTCCGGGTTTTCTGTGCGACAATTTTAATTGTTTACATAGCCGCCAAGAACAAAATGAGCTTCATCTGAAAAGGCAATTTTTCCCAGCGTTGTTCAAGCGTATACACAACTGTATTCTTTCAGCGGAAAGATAAAAACTAATTATCTGTCAAATCAGACATAAGCTAAGTGCGTTCATTCACGAAATAAGCACTACTTGCAAAAAAACGTTAAATGGCGGACCCTATGGTTCAGCTTAAGATTTTTCCATTAAAGAAGCTATGTATGTGTTTCTTAAAGTTACTTTTAACAGATAGCTTTTGGTTTGGTTGGATATTTAGTCAGTTTTGAATATATTAGACCTTTTGTCGATTTTATCTTGTATTGTTATTTTAATTTCAATAAACAAAACGTGTTTATAAAGATTAATACCTATAAAGTAACTTTATTTACCAAAGAACTTGAAACTTTAACTCTTTCTTAAAAGCCAAGAAAAATCAGCCTTTTCTTTTAAAAGAATTGGAAGAATCATAAATTGAACAAATACAAAATCATTCATTTGATTACGTACGCTGCCCAAACTCCAAACGACTTGATCCAAAGTTTTTACTTGCTCCATGGGCAAAGTATTGATTTTGTGTTCTCTCTAAAATCAATGTTTATCATTTTTTATATAAACCCTCTTGTTCTTAAAAGATCTTTTTTTTTTAATTAAAAAAAAGAGTGCATTCCACTAACAAAATTAATTTTGTTTTGGTACTTACCAAAAAACCTGTCTGCAAGAACGCGTTCATTTTCGCGAATTCTTTTTTGCTTGATATTTGATTATTAAATTTGATAGGAACTACTTTTCGATGAAGATCCGGCATGGCGATGAAATCGTCTGAAATCGCCTTTTGAAATCTGAGAAAAATCAAAGAAAAAATAATTCATTCAAAAGAGACTGCTAAGACTTTACTTAAAATGTGCATATGTATATTTAATTATTGTTTTTTTTTTTATAGTGGAAACTTGAGAATGAAATAAAACAACACTTAGTTTTTTTTTGGCTTTCTCGCTTTTGTTTTGTTATCGTTATATTTTGTGATTTATTTTGTTTGGTTTGATTTGTTTTGCAGGTAATTTCATGATTTTGTGGGAGAATAGCTACAGCACGGATAATTAAATGCCCTGGCAGAGAGTGCTTTCCTTTAAGTATTATATAAATAAATAAATACAATTTATCATAAAATGCTTATCATATAGAGGGTCTTTAAGTTCGTAGACGTTTTTTGATCTCATCTGCTAAGTTCTCGATCTTAACTTCTTCTTCTTTCCGCGTTTTAATCTCTCGAATTTTCACTATTCCTTTTCCCAATTCTGAGTCACCGAATACAACAGCCAATGGAATTCCATTTTCTTCACAATATTGCAATTGTGCCAATAGTTTTGGATTAAGCTTGTAAGAGTGTTCAGCCTGAGAATCACATTAATTCATTTAGTCAATAATATTTGGTTTGATATATAAAAACAAAAAAACTCTTACTTTAACTCCTTCGTCCCACAATTGATTTAAAATTTGTAATCTCTTTTCGTGGAGTCCTTTGTGAGCCGAAGCGACATAAGCCTCAATTTCGGTTGTTCGAGTCTTAACACCACTGGCTGCGTTCTTTGCTTCTAGCACAGAAAATATTCGCTCTACTCCAATCGATACACCCACGCAAGGGACTTGTTTACTTTTTGGGTCAAACATTCCAACGAGGTTATCATAACGTCCACCTCCAGCAATCGAACCAACAGTTCCAGCCTCATCCCCATTTTGTGCGATCTTGGGTTCTGCTTTAAGCACGCATTCATAGATAACGCCTGTATAATAATCAAGTCCACGGGCCAAACTCAGATCGAAACATATCCTTTTACTTAATCCCATAGCGTTGCAGTACTTGAGAAGCAATTTCATTCCTTCTAAGCCATTCACAGCTGATTTTATAGATTTAAGTTTTTCGTCTTCAAGCAATTTATCAACTAATTCTACACCACCACTGAGTTGTACGTATTCTCCAATCTTGTCCGCCGATACTTCATCAAGGCCTTTTTCTTCGATCATTTCCCTTCTGACTTCCGCCCAAGGACTCTAAAATAGAAACAAAAAAAAGATAAGAATGATATTTTTAAGATAATATATTAAGAATGAATATTATGAATATTAAGCAGATATTACAATTTAAGAATGGGCAAAAGGCTAATTTAAAACTTAAAAGAAAATGCAACAACATTAAAGTAAGTATACGCCCGAGTGTACTACATAAATAAAACTAGTCAATGTCATGTCATGTCATACGTCTTAAGCATTGTGTTGTGACCTCATAGTATATCAGTCGATAGGGATAATTAACGGCTGCTTAGTTATCAAAGTTATTTTGTTTTTTCCTTAGAAATATTCCGTAATGGATTTCTTTAAACGCAGAAGGCTTCAAGGCTCGACCATCTGCTTCTAGGAGTTTCGAGAAAAATTTGGTAAATTTACTCCAGTGTCGTATAAACCATTGGTACGGTTTGGCTCGAATGAAGCTGTGATCGGTTTTTTGACTATTGGACAAGTTTGTTTTACCAATGTTGCCCTCGTTACCAAATTTTGGGAAGAAAGACCTTAAGGGGCTTTTAGAATCACAAGTGCCTCTGCTTGAAAGACACTGCAGTTAACTGGAAGCTGAGAGGATTATACCAACAAAATATACCAGACCCTTATCTTCGTTTTTAAGCAATCCTTAAAGACCGATACATGACTTGTTATTATGACCCTGTTTTTCATTCTTTCTTTTCTACTAGGTAAAAATCTTGCTGGTTTAAATTTCAGAGCTAAAAAATAATACGTTTTTCTAGAGTTCCATACATGACAAAGAAAAAAGTATTTAAATTAATTTTGGAATTCTCAGGAGCTTTGAACTTTAAAATAATTTATGGGTTTAAACGATAGGATTAAGTTAGTAAGGAGTCATTGGGAATTGTTTTTCTTTATATTATTACAACTGTCACAGCTTGATTCAACTTTTGCAAGATTTCTGTGGGATGAAGAAGTCGCTGGAAATTAATAAGATCAATTTCGAGGTAACTAATTATGGTGTTGATTGATCATCTTTCTAAAAATAACACTAAACGGTTTCGTAAAAATGGGACTTCTAAGTTAAATCCTCAAAAATGTGAGGAATCGGATTCAAAAGTATTTTACTGACAAACTTAGCTGAAGAACAATAAAATAGAGGAAGCTGAGTCATCTAATATCTTTCTGTAAAATTCTTAGTCTACCTAATAAAATCATTAACTTAATTTATAAATAATTTACCTTATCCAACTTATCGACTGTGGAGCAAATTGCTCTAAATTTGTCAGTGGGAACTCCGCAGGCTTCGAACATACCATCGAGTAATTGACGATGGTTAAGTTTGACCACAAAATCACCCATCTCCAAACCTTCAAGTACTTCTACGACAATTTTAACACACTCAGCATCTGGCAGCATTGGATCATAAGTTCCAGCAATATCAAAATCCTTAAAATTTGAAAACAAAAACAAATATTCATTAACTACTAAGGAAATGATTTGTGAAAAGATTTAACTCACGCATTGGTAAAATTCACGATAGCGTCCACGTGCTATAGAGGGATTATCACGTCGATAGACTTTCGCAATGTGATATCTCTTAATACTCGATATTTTGCTCATGGCTAAATATCTAGCCAAAGGAACTGTAAGGTCATAGCGCAACGAAAGAATTTCACCACCCTGATCTTTGAGATCGTATATGAGTTTCGAGTCTTCACCATACTTTCCTGTTAGAACTTCCTATTCAAAGAAAAGAAAATTAGAATAATAATAAGAGCCGAAAAATCCTTTTAAAAGTTACTTTAAGTTCGAAAACAGGAGTATCAATGGACTCAGCACCATGTTTCTTGAAGACAGCGATGATTTTATCAAGGACGCTCTGCCTTAAGGCCATTTGCTCCGGGCTATAGTCTCGTGTTCCCTTTGGTGTCTTCAAGGTGAATTTCTGGGGTGTTCCATTGTCTTCTGATAACTGCGCTTTTAGCGCCAAGAGTTTAGAAACCTCAGCATCAATCTATTGAAAAAAGGATATTTTCAATACGTTTTTCAATCACTAATATTTTTATATGATAAACTAAAAAATGTATGTACTTATAGAATTTGTTATAAAAAAAAGCAATGCTAACCTTTGATATTTCCTGTACAATGGATTCATCATCAGTATCATTATTATTGTTGTTGTTTTTATTTTGTATAGTTTGACTAGTTTGAATTTTAAATAATTTTGCTGAATTATGCAAACAATTATTATTGACTTGTTGTTGATTTAGAAAAATTGTTTGAATTTGTCGCGAATAATTATGAAGGCGGCAGCTAAAGTGACGCAACATTTTTACAACTAATAACTAATAACTGGATTATGCCCAGACTCGATTTAAACCTAAACAACAATATAATGAAACTGATTAGAGTTCATATTACTTTAAAATAACAACATAAACAAATAAGAACTAAACACAAAAAAATAAAAAATTAAATGTTAGTGCATAAATTGTTAACATGAAATAGAATTGTGTCAGAAAGAAATGTAATGTAATGTTATGATTAAATTAAGTTCCAAAAGCCAATGTTAAAAGCGAAAAAAATGTTGCGCCCTATTCCACCAATGCGACAAGTCTTAAAGCAACAGCACACTTTCACAAAGTTTAAGTTCAAAAATGTTAGTAATCACAAACCAGCAAAAAATGATATATAAACTTTTTAGTTTCCAAAAACCACCACCACACGAAACTTTTAAATGAACACACGTTTTATAAAATTAATTTGGTTACTTTGCAAAACAATTCAAAAATATTTAGGTGAGATATTTTTGTATGACTTAAAAGTGCTTCTGAAAATAAACAAAAGCAGCAACATAAAATTATCAAACATAAAATTAAAAATTGTGCAATATTTTAAGCGTGTAATAATCTATTAATGAATTAAGAAGAAGTAATAGAAATTTATCACTCATGAACCAAATTTTTGGTGTCTATGTCAAATTATGATTTCCGAAGGATTTTCATGTCACATCATGATCAAATCATCATGATCAAGACATTGACCAACAAGGTTTTGTAACTTGCAATCAAACAGTAATTTTCTTAAGGCTGACGATGGCGTAATTTCAACTCAATATCACTTCAGTTTTGTAGATGTAACTTTTTAAAAAACATTATAATAGACTTGTTGAGGGTGTTTTATCACGAGTGTTTGAAATTGGAGTGCGAATTAGCACAATCTTAATTTGCAAAATCATGATACAGTTTTAAAAAAAAAAATCAGACGTGATTGTTGACCCTTGTTAGCCAAGTGGCATGGATTATAAAAACAATTTCTTAAAATTTTTCTATTGAATTTTGATATAGAGTAGAATTTTTATTTAAAGTAAGCCATCGTATACTTATAAAAATGGAATCTATTGGTTTTCACTCAAATATTATACTTTGGTTTGCATCCTATCCCAATGACGGAAAACACTTTAAGCGTATAAATAAGTTACCATCGGGTATAAGCAACGTCACTAAAGGAGTACGACAAGGAAGCCTTATAGGACCACTTCTATTCCTGTTATCTGATCAATAATAAACTAATGTTCTTGAATTTTATTTGCTGATGACATTGTATAATTGTCATTCACCCCAAAGGGACATTGATCGCTTGGTGCATAGCTAATGAGCTTGGTTACTTAACTTAATAGTCAAATAACTCAATACTCAATGCTAAAAGTTTAAAAATATCTCTCAACATTAAAAAAATGTTTTTAAACTGATATTTCCATACCCCAATTTACAAAACTGGTTAACAACTTCTTGCCTTTTGTCCCCAATATGCATGTATGCTCTGTCAAGGCGCAATCTTCGATCTCGTTTTGTATTTAATGATTCTTTATAATTTTTGTAATCGATGCATATGAAGAGCAAACATGGTTTGTAATTATTTTGATTTGTGTTCTCAGTTCTCAACAAAGCCGTGATTTATTTGAAAAACATAATATTTGTACATAATATAACATTTTTTTTGTCTGTGCTATGTAATTATTAATATTATAACGGGTGTTTTTTTAAACGTGTAGTTTTTAATCTGACAATACTTTTTTTAAAGTTGGTCTTTTTGACAGCTGTCACTTTATTTATGGTCAGTTTGGTTTGCTATTTTATAATAATTTTACTTACTTCTGAATTTATTCAAGCCAGCCGCGGCGGCCACTTGCCTAAAATTATTTTTAAAACATAACGGCAAGCCCTTATCTTTTTAATAAATTCTTGGCATCATGGGTAAATTCATTGTGCAGTTATTTTTTTTGGCTGCAGAAAGAAGAAAGAGAGGAAATTTGCTAATAAGAACCAAGCGTATGTTAAATGACGTGAATCAAAATCAAGTTCAAAAATATTTCTTTGACTATTTTTCTGTGACGTTTATGAACTGTGTTTACAAATCGGACTAGATAAGGTCTTTGTGGTTTACTGCAGACATTCTGCAATGTGAGTGCGTTCACAAATGAAATAATAAATGCGATTTTACTAATAAAGATTTTTTGCATTAATGAATACATCTTAGTAGTACCCGTAGCGTGATAATTAGTGCGTTGGACTTTAATGCAAGGGTCTTGGGTTCAATCCCTGTCCGTGCCACCTAACTTTTTTCACGGGTACTGGCTCTTGCGAGGAATTGACAAATCCTCCAAGAGTAATTATTGTCATAAAAAGTGCTTTTTCAAATTAGCCGTTCGGATTCGGCATATAAACTGTAGGTCCCCTCCCTCTCTGACAACATTACTCGCACATAGGATTGGTTGAGAGTTGTAAATTACTAGGCCCTGTTTTTTCATGGACTGTTGCGCACTTATTTATTTTTATTTATGAATACATCCTTAACGTGTTTTATTTCTTCTTGAAAACTACACATCTAAAAAAAATCCTTTAAAATATTTTTCTGAATCAGTTTAAAAAAAAAATAGTTAAATAAATCAAATGAATAAGTTCTTATACGTCCGAGAGAACCAGATTTTTTTATCACTTCTAAATCCAATTCTAAAAAAAATCTTTACAAAAACTAATGCGGATTTTCTTCGGTTGTATTTGCTTACAAAAAATGAATATTTTCATAAATATTACAGGCCTCATAATTATACTATTATTTGACTTTGATCTATTGTAGTTATATAATTTTACTTTTGCCAATGTGCGAAACGAAAGGCCAACATAAACATATTAAGAAAATAAAATACCAAATGGCTATGTCCTAAAGCCATAATTTAACCCAATTTATCCCATGCTAGACGAAATGGAACCTGTTTTCATCGTGCTTCTCAAAAATCATTTCTATTATCACGTGCAACTCAGTTAAACCAGTTTGGTATTCATCCTCCAAATAGGTACAAAGGAAGAAGTAGGATCTTGGGATAACTAAGCGCTAATACATATGTTCGTATCCATCATAAACATTTTCTCGTAAGAGCCATTTCTCAAATGTTTCATGATCAATAAGATCAGTTGACATTATGACTCACATATCACAGCGGAAAATGAGGTGTTTTCCATTTGGGAACTTCCTATATGAAATGCAAAAAAGCATAATGACGACGCATGTACAATTATTAATATTAAAGCTTATCAAGGTCATTTCTCTGGCACATGTTCCACTATGTTATGTTATAAAATTGGAAAATTGAAAAACTTGTTTCATCAGCTTCTTTGCAATATGAGAGCCGAAGTAAGCATGTAAGTATGCCGAAGTAGTTTTAAGTGAAGGCAGACTCAGTGGGAAACAAAGAAAGACCATTATATTACCAACAATTCATACAGCTTCACTTTAGATAGATAGATAGGTACATGGTGGCTTTTAATGCAACAAAACAAACAAAAATTGTAACAAGTTTCAAACGGAGTTACGACGAGTTCTTTCAAGGTTTTTTGTTTTCATGTTGCAAAGAGGGGCTCGCGCTAAAATGTGTACGTTTCAATCTTTGATGTGGGATTAGGAGTGTGAGTAATGTACAAACCAAAGCTCGAGATGTTGAAATTTATCTCAACTATATTTATGGGCATTTACGTTAGACATAATGGTCTGATTTTTTATAAAGTTTTTTTCCTTCTCTAAGTACCAATTGCGTTTTTGTTTGTATTCAGTGAAAGCATTGAACTGGATATCTCAATTTCAAGCCCCTAATAATATGTACTTGCCAGCACATCAAATTGGATTATAAGATGTTTCGTTAGTTCAATGAAGCTATGCACAAAGTTAGTAAGTTTTTCTTAGGAGGAACAATTATTTTATTCTTACCTTATCTTTGGGTTCCTTGGCAGCTTTTAATTTCCTGACCACTTCTCCTTGACACCTTATTGATTCCAAGAGTTGTTCGCGATTTTCACTCATTCTATTGTATTTTTACAGGGAGAACACACAATTGTTTGTCTTTTTGGATAGTTTTAATTCATGAATGTTTATATTTATGCAAAATATTTACACATATCAGTTCAAAGATTAAAACTTTTAATATATTTCTTTCCACGAAACGAAATGCGGACGTCTTTTCTTTACACGAGGTTAAATGCAAAAGTAAAAAAAATGTAATGTACAAAAATTGAGACGTCTAAAAATCCCCACTGCAGAATTTTTGAAGTTTATTCGATGGTACAGGAATGTTATTGAGGAAAACATTTGTAATAATCATTCCTCTAACTTAAGGCGTGATACCATTGCTTCAATTTAATTTTAAAAAAATCTCATGAAACAAAAATTCTGAACTTTCAGAAAATTCTTTATAAATTGTAATTTTGGTACACTTTGTGCTAAATCAGTGAATGACGGTAAAATATAGACAGGATAAAAATTAAAATTAAATTATTTTTGAAGACAAAAGTATAAACGCAGACGAACTTTAATGGAAGGTTATCCCGAAATGCGTTTAATATAGTCTTTCCGATTGATAAATTAAATGTACGAATTCTGATGGACAGATGGTAACTATTTGAAAATAGATTGAATTTCTAATTGGCAATCATTTTTATTTGATTTCAATTATTCTATAGTGAGAATCGTTTATTGTTCAGAATTTTAAAATTCATAGCAGACAAAAAGTTTTAGGGCTTGCTCCAAAACATAAAAGTAAATTCAGGGTTAAGCTACTTTTAACTTCATCAGGAGATAAATTTCATATTAGTGTTTGACAATAAGTGGGAAGGTCTTAATAGAAAGAAACACGTACATATCTCGAATGAGCGTGTACAAACTAAATGAAATATTTGGACTTAAAGCATATTTTCGTTTGAAGAAAGAGGTATGAGCCATGTTTTGTCTTAAATTCAGTGCATGCCGTCCTCTTCATACTTATCGAACCGGTGTGAATAAACCGCTAAAAGCGTGATCTATGGTCACTATATATTTTTTTCGAAGTTTTAAAAAACACCTAACTTGATAGATTGATTTTTTGTGTCGCTTTCGAAATGAGGCTATCAAAAAAAAAAGAAAAAGTATAATTAAATTCCTTGTTGATTTCCTTCCTATACCGGGTTTGATCGAACAAAAAGAGAATTCTTCTAGACTTGAAGTCGGAGCTCATCTGAATCGAAACCAGAAAAATAGTGGTTCGATATTTTATCAGTGTTTCATAAATACTGCAGCCATATTTATGCCAAGTCCATTTTATTATTTTTAATTCAGAAATGTGATTGATGATGATTTGTACCTTATCCCTGTTTTTCAATCTTTGAAAAATGCTTCTATGCTTTGAATTTTGATCAAGTTTCGGTTTAATCCTTTAGATCTAATGATAGATAGATAATTTAGATAGAATGGAGGTTTAGTTGAAGATTATAATGACTGGAAATGAAAGATTCTGCTAAGTCATTCCACATTCACACAGTACGATTGAAGAACGAATATCTCTACTTGACCCATGGACTCAAGAAGAAAATGATGGCTCACCTAAGCCACTATGTTGAAACAAATAAGTTTATATTTTTGGATATTTTTTATTCCCAATTATTTATAGTTTTAAATGATTGAAGCTTTTATACTTGTTAATTTGATTAATAAAATAAATTGTATTTCTAAAAGATTCGTCAACCAATACAATCAAAAATTATTGATTCTACCATTTTTTTTTTTTGGAGAAGAAACAAAACATTTTCTATTTAACTTAAAAATATATAAATTTGTGTTTTTGCAGATAATGAAATTCATGTATCCAGTACAAGAACTTTCAAAATTTGGCAAAAGATTATTATAAAACAGAATTAAAAATAAGATTATTTTCAGTAATTATTAAATGGTAAGTACTATAAAAACAATATTTTTGAAATAACATAGTTATTTTTTATATAAATATATATATATATAGATATCACTTTGAACATAACGTATGGTCAGAAGGTAGGTTATCCTTCGTTTAGTTTTGCAGTCCAAATTAATGCACCTTTTTCCGCTTCATACTCGCTTTACGTTTTTTATCTTCGGCTTCTTGTCTCATATCTTCTAAGTCTTCCATTAAACCTACAAAAAAGTTAACAAATAATTTAATAGAAATGTAAAAACTAAACTTGATGTTGTGCTGATTTACTTCTAAGAGAGAAATTAACGTACCGATTTTTTTACTAACGTACTCCTCACGCATTTGTTGGGCAAACGAAGATTCCATTCCAGAATCGTCTTCATCCATATCTCGGTACCTTGAAGTAAATTAAAATTTATTAAATGTTTGATTTGTATAGTTTTAGGTATATGAATAAAAATTCACTATTAACACTCTCTCTTTCAAAACCACTAAACTAAAGTATAAACTAAAAAATATTTACCTCGACTTGTCGTAGCCAAATATAGCCTTAATGTGCTGCGAGTAGTCTTCTCCGTCTGGTCCATCATCAATAAAATCGTCCAGTTCAGAATCGTATTCATCTTCGTCATCATCGTCGTCATATATTCTTCCTAACAATCAAATCAAAACATTATTAGTAGATAGTTTGTAAAACAATCCATGACAGAACTTACTTTTGACTGCTTGTTGAGGTTTCCTCTCCGGCGGCTTGTTACTCCGACGAACATCTGGCGGTGGAAATTGGCGCGTTGTCTGGGCTGGCTGTTGGGGTCTCGACTTAATGTCTCTTGGGGGAAACTCCCGTGTGGGACCATTGTAGGCTCCCTTGCTTCCATTTTGAGTTAAGGCACTTTTCGACCCTCCAGCAGGAGAGGGTTTGGAAGAGCTCGCTGATAACTTACCTGTGGGTTGGGATTTCTGGAGTGGTCTATCCTTCAACGATGCTGTTGACCCATTTACGGAGGATGGTCTTACACTACTACTTGTGCTTTTTGACGACTGTGCAGGCGAAGAAGACGACGTCTTCGGGGAAGAAACGCCTTTTTGACTCGAGTTGGGAACAGGATTGAGGGGTTTTTTGAAAGTTGTTGATTTTGAATCAACGGATTTGCTGCTGCTACTGCTTGGAGTTGCTGCTACTGAACTGGCAGTTGGGGGTTTTTGAGCTGGCGACTGATTCAACTTTGGTATGCGCCCATTGGGCTCCATTTTTTGTCTCTCGGGAGCTTTGACAGTTGCAGCAGAACCCGGCTTGCCTTCTCCCTTCTCTCTCTCCCTCTTGCGTCGTTCCCTTTCTTCGAGGAATTTTTGGCGTTCTTCGTGTTCTTTCTTTTCCTTCTTTGTCAGAAGCCGTTCAGGTTCCTTTTTCTTGGGCTCCACTTCAACCACCACCGGCTCGAATTGCTTTTTCTCAGCCAGCTTGAGAAGCGCCTGGAAATCCATGACCGGCGGAGGGGCAGCTTTCTTTAGTTTAGCCCGCCTTTGTTGTTCCTCCTCGCGTTTTTTTTTCTCCTCCATTTCTTTCTCGGCTTCAGGGTCGTAGAGATCCTTCTTTCGCAATGACCCCGAGGTTGGGCCACTTGTCATGGCAGATGCTAGCTTAGGGGCCGCTGTTGACGTCCTCACACGAGTGTGAGGCATATTTCGCTCCAGGATTTCCCGCTCAATGGCCGCTTTCACGCGATCCTTCGTACTATTCAGGTCAGTTCTTGTTGCTGGTCTACTCGGTGCAAAGACCTTGTCTTCTTTAACGTCTTTCACCTTTTCTATATACTTTTGATAGAAGGCATTCGCCTCAGTCGACACGTACCCATAATCGTCCGCGTCGGGTTGGTCGCCACCTTCCCGCGAGACTGCGGTGTGTTCAGTATCCACTGCATCGTCCAACACCGACTTGTTGGCCGATTTGATGACCTTAAGCATTTTCTTGATCTTATTCTTTGACTTTTCATCACGCAGAGCCAACAGTTGCTCACGCTTCTCCTTCTCCGCCCGCAGTCGCTCCCGTTCCTCTTGTTCTTTTTTGGCTAGAAATTTCTGGATGTTGTGCGATAGTTTCTTATCTTTTGATTCCTTTTTTGGAGGTGCGAATTTGGTACTGTAGTATTTCCCCTGACATAACAGAAATAAAATTGTTTACAATTAGATTTTCATCAAGACTGAACTAAGATAAAATTTATATTTATTTTATATGAAAAGATTGCATTTTGTAGACAATATGCTTCATTTAGAAATGCACTTAAAATTGTGAAGTCAAAGCAGCAATAAAGTTTTCTCTAATAGATTTCTATCTTGTGAGATGAAATCTTATAATTTTAGTGTGAAATATAACACTCAATATTGCTTAATCGATTTATAATTTAAAAAAATTAAAATCAATTGTGAAAGTGGAAAAATAGTTAAACTTACATCTGCACCCTTGGTGCTTTCGCTATTTTTCTTGGCAACATGAAGCAAGGCCCCGAAATCCATGATTGCTGACGCCTGATGATTACTATTTGCTGTTTAATTCCTGAGTGAAAATTAATTTGATTCTAATTTGGTTTTTAATAGAAAATTAATTAAAATATGTTATAAGTTGGTGGTGCTTTGAAAACGACACACGACCATCTTGAAAAATGAAGAAAGACTGTGCGCTGTCAAATTTATTTCTCTTTACAATAAAAAAAAATAGAATGACATACTTTCAAGTGCTGCCAATTTATTTTTTGGAAGTGATACAGTCGGTCATTTTAATGAATGCATTCAGCAGCATTTAAGGTTTTTTGACACGAGAAGAGTTGGCAGCATTAAATATAATTTAGTTAATAGTTAAACTTTAAGTACGTACAGTAAATATACAAAAGTTCGTCAATAAATGTAAAACTAAGACGACAGTTTGACTTTTTGCTTATATTTCGTACACAAATTGTTCAATGTTTAATTCAAATCATCAATCTTGCAGTAATAAGTTTCTATTTCTGAAGTAAAATATTTTTTCTCACGTTCAACCTGCTTCTTATCACATTATTTTAAAATTAATTAAAATTCAGTTGAAGTGTAAAATTGGTACTTTTTATGGTTGAATTTATATTTGTAGTAAACAAATTAGTTTTTCTATTTCTCACCAGGTGGTATTTTTTTTTGTAAAATTTGGTATCACTTCAAGCTATTTCAGTAAAATCAGTTTTTACATTACCATTTTCGTTTATCTGGAAATTAAATATTTTTTAATTACATAACGATAAGCTTAATGTTTATTTATTTTAATTAGCATAATTTCGTGAAATTAAAATAAAAAAAAGTACAAAATGGTGTAAATTTGACATTGTTTATCATATATATATATATATCTAAATGGCAACTCCACTCTCAATATCGAATAATGTAATTTAAATTTGAAGATCCGTGCTGTCTTATTTTTCTTATTGGAATTGGATCATTGTGATGATAAACAGCAACCATTAACACCTTAAACTCTTATGGATTTCTTATTTAGAATTTGGTTTACAATTTTGAAGATATCGAAGCTAAGGAGTCAACTGTCTATAAAAAAAAATATTTCATCACTAAAATCACATAAAAATTCTATTTTCAGTTTTAAAAGAAAAAACATCCTTTCATGGATTTATATAGATATATATGTATGTTTTTTTTCAAAAAGTCTCTTGCCTACTGAATGTGTTCACTTAGTCAACCAGTTTTCTACACTACCGACTTAAGAATTTCCACTTCGGCTAATGGCTTGTGGCGTTAACACTAAATTTGACATTCCAATTCTATTATATTTTGTGAAGCTGAAGACAGAAGACGATTTTATTTGTTAAAGAAAAGCTTCCCTTTTCCTTGTTTCTTGTTTGCTTGTCCAAAATAATATTTTATGAAAAGAAAATTTATTAAAATTTAAATTCTTTCAATATGTCCCATCAAGGCTATGGAAATTTAAATATGTTTGAGTTAAACGATGATGATCGCGTCGACTTCAATGATGATTCCAGAAACACCAATTTTGACCAAAATATGTACGATAGCGAAGAAGGTAATTCATTAGATTTAATGTCATAAAATCTAGAAAATTATTTAAAATATATTTTTGTTTCTCAAGATACCGAAGAAGCTAGTGAAACAGAATTCAGAAACCATCATCGCGGCAATGATGAACCGATGGAAATAAAAGAACAGTAAGCTAACGATAGGTTTGCGTTTTTCTTTATTAAAATAAAACTGCATTCTACCCTTTATGTACCCCTAACTGTACATGTATAATTCGATTTGTTAATTTATTTTTAAGAATGTATCTAGACAAGTTAGCAAGTCTGCATAAGCTATTGGGAGAGCTCAAAGCCCTGTGCCATCCTGAATACCTTAAGAAAGTGAAGAAGCTCGAGAGTATGTACAAAGAACGCTTGCGATTAAACGAAACCTACCGTGACTACCTTAGAGACTGCGTTGAGAGGGATTATATACTGGAGAAGAAAGCAGCTCTTAAAGAATACGAAGAGAAAAAGGTAAGCAACAAAAAAGATTCTCAGGTTTGACTTTCTAAGCCCTTAAACACAATTAAACCTGTGCTCTGCACCGTTATTTCATTCCTTTGTCTCTGTTTCAATAGCTTGTATTTAAAATACCCGTATAAGATCTCAAATTTTAAATTTCAAGAAGGTTTTCGATTTATATTTAGATATTTGAGTTATTTATAAATAAAATAAATTCAATTAATAAAACTGCAGAATTGAATGAAAATCATGTGACTTTTAACCTTCCTTTAGGCCGACCTCAAGGACAATATCCTCACCGATTTTGAAGACAAAAAGAAACTAATTGAAAATGAAAGACACAGCCTTGAACTAACAAGTGATTCCATGGAGGTATGTTAATTATAAAATCAATTCTTTTGAATTTGTTTAAAAAAAAATCAAACCGTAAAAAAACAGATTAAACCAACAGTAACGAGAAAACTTAGGCGAAGACCTAATGAACCAATGCCAGTTGTTGAAAAGAGACGCAAGCCTGCAACTGGACAGCTTCTTGTTTATCTTCTAGAAGATAAAGACATTGATAATGATCTCAAGACCATTAGTAGAGGAAAACCAATGACGCCAAGTAATAAATTAATTTTATTCAATTTTATTTTTATTGTAACTGTTTTCTTGTTTTTAGCACTTTCCCAAAATGGAGTGGGAAGTCTTATGAACAACTCGTCCGGACTTTTGATGCCCGAGACAAATAATTCCTTTGTTGAGACGAGAATAGAGGATGGTAAATTGTTGTACGAACGTAGATGGTTCCATCGCGGGCAGCCAGTTTATGTCGAGGGCAAGGAACTGCCTAAATTCGCAGCTACAATATCTGCTATTGGCAATGAAATTGTAAGTTCAAATTCATACGTGACAAAATGTGTTCTATAATGTTTTCGTCAATTACAGGTTTGGGTTAAAAAAGTTACCGACAACACCCGCTCGAAGATTAGTATGTCGCATTTGGCGAAGGGCAAAGTTTCAATTAAGCGTAGAGCTAATTAAGTTTTATGTTGTTTGTATTTTTCATGTAGAATTTAAATTTATAAGTTTTTAGTATTAAATAGCTGATAACTTTACAAGTTTTATTTTTGTATGTTTAAAGTTCAATATTAAAATCTAAGATGGCAAGACTGACTTTTCTTAACATGATTATAGGGAAGACCAAAGAGAGCTAGCTCGGCATAGCATGAACCACGTAAGTAAAGAAACAGTACAATAAGATTGAAGTTACTCAAAGAAATAACAGGTTTCTTCTGTATCTTCTGTTTGAATTAATGTCAATAGTGATTTAAAATTCTCTTACTTGCTTCCCAGTTCTATATTTCGCCTGAAACATGTGTGTCCTTAATTTAACGGAAAGCATATACATTCATTTATATATTTAACACAGTAAACATAAAGCTTAAAAATACATAAACATTATATTGGAACTTATTTCGTAAGGTTTTTTTTCAACATAGAGGTTGTTTAAACATAATAATCTAACATACATATAAAAATTTACTTTTCCCCGAGGACTGTCATTGTTGGAGCCAACTTTCTTTTTTTTATTTATTTACTTTTCAATTTGTTGCTTTGAGAGATTCATTAGCTCATCGCATATTTTGTCATTTATTTCATCGACCCCAGGCAGCTCTGACATAACCCAGGTATCATCTGTGCTAGCCAATAGCTCATTGCAAATGGGACACGTCTTGTTGTTTACATTCCTAAAAATAATTAAACAAAAAGAAAAACATCGATATTAATTTTAATAAATTAGTTTCCACTGCGTCTCTCTTACCATTGTTCTATGCATGGAGCACAAAAGCTATGAGTGCATGGAAGTATTACTTCGGTTCTTCGATCCAGACATATAGAACACTCATCAAATTGATCTGGAGTAGAACACAGTGAGGAGGTGGGACTGAATTGGCCTGAATTCATCATTGTATGTACTTTGTCCATCAGTATCGATGCTGTTATTGGAGTATCCGATTGAGAATCTGAAGAACCGGATCCTCTTCGTTCCTAATAAGTACATAGTATGACACAATTATCGATTTGTTATTTAAATAATAAAAACTACTCACGCTCTGCTTTTCGCTGGAAACCAGACTTTGGAGATGGGATTGAAATGTCTTAAAGACACACAAAAATTGCTTAAGATTGAGAAGTTTGTATTGATCAATCTCCCGAGTGACTGGGTCGACTTTTACACAAGCTATCTTCACAGTTGCTTTCCATAAAAGTGAAGTATCTGTGCCGTTTTTGATAAGGAATACCAACTGTTTTCCCGATGGATCCAAGCAGTTGCGAGATCTGTAAGAGTTTTTTTTTAGAAAACTGCATACCTTCTGCATTAGCCGGTTGGAGGTAATTAACTTACAACGCATTTAGTCCTTCAAGACATTGCGTGAAGTCGTCATAGGTGAGCAAACCTATTTCAGAAAAAACTTTTGCATGCTTAACCACTTGCATTTGTAGATTATCCACAGTGTCCGGGATGACATTGTCTGTAATGCTTTGATTCTGACCCATTTCGTTTCAATCTATCTTATTTTAGTGTTTTTATTTTTTAAAAAACTGTCATGTTGTTTGAAAAACCCAAGTACCAACAAAAATGGTTTTCAATTATTTTTGTATATCAATGCCCGTCCTTTTTTTTGATGCGCTTTAACTTTATTTTTGACGTTTCTATTTAGTCACCAAAAAAGATAAATGATGACAACAGCTGTCAAATTGATTGGCAGAGTTCACGTAACTATGATAATTTGATTGTGTTGTTGTGTGTTTTATGCGTTCAACAGTTGAAAGCTAAATCGAGTAAAAATACATTTTCTTTCGAGTTTTAGAACTTTAATTTAAAAATATTCTACAAATCAATTGAAAACATAAATTTGTAAACTTGAAACAATGTTTTTGTTGAGATTATAACCAAACTTCGATTTTCAACAAAAAAACATGACATGAGTGCGTTGCACAAAATTAATAATGTTTCATCCAATGCAACCATTCAGCTAAGTAGATTTAGCCCTTAATATACACAAATGTTGCTTAAATATAGGTAAGAACCTAGTATTATGAATTAAGTTAACAAGCTGACATTGATTGATTAGTGTAATTTGATAGAGAAAGATTTTTTTAGAAACCGAACCCACTATCCATAAAGTAGCCCTTAATATTTACAAAAATTTGCGTGAGATCAAAAATACTTTCCCATCTAAGTATTGAGCTTTTACATTGAAATTTTAGCTCAAGGTGAGTACCATCAGAATTTACTGGACTAAATTTTACTTATGATTTTTTAAATTTCAATGAACGAAAACGAAATAAAAGTATTTATTTTAATTGCATATTTTTTCAAAATATTTAATTTCAAAGTTTTTCCAAATATAAATCGGCACTCTTTCTTCACTGATTTATATACAAATTTAACAAATTCACATTTTTACTAACTACATCCTTCAAACTGGCAGAAATATTTAATAATGGACATGGAATGTGATAAATCCAAAACAAATACCTTTTGATTAGATAGTAATAATTTCTATTTTCTTGTAGTTTTTTAACATGTCTTTGAAAAGTGTTACAGTTCAACTTTCATATTTGTACGGAACGAAAATATATTTATTTAATACCTCATAAGAATGCGAAAAAATGAATCTGATATTTTTTCTGATTGAAATCAAAATTAAACTAATAAAGTCTCATACAAAAAAATGTACAGCCCGTGTTATAAGGGACTTATATACATACTTGTAACGTTAGCCTTAAAACTGGTTCGATTTTCAACTTTTGAACCTGACTACTCAGTTCATTCATTAATGCATACACCAAACAGTTGAAAATAATTTATATTTGTTATTACAAAAGAAAAAAAAAACTTGAGTATTGGAAAATTTTCATTTGATTTGTTTTCTGCGGAAAAATTTACTTAATAAAAGTAAAGAAAAATTAAATTAACATCTAAATACATAAACAGACCGATGGGTAGCATAGCCAAAGCATATATATCGGGTTTTCTGTGTCGACTTTGTTCTGAAATTCACAAAATCGTTGTTCATGTTTACAGCAATAGCGTCAAGAAGTTCCTAATTGATGAAAAAATAAATGGATATTTACCAATAACGGCAAGAAACTTTAAATCATTTCCACTATTAGCAATTCATTATTATTATACATTTTATAGATATCGCCAACAGACCCTCTGCCTAAAACTATATGCAGATCCTGTTTACGAAAAGTTGAAGAACACTATGATCTCTTGTTGCGATTGTCCAGCATACGAAAGACCATCAAACAAAACAACAAAGCAACAAACACTGAACAAGACACTGTCTCAAAACCAGAATAAATAATTGTTTAAATGTAAATCAAATCAATTGACCGTTTAATTTTAAATAAATATTTGGCTAAGTTTTATTTTTAAATCAAAATTACTTCAAGTATCTTTTTTATTTATAAGAAGTTTGCCTCTAAAAGCTGTGCAATAGCATAGTTTAATTTTAAACAAGGGTAGGTATGGGATTCTTTTGCAAATAATTATTTCAGAATCGCTCTTGATGAAGATCATGCAACATAGACAGTGCCTTAGAGTACTGAAGTACCATAATTTCACATTAGGCTAAAAATGAATATTAATGCATTCCCTTGTCCGAACATTCAGCATTTTAGAGGCAAAATGTAATTGCGATGTTTATATAGCCGAAACGATGCTTAATGTCCAAAAAGATTAGATTAGTAAACCAATCACATAGGAGGACTTTTAACAACAAATCATCCGAGTGAGATTAATATCTTACCTTCTATTGCTATACGAACTTCTTACGCTTCTAGTAAATTCCTAAAACTGATGCTTTTAATTGAATTATAGTGCACCCAATAGAAGAAGCAACAGCTGAGGAACAAAAACCATATTATTGAATCCAGAAACTTTCTCAAAGAAAGTTTCGATCTATAAACAAACTGCAAATCAAATAGTTCTCCCAAAATATTAACTGTTCCAGAAAATTCAATAATAATAGAAAAAAAGATTACATTTTAGTACAAACGTTTGTTTATTGATTTAACATAAAAACCTATTGTGGACGAGAACCACGACCGAATCCACCACGGAATTCAACATCTCCGGCTCCAGCTCCGACGTCTCCCTTCTTGTCAGCACCGCCTGGGGCACGTCTGTATGCAGAACGATCTTCGCCGGTCTTTGTGGAATCTCCACGAGGACCAGAAACAGTTGGTCGTGGACGAGCAGTCTCAGACCTGGCTGGGCGTTTCAATGTTGCTGGGACAATCTCTGGGGGCAAGTGCAGGTATGTCCTGAGGTATTCAATACCTTCATTGGTCAAATGCCAGTAGTAATGCCTCCAGGCGAACTGTTCCTTCACCAATCCACGGGAATGCAGAGATTGCATTGTCTTGATGACATGTAAGTTGGGAATTGTTTCCAATTCGGGATGTTTTGGGGCATGGAAATCTTTTTTGGCCACAATGACACCCTCTTTGAAGAGGTATTCATAGATAGCAACGCGATGAGCCTTTGGCATAAACATCTGAAAGTAAATTAAGGATTTTTCATTAATGTTGCACTTTTCATAGAAAAAAAATCACTACAAGAACTAAAGTGAACCGAAATAAATGTAAATATTACACAATTCACTAGTAAATTTTCACATTATTTCATGTTGTATAAATCGATATAATGTTGTAAATTATAATTTCGGTTCCATTTAGTAATTTAATTCAACGATTGATAAGATTTTTAAAGATTTTTACGAAAATTCACATACTTTAGCGTCTTTGTGAGAGCGGTCACCGGAAAGAAAGGAATTGTCAAAAAGAAAATGACATTTCAAAGAAAATTGGTTTTATTATTGAAACACAGATGTCGCATTGTCGTTAAAGTGAAATATAAGTCTGACTTCGCAGTGTTAACACAGTTGAGGATTTGTCTACATGTTGCAAATCTTCGAACATGTTTCTAAAAATGAAAAAATAAAATTAATAAAAGTGAGTTACAGTCTTATTTAAAAACGCTGTATAGAGCCTACATTAAGTTATGTAATGTTTATAATGCCTCTAACCAAAATGCTATTTATAAAACTTATGCAAGGGTGCATAGCCCCATAATAAGCTAAACGCGTTTTGAGGTTGAATAGAGCCTACATAAGGAAATTATTGTTATTATTATTTCGTAAATGCCATTTTTAATTCTTTTCCATTTAAATTAAAAAGAAAACAATAATGCCTTTCGAACTCGTTTATTGATGATTTTTATAATTTAAATCGCGTTTTACCAACTCCGAGAAGTCGGAAAGCTTGTAAAAAAAGGTTCAACCCAACCTGGATTTCTGATGTTTCCCTCATCGTGGGGGTTAAACTGTTGAAACTGAAAAGCTTGCACACAAGTTAGTAAAGGAAGCAGTTTATGAATGAAATGTTAGAAGTTTTATTGATTTCATTCAAAGGTTTTTATCTCTGATATTACGTACTTTATCGGACGAATCCGAATTTGCGGTACGAGACCTTTTAGTTATAGTTACCATTTTTATTCGATTTAAGGACAGCAAAAGCCCAACACAAAGTTTTAAATTTTATTTGATATGACAAACAGCTGATTTGTTAGACAAATAAATGGAATAGTTTGCTCCATTTTGGTACTTTGTTTGACATTAGCATTGTATAACTAAAATTTATGGCTGAATTTTTTATAAATGGGAATTTTCGCAACGATTCACCTGTTTAGCGAATTCTATTAAATAAGGCTGTTAGTTTATAAATAAGGGTGTATAAGATGTGATAAAACATAATTTTGTATGTTAATGGCTTAGTTTAGAGTACAACAGCACTGAAATCTTCCCAATGGTGATCTTAAAAATGTTTAAACATTATTTTTATAATCTGATAACATCTCATTGGTGACGTTAAAATTGTTTAAATATAATATTTTGTAGTCCGAAATATCATTTAACGACTTCAAAAAGTATGATATTAAAACCTGAATTTGAATCTGTTTTCCGTACAAATGTTCGAGACGTTTAAAAGAACTGTCAATTTGGCATTTTTAAAAAAATTTCTGTTTTCTCAGAAACATAACAATATTTTTCGTATCAATTTCTCGTTTTTGGATTCAAAACTCTGAGAATGGAATTTTTATGATCCGATTTCTCAAGTATTCGTTTTGCACAATTTAAAAAGGAAGGAAAACAAGTCAAAACTAATTTGATTTTGTGAGATTGAATATAGAATTTTGTTTATATTATATTCTCCTGTTTTGAAAAAATTCTCAGAAATCGTTGTCAGTTATCAAGATGTACGAGTTGAAAATTATTTTTAACCGATTTTTAGTAAAACTTGTTTTTAGGTAAAAATTTGTAACATGTGCTCCTTGTCAAAAACTTTATTCTTCGGTGTACAAATTTTTCTGATTCATACAAGTTATTTTATAAGACGTTACAATATGTAAAATAAAAGTCGATGAATTTCAGAATTTTCAATTTGATAAATAGGTCCAATTTTACGATTACTACATTTCTTTCTCCAATAGAGAAAAATATTTTATTTTTCCAATTCAATCGCACAAATTCATATAGTAAATTTTTGTTGGTGATAAAGCGCTTGACTGGATTAAAACTTAAATTTCTGAAAATTCTTTTTTATTTTTGTTAAATTTTTTATTCTTTTTATAATATTTATGTTTTCTTATATACTAAATGTGTGAAAAATGACTTTATACATGCAAAAATAAATTAACTAATAAATAAATAAACAGTCTAAGCTCCCTTAGTCGAAGTCGTAATTGGTAATACAGTTTGGTTATCGCTTTGATTTTTACTCCTAAATATTACCTTTTCAATTACTAATACTGGAGCTTCGAAAGATAATGATAAGACAATAGATACCATCAATGAGATTCCAAAATTACTCCAAAACACCAGCATCTACATAAGAAATAAAGAGTTATTAAATTATTAGATTCCAACTTTAAGTAGAAAACAAGAGTAATACACTTACTAAGGTGTAGTCTGAGAAGAACACATCTGTCCGTGAAATTCCAAAATTAAAAGTTAACACAGCAACGTGAACTAAATACAAGCAATATGTCAAACGTCCAAGTGGCTGCCAGCAAGGATGTGAAAGAATCGAGTTCACCTTTCCACCGTATCCGAAGTGGCATGCAAATACGATCCAGGCTAAGGCTATACTCCAAGAAACGCGTTTGAAGCCTTCATAAGCCGCTGCATGGAACGCAGTTACAGTGTACGATGATTTCATGGAAAAATAAGGTCCAAAAACTATCGCCAACAAAGTTCCCAAGCTTATGACCCAACCAAGAAGTTGAAGTTTCTGTGGACGTTATAAAAGTAAAATAGTTAAGGGGAATTATTTTAACAGAGAGGAATAGAGTATAATTACCACTGGTATACGAATTATCTTGTTTCTATTTAAGTGCATGAAATATCCTAACACAATGCCGATCAGCCATGGAGGGAATCTGATATGTGTTGGAAAATAAACCTTCGAAGTTCGTCCTGGTTCAGCAAATCTGCAAACATTTTATTCAAATTTAGTAACTCCAAAGATCTTGAAAAAGTTAATCGTCTTACCCAAAAAGAGTTTGATAGTCTTCGATGAAGATCACAGAAAAAACGCACGCAATTGCTCCACATATGAGCAGTGTAAATACAGGAATACATTTCTTACCCCATTTCCAAAGAGGTAAAAGAATAAGTGGAGCTAGCACGTACAACTGAGTATCAATGGCTAGATACCATGACTGCAGTACACACTAAAAATTATAAACAAATTCGTTCAAATCAAAAAGTTCTTGTTGTAATATAGTTTCTAAGACTTACCATGTTTTTGGCACTGACGTAGTTTTGAACATACAATAATGTAGACCACCATGTTTCCTTACATTGAAAATGCCTTTTTATAGAATCCTCTCTGTATGGCCCACTTCCGATGAATTTATTTATCGTTAGGTAATAAAGAATCACCACTGCTAGAGGTGGTGTTAGCCGAATATAGCGATGGAACCACATCAATAAATAATTCAGTTTTCCTCTTCTGTAAATATTTGAACAAAATTAAAATTGAAGATCTGTATTTTTTTGAAAATCTTACGTTTTGTCTAATTCTTGGAAGCAGAGCCAGGCTACAAGTAGTCCACTTAAGAAGAAAAATGTATCCACAGAAACAGTTCCCATCAGTATGGGCATGGTCCAGAATCTTTTAGCCCACTTTAAAGATAATTATGGTCAGAAATATTTATAATACTCGAATTCATTGTTACATAGTTTGTAGTTAACATTTCTGAGGTCTTCTAATAGTTTTATTTTCATAGAAAAACACCAGATCTTAACAAACAATGTGTCAAATTTTCAACTTAAAGACCCTTAGGAATTTAAACTGGGAATAGAAACTATGATCATTTAGGTTCTTATTGATTCGAAACCTGATCTTTCTAATATAAGATGTATATTTACTTACATTTAGTATGTCGACTATATTAACAAGATCCATGGATGTATAAAACATGTAATTATGACAATACAAGACCCATATTGTGGAGAGCACTCTAATACCAGTCAAGCAATCAATTGAATTGGTAGACTTTGTCGTTTTGATAGCAAATAACTTCCGTCCATTGGATATTATGGAGAATGCCAGTAGAAGACTGATTTGCTTTTCTGTAAACAAAAATGTTCACATACTTTCCAATATAACCTTTGTAAATAAAACTCACTTTCAAAATATTGAGTGTACCAGTCATAAGCTGTACTAGCTAACATCAAAACTCCGATCAATGAAAAAAATACGCTATATAAAAAAAACAGTTAGTTAGTTAGTTTAACATTGAATATAATTCAATTATTACTTACATAGCAAATATATCGAAGGCTTCAAAATCAGGCTTTTTAGCAACAGAACATTTGGAAATCTGAACACCAGTTAAATAGCCTCCCATAACATTAGCAACTGCCTTTTGAAAAATTTTAGTTATCAATTTTGCATCACAAACATCTGGAATACAGATTCCCAGTTTGATGGTCAAAATTTTGGATAGATCGATGTCTAATCTGGGATTAACTAAAACATCTCTTGCAATATCCAAACTTTCTTTTGGATATGGAACAGCTGGAAGTATTGGGAATGATGCAAAACAATATTGGCCATTTGTTACTTCAGTGCCTTCTTTTAAAACCACTGATGTTCTAACACACTGATCGTAATTGCCAAGATCAGTCAAATGGCCGTACAGTACTCCAGGTGGAAATTTTCCCCACGAATCAATGACTGGAAAATAAAATAAATGATTTTTATTTATTAACAAATTAACTATTGTTATTCTAACTACACATTCTTTTAAAAATTAAAGCTAAACAAAAATTTGAGTTACATAAAATGTTGTTTTGTTAGTAAATAGTAAAGCATTGGTCAACATTTCCGTTATAATGTCTATTTTGTCTCATCTTAGTCGATCTGATACTGAAACATTTATTCACATCCACAATTTTTATTATCAATTATCTGTAGGGGAACTGAGGGGTAGAATTCTTCTTTAAGAAGTTAATAAAATAGTCTTTTCTCTTTTTAAAAGAAGCTCAGGAGTCCTGACGATCAACAGAAAATTATTTGATTAAAAATTAAAAATGAATGGCACGTTCAACCAAATTATTTAGGGGCAGTAATACCTATCATTGTATTCCATCATTGAAACCAATCATTGGAATTCTTTCGACAAGTTCGTTAAAGCTTTCGTTAAAAATTTCTCTCATTGGACGCAAATTATTTGATTCGAATACAGCAAAAACTCATATAATTCATATAATAATATACTAGCATGATCATATTTTAATTTAAATTAATGCTTTCAATTGGCTTTATCTCAAAAAACTAAACCAGAACATGATTGGTTTCTATTAACATTAATTAATTAACACGATAAGTTCAATGTATACGAATTTTAAATGAAAAAGATATGAGATGTTCTTAGCACAATAGTGACGCATGTCGAGGGTCCAAAGTTTAAAAAAAGATTAGATTAAAATAAGATTACTCATTAAAATGAGAGTAATAAACAAACAAACCAATATTTTCCGATTAAAATGAGCTGTTCAATTTAACTAGTACTAATTTGTTGTATTCCTATTTTTGGACATCAAGTTTTGCGTGCTATCCGGTTGTGCATTTAAAATTTAGATTGATTAATTGCAAGACGATCCTTATCGCATAATATTTCGTTGTCGGTCACCTACTAATATCGCAGCTAGACAATCTTGATATTTTGTTGATGAATGGATTTGAAAATAAATTTCTATAATAAAATTAATAATATACTTTAAGCACTCTTATCCTAATTAATATAATAGCAATATTATTTTAGATCGTTTAAATTTAGTTGTGTCAAACTTCTAATGTTGATAATCTTAACTTTGATTAATTGTCTATTAAAGTGTTGAAGGTTTTATTTTAATGAAAAGCTTTGGTGATTTTGTTTGAATCATGAGTAAAAATCATTTTAGACAAATGATGAACAAATAAGGATAGAACGAGATTTTGAAAAAAAGTTTACACTAAATTTCGTTAAAGTATTTTCTTGTATAACACGTTCCATAAAACAATTAGTTCAAATTAAGCCCGAAATTCTAAACCAAATACGACGGGTACATAATAATTCTAAACTACCAACGAAGACGGATGTGTGTGAAATGGCTAAATTCGTGACTATTCACAGTGAATTTTTGGTCAAATGTAAATTTGCAATCCACAGAAACAGGAAACGTTCCCCAAATATGAGAGATAGATAGATAGATAGTTTATTGATTTTGTTTAAATTTTACAATGGTTTGTTACCGCACATTTTACAATATAGTGATTTGATACAATGTATCTTTCAGCTAAAATAGTATGTATATAAGTTTTCAAAATTTTCAATAAGGTTTACATAATTATAATTTTAATCTTGACCGGAGGAAAAAACATTAAAAAACTCCATTTAATAACATGAGTATTTACTGTCAACCAAGGAATCGTTAAAAACTTAAAATGAAACCATGAACATTGTTAATGATTCAAATCTGATGTTACATTTTCACATCGGATTGTCTAATGAGAACTCACATTTTAAAGTACGTAACGTTCGTACCAATTCAATATCAATTTAAAACAAACAGGAAGAAATTTGAATTTCTATAAAATCTCTCGCAGGTTTATTAAACTTAAACAACAAATAAAATAACACTTACATCGTGCTACCTTCAGGCTTGGAAATTGGTCAACTATATCCTTTAATTGAAGAACACACTTTCGTGCATCTAAAATATTTGAACCAATCGATCCAAGAATATCATCAAAATTTGAATTTGTTTGAATTTCACTAATAAATAAGTCTTGAATAAAATCACTCGAAACCGTAACATTGTTCACAACCGTTCTCGAATCCACATTTTTAGGAATCCCAAAGAGAAAAATCAAAACTATTAATAATTTTATCCGCATAATGTATAAATTAATATTTTTACTAATAAATAAATAAACCTAAAAACTCGGAGGGTTTATTTCGACTACACATAATTTTGAAGATAATTATCCTTTTATTGTATTTCTTATTCAAAGTCTTAGATAAGATAAACATAATTTTTGTTTTGTTTTTTGTTAATTTGGTCAAGAAAATAAAATTACCTTTTCGTGATTAAATGAAGACGTTTAGAGATTATGGACTGCCTCGCCTTTTGGCGATAAGTTAGCTTTACGATCGATGGCTATAAATATTTCGGTATCAAATTAAAATTGGATGTTTGGGAATGACTCATCAATTTTAATTTTGTAATTTTTTTTATGGTGGATGCCTAATTTTTTAAAAATAGTAACACGAGGTTCCTTCCAGGAAATAATTTAATAATTGTTTGTACAAATTTATGTGTAAATTATGAATCAGATTTTTCATTAACAGTTAAAAATGTCCATAAACTTGGTTGTGTTTCGTCTAAAAGAAAGAATGCGCTACCTTCTAGATCCTCGTACCAAGATTTGAAGCTTTCACTTAAATTTTGTAGAGACTTTGAACAAAACTTTAATGTGATCCTAAAATTGCATACCTACCAATATTTCCGGATTAAAAAAATATTTTTTTTAGTTCAATTTTTTTTTCTATTAAAAATATAAATATTCCATTACAAGTTGTTGCAATACAAAACTACCAAAACTTTTAAGTCCCACCAGAAGTTACATTTTGATAAAATAGTTTGCTATTAATACATTGGCTTGATAAATGGTTGTAAATATAATGTTATTTGTTCATATTTAATCTTAAAAAAATAATCCTTAACAAGTGATAAAATAAATAAAATTCTATTAATTACAAAAACTACAAAAAGCGCGGTTTACACTTCTTTAAAATCGGGTCCATTTATGGAAGCTTTGCATGGAGCAGACGGCAAAATATTTCCGTTCGTTTTTTCATTCTGATGACTCTTAGAAAATAAAACCTTTTCTATAACGAGTACAGGTGCTTCAAAAGATAATGAAAGCACTGTTGATACCAGAACAGAGATTCCAAAAGTACTCCAAAAAGTTAAATACTATAAATAAAATTTTGAAATAAAATAACAATTTATACAAAACAATTAAATAATAAAGGAACTTACAAGTCTATAATCGGAGAAATATGCATCTGTACGAACTGTCCCAAAGTTAATGGTTTGCACAGTAATATGGACCAGGTACATGCAATAGTTTAAACGTCCCAACGGCTGCCAAATAGGATGAGAAAGAATCGAGTTAACAATTCCACCAAATCCAAAATGACAAGCGAACACAATCCAAGCTAAGGCTATACTCCAGGAAACTCGCTTTAAAGATTCATATGATGCAGCATGGAATACAGAAGCTGATTCGGAAGAACTTATTGTAAAGTATGGTCCAAATATGATGGATAATAAAGTCGTGAAACAAATAATCC
The DNA here is from genome assembly GCF_945859685.1 of Eupeodes corollae. NCBI lineage: Eukaryota > Metazoa > Arthropoda > Insecta > Diptera > Syrphidae > Eupeodes > Eupeodes corollae. Next base: position 414,493 of record NC_079148.1, on the reverse strand, counting down.
ATCCAATCATTCGAAAAACCTTGAGAAAGAATTCCATTTTGCAATTTCCAAAGGAAGATTATATTATAATTTTTATTTAAATTAACTACCATTGGAGGCCTCATAGACTTTTGCCTGTTTAGATGCATAAAATATCCAAGACATATTCCGACTAACCATACTGAGTATCTAGTGTGAGTTGGAAAGTATACTCTTCTTGTTCGTTCTGCTTCGCCAAATCTTTAAAATATAATAATTTGAAATAGAGTTGGAAGCACTATTGATTGTTCTTTTTATTTGTTTTAAAAAAAAATCTTTTGATCATAAAAAACTTTATAACTCACCCTATTAAGCTTGTGTAGCCTTCTGAGAAAAAAGTTGCTATTGTGCAACCAATAGACAATAATGCCAGAACTATTAAAACGGGCACATATCTTCTACCCCATTTCCACAAAGGTATCAGAACCAATGGCGAAAGAAAATATAATTGGGTGTCTATTGCCAGATACCAGGACTGCATTATACACTTTAAAAAAATAAAAAAGAGTAATCATTTTTTTTTGTGTTATTTTCTTTTTCTGTTTTTGAAAAAATACCATTTTCTCGGGAGCAACATAGTTTTGCACGTACAAAAGCGTAGCCCACCAAGAATCTTCACAAGTTTCACTAGCTTTGTTATATGTTTGACGAAACGGCCCACTTCCAATAAATTTAATTAATGTAACGTAGAATAAAACGACTGCTGCCAGAGCTGGAGTAAGCCGAATATACCGATGAAAATACATCATTGGAACGTTTAGTTTTCCTTTCCTTAAATTATATCAAAATCACATTTAAATATTTTTTTAAACACAATTTTCAATTTTCTAACGTTTTGTCCAATTCTCGTAATCCCAACCAGGCTACCAGCAATCCACTCAGCAAGAAAAATGAATCAACGGAAACAGTCCCCATTAAAACCACCATTGACCATGGTTTCTTGTACCACTGTAAAAAAAAAATTAAGTAAAATTTTTGAAAAACAAGATTTTTGAAAAAGGACATTAATATTTACACTTAGTGAATCGCTGAAATTAATCAAGTTTTGGGTTGCATAAAACATATAATTGTGACAGTGCAAAACCCAAATCATTGAAAACACTCTGATACCAGTTAAACAGTCAATAGAGTTTGGTGATTTTTTAGTGTTGATCATAAATAACTTCCTTCCATTGCTTATGACCGAAAATGCCATTAATAGTTGTTTTGGTTTTTCTAAAAGTTCGATATATTTTACCTTATTCAATATGAAATTCTTATACCTAATACTCTTACTTTCAAAAGTACTCGTAAATAAGTCATAAAATGTACTCAAAACCATTAATCCACCAATCGTCGAAAACAGAACACTACATCAGAAAGAAGTAAGTTGTAAATAAATAATATGTTATTACTATTATAAGATACTTACATTGCAAATATATCCAGTGCTTCGTACTCAGGAGTCTTATTTACGGAACAACCTGAAACAGTGACTTCAGAAAGAGTACCATTCAGTACATTTGCTAATACCCTTTGAAAAATCTGAGTTATCAGAACTGGGCTACACGTGTCTGGAATACACACTCCTATTTTTATTCTAATAACATTTCGTAGACTTATCTTTTCATCTAAGGGATTTTCTCGAAGCAAGGATAAATCATTTTCGGAGAATGTTGTGGGTGATGTTAGTGGAAAAGACGCAGTGCAGTACTTTCCAGTTGCAATGCCAATTGTCTCATTTAGTTCTACGGATGTCTTAACGCATTGATCGTAGTTACCAAGATCTCTTAAATGACCATAGAGAATACCAGATGGAAATTTACCCCAGGAATCAAAAACTAAAATTATAAGAAATTATTTTTATTGAAAGGTTTTTGAGCTTCATTTAAAAGTTTTTGACTTAAAAAATGTATTTATAAAGTTTTTAAGAAACTTCTCTTCAGAATTGTTTGAAAAAAATGTATTCTTCAAAATTAAGTTTTGAAACTCCTTTTTGCCAAATTTATTACTACCACTTAAGAACTAAATTCTCAATAGGAACTCTAAGGAAATAGCGTTGGGTTAATTAAGAAAATGTTATATTTAATAACAAACAGATTGCACTTACATCGAGCTACTTTAATACTTGGAAATTGGCTAACTATACTTTGTAATTGAAGGACACATTTTCGAGCATTTATTAAATCTGCTCCAGTTGTTCCTGTGACTTTAAAATCAGACCGCATTTGCTTAAGGAACTCATCTTGTAAGAAATTACTCGAAACTGTCACGTTATTAATAACCGATATTGAATGTGTTTCGAAAACGAGCACGGTTAAAATTAAAGAAGCGAATACAAATTTATTTTTTGGCATTTTGAATAGAAAAACCGACTCGACCACGGAAGCTTGTTAGTTTTGTAGACACCAACTCGTCAAGAACTTACATGTTACTGGAAAATTTACTTGAAGATAGTTGTCCTTTTAACATTTAATTACAGTAGATATTTTTGTCGATAAGATTATCAATGCAATTTATAAAAATGCAATTTTATATTATTATTTATACTTGTAAATATTAAATAATAATTGAATCAGGCATTCTTCGTACGAGTAATGATACGGATAAGTCAATAATCCATTTGGCGGTGATAAATAAAATTTTAAAAGTAAAATTGTAAGTTAGTTAGAGTAGATATATTTATTTAAATTTCTTTGGGTCAGTTTTATTATTACTTGAGTGTCACGTGAAGTTGTTAATAAAGCACCTGCAGAAAAAGCAGTTACAGCTTAGGAGATTTAAAGATTAAAAAAAATATAGCTATTAATTCGCAATTACTAAAATATGTGTTAACAGTACAAGTATATGAACTGATGACTTTTTGCAAAACATTCAATAACGTCTAAATAATTTCTTTAAGATCTTTAAAATCTTTTACTTCTTTATTATCCAAAAAAGTAAAGGACTACGAATATGTTCGCATTTCTTTAAAAAAAAGTAAGTGTTGCTTACAAATATTGACTTTGGATAGAGTGAGTGAGTTCAAAGTCTATAATTGATTGAGCACTTATAACTTTTGATTTGTGTATCTTTTACTAAATTTGTACACTTGCGTATGTAACCTCCAAATGAAAACTTCTATTACTTTTATTTTTTAGCCTTCCATTGAATTGAGTCATTGATTCTAATTCTGAACTTTACCCTATACAAAAGTTATAACGCTCTTTTATTTAGTCTAGCTCAATCTATGTTATTATTATCGTAAATATTATATTATTTTTATGATGAGTTATAAAATTATTGTTCTAGGAATTATTGTCTTATATAAATAGCCAGTTATTTTACAGACATTATTATCTTAACAATTTTCATAGCTTCCGATTTACCTTAAGGAAGTTATGGTTATGGTTTTGTAAAATATTATTATTATATTTTATGTTTCAATATAATTCAAAAGATTAACTAAACGTACAGTTTATGGTACGTATATGATTTCAAAGTTCTTATAGATAACTTTGAATGATTCAGTAAAATAAACTTTTTGATTCTTATTTTACAATAGAATTTGTTTTTGGAGAAGCTATAAAATAATACGTGCTAACTATAATGTACATCAAAATCCATTTAATAAGAACTCTCCCCGAAGTGAAAGTACATCTTTTATAATGAATTTATTTTATTTGTTATTTAATAAGCATAAAATTGATGTACTATTTCATAGTGATTTCTTAGAGAAAATACTAATTTCTGGGGTTTCACTTATAGAACATTGAATGAAAATTTTGTGTTAAAAAAATGTAATTCTCACAAACAAAGTTTGGGTTAAGTATTCACCCGAGCTTCGGTAATGAAACAAAACTTTGTATTATGCTTAAGCTATAGCTAGCATTTAAATAATTGGAGACAAATCTTTGAATGGATATTTTAGTTATTTTATTATTATTACGTCAAAAATGATCCGAATTGTTTTTCAATTTAACATAATTCCAGCGACAGAATGCTCAATTCAACAATTGCTATTACCGACCAACAAATCCAACGATTAGTTCCATTCATGAAAACCTATGATAGCTATAATTGGCCTCTAACTCGAAATGTGTCAAATGTAGGTACTTTTACAACCATCAATTAATGAAATGGGAAAGAAATGGTTTTGTTTTACTACAATACTACCAATTCCTTTTTTCTTTCTTAAACAACTATAAACATAGTAATAAAAATGGACCTAACGTAGACAAACTTATCTTGAATGATTAAGGCCTTTCACAATTTACAAACCTAAATATTTGATAAAGTTCATGTTTTATCGGAATCAGAAAATGTGGATAATAAATATCTTTTTGGTGACAAGATAATTATGGTTATTTTAAAAATAAATACGAAATAATTATTATCGAATTTATTTTTGATCGGTAGAATGTATAAGTTTAGGTATGCAGGTCTAGAATTGTATCATAGTTGTAAGAACCAAACAAATGGCTTGAAGAGGCCCTTATTGGTAATTTTTCATTAATACCAGTTCAAGGAATATATGTATTTTATACATATATAGAAATTATGCAGCTGATTATCAGAGGTTATTTTCTCGGTTCCAAACTTCGGATTCATAGTGGAAACAGTTCTTACATTTTTGTATGTAGAATAAAAATAATACATTTTTAATTTTCATGATCTCATGATATTTGTTCTGAGCAATAAAGTAATAATATTTTTTAGCTGGGGAATATTGAGATCAGGTTATGTTCTTAATTCTTTTGCAACTATATAAGTTCGATGTCCTACTGCAACTTTGAAAATAACTTTTTAATGAACATTTATGACCACACAAAAACATATTTAGTCTTTATATTTACCAATCATAAATGGAATGTAGGTAAGACCAACTTTTACTTCGGTGTCATAAAACTTATCAAACTTTTACTCTATAAAAATGTCTTTTATCTCTGCGTTATTCAGTGCATTTCACAAGATCATTATTTTTCTATAGGGTTATTGATGCAACTCTTTCTATCTAACTTTCTTATCGAAAAATTCAAGTCGTGTCGTCTAAGTCTAGAAATAAATAAAAGGGCTCACAATAATAATGGATTTTTCAGTTTAAGAAAATCTATCCATTTATAGACATTTAAGTTTTAAAATGAAAAAAATATTAAACTTATTATTAATAACTTCAAGTGTCCTTATACTTCAAGTACAATCGATTGCCGTTTTAAGCAACCTAGATTTGCCCAATGATATCCTTTCGAAAATATTAATTGATCATGTACAACATGAACCTATTTTCGTTGCAAGAGCAGAGTTTGAAGATTCTAAAAAGTGTATTTTAGGGCTTAAAGAAATTGTGAATCGCTATCCAAGTATGGACGTTTTTCCGTGTAAGTTAATTCAAAGTGTATGAACAATTTATGCAATTGTGGTATTCGTTAAAATGTTTCAAGTAAAAAAACGGACTACATACTCGTAAAATAGACAGTTTTAAATAACTACCTCTCCTGGTGATGGAATAAATTACAGCCTTCCTTAATCATTTACATGAAGGATTTACATTAAGAGAACATTGTTAATCATATTTTTCAAAACAAAGTGGTAATTTCTAAAAAGTAACTTGGATCACTCCACACAACAAGCTGCATTTGCTTAACTTTTTGAACGGAAAATCAACAAAAAATTGACAAATTTAAGAGAGGAAAAATATTTGAATTGTTCTTTAAAATTAATAAAAGAGTTTTTGTTTAAAAAACTTGTAATACTTCAGTGTGTGTTGTTCAATTTTTTCTTATATGTAAATCTTCAATCTTCCAGTTATTGATGCTTGGGGAACAATTCCCTCAGGATTGCTATATGGTCACTTGGAGGACTTTGGTAACTACGATGAGTGTCTCGATATATCTACAAACCTAACTCAATCTATTGGTCCTACAAATGGAAAGTATTGTTTTGCATCGCTTCCTCTATTAGAAGAACAAACTGTTACTCCGGATAGTGTCGATGGTGACGGAAAAATCCAACAAAGATTTTCTATCGCAGAATACGCAGTCATTAGAATAGGCATATGTGTTCCTGATGTTTGCACTTCCGAAATACTCACAGAAATATTCCAGAACGCAACTGTTAATATCATAAATGGGGCCTTAAAGAGGGTTACTGTGGAGAACTGTGTAACAGCTGAAAGCCCAAGTTTTAATATTACAAATTATATTGGATTGTGAGAATTAATCGATTTTAAACCAATATTCATATATTCATAAAAGATTATTTTAAAGTGTTATATTTGGAATTTTTGGACTGCTGATGCTGCTAAGTACATTGTATGATATTTTTACGGATACATTCAATAGTAAAAATAATTTCATACAAATTCTAAATTCAAAATAACTTCAAGATTTCTTTTTACAGAGCCAGCAAATAAGATACTCATAGCTTTCTCTGTAGTATCAAATGGTCGAAAATTGTTTAAACTGAATTATGCCAAGTCAAGCAATACCATTTCTTGTCTAACAGGAATCCGTGTGCTATCGATGGTTTGGGTCATTTACTGCCATTGTTATACGGCTTCTGCAAAAATGCCATACATAAATAAATTTGATTATTTTCCAGTAAATTAATATTCAATTCTATCATGTTATCAAATATAATCAACAGATTCTGAATTATAGTGGACGAAGGAGGCATCGACAATGCACGTGGTATTGGCTACTGTTTCAGTGGATTCTTTTTTCTTTATTAGTGGTTTGCTATTAGCTTGGATTGGATTCTTTGAACTGGATAAAAGGTAAAGTTTAACATTACGTCTATAGTGCCTTGATTTTGAGGTATGTACAAATTTATTGGCAGATTTGTCGATAGATTGAGACGGGTGACTCAATGTTTTAAATGTATTATAGTTTGACAGTTAAAAATCTAATTTTACTATTAAAACATTAATATTAACATACGAAAGTATAATATTTGTAAAGAATTTATAGTGGTAATAAAACGAAGGTATCAACATCCAGGAAATTAATTTAATGTTTAAAAATGCAATTAAATCTACATTTTAATCATGGTCCAAATATCTTTGCCTTTAGTCTAATTAACAATATCTATATTCAAAATTACAGTACAACTTTTAGGAACGTCTATCAGTTTACAATTGAGACCAATTTAATTCTTTTATATCTGAACTTCATGAAGGTGGAATGATTTACTATTTGTTGAATCATTGTTATAATATTCATAGCCCTCGATAGCGGGCACAATAAATAGAAAGAAGGTTGTGTCCTTGGATCATAAAATATCGCTTTGTTTCTAAAATTTTCTAAATTAAATTCTTTCAGCAATGGAAAACTTAATTTATTTTTGATGTACTTCCATCGTTATATGCGCTTGACTCCTGCATTAGCCGCTGTAATTCTGTATGTTGTTTCTATAGACGACTATATTGGAATTGGTCCAATAAGTCAAGAGTTTAGAGATATTGTTGGCAACTGCAAAAATAATTGGTGGTCAACGTTACTTTACATTCAAAATTATGCTAATCCAGCTGACGTGGTAAGGTCACATCTTACTTGGTTGCAATTTTGAATACTTAAATTAATTTACTTAAATTTTCAGTGTGTAGGGCAAACATGGTATCTAGCAGTTGATACTCAACTGTATGTCTTATCTCCTCTGATTTTGATTCCTCTTTGGAAACATGGGAAGAAGGTTATACCAATTATGTTTATTCTTGCATTTCTACAGGTCGGATATGTTATTGCAATATTTTACCAATATGGATTTAATAATTTTCTGGGGTAATTATTCAATAATTCAAAAACTTAGAAACAAGATTTTTGAATAATACTTTATCTTAAAATATTTTTAGAGTTTTAGGGGACGATCAATTAGTTCTAACTTATAAGCCAACTCATGCAAGATACTCTGTTTGGCTCGTGGGTATTGGATTTGGGTATTTTATGCACAAGAACAGAAGCAAGTCAATACGTCTTTCAAGGGTTCGTATGAACGAGAGTATAACATTCGTATTTAATTATGATTATAAATTTAATTTATAATTTTTCAGCCTATTCAAGTCCTTGGTTGGTGTGCTTGCTTTGCAGTTATTGGAGCCATAATGTATGGACCTTATCCTACAATCCATGCTGACCAAGGGGCTACTATTCTTCAAGCTGCATTATATGAGCCCTTTAGGCGGATTGGATGGGGAGTTATGCTAGCCTGGGTTGTTTTTGCGTGCCATTTTGGATTTGGGGGTTTGATAAATTCATTTCTTTCACACGAAATGTGGCAACCAATTGCTCGATTGACTTATTCTATGTATTTGGTGCATTTGAATATTCAAGTCGTTAACTATGGATTGACGAAAACGAACGTCTACTTTTCAGACTACAACTTTGTAATGAAATCAAAACTTTGAAGCGTTAAAGAAAAATTCTTAAACTATACTCATTCTCTTTGCAGATATTAACTTTTTGGAGTACTTTTGGTATTTGCTTGAGCGTGGCGGTAGTTTTAACATTAGCCTTTGAAGCACCAGTAATAGCGATTGAAAAGTTATTGTTTAGACCCTTAAACCAAGAAATTGATGAAAAACCAAAGACGAAATCCAAGGCTGAGCTAGAAATAACTCAAAAACTTCCTTAGCTTTACAATAAATAAATAATTATATTTTGTAGATATTTATACAATCATTTTTCTTTTGGGTAAGAATTTCCAAAGACCAACTTAATCTATATGATCTTATAATATTGGTTCAATAGTAAAATTAAATTTTAAGAAAAAACTAAACGAAAGCTAACCGTGCGTCAGAAATAAATGAATTAATTTGAATCAAGTTTAGAACACATGTATGTACTCGTATGTACATATATTAGGTAGATGCTTAAAATTGAAAACCAAAACTGTATTAAAAACAAATTTAAAAAAAAAATAAAAATCTATAGAATTTGGACTTTAAGGAACAAGTACAAGAATACAATATATAATGTACAAACAATACTTTGTAAAGTGCACAAAAGTAAAGTTAGTTAAGTATATTTTTGTTTGGTTAAAATTAAAAAAAATCCAACGGAATCAGTAGGTTTTTCCTTAGGCCCGCCTCTTTTCAGTTCAAAATGTCGATTCAAAATTATCATCAAGTTTTATGTTTTAAAATAAGTAAGTAAGTAGTTTATCTTCTGGAAACTTTGGCCAATTTAAAAAAAGAATATATTATTTCGGGTGTGATAGCGATTGAAGAACAAGGTCCATTTGCGTACATATAAAGTGTTCCTGAGTGGGTGTTAATTGGCCAAAAGTTATTAACTTTCTAAAGGTAAGAGACGATAAGAATCGATTCCTGATTATGCTAAGTACAAAGTGTTAAAATTTCTTTTTTATCATTTTTATTTTATTTTCAATGTAGGGAAATTTTATTCGTACATTTTTTCATCCCACCATGCCACTTAAGAGTCTAGATCATTTTTGGTGAGTAGTCTACTTTTAGGTGATTTGCTTTAATCAACATATTTAAAGGTATTGCATATTTATCGGATACGATTATTTGTTAATAAAAGTCAGCATAATTTTATGTGCCCAATGACCCAATGAAATAAACTAGTAGTTAATTTCTGGAAACTTGTTTTAGATTTAATTTCTTAATTTTTCACTAAAAAACATTAAACCAATTTTTCACTGTCACAGTTTATCTGTTTTCGAAAATTGCGAATACTACCACAAAGAAGTAAATGTCTTTTTTAAGTTCGTATTTTGGTATGCATACTTTATGAAACAAACCATTTAATAGAAGCCGAAATTTTTCATTTTGATAATTTTTTTCATGTGCTTCTTTAAAATAACCATAAAACACCAGCTAAAAACCCGTGTTAGGAAATAAATTTCATAGCATATTATTGTGCTGTAATATAAGTTTGTTGATTGCATACTTTCATAATAGAAAATTAAAAACCATTCGGTTTTCTTAGGTTTTATAAAAAAGTTATTTGGTGGTCGTTATGTTTGAAACTAGGTAGGGTTTTGATATCTTGTTTGAAATAGAAAGTGAACAAATTTAGCTACACATCATCTTCAAAATGAGAAAAGAAGGGGGAATTTTTGGGTTGAATGTGAGTAATGAACAAGATGTTGGCATAAAAAGAAAGTATTGTCAAATGTAAAGGATGCAAAGTATAGAATTCAAATTTGTTAGTAAGAGACAGAAAATCAAAATTCAAATAAATCAAAAAATAAGCAGACCTCGTGACTCCACATTAAAAATTATAATTCAAAACGTTCTTCGCTGTTATTCTATTATGTAAAAAAGTTTGGCATTCAACAAAGCTAATACTTAACTAGATCCATAAGTCCAAGGGTTTGATATTTATATTTCGAACTCTAGTTTTTTTTACGTTTAAGCCTGATGATATGTATTCACTGTAACCCTTTTAAATAGTGAAGAAGTGTGTAGGGGTTTCAAGTTATAAAATTGGCAAGTCTGTCCCTTTACACTCATTTTCTAAAAAAATGCTAACTTTTTGCAAATATAAATATTTTTAGTACCGAATTTCAGCAAATTCGTAAAATTGGCAAGTGTGTCCTGTTACACTTATTTTATAAAAAAAAATGCTAAGTTTTTGAAAATATAAATATTTTTTGTAACGAATTTTAGCAAATTCGTCTGTTTTCTTCTCTCTTCCACTGCCTTTAAATTTGGTGAAACTTTATTCCGTTCTTAAAATATGAAATTGTACTTATTCAGGGTTAAAATTTAACATTCTATTCAACAAAATAATGTTATATGTATCTAAATTCAAAGTTATAATAAAAATAACTAATGATTTCCAAAATTTTATAATGCCGATCATTTTCGCTTTAGTTTGAGAAAAGATAATATTTTCAATGTTTCATAACACAAACTCTCATGATACAAAAGAGTATGCGCCAAAAACACGTGCAATTGTTTGATTTGTTCTTATAGTGGTTGGGTTCATGATGATTGCTCTAAGTGTGATATCAATAATATTAACAATACAAGTTATAATGTGTACCTAGTAAAGCACTATTCAAACCAAAAAAAAAACAACAAAAAAAACGTAGGTTTAATTAATACAACCTTTTAAGGGCCATTGAACTCATGATGATTAGTTTACCTACTATACTAACAAAGTTAAGCACGAGTATTGCAAGCGATTCATATAAGATTAGATATTATTTTGATTTTTCACAAATATGTTTAGTAATTATCTTTTGAATTTAATCAATTAATTTCTATGAAGTGTACTATAATGATATCAGCTATGATTATTTTTTAATTTAAACTTTAAAAAAATAACCACATGAGATCATTGAACTCAAGTCTGAAACATTGGATTAAAAGTGATCTTTTGACAATTTTAAGGTGAAAGGTAAGATTTTTCAAATATTGTTAATAGATTATAATTATGTAATAAACAAAAATTAATAATCAAAGTTCATTCCACTCTTTCCACCTACATACATTAATCTTCCGAAACGCACATTTGTTTTGTTCGCAGCAAACCAAATTTCTCTATGAACTTTTGGTTTTGTTTAATTTTAGCTCATGTCACACTTTCACCTGAATCTGGAAACAACAATTAAGTACCTATTTTTTGACACTTTTGTAGTCTTGCCATTTCTCAAACTTAACATCTTAATGCGTTTCTGCATCCTAAACTTCTGTTACTCTTAAGTACAGCTTCTGAAATATCGAAATGTGTACTTTCATTTAAACGCCTACACTGGCTGACACAATAATTCAATGGAGAAATCAATAATGACCCACTATCAAAAAAAAACCTAAAATGTAGGTACATATGTTTATAATAATATTTGATGAACCTGTTTTGAAATGAAATTTACGAGTATGAGCTTAAATTAAAACTTCAATAATTAACCCCAACCGTAAGAACTTTTTTCGTTCATAATTCGGGGTTCTTAGGAACTATTCTATCAAAGTTATTATTATATTGGTATAAAAGTTTTGCAACAGAGTTGTTTCATTCGATAAGGTTTCTATATCTTATAACGGTAGCGTTATTCTTATATCAAATAAATATTTAACATTTCGTCAAATATGATCAGTCGAACTTAAGTGCGTCGCATGCTCCGCGTCGTCGCTCGCTGCCGCTGCTGCTCCAAATGCGCAATTCACTTACCTCCTTAATTTTTTTTTTAATTCGACAATTTGACAATCTGTGATCATTTGATTAACCATTGATAAGTTTTTGATTATGCTAAAAATGCAATTTTATCAAATCCAAAATCATAAGAATGTTCAATTTGTTTGAGTTTTTAATATATAAACTGATGTCTAACAGCGTTTTTGGTCAGAAGCACACTGCCAGTGAGCAGGTGAGGTTATTAATGAGGTGTTCTTAGTTTTATTCAATTGAATCACTAAAATCAGTGTCACATAAATAAGAATGCGGAGTTCTAAGGGGGTTTTTATTTTTGTTGTGTTAAACATTTTGTGTAAATTTTCATCTAAGGTCGTGAAAGGCAGTGAAATCGAAAAAAATCTATATGTTAATAAAAGTATTGAATTTATAAAACATACTTGGGAAAATGATTTCCTTAACGAAATCGAGTCCTTAACTCTGAATTTAAGTTTTGAGTGCAATCAACATATTGGTGCAATTGTAACGGCAGTTAAAAACCGTGAAAAATGGGCAATAAAGTGTAAGTTTATTGAGATTCCGAATAAGTTGTGAAGTTTATTTTTGTTTTTATGATCGAATGACGTTTACATTAAGCACGCGAAAAATAATTACGAAACGCAATCATAAGATTTGTTTTTGTTTTCATTCTGTTTAATTGCTCTTGAATTATTGGACATCGAGTGTAATCATATTTTAATTATAAATTTATCTTTTTAATATTCATGAGTAAATTTGCAATTGATGTAACAATAAAACACTAAACATGCATTTTGGAAAAAAGCCTATTCTATTGCACATATGGTGTTTTGGGACATATTCAATAATTACTCTGAATGAACTTTGTTATTTTTAAATCTTAAATCTTAGAGACATAACAATTAAGACATAGATATAGTGTTGTTATTTGATTAATAATAAAAACGTGAATATGTTAAATTTAAATATGCATATGCATCATGACATTTAAACAAAAATATCGTTTAAACAACTTTCAGACGAACAAAGTTAATTTGTGACTTTATCTTTCAGTTCTCGATTCCTGGGGGAAGTTTCCATCGGGTGTATTGTGGGGAAATTTGGTTGAATTAGGAAGCTTCGATGAATGTTTACTAACAGAACATACAATTGAAAATCAGTCACCCAAGGAAATAATCCGAGGACAATATTGTTTGGCATCACTTCCGTTTTGGGAGTTATTTCACAACATTTACCCAGAACTCTCACCAGGACTACAATTAAAGATTGGAATTTGTATTCCCCGAACATGTGCAGCGTTTGAAGCAAATGAGGTTTTGAATGAAATCCTATCAAGAGTTTTCAATATTACAAGCCCGTCAGTTATAGTTACTGAAGGACAATGCACTAAGAGTATGCAAACGAAGTTTGATATAATGGACTGGATTGCAATGTAAGTTGAGCAACATAACCCGAACTGTAAACATAAATATAAGTAATCAAAAAATGCACCAGATCAATATTTTCATTTATAGGAATTCTGATAGTGTGTAGTTCAATTTATGATGTCACTGCAAAAAGACGAGGAAGTAATGAAGCAAAATTCGTTATTTTAATTTATACAGAAAGTACTGAATGTTTTATTGTTTCAGGTGTTCCAAATGAGGCTCTGGTGGCATTCTCGCTTTATGTCAACATGAATACCTTGTTCCGGACTTCATCTAAAAAATCCCCCAATATAATCAGTTGTCTAAATGGTATTCGGTGCATGTCAATTATATGGATAATCTTCGGTCATAGTTACATGATGAGTTTGCTCTTACCAAATGCAAATAGCAAAGATATTATTGATGTAAAAAAGTGCATCCTGACGTGAAAGTTTAAATTGATTTTAATGTAATGATTTTGGTTTGGATTTTGTAGTGGGCTCGAACTCCTTTCTCCATGTTTCTGCAGTGTGGCACGATATCTGTGGACTCTTTCTTCTTTCTTAGTGGTCTGCTTCTCATTTGGTCGGGCATGAGGGAAATGGAGAAGTATGCATAATCCAACCATATTTTATTTAAAGTTAATAATATTCTTGAAAGGACTGGAGGAAAGCTTGATATACTTATGATGTATCTTCATCGATATATTCGTCTAACTCCAATAGTGGCTGCTGCTATATTATTTTATGTCAGCCTATTCCGACATATGGGAAATGGACCTCTGTGGAACAATTTTACAAGTTCATACAAACTCTGCCATGAGACTTGGTGGGCAACTCTTTTGTATGTTCAAAACTATGCAGCACCTGGAAGAATGGTTAGTTTGATAAAATTCTATTAATCGCAACAGGAATCAATTATAATATAAAATTTTTTTCTTTAAAGTGTTTGGGTCATACTTGGTACTTAGCAGCAGATATGCAATTGTACATTATATCTCCGTTGCTTTTGATTCCAATATTTAAATGGAAGAAAAAAGCTATTGGAGGTGTTATTGTCTTAGGAATTCTTATGGTAGCCTACGTTTTCACAATTATTATGATTAATAATTTTTCTGTTTTTAGTCCAACAGGGTATGTGACTTGTTTATTAACTAAATATTGACTAAAGTATTTATTGAACTGCTTTTAAAATTCTAGAAATTTAGGTGAGGATACTCCCGAAATGAGGAAAACATACTATCCCACCCATGCCCGTACATCACCTTGGCTTATCGGAATTATTGTTGGATATTTTCTGTACAACTATAAAGACACTCGCATAAAAATGCCAAAGGTTTGTTTACATTTTAAAAGTAATGCGGTAATTGTCAGTAGATTGGTGATTTTATTTGATGACTAATTCACAAAACTCCTTCTTCATAAATTAAAATAATACATAGATTTAAAAAATAACCGTTTTTGAAAAAAATATTTCATATCAACAATTTAGGTTGCTATAATTGGAGGCTGGATAATAGCATTGGTTCTATTGGCAACTGGGATATTTGCCTTGTATCCCAAGGTTTTGCCTGATGCAAAACCTTTGTCCACAATAGAAGGAGCTTTTTACTTAACCTTAAGCAGGGTAGCGTGGCCTCTTGCCCTGTCGTGGATTGTATTCGCATGTGTTAACGGTTATGGTGGACTTGCTAATACTTTCTTGTCATGGCCATTTTGGCAGCCAGTAGCAAGACTTTCATACTGTATGTACATTATTCACTTGACGGTCGAGACCATAAATGCTGGACGAACGAAAGTAAACTTACATTTCTCAGATTATGATTTGGTAAGAAAAGCATAAATAATCTTCATTTGTAAATATATATTAAGTATATGTTTTTGATTTTCAGATGTTACGTTTTTGGGGAGATTTCGGTATCACGATTTTAGTGTCTATTGTTGCTTACTTAATGTTCGAGTCACCAATGATGGGAATCGAAAAAATTTTGTTCAAGTCAAATCCAACAAAAAAAGCAAAGACTATTTCAAAGGAAGGATTGTGCGAACACCAACCGTAACTGATTTCAAGTGCGTGCAGCACGTTATTATATAAATCAAACAAAAACTATGCAAAAAGTGTGCTCTGTGCAAAGTCTACATTAATTCATTTTTATATTAAAATTTTAAAGTGTCATTTTAAATTTATTTCGAAATTCTTATTTCGTAGTTTTTACATGAATATTGAAATTAAAATCGTACTTTTAATCAAACATATTGTGGGATATCAAGAATTGAATGCTACTTGGAATGTTTCCCATCGACGAATTCAAGATTCTAGTAACTACATTGCTCATCAATGAATACAAACAATCATTTTGAACGTTTACCCGAAATTCCTACATTTTTAAAAATGTTCGGTTACGGTTTGAGATTTTGGGAGTTAAGATAACTAGGGAAGACATTAACATGCTAAATATGGACTGCTAGCAGTCAACTTCGAGTTGGAGAAACTTTTTGAATTTATTTGTACTCGTATACTTCGTTAATTTGTCAAACTTTATTAAAATAGATGTCCTTCGTTGCTTTGAAAAAAAAACTTGTTGGTGCCTAGATATAATAGACGGTATTTTTAAATTATTTTTTGTTTTTGCCAAGAAACCTACAAGAGAGAAAGTGTGTCTAATTAGGTGGAATCACTTTTAAAGGGGATTTTCTATGCGAATATAAATCGATAAGCAGTTCATATCTAGTATGTAAATGACGGAAGAATGGAAAGGAGTTTGTCTTTCGATCTACAAACAAAAATAATAAAGAAACACGGAGACAGGAGCATTATTGCGTAGGGTTGCTTTTCTGTGTTTGATGTTGGACAGGTCATCCAATTTCATGAAATCATGACTATAAGGAAGCATATCGTGTTATTTTCAAAGAAGTTATTTTCCGTATTTTTGTATTTTACTAAAATCTTAAAATTATCTTAAAGCTAGACAAAAGGTCTTTAAAAAACTAGCGTAAATAACAAAAACTTAAAAATATATTACTGGCCCTATGCGCGTGCTCTAAGTTATTCCATTATCTTATAACTACTGCCTTTCAGCCTAAAAATAATTTTAATACTAAATAACAATAACTTAATCTAACATTAAGAAAATTAAAAAAAACTTGGTATCCTTACCATTATTTTTTATTTTATATAAAACTTAAAACGAAATTAAAAAAAAAAAAAACAGAACCAATTATAGTACTTAAGCTATTTAAAACTAACCAAATCCAAAAATACTAATTAAAATTACTTAAAAACTAGAACAACCATGGTATGTTTTTAAGGTGTTTTTTGGTGCCCCTTTAAGCCAGACAACTTTTAATGCCATTTTCAATTTGAAGCCACCAAAACTGGTTGGGTGTATTCATAAACGTCAGCCTAACTAAGAACTGCGTTATCTGCACTGCGTTCATAAAGTCAGATTTTCGATTGAACTAACCTAGTCGAACTGCAATACCTACCGTTCATAAAAGTCAGACTTTCGTCGGCGTCGGGCAGATTGTGCAGCTGAATTATTAAAATAATTTTACATTGAATTACATTTAATATGGACCTCGACATCCTAGAATGACTATGGAATATATCGCCAACAAAATTTTTTTGGCAGCCATTTCCTCTGACCTTTATGAACTCTGTTTACATACAAATCGAACTAAGTCAGATGAATCAGAAAAAAAATGCGATTGTACTTGCGTAGATTTTCTGCGTTTATGAATACACCTGTTCTCCTGCCTCACCCTATCTCTTCAGTCCTTATCGGAAACATTGCTGCTGAATCGAATTCGCTCGGCTCCGTCCAGTGAGAGTACGTTTCGACTGTAAAGGATTCGCCTATCTACTTATTCTTCCGTATATTAAGATCAATATGCCTTTAGATGTCATTTTTAGCAAGATAATCATATCAACCACTCTTCAAAATCGGTGAGTGCTTGGCGATAAACCTCTGTGGTACCCTGGCCATCTAAGTCTCCCGATTCCAAAACAATTAAACATTTGTGAGCGGATCTGAAAAATCACGGTTACACTCTATTGGTTTATTGCTGTCTTCTTCTGCTGAAGTTCTTGAGGAAATTTGCCAATATTTAACCTTTTTCGCTCAAAATAAATCAAAAATGGTTAATTCAAGAGAAAATTTCAAATTTTTCTAAGAAACAGTCTAAATGCAATGTTATCAAAAAATATCAAACGTACAAGAAATTAGAAAAGGAACCAATTTATTTGTACTGTTTTGTTAAACAAGGATATTTAAAATAATAATTAGATAACGAGCAAAAGTTTTTTTTTTTTGTCAAACTTAAAAACTTATTTCTTCAAGGTTTGAACTAAGCTTGAAATAATTTTAATGTGAAATGTACACAATATGTGTTCTTATAGACTTTATATGTTTACTTGCAAAAATTCTCCATAATCACATCATATGGCAATTCGGTACTAAAAAATCGTTGTTAAAATATAGACCCTTAGAGCTGTATTTTGAATTCTTTGAACTTTGAAATTATGTTTGTTTTAACAAAAAATAAGTTTTACAAAATTTTAACCCAATATTAAGTCTTGCAAATAAACGTAAAATAATCAGAACCTCGCATCAAATTTAGTTTATGCTTTATAAAAATTCAATTTAGATTTAGTTCTACATTCTTAAATGCCTAGTTAATGTGTAAATAAACTAAACAAATCATAAAACACTTTGCAAATAAATTTTATTTTTTCCATCAACGCTACATCTCACTAGTTTACCGTAGCATAAACAAAAATTAAGGTTTCACTCTAACCTTGACCGAAGTTTTACTTTTAATTGAAAATAAAGCTTATTGAGATTTATTTTATTAAAAATGGCAATAAAAAACAATTCTGATCTCTGAAGAATTCTCTCAGATGTTTAAGCTTTGGTTTGTTCATTCCAATTTCAATACTTTTCAACCTTTAACTAAGCTAAAGCTTACAGAACAAACACAAAAAGTATACCATCACTTTTATCAAAGAGTTAACAAATCATACCATCTTAATGTTTGGAGTTTTATCAGCTCAAAGGAATTTACTTGTTGTTTAAAAATCCCAATCCGAATAAAGGATAAGTATTTTAGTTTTTATTTGAGGTCAATTATTTATTTCACTAGAACTAAGTTTCACGTAACCTCTTTAAAGCATTTATTATATTTTAGAAATAGTTGCCTACTTTTGCTTTTCTTTGCCATATTTTTGGTTTCGATGAAAAGTAGTCTTTGAAAATGAGATTTTAAAAATATTTTATATTTTTTTAAATATTCAATATTTGTAAATGACACCACTTTCATCGACATTACTTCAATAAGTTCATATTGAATGAAGTACATATAATACTAATATTTTATATTTTATTCAACATCATAGTCAACATCATAGGTCTCTATAAAAGCACACACATTTTTCAATTTTTGTTTCTATCATTTCAAATCTCTGAACAGTATATTTTTGGACGATTTTATCAATTTTTTGAACAAACTTCAAAAAAGCAACATTATTATTTTCTGGATTTTTTAATTTATTCATATTTTTTCTTAAAAATTACAAAAAATACTTTTTTTTACAAACCATAAAGACAAATTGTATCACTTTTATATTTAATTAATCTATTTAATTCCTAAACTCAAAAATCCCAAGAATATATTTAAATGAAAATAATTCTATGTTTCATTGTAGAAACATAGCTTATCATAAATTATTCAAACGTTCTTTATCAAAAAATACTTAACTTAAAAGCTTGATTTAAAAAGCTTAAGAAGGTATATTTTTGTGTTTGTTTTTTGTATGTTGAAAATATTGAGAACAAATTGTTTTTATCATATTATTGGAATTGAGTTTTTAGTTTGTATTAATTACATTAACAAATTATCTTAACAATATGGTTTATATGAAATGATTTTCAAAAATCAAATCATCAACTAAAAAATTTGATTTTTTTTAACTCTACGAACATTATTTGAATTTAAAAAAATATTTTGGTTGGCGTGACTTGGTTTGCGAAATCAGTCAGTTACAAATAAATATCGAATACAAAATGGTATAATACAAGACAAAATATTTTTGATTTGAATAAGTTTTTTACTTTTTACATAACACATCTTAAATCATCCAAATCTATTCGTTATAAGTAGGTTCTTAGGTCAAACGTACATCTTATTCATTTTACTTGACTATAAAATTAACAATTAAAATTCTTTGTGACTAAATTACAAAAATAAATACTTTTACATTATAACTAATTCAAAAGTCTCTCAAGCCTTTAGATCTTTGGTTTCAATATTTGTTGTTATCGTAACAGCTGGTTCTGCTGTTACAATAGACGACAAAGGTTCTGCTGGTTTCTTAGGGGGTGGACTTCCTCCACCGAATATAGCCTTTTCAATTCCCAGAATAGGTGCTTCGAATGCCAAAGTTGCAAATATAGACAATGTCAATGATATACCGAAATCGTGCCAGAATCGAAGAATCTAACAGGGTTCGAAAAAAAAATTTAACAAAATCTGTACTTAGAAGTGATATGTTAATTCTTACAGCTTCATAATCCCCAAATTTGGTATCGTGTTGGATTCGAGCTCCATTAACCAGTTGAACAATTCTATGAATGACGTACATACAGTATGACAGCCGTGCGAATCCTTGGAAGAAACTCCAAGACAAGAAGTCATTAATTATTCCACCATGTCCATTATAACAAGCCCATACAATCCATCCCATAGCACAAGCCCATGATGCTCTGCTAAGTGGTTCGTAGAGAGCGCCTTCAATAATAGGTGCATTAGGAGTGCCTGGAAGAATTCTCCAGTATGGTCCCCAAACACAAGCTAACATAATTCCAAATGCAACTGCCCATCCCAAAATAACCAATGACTGAAAGAATTACGGGTAAGACATTTGAAATTAGAAGAATTTTAAGTATCTCTACCTTTTTCATTGCAATAGTACGTCCACGGTTATACTTAAAGAAGAAGTAACCAAAGATTACTCCGATAAGCCATGTTGGAACTCGGGTATGAGTTGGATAGTAAGTAAGTCTCTGTCGGAGGTCAACATGATCGCTAAGAAAAACGAATTATTATATATACATAGCTTACTCTTAATTAGTTAAAACTTACTCTTGGACACGGAATAATGTGAAGCCTTCCTTCATAAATGTGGCAAATGTACATGCCATGCACAAAACACCAAAGATAACTATTGGAACAAGTGCTTTCTTGCCCCATTTCCATAATGGAATGAGGAAAATTGGTGAAATAACATATAACTGAGTATCTACTGCCAAGTACCAAGATTGACTCACGCACTGTAAAATAAATCGAACATTATACAATTCTTTTAAGCGATAGATGTCAAAAACCCTACAATTTTATAAGGGAAGACATAATTCTGAACGTATAGAAGAGTTGCCCACCAAGTGTCTGAGCATCTTTGATCTTGAGTTCCGATCTTCATCCACATAGGTCCACGCCCTGAGTATTTGTACAGACTCATAATGTACAAGATGACTACCGCTACTACAGGAGTCAAACGAATATATCGATGGAAGTACATCAAAGGAAGATTTAATTTGCCCTTCCTGATTAGAAAATTGATTTTTTGTAAAATTTAAATTAAAAGGCTAAATGGATATCCTTACGTCTTTTCCATTTCACGGAAAGCACCCCATAGCATCAACAAACCACTCATAAAGAAGAATGTGTCCACACAAAGGGTTGCGTTTTGCACCAACATTGAATATGGCGTTTCAATCCACTAAAAATCACAATTGACGTCAATTTTGATCAAAACAAACAAACTACAAAATTAAACTTACAGTGTAGAATTTATTCCTATCAAGATGAGGAAGTTCATAGAAGGTCATATAGCCATGTCCGAAAACTACCCACATCATGGATATGCATCTCATGCCCGCCAAGCAATGAATAACATTTGGATTGTTAGTCTTTTTGACAGTGAAAATCTTAGGAGCATTTGAATAAACCGAAAATGCAGTAAATAGAGGACGTCCTTTAACTGTGAGAAAAAAAATAAATATTACAAATTCTGGCTTTCCGTGTTTCATTAAACTTACGTCCTTGCTTCTGCTGGACTGCATCATAAATACTGCTTAAAATCATGATAAGAACTATACAGCAAATAAAAACTCTGGAAATGAAATAGTTCCTCATTAGTGAAATATTAAGGACTTGAGTTGAATAACGTACATAGCAAATATATCAATTCCACGAAGAACAATTGGATCATCTGCCCTACAATAATTTTCCATAGCCATAGGTTTAGTAACAACTTCATTGGTAAGTTTCTCGACAACGCTTTTATAAATAATATTAACATCAGCTGCTGAACATGACTTTGGAATACAAATACCGAGTTCAAAGTTTTCTGGATCTTTTTGTTTGTAACTTATACGGGCTTGAAGGGCATCGTTGCGAGGCTTAACTTGAGAGAATAGATTTTTAATCGGCACTTGGGTTAAACAATATTTTCCATGAATTGTATCAGTCTCAGAGAATTTTCGCGAAGCTGCTATGCATTCTTCAAAGGCTCCCATACTAATTGTGTGTCCCCAAAATAGACCCATAGGCATTCGACCCCATGAATCTGGCCCTGTAAATAAGTAAACAAATATAGTTTTTAATTTTTTTTGGTCAATTTAAAAAATGTAGATACAAATATAGAACTTCAGATATTATCGTAAAGGACTTAAATTTCGATAGTTTACATCTTAAGGTTTTAAAAATGTCAGGGAGACATTATGGCGTATACCTTATTTTTATTTTTACATTTTCTGAAGAACCTATTATAATAAATCTTTTAATACTTTATACCTATGATCTTTATTTGTTTGGAATATCGATTTTAAAGATGACTGTTTAATAGAATTGAAGTATTGGTAAAAAAATTGAAATTTGCAGTTAAACAAGTAAAAACATAAAATGTATTAAAAAAATAGGTAATTATGCTTTTCTTTAAAATAAAAAATAACTTTTGTGTGTGTTTCACGGATTTAAGGGTTATCTGATTTAACTTTAACTTATATCAAACACCATCTCCTTTTGAAGAAGATAATGGTTTTATATATTTTTTTACAAGTCAAAAATCTAAGCCAGCTATTTTAGGATCGATTTTAATGTTTGTGTAAGGATAGTAAAAAGTAATCCTGTTTTAACAGAGGGGTTTTAAATACTTAGATTTAAATTTACCCTTCAACAAAATCAAAGATCATGCTCATAAATTTGAGAAAAAAGTGATTAAACTAATAAGTTTGCTTATCAAATTAAAGTTTATGATTGTGGCGTATCAATTTTTTGTATCTCTTATTTAAATCAAAAATAATTAAAGTGGTCTATTCCAGATGTCTATTATCAACAAGCTCTTTGACATATCTTCAAGATATTTGTTAATTGTTGACAAGATTTTGAATGGTTTTTATCTGTTGTATTATTATCAAATTGTTTTAGAGGAATGTTTAAGTTTAATCTCTTGAACATTCAAAATCAACTTAAATCTTATTATGAACCTTGTTTATTTTAAGTGTTTTGAACTGAATTTTGCAGTGATTAGACTTATGTACAATAAAGTTCTAAGCTCAATTTTCATGTGTACATAATTTCAAAAATTATTACAATATTCTTCTGATGCAGCGTAAATACAAATTACAAAACATTAATAATGAGTGGGGTCTTTATAATTGACGATGAGATAATTTGGATTTTTTAAATTTATACACATTTTTAAAAGTTCAGTCGAAAAAAAAAATATTAAAATCAAATTATTTTAAATTTAAAGATAATTCTCGAATTTTATATGTCCACTTCTTTTGTTAAAAACAATACGTTACACATTTCTAGCTCAATGACTCCGTATTTACAAAATGGGGAAGTTAACCTTAACAGCGACTTTTTTCTTTAAGCTTCCTTTTATACAAATTATGTTTTTATGTACTTAACTGGTTCAAGTTATAGTAAAAGATCTAAAATTTTGAAAACAAACAACAACTGAGTGAAGTAATAGTAAAATTTCGAAAACAAAAACGGATGCAGATTAAATTCTTTATCAAAGATTCAATGTCAGGGATTATGTTTTTTCTTTCAAACATGCTTGTAGATATCCTTATTTTTATTTGGAAAGTACGTAAAACAATAACTTCATTCAAAAAAAGATTATCAATGGAAAAAAAGCTGTATAGGCTAATTGACAAGGTATTACGCAATTGATAAATTTTTTTGTGGGAAAAAGTTTATTTCTAATCTATTTTTATATTTACGTTAATTGTTAATCGATTTGACCTATTAATAGTCTTATATGGGCCAGTCATCAAGATAACGTCAGAAATGTGAGTTAAATTTATTTCTTAATGGCGCTAAGTTCTCAAAGAACCATCAGAGACAACTGATTTACAACTGTCACCAATTATTGTAGATTTGGAAATGAATGTTTTTCCAATCAGAACACTTTATTTAAGAAGCACCAACTAATGGTAGTTAAAATTATAAAGATGATCTTAGTTTTTTCAGCAAATATTTCCTTTAGCAATTGAATAGAAATTAAATGTTAACGGAATAACAATTTAAAAGAAATTAATGTTAAAAAAAAGTCTTTTTATCTTATAAAGGTTGTTTGAAGAAGTTGTTTTTATTATTTTATTGACTTATCAAATGAGCGATGGTTCGCACTTGCGATTTGTATCACTTGTTTGATAATGATATAATTTTTAAATTAATGTCATCAGTTAATTTCCAATTAATCTTTTATATTATCTATTTGGTAAGTCTTTGAAATAAAATTATAAATTTAATAAAAATTGATAAAAGCTATATGTTTATAAGGACCTACATATATACATACATAAATATATTTGAAAAAAATGAAAACACTTAATTTTTGTCAATCTTATTAATTTAACCAAATATCATTTGTATCCTCTTGTTCGAGTCGTAAACTAAAACATTTTTATCGTAGTAATAAAATTTGCCACTAATCAAACACAAAATTAATTTAGATTTCTGTGATACCAATAAAAGTTGTTACAGAATAACTATTTTTATTTTACGTCGCATAAACCAGCTTTTTGATTGATTTATCTTTAAGGTTAAAGATGTTATTTATTTGTAAGGTAATACTTAATACGAAAACCTATAAAAAAACTACTTTTAATCCATCCGGAATTTATAAATTAATTTAGAATTAACACCTTACTTACATCAGTATGGCAGTACAATAAAACAAAAATATTTATTAATTTATGAAAGCAGAAGTATTGTCTAGTTCCATGCTACTTCAGAGGGAAACAATATAAGCTTTTGCAATACCCTATTGTATATTTCTTCAATGAAGTCTTGTAAACTTATTTATGATCCACTTAAGTTTTATTCTATGGTTTAAACTAGGTATTTTTCCAATTAAAAAAGATGTTGGGGTAATGTTTTCTTCCTAATATAAGTCACTTCAATTAAATCACTGTTCCAAATGATTTTAACCATCAATAAGGGGAATATAGTCCTTTAATTTTTATTTTCAAAGACAAACACCACAAACAAAATTCTTACACTCCAAAGCCCATTCCTGGTAGTCCAAAATTCCACTGTATATCTTTTCCAAATGACTTCTGCAGAGATCATTGATTTCTAAATTAGCTCGACTAGATGAGTTGTTAGCAAATAATTCATGCGCTTCTTTGAAAAACGCAAAAGCAATATCACTTTTAAAAGGCGAAGGAGCTAAATCTACTGATCTGATATTTCCATAGTTTGATGTTTTTTCAATTGAACACTGCGCGTATCCTAAAACGGTTAGGAGAGCTATAGACAATCCCAAATGGAAATGTCTACCCATGTTAAGCAATTTAATCCTTTTTTAGTTCACCGACCGAACACTCCTACACGTTTGAAGGGGATTTACGAAATACGTGACTTTAAAACAATGCAACCCCTTTTTATAGGTATAAGTTTATCGTCTTTTTTGATTAAACGATTAAAGATAATAGCTGATCCATCGCAGTCCAAACAAACGCAAAGGAGTTTAAGAAAATTTCAATCGATCGCAACATTCAATTGTTATCACTAGAAAAAAAATTGAATTAAATGGAAATTCCAATTCTAAGTACTTTTGATAAAGAACAAACCCGGAATCATTGATTTAATATGTGCGGTTAAAATATTTTATAGCTTAATTTTGAATCACGGTTTTTGGGATTTATATTGTTTTAGGTTTATATATTTAAAGTTTATGTGACATTGATAAGAGCTAAAAAAACGTATCCTAAGCACCAAGGTATGCACACCTTTTAATTGTTTCAAAGAGCGATTACAACAGAGATAAGTTTAACAACAAATCATAAGTTTACTACAGGTGATTTTTTGGACTTTTTTATCAATTGGTTTACTTGTTATTATTCATTGATCTTCGGTCACAAATTAGGTAATAAATAACATGTTTGCGTAGAAGAAAAAAGATTGATTAAGTTTATTGCACTTTCTAATGCCAAGACACCTGAGCAGCCTAATAAAGTATTGTTATCAATAATTCCTTTTATTCACTAGTGTTCACTACAGAGTTGTATTTAAATATTTTTAGACAACTTTTTTAATATAATTTTAGAATTGACGCAGGTAGACTAAATACAAAAAATTATATCACGATCATTTACCATCCAGATCTATCGAAATACAAACTTTGTACTAATTATTTTATCATTTTTTGATTGTGTCTTCTAGTTTTCATGAGTTTTCATCAATAATTTAGGGTACAGTTCAAAGTTAATTTTTATTATTAATTTTTTTTAATTTCCATTTGTTTCGTACCAAGAAAGGAAATTAGAAGTTGTTATAAACCGACATCAAATCAGGTAAAACTTATCTTTTAAGTTATCTTCAATTTGAGGATATTAAACTAAGTTTTGATATATTTAAAACTGAAGAGATAGAAGAAATAATACTTAATTGCCACATTGACATAAATTAATAAAAATGTTGTCTTTTTGTCAAGTGTCAACATCTAAAATTTGATTGCTTTAAATTAATTAAATTTGCTTATTGATGAAAAGAACCAAAACAGCTGTTTAAAAATGGAATCAAGAAGATAATCATTTTCACCAGAAAAATGCCTGCTTATAAAGAAAATATTAATTTTTGGCAATCAAGTGGAATTTGTAACTTTTTTCTTTTCCTTCCATTTTTGCAGTTCTCACGATTGATTTTCAAAACAATTAATTAAATTAAGGTTCGCTAAAGTTTTCAAAAATTGCTATCGTCTTATCTCAGAAAAAGAAAAATAGTTAAGCTATAAGATCAGTGTATTCCGATTTCATCTTGTTCAACGACATTAAACATATTTTTGAATTTCTCTCTTTTTTGGATTTTTGAAACTAACTTTTGAGATAATTTTGTTAACAAGAAATTTAAATATAAGTATCCCAATCTATTCGGGATACAAAATTGGGGTTTGCACAAAAATATTAAATTAAAAGCTACAATTTCTACAAAAACAAAGAAAATTTTCTACACAGCCTTCAGTGAACTGGAAATGCAGTTTCAAAACTTCAAATTAGAGTACAAAAACCAACAAAAATTCATATTTTCATAGCTTCGTCCACTAACTTAACTAACTTAAGTTTTATTTTTGCGTACTTTTAAATAACAAAATGTCGATTAATTTTTTTTTATTTAATTTTTTTTTATAAATAATACGGTCTTATTTTACAGGTACTATAATCTATATGGAAACATCAACTTTCTATACTACAACTCTTTTCATCTTTCTTTGCATCTGTGGTAACATTCGTTAGTTCATGTGGTTTCTTAGGTTCTGCCGATGCTCCTCGTCTGAAAATGGCAGTTTCAATTCCAAGAATTGGTGCTTCAAATGCTAATGTTGCAAAACATGATAGTGTCAAAGCGATTCCAAAATCATGCCAAAAACGAAGAATCTACAAATATAAGACAAATAATTCGTTATTGTTGAAAAGAATATTAATGATAAAATTTCATAGACGTTAACTTTTGGTCAACATAGTATTAAATTATCTAACTTACCGCTTCGTAATCTCCGAATTTAGTGTCATGCTGTAGGCGAGCACCATTGACGTTTTGTACGATTCTGTGGATTATGTACATGCAGTACGATAATCGAGCTAGAACTTGGAAGAAACTCCAAGACAAGAAATCGTTAATGATTCCACCATGTCCATTATAACAAGCCCATACAATCCAGCCGATTGCGCAGGCCCAGGAAGCCCTACTAATTGGTTCATAAAGTGCGCCCTCCACAATGGGTGCATTAGGTGTACCAGGAAGAATTCTCCAATAAGGCCCCCACACACAGGCTAACATGGTCCCCAAAGCAACAGTCCAGCCCAAGACTACTAAAGTCTAAGCAATGAAAAGAAATTAAACTAAATAAAATAAATACTAAAAATAAATTCAAATATTTAAACCTTATTCATTGCGATTTGCCTTCCACGATTGAATTTGAAGAAGAAGTAACCAAATATGACACCAATTAGCCATGTTGGAACTCGGGTGTGTGTTGGGTAGTAGGTTAGTGCTTGACGACGATCAACATCATCGCTAAAAGTAAAAGAAAAATGTTAAAACTTGTTTTACGAAAATAAATAATTTAAAAAAAACTTACTCTTGTACACGAAACAGGGTGAAGCCATTCTTCATAAAAGTAGCATATGTGCATGCCATACAAAGTAAGCCAAACACAATTATAGGACCAAGTGCCTTCTTGCCCCATTTCCATAATGGGATCAAGAAGAGTGGTGAGAGCACATACAGCTGGGTGTCGACTGCTAAGTACCAGGATTGGCCAACGCACTGTACAAATTAAAAAAATACAAACATTAAACCTCATTAGGAATTTGCTTTTAAAAATAATTATAGTCGTTTTGTAAATAAAAACGGATATCGTAAACAAAGAAATATTATTGTAAAGCCTAATCGCAACGAAATGACAACGAGAGATTGTTCGTAGTTCATAAAAAGGCCCACATTTACTTTACAACATTTTCGAATGCTCAATTTTTGTCATTCATAAGAACGTATCAAATTATCCCCGTACTTTACGGTTGTCACAAAGAAGGGTTTTTTAATACTTACGTAATTGTGTGGAGTAGCATAGTTTTGAATATACAACAAAGTGTACCACCAAGTGTCACTGCATTTTTTGTCTTGAGTTGCAATCTTTATCCACATTGGCCCTTGTCCGGAATATCTGTACAAACTCATTATATACAAGATTAAGACTGCAAGGATTGGAGTAAGACGAATATATCGATGGAAGTACATCAAAGGTATGTTCAGTTTTCCCTTGCTGATAATTTAAAAAAAAATATAAATTGTTAATAATGAAAAAGTACGGATTAATTATATTAAGGTCTCACGTCTTCTCCATTTCACGGAAGGCACCCCAAAGCATTAGTAACCCACTCATAAAGAAGAAAGTGTCAACGCAAAACGTTGCATTTTGCACCAGCATTGAGTATGGAGTTTCAATCCACTGAAATAACGGTAATGATATAAAATAAGTTAATGATATTCATGTTGAACCGTAATATGTATAGTTGCTAATGAAAAATAGAAAAAACTTACAGTGTAAAATTTATTTCTATCCAAATGAGGCAATTGATTGAAAGTCATATAGCCATGTCCAAAGACAACCCACATCATAGAAATTGATCTCAAACCAGCCAAGCAATGAATAACATTTGGATTCTTTGTCTCTTTGACAGTAAAAATTTTCGGTGCATTCGTATAGACCGAAAATGCTGTCAAAAGTGGATGTCCTTTTTCTAATTTGGAAATATTTTTTTTAAAAACATGTATTAGGTCATATTTTTGTAGATTGAAAACGTACGTCCTTGTTTTAGTAAAACTGCATCGTAAATACTGCTGACAATCATTATGGCCGTAACGGTTGCTACAAGTGATCTGAAATTTAATAAATAGTTTTATAGACCACAGCTTCGAGATAGTAGAATACCTATACGGTATGTTTGACGAAGGCATTAGAGTTTAAATATGTGGTATTATTGAATTTTTGAAATGTCTCGGACTACTTAAAAACAAAATGGAATCATCTATATTCATGTACAGGTTGCGCCATCTGTACGTACCCTATTTCAACGTTGAATAGCTCCGTCATTTTTCATCCGATTTTCTCAAAAGAACAATATTTTATGCTTTTTATTTCAAAGCTGGTTTACAATACAACGTCGATTAAAAGACCACAAAGAGCTGCTTTTGTGGATATTTTACATAAATTTGGGTAGTATTATGGTCGTTATAGCAGTAAGTGTATAAGCTTCAAATTTGTCTTTTTTTCTGCATTTGTGGATAGACAAAGTCCAAAGGTGTGTGCCGTATATTGGCTCTGCAACTTAGAGAAAAAAAGGTCAGAAACACATCCCGTCCCAACTCTCTAGTCGTGCAGTGGTCCTCAACGAATGATGTATGGATTGTCTCCGAAATTAGTTTTTTAACTGCGCCACCGGAAAGGAAGAAATGAGTCTGCCATTTTTTGTAACAGTAAACCACACAGTTTTCACGATTCAACAATAGTTTTCAATGTAGATAAATCATTACAATTGCATCGCCATCTTTCTGTCAAAATCGACTGAAAAAAGGCGGATGTTTTCAAGTTTGAAATAGAATATATCCAGATGGCGCTACCGCTGTATTAATTTATGTAATTTAGAACATAGGTAAATAAATAAAAGAATACTGAGGCTTTTGTATTGGCCTTTTTAGCTAATAGATACATGAATTTCTTACGAATACTTACATTGCGAAAATATCAATTCCTTCTAAAATAATAGGCTCCTTTGTTCTGCAGAGTGTCTCTCTAACCATGTTCTTCTTTAAGAAATCTATGTTAGTAACATTTTTCAATACACCAATGAGAAGATCATTTCCCATTTTAGCTGAACATGACTTTGGAATACAAATTCCTAATTGAAATCTTGTAGGGTCAGTTTGTTTATAGCTAACACGAGCTTGAATATCATTTTTGCGGGGCTTAACTTGTTTGTAGTATTCTTCTATTGGAATATTAGCTAAACAATATTTTCCTCGTATCGTATGTGCTTCAGTTTGTTGATGAGAAGCAGCAATACATTCTTCGTATGCTCCCATGCTGATGGTGTGGCCCCAGAACAGACCCACTGGCAAGCGTCCCCATGAGTCTGGCCCTGTAAATTATTCAAATTAAATCGGTTGATATTTCATTCAAAAACTTTTCCTTAAAGAATATAAAGGGAAACTATAACATTATCTCTATTTTCTATTTTTTCAGTTACGTTCTCCAAACAATAAAAGAATGGTCTAATTATCACTTCTTACTTCAATTTTTTTTTAGAACGATTTCTGTTTTTTAGATACATTATAATTTAAAGCACAAAATGCGGGAATATTAAATTTAATTATTGAACGAAATTTTTTTTAAATCCAAGATGAGTAAAAAATAGAAGCCACCAAAAAAGTTTGATTTCACTTGATAAACAATTTTATTCTTACACTCCAAAGCCCATTCCTGCAAGTCTGCAATTCCTTCATAAATCTTATTAATATCCCTCAGGCACTGTTTTCGGCTAACATCTCTACTTGTCAAGTCATTTTCACTCTGTTTTTGCGCTTCCTCAAAAAAAGCAATAGCAATATCACTCCTGAATGGTGAAAATCCTCTTGTTGATATATTATAGGAACACTGTACAAGTCCTAATACTGTTAACAATGTCACACCAAATCCAAATAAAATATTCCGGACCATTTTTGGAAGGCTTGACGAGGACCACTGGCCTTTAGATGAGGTTGAATAAAGACTTGATTGGTTTAACTTAACAACCTCTTTTATAGCTTTGAGATTAGAACATCTAGTTTTATGTTTCAAGTATACTATGTAAGTATAAATGATAAAATTAAATTTTAATCAGCTCATTTGGAAAATTACTTTGTTTGGTAATTTAGGTGGTCACAAAATAAAAAATCTTCCGGGCGATTAAAATATTCCTAAATATAATATTTTTAAAAATAACGATAATTGTTTTTTGTTTGGTTCTAAGAAATTTTCGTATCTAATTTTAAACTTGATTAAGATTAAAAATACTCCAATACTTAACCTTAGTATAATATTAATTATTTCTTACATAGAGATGAATCAATATATATGTATGTATTTGTTAAAAATACTTCATACATTATGTACTTCTATCTCCAATTTGATCATGTTAATATAGAGATACTGATTTGAAGTGACGTACGAGTATCAATTTTGATAGAGAAATGTTTTCAGTTGACGTTATTTAGTCGTTATATAAAATACTTTAGCATGTATAGGGTGTTTTTTTAGCTGCCTCTGAAGTTTCAATAGTTGTTGTCCATGGTTTGACAGTTGATAATGCCATGCTGGGTTGACATTCAGAAATGCTGACTGATTTTTTGTTTAAAAAAAAATATTATCATATGCGCTTAACCATTTATTAATTGCAAAATTATTTCGGCAACAACTTTATTTCCAGAAGTGGTACCGTTTACTGGTCCACCAGTTAGTCCGATTTTAAAGAAAATACTTTCTCTAGAACTATTTTAATTAAGTCTTTGGTTTATGCCAGTAAATAGTTGTGGCGCAAAAGTCCGTTGAGAACTAGGGTCGAGTTGTTTACAACTTTAAACAATTCCTGTGTGCGATTAATATTGGCACGGATGGAGTAGTAACCGTAATGGTAAGCGCGTAGGACTGGCATGTGACAGGTTTTTGGTTCAATCCCTCCAAGAGTAATTTTTGGAATGATAAGTACATTGGCGCCAAGCAGCAAGATTTTTTGGGAAAATTACTAACAATATGGACAGATCGAATAGATATGTGCCTCGGGGCATGTATGCTAGAGGTCATATTAAAAAAGTAAATGAAATTGTCTTATTCATATTATTGTTTAATTTACTCAAACTCTCAAAAAAAACACCCCGTGTTTCATATCAATCATCAATCAATCTATTATCAATCAAATATCAATCATTTTTGCTATCTATTAATAGAACTATAGGAATTTCAAAATGTCATTTAGTTTTGATGTGTTTACTTATACCAGTCTTAAGAACAAACTAGAAATTTAACCATAATCCAGAAAAATTAGATACAAAAATCATTGAATTCTATAAAACTAATCTACAAAAAAGTTTTGGAGAGTAGAAAGATCTGGAATTTTCACAGTTGGTAATACTTTTTGCTTCAAAAAATGTTAGGCATTACATGAGATGCTGAGTAATTTTCAAAAAGATGTAATTGGTCTCATTTCCAACCCATACATTTTCCTGATCCGTATTTCTAAAATAAGAGGACTTTGTGTGAAAACGAAAAAAAAGGAGAATATCAAAAGCATATCATGTGATTGCTTAGTTTAAAATTATTCAATGGCTTTTGTTTGCAAAAACAACAACAAAAATCTTATCTATCTAAAAAATATCATTAAAATAATCAACTGTACCTTGTGAAATAATCTGTACCATATTAATTAAAAGAAACATTTAATCAACATACATAGGTACATAATATCAATATTGTTTCCACTTAAGAGTATGATAATTATCTATCATTTCTTGTTACTATCAATTTGTTTCTATATTCATCATAGTCCAAAGTATACTCTCAATCCACTCCACAATAAATATCATTATCAATATTCTTTTTACTGCCAAATCAAAGGTCTTGAAGTTTCCCTCACTAAAATAATATAAATAAATCGGACAATAAAACTGCTGGAATTACGTTTTTTTCAAACTACATGTGTACATAATATTAAAGACACTAAACTAAGCATTTCTTTTGTAAGAGCAATATGACGTCAAACCAGTGCAATGCAACAAATGAAGGTTTCGAAATCCATTTGTTTTTTTTTTGGAATCTCAACTTATGAGAAAATAATGACTCTTTTTCTGAAAAGTAAACAATTTGAAAAATACACACATTTTCATGAATCGGAACTTCTCCCAGGTCAGGTTCGTTTCATTGAACATTTTTGTACTCTTTTCCGTTTAAACCTGCGAAGTGGTAGTTGATCCAAGTTCTTGAATTCCATTAAAACATATCTGAATTATGCAAAAGCTTAATATTCTCAGAACTGATTTTACATCAAACATGTTTTTAAAAAGCTGTTCTTAACCTTTCGTTAAAACTTCTTGTTTTGAAGGTTTGTACTTTGATGGGTCTTATAAAGATTTGATAAGATAAGATTATTGAGAGCCTACTAAAACTAAAAGCCGTCACGTAGAGTTATGATTAAGTTTTGGAAAATTTTTGTTTGGGTTTTTTAGTCTAAAAATAAATCCTTTTTTTATAATCATACCGAGATATGTACATATTTTCATACTATGTTCATTTGTAGATAGCAAAATGAATATAAAAGACTTAGAACTTCTACCAAATAATTTTAAGATAATAATATAAAAATTGACAGGTCTATCTAACCTTTAAAGAAATGATATAAGATCTATCCGGGTTTTTGTGTTTTTTTGTTTATTATCCTGATAACAATAGTTTATTTTTGATAATTGCTCGTGAAATTCACGTGAAATAAAACTTATCATAATTGATTTAATAATAATAATACAATAAGGGAATTACAATTAGACATTACCATTTGTCAATAAACTAATAAAATTCAACCCAAATATCATAAATGAATATGTATGTTAATTAATATAATTGTTTTTTAATATGTATTTGTTTTATTACCACACCACTTAAATTATCGTCTTTACTCGAGGTGATACGAACGTTCGATTCGAAAATAAAAATAATTGTACAAATTTTAGTCAAAGAAGATGAAATGAAGAATTTACCATGGCTTACCTTTATTTTTCCTTTTTTAAAGTTTACTTGTAAAGGCAACAAGGCTAAGGTAAGCACTTAACACAATAATCAATTACTTGAAAAGATAATTGTTCCATCTCCACTATTAGATAGATAGATAGATATTTTATTTTCATAGATAAATGCTTTTTACAAATAATTGTTTTTGTTTTTATAATACGCAGCTTGCTCAGAGATTTGATATTTAATTTATATCTTACAACTGAAAAATTTTATAATATTTTAAAGACATTTCGATTACTGTGAAGAAAACTCTAAAACTCTACTACGCGTCTCCATTTTTATTCCGGCTTTAAATTTAAAAAATGGTCTTATGGTTTAATATGCCACTAATAGACTTGAAAGTCTTGAATTATGGTCCGTT
Organism: Eupeodes corollae; assembly: GCF_945859685.1. NCBI lineage: Eukaryota > Metazoa > Arthropoda > Insecta > Diptera > Syrphidae > Eupeodes > Eupeodes corollae. The sequence goes on along the minus strand of NC_079148.1, from coordinate 379,739 downwards.
TAACATTTGAGCAGTTCTATTTCGTTTACCATTTCGATGAAGAAATTTGACTTAGTGATGTTCTAGAACTGTCCGTTTACTTGATTATACATATACCAATGTTTTTTGGAGAATTAGGTCAGCCAATTCAAACGTTCCGAGCCTGTTCTTCAATTTGAAAATTAAAAATTTCGATTCTAATCGAAAGAAGAAGTTGCAAGAAAACTCTTTCCACTTTCGGATATATAATTCGGTAGACCAAAATGGCCAAAGAAGTTAGATTTTGAATAGGGCCAACTTTTCCTAATACAAGTCAAGAAACGATTTTTAAGCCCTGAGGATTTGTGCGTTGTCAACAAATAGCATTCATAATTTAACAAGAAGTCAAATATTATATTCTTTTAGATTATTTAAATTTATTTGCTGATAATGTGACTAAGAATATGGAAACTACTTCAAACATAAGGACTTATCTACTTAGATTATTGGTTGGTTACTATATTTACGAGTATTTATAAAAATAAACAAAATTATGATATCAACGTTATATTTTATAGATTTCTGGTATCCACTTGAGATGATCATAGCTCAAGTGGATACCCGAAATCTGTCGATATGCCCTGTAAAATCATTTGAATCTTTCCAACTAATCCATACTTTGAACTTGGGCCCATCAGTTAATAAACGAATAATTTTCTTTTGTTTTCACAAAATTCAAAACTTTTGAAGAAATTCAATTTCTTAAATCGGCTCTCGTCAAGTCCAATATGTTTTTATTTTTTTAAATTCTTCTGTGGTAGGTAACACTGATTCTTTACTTTTTTGCAAAATCAATTCTTGTTATTTTTCTTGCTAAAAATGTATCTACTTTTGTTTGCACTTTTTAATAGCAACTAGACTCAGTTTCAACTCAATAAGCACAAACATTTTCTAAGGTATGTTGTTCATTAGAAAACTTGTGCCTTAATTTATCATTTTTTTGGGCTTACTGGTTGCTTATGGCTCTCCGGCTCCTTGCAAACATTTTAACACTGAAAAATATAGATTTTAATTGCGTCAACTGAATTGACGCACGCAATTAAATTAGATCCACAAGCTTATGGATTGATTGAAATAAGTTCCCTTCCAAATATGTTTTTTAATAGTTAGTTCTAGTAGTGGGTAGATACGACCGCCAGAATAAATAGTTCTTTCGTATTATGTAAAAAGCTCTTGAGTCAAAAAATTTAATTTTATGTTTTTGATTTGGTAACAGCCCTCGCTCGTCTCTTTCGTTTAATACTAACAACTTGAGTCTAAAACAACTGCTTAATATAATTTGAATTTACTTACTTAAGGTGGCGCTACTGTCCTGTGTGAACTAGGGCCTCACCCAACAAACTATTCCATCTAGCTAGATGTCTCGAGTTTCGCGGTTCAAATTGGGTGAGGTCACTTTCCACTTGTGCGCGGCACCTGATCCGAGGTCTTCATCTATTGCATTGTCCCGTGGGTGTGGATTCGAAGACTTTCCGGGCAGAAGCATTGGTTTCCATATGCTCTATGTGACCCAGCCATCTTAGTCGTTGGACTTTTACCATTCCGGCTAATTCTACGTCGGTCGCTGTACAGCCCTTACTGCTCGTCGTTTCATCTTCTCCTCTACTCCCCTTCTATGCTCACGGGACCGTCGATCGCACGAAGAACTTTTCTCTCGAAACTACCTAAGGTGCTTTCATCCGCTTTTGTCATAGTCCATGCTTCTGCACCGTATAGCAGGACGGGAATGATGAGGGTGTTATATAGCCACACTTTGGTCCTTCGAGAGGGCTTTGCTACTCAATTGTTTTCTTAGCCGAAAGAAACATTGGTTAGCAAGAGTTATTCTTCATTTGATCTCAGCGCTGGTGTTGTTTTCTGCGTTTATAGCGGAGCCTAGGTAGACGAATGAATCGTCTTTGTTCTAAGTCCTTTCTTGGCGACAGTATGTACTTTGTTTTGCCCTCATTAACCGTTAAACAATTTTTTGCCGCCTCTACCTTAATACTCACAAAAGCCCCATTGACATCACGCTGAGATTTAATTTAGTCTTTAGAAAAGAAGACATACATACGTCTTTAGTCCTTTTTGCCTAATGTCAAAAAATAAAACATTCGGCGAAACTCGCCTATTGGATAAATTAACGGCCCCATGAAGATGTTCAACATCCTTAAACCGACGTCTTCATACATTTTTAATAAGGGTAAGGTCGTGTGAGTATGGCAGTCATTGGATAAATTCCACATCCTGGTCCCATTTCCAACATTTGACAAAAAACAAATCATGACTAAATAACAATCGACAACGAAGGAGTTTTACTGATACCAGACAGTCAGCATATGATTTTAAGTTATATCTCGTCTTACAATTTTTAAGTCTGTATATTGAGTTAAGTAAAACTGTGGTACATTCAATCCCATTGATAGCACTTCCTTAGAACAAATAAACAAACCAACTTAATAATCAATTGCAGGCATGCAGGGCCAGGGGTGTCATGCATTAGTCAAATCATATTGTGAAACCACTTTGTTCTCGATAATAATTATAATCAGGTTGGAACTACAACAAAAACGAAAAGGAAATTATTTTATAAGAAAATAAAGAAAAAAAAACTTGATTTAATTTTTTTGTATTTATGTAATTTTCTTATTTTATTAATTAATATAAAATATGAATTATTTTTTTCTATACAGAGGAAAAATGAGAAAAATAACATTAAACATACACATTAAAATAATTACTATTTTTAGTTTTCTCTTTTTTTTTGTTTTGTTTTTTTGTTTAAATTGTATGTACTGTGTATCCGTATGTAAATGGGTGTTCCATTATTTTATGTTCTTTTTGTCAATCAACTCAAAATGAGGCTAAATATTACCAAAAAAAGGAAATATTAGTAAATTAAAATAATAATATAATATTTATAGATGTAATTTTTATATATATAACATTGAACTAATATTGTTTAAAAAAAATTTTTTATATAAAAAAAATTCAAATGAAAAAATTAAAATAAACAATATCTTCACTTTACATTTAAAAAAATAAAATAATTAATAATAATATACACATTATGATGGATTAAAACAATAATTATCTTAAAAAATAAAGTAACTTCCCTAAATGATTGTTGTGTATGACATGAAGACATACAGATTGTTTTTTCTTACGAGTCAAAGTCATTTTAATGAAAAAAGAAAAATATTTAAAAAAAAAATAACTTGATATTCTTTTGTTATTGTTGTTGTTGTATAAAGTCGTATGTTAAAGTCCCCTCAAACAGTTCTTCAAGTTCTTCTTTAAAAACAAGCAGCAGTTTTATTTTTTTATTTATTTTATTAAATTTTTCAGCTGGGGTATATTTTTTACTCCTTTTTACTATTTTTTTGTTTGTTTTTGTTTTTCTTTTATTTTGTTTTATAATATAATATAGAATTAATGTTTTTTTTTATTAACATTTATTTAATTTACCGATTTTTGTTTTGTTTGTTTTTGCTTAAATTTTGTATCTTACAGTATTCATGAATTTATTTTTATTTATTAGTTTATCTACATGTAGCCTAAGAATTAAGAAAACTTCTCTTGTTTAGATGACAAACGCAAATTTCGGTGCACACGTTTATAAATTAAAGTGCTCAGTGTGATATTAATAATAGTTAGATGTTACTTTTTTTTGTTAAAGTTTCTATAACTACAAGTTTTTTTTGTTTCATTTCATAAATAATCATTATTCATTTATATTATATTATATACAAAACCATGTATATATTTGTTTTTAGCTCTTTGCTGGTTTGAAATCGTTTAATTTTTTAAATCTTTATTGACGCGCACCGCCTTAATCACAAAAATCTTGGAATAAATCTTTAATAATTTTATTTTCTTTTCTTTTGTTTTGCTCGCTATCATACATTTTGTTTTTTTTTTGTTTTATTAAATTCTTATTTTTAATTTTTTTTTTGTTTCTTATTGATACTAACGTTTTCTTTCTTTCTTTTATAAATTATAACATTGTTTTTCAAGACAGTGCATTTCAATATATATTTTTATTTATTTTTTTATAAATTACAATTTAAGATAATTTTATTCATAGCTTGTTGATTCCTTGTTTTCTCTTTTTCTCCCCCATTGACATGTATCACGACGACGAAAGGATGACGAAGAAGAAAAACAATTGTTGTTTTTTTTTTAATTTTATTTTATATTATATTTATCGTATCAAAAGAAAACCGTGGCTCGTTAAAATTACGTTAATCCCTATGTTTATTAATTATTTTATTTTACTTTATATTAATTAATGTATAATCTTACTTTATACTTGTTTTAACTTAGCATGAAATTTGTTTAATCCCATTTTTTAAAAATAAAGCACGTCATCAATTATTTTTATTAATTATTATTATTATTATTTTATGTAACCCCATGATGCATTTTTATTTTTGTTTACTGTTTTCTTGTATGAATGATGTATATATATATATAAGGTAATTTATATATATACAGTTAATATTATTTCGTTATACACTTAATGTTTATATCTTTTACAATGTAAGTTCTACTTTGAAGAAGAAAGAAAAATTAATTAAAAAACAAATGTTTTATTGCATAAATAGTAAACACGAAATACAATTTTGTTGTTAGTTTCTTCTTGTTTGTTTTTGTATTTCTTCAAAAAAGTGTTGCAGTTTTTTTACGATATATTTAAATATATATATATTTTTTTCTTTTGCTAGTAAATTATTGGATTTTTAAAAATTAATGTTTAACTAAGAACTTAGAGAGTAAAAGAATATCAGATGTAAAAATTAAAATAAAAAAAAATAGTGAACATTATTATTTTTTTGTATTTTCTTTTCTTTTTTTTTGTAAAAGGTGAATTTCCGAAATCCGCATTTTGGTTTTGCTTATAACCTACGTCATCATTTTTTTAAGTTTTTTTTATGCTGTATACATTTATTTTTATGCTATCGATGTATACAATAATTATACATAATTATATTCTTATTTATACATTGTGGTTTGTGGTTCCCTTAATAAACTACTTAATGTACTTTTATTTACATATATAATTATAAAGAGCAAAGAGTGAGTGGGGGTGAGTGTGAGGTTGGAGTGGATAAGGGGGGAAGCGGGAGATGGGAACGTTTTGGGTTGGAAAACATATTACTAATTTTAATAGTTAATAATAACTACAGTAGAATGATAATAGTAATAAGTTGCGTTTTACAATAACTCTTGTTTTTTGTTTTGTTTTTCTTTTTCATATAATGGAAGTGATAAAATTTCGATAAGGGCTCTCAGTATCATTCATCATTTCTATCTTTTTAGCTTGTTTGGTTGGTTGGTTTAAATGGTACGCATTTATGTATAGAAATATATTTGTTGTTGTTATTTTGTTTGTTAGAAAAATATCTACTTCTAATTATACTAGAGTTGTTCCACGAATTTTGTTAATTGATCCTGAGCTGTCATTGAAGGCGCATCAGGACCAGGGCCAACTACACCTCCGACTCCATCTTGTGGAACCCCGGGAATCGGTGATTGATGGGGGTGCATGTGGTTGTGCATGTCACCGGGTTGAGGCGCGGGTGAGTGACTTGGCATGTGGTGAGGAGATGGTTGAGCTCGTGGTGATGCGGAGGGTTGAGCTCGAGGTGATGGCGCGGAACGTGGAGAAGGCGTTGGCTGGGGACTTCGAATCGGAGGTGGAGACCGAACCGATTGCATCAGCTGCTGTTGCATTGACAAGGGGGTCGGTGGGCCCATGACATGGGGATTCCCTTGGACGCCTTGCTGCACATGTTGACCGGTTGGCATAACACCACCAACTCCACCCACCTGAGGCTGATTTGATTTTAAGCCTTGCTGCATTGCGTATTGGTCAGGCGAGAAATTGCCACCACCACCTTGGAAACCACCCATTTGAGGTGCGCGTGGTCGTTGGGGATATGGCGGGGCTGGATAACTCTGCATTTGCATCTGACGCATCTGCATCGACTTATACCACTGATTATTTTGTACCTATAAAAAAAGGAAGACCGAGATAAAATTTGAGAAAACCTTAAACCTTTTCTGTGTACTCACAGGCCCTTGTTGTTGTTGAATTTGGCCACCTCCTTGAACCATCATTGCGTTTTGCATGGCGGTAGGCATTCTGCTGTGGGGCACGCCAGGCTGATTTGGCATAACAACCTGATTTTGTTGGGGTTGTTGCTGTTGTTGGTTTATCATATGCTGCATATGACCACCTTGCTGCATCACCTGCTGAGGCGGCAGTGGTCCATTTACTTGATTAAGAGCTGCGACACCCCCGCCAGAATTCTGACTCTGCTGGCGCTGCTTTATGATGGCCGCCATTATTTGAGGATTCGATTTCAACATTTGTAGAATTTGATGGTGACCTTCACTAGATGGGTTGTTTTTAATTTTTTGCATTATCTGGGAAAGTTGTTGAGTATTTAATTGGGGACCATTGGAGGAGGGTGGGCCAGCTTGACCTCCAGTTGGTCGCATTCCAACTCCGACATTCATCGCACCACCCATCTGATTTGACGGACCAGCCACCATGCCCATCATATTCTAGAGATTTTGTTTATATGATTTTTTGTTATAAAAAGTGCACCATTTTAAGGGTATAAAAAAAGATAAAAGACAAACACTTACCTGTGGTTGCATTGGATTTTGTTGCATAACTTGATTTTGATTTGGTGGCCTTAAATTGGGTTGGTTGGTGTTGTTGGGGTATCTGTTGCCCCATTGTTCCATGGACAGAAGATTATTACCACCTACCGGTCCACCTCCCATGGGGAGTTGTTGGGGTTGATTAGGAACTACACCCAGATGGCGTTGCATTACGGCAGGAGGCATTTGTGGGGCTGGTGCAACTTTTCCGAAACCTCCAGCATGAGGAACTTGTTGTCGCGCCGCTTCTTCTTGTACCTTAGAAACCAAAAATTTAAATAATTTTTTTGTTCGTACATTTTTTGATATATTTATTTTCTGTGACTCCTCGTTTATGTTTAATTTTAAATTTCCTTTAAGTTATTATTAATTTAATACCATTACAAGTGGGATTTAATTTTTTGCATTTTTCCGGATGGACTTTCAACTTTTAAGCTAATCTCTTAAAAACTGTATTATAAAACTACATTTTCTTTAAATAAAAACTCACTTGTTTAACCACCTGTAAGACGTTTGGCGATGGAGAGTGACCGCCGGGCTTCATTCCTATTCCCTGTTGGTGAGGACTGCTCATTCCGCCTAAAGACGTTGAGACAGGCGATGGCACAGCTTGATGAGGACTCATTCCTCCCGGATTACCACCGGCTGCAATAATTGGGGCTACGGGCATTGGACCTGGCACCGGAACACCTGATGGGAAAGCTGGATTCGTCGCTGTTCTTGTCATCACAGCCATACGACGACGAAGTAATTGCGCTTGTTGTAACCTATTCAAAATTCATTCACACCATAAACATAAAATACATTCAATAAAAACAGTATAAATAAAACTCAAACCTTTGTTGCAATTGTTGTTGCTTGAGCTTATGCTTGATGTTGGCACAAAACGGCACAGGACACTTTGGTTCTTGACAGTGCTTAGCATGGTAACAGCACAACGCAATGAGCTGTTTGCAAATCGGGCAGCCGCCATTTGTTTTCCGCTTGCAGTTCTTCGTATGCTGAACCACTCGCTTCATCTTTTGGCACGAAGGTAACCGACAATTTGCATCTCTGCACTGGCACGCATGCACCAGAGATTGAATGCAGCGCTGAATAGATTGCTTTCTCGCCTCTTGAGGGTTTGCTTGTTTGAGATCTGCTGGTGAAGATCCATCGTCCAAATCGAAACCCAATTTTTCCATCTTATGTGGATGGCCAACTTTATCCTTGCAAACGGTGCATAGGTCGAAGTCCTTTATATACAAAAAAGAAACATGAATTGTAGTTATGTTCAAGTACATTTTTAATTGAATTGTTATTACACTTACATCGCAAACAGTGCAATGGTATCTTGTTTCAACGGCGGCTTTGCAGTTGTTGCAGGTGTAGACGAACTTGTCTTGTCCTTGGTTATGCAACTCGTACAACATAGAAAGTGTTGAGAACCGCGCTCGACGCAACGACGAAAATTCGTAGTGTTTATCGCGTGCCATTGTCAAAAATGCATCTCGACCGTCCATTAAATCGCATGTTTGGATTGGATCAGGATCTTGAATAGGCTAAATTTTACAAAACAAATTTTATTAATTTTCAATTCCTTTCCTTTCATCATATTTTTTTGGTTTGCAATATTAAAGTAAACTTACCGCTAGACTTGCTGCTGATTGCGCTGAATGCAGGCGGATGACGAAAAATACCTCTTTGTGTTTTTCCATAGTGGCATAAATTTTCGCTGTGAGATCGTTGCCTGTTTGTTGTTCGTTAGACTTCTTATTATTCTTGCGTTGAGCTGCCTTCGACTTGTTTGATTTCTTTGCTTTCTTTTGGCCCTTCTTTTTGCCATCACTACTTGTATCATTTTCTTCGGACAATGAGAATATCTAATAAATAAATAAATTAGTAAAAGAATCACTTGAAAAATTAAATAATATAATATTTACCGCATTGGCAGCAGCAGCAGCGGCTTCGGCAGCCTCTGCTTGCTTGCGTTTTTCCTCTTCCTCTTGATCAAGCTCCTTAATACTTTCTTCTAGTACATTCGGCCAAAAATCACCCTCGAAATAGGGCAATTCCGCAGCAGAGGTAAGCTTGTCTTCCATAGCTTGTTTGAGAATATCTTTGTAGTCTTGAATGGTTCGCTCGATCATTCCCTTGTCGAGCATCTTCTTGTACCATTCTTGTAATCGCTTTGGTTTTGGTATTTTCTGATCGGTTGGATGGCAGTGGAAAATGTAATCATCGCCTTCAGACGGTGGACACGCCCAAATGTGCGCCATTGTGTAACCAAGTTGCTTCACATAATCCATATAGCCGAGTAGGATTTCATGGTACACAGAGGTACGGTATTGACGTGGTCGAAAGAAGTGAACCGAGTCCAGATAAGCAATGTACACTCGTCTTGTATTGGGCGCCGGACATTCAGAGCCATATTCTTGAACGTGCATTCCAAAGAAACACACATCTACGCCATCGACCTCTTCAAAAGCAAATAGAGCTTTCGCTCTGTATGGGAACTCAGCATTGAGTTCTCCAGCTTCTACAAAGCGGCGTCGCATACCCGGCTTGACTTCTACATATTTGTCCGAACTGGACACAACTCGAATGTGAACTTCTCCTGCACCAGCCTCCTTTTTCTTTAAAAAGTTATTTACTCTGGTCTCAATATATACACCTAGTTTAGTTGGAGGCAATCTCTTTGCGTTAAATTTATTGTCTTTTCTCTTTTGGTTCTTTTTCTTTAGACAATTTTCACAAACGAATCCACCTTGCCAAATTGTTTCTAAATACAAAACACATATTTGATGTTGTTTTCGGCCACATTCCTGGCAATCTACAAACGGCTCCAATTCCAAATGATCATTTTTCATTTCTTTAAATTGATCCTTTTTAATTTGTCTGATAAAAAAAATATTAATTTTTTAGTTTGTTTGCTTACATTTTCAAAACTATTGAATTCTAATATCATTCGCATACCTCTCTTATAAATTGGTTTTGTCTTAAAGAAATATGTAAAATATAATTGATAAATTACTGCAAATAGGTCATATCTAAGATGATCGCTTTCAGCAATATTTTAATAATATACCCTGGAATTATTTCAATAAACGTTTTGTTGTTTTCTTAGTTGCGCTTAACACTAAGGTCTGTCATACGCGAGTCCTAAATACAAACGTACACCAAGTCTTCTGCGACTGTAGTTCCTTAGTATTAAAATATTCATTGTAGCATCTTGAATAAATTGAATTTTATAGTCAAAGAAACAGCAGCCTGTCTATTGGTTTTTATGATGTTCTTCAATATAATTCTGGAGTTTTCCCTAATCCCAACACAAACTAATGTATATGACATTACCAGAACCAGCTAAATTAATTGGATACAAATGGGAACAAAAAACTAAAACTAGACGTTTCGCGAAGCAAGACTCTGCCTCCTAAAAGACCTTTTTAAAATCTCGAAAAGTTAATTGAACCTGATTTCACGTATTACCACCACAATCCTTAAAAATAATGAGTTATAAGTTCTGTTTTTTTTTTTTTCTTCTTTTAACTTTAAAGTTTAAACTATATAGTATGTTACAGCTATGGTGAAAACAATAGAGACAAAATTGATTATTTGGTAGTTGGCTCAAAATCACCAAGGTTGCAAATTTCAAAATTGGTTTTATGACACAACAAATTTCAAGCTAAAATGATGATTTTTAGCTTATACTGTTTTAAAATTTGTATATTAATAAACTTTGACAGGGCAGCGGACAGAGTTCTATACTTTATTAGAAATATTTTTTAGTATTAAATATCTTATAGAAACCATCAATTCGGGACCGTTTTTCTAAGTTTGATAAAATCATTAAGAACAAAACAAAGCACATAATTTAAGCTTTGATTTATAACATGGTTGTATTATGTATCTGTATTAAATAAGCAATAATGAAAACATTACAATCAAAAACTTCTTAGCAAAACACTTCAAACTATGTCCGGGAACGTTCCCGAAATGACCGTTCACGAAATGCCGATTTCAAACAAGAGCGCCCTTTGATTATACGGCCCGCGGCCATCTTAGATGAGATCTGACTTTGTCAATAGGAACATATTTGAGGTTTCTTTGTTATTTCCAGTTAAAAAAGAATTTTATCAATAATAAAATGTAAATACGTTCATGGAATGACGGACTATTGATGTACGCTCTACGAATAATGAATAGAAAGGTACTTAACGTTTAGATATAATTTATTTGACGAAAAATACTCTGACAGCCGGCTTTGTTATTGTTCTCTTCCTCGACTGACGTTTGACACCGAATAGATTTACTTAAAATTATTTTTGATCAATTGTCGATACGTTCACTGAAATGACTTCTGCGGTATTGGACAAACTATTTTTGCATTTTTATAGTTAATACATAGTCTTCTAGCATTCTCTCTAAAACTACATTTTGTATAAAAAATACGGTGTATCGAGTAATGACCTGGGTTAAATACCTAAATTTTTCTCAACTATATTTTGGACTTGTTAAGGGGGTATTCTGGTCTAGAAATTAAAAAAAATCGATTTTTTTTTCTTTTCATATTTTCATAGTTTAACTATTTAAGAATATGTCTACTAGAGGATTTTCCCAAATTCAAATTATTTTCGGAGAAATAAGTATTTTGCTGAGCAGCCATCCAAATCGGTTGGGCTGCAACTAATAGAACAAAAGACATAATGGGGTACTTTAAACGCGTTTTTCTCAGAACTGTCTTTTTGAATCTGATACCCACGATTTCTCAGGTTCTGCCGAACCGATTTACTTGAAATTTTAAGAAAGTCTTCTTTAGGGACTTGTCTACGTCCGGAACTACGGCCATCCCCAAATTTTTATTTTTACTATTTTTAACAAATCGAAGAATGTTCAAAAAAATGGTAAATTTTTTGTATTTTTCTTTAGACAGCCGCCATTTTGTAAAAAAAAATGTTTGTAACTTTTCCGTAGTTCCAGACATTGCGACATTATTGTAGATTAATAATCTTTTTTAGTTTTTGATTTCAGATTTCTGGGAGAGTTAAAATCGTGGGTATGGTCACGCACCAAATTTTTGAGACGCACTACTCTATCAGCTGATAACTAACGGAATTTTTATTTTTTTTTACTTTTTTATTTTTTTTTGTATGCTTCTAATGTGAATAAATAATGTATAAAAAAATTGATGGTAAAATTGTAGCTTGCTTTTTTCTACAGCACTTCAAAAATTACATAAAATTCATGTCTCTAGACCAGAATACCCCCTTAAAGATTGTAAATTAGGACGCGTTCCCGAAATGATTTTCAATGCGTGTATATTCATTTAATTTAAAATTCACCTTGTTAATAAATTATATTATTTGATTGGACACACAAAACACGATAGTTTTAGTATTTCTCATTCATTTTTTTTTTCAGTTAAGTCGAGATTTAAGGCATTAAATTGCTAGCAAAGCCAATTCTGCACCTTGGTGATTTTGAGCTAGTTATGCTTTTAGCACTGCGTAAGGCAACAAGTCCTTAATTTATTCATTTAATTTTAATAGTAGGTAATTTTTGTTAATATTTTTCAGTTTGTGATTTTTAACAAGCAATATTATTTCCTGCAGGACTTCATAAAAAGACTTTTTAAAGCTTTAAAAAAACATTTAATTTCGACAGAAAATGGGAACTATTTTCTTTGCTGATAAATTATATTTCCTATTTTCAAAAAAAAAATGTTTAAAGTTAATTAAATAATTTCTATTTTTAACTTCCCATAGGAAGTTATTGTAATGGGTCCGATTTGTCTGTGATGTCTGTGCGTGCGTGTGTATGTACGTTTGTACGTCCGTACGTTCGCGACGTTTTTTTCGTCTTCCATAGCACAGGAACCAGAAGAGATATCCACTTGAAATAATAAGGCAGAAAGATACAGAAAGGGCTGTCAAGAAAATTGCGTGGGTGGTTTTTTTTACTATAGCAGTTTGAAAAAAAGGTGAAAATTTTGGTTAACCCTAAATATCTTACGAACCAAAAACGCTAGAGACTTGAATTAAAATGTATATAATATATTGTAAGGTAATATCAAAGAACTTATTTTTTGAAAAAAATCCATCTAACGGTTTTTTATAAATCAAAAAACACGGAAAAAACAAATTTGTGATCTCCAAAATTTTACGACTTAAATATGATCTCATCTCCAAAACAATTTTGTGCTACGAAGAATAATGCTTTTGACACCTGATACAATTTTGAGAAAAATCAAATTGACAGTTTTTTTTACAAAAAATAAAAACCTAAAAAAAAGAATAAAAGTTGGTAAAAATTGATTTTCGACTCAAATATCTTTTCAAAAATTTGAGATATTGGCTTTAATTTACTTTTATCTTTCAAAAAGTATTGTTGTCAACATTCAGTAAAATTTTGAAAAAAATCGAATTGGCAGTTTTTTTTACAAAAAATCAGAAACCGAAAAAAAATTACCAAAAGTTGGTAAAAATGATTTTCGACTTAATATCTTTTCAAAAATTTGAGAAAATAGCTTCTAATTAATTTTTACTTATACGAAATATTGTTTTCAACATTAGGATAAAAATCGAATTGACAGTTTTTTTTACAAAAAATAAAAACCTAAAAAAAATGTATAAAAGTTGGTAAAAATTTATTTTCGACTCAAATATCTTTTCAAAACTTGTAGATATTCGCTTTAAAATACTTTTATGTTTCAAAAAGTATTGTTGTCAACATTCAGTAAATTTTGAAAAAAATCGAATGGACAGTTTTTTTTACAAAAAATTAAAAAACGTAAATAAAATTTAACAAAAGTTGGTAAAAATTGATTTTCGACTCAAATATCTTTTCAAGAATTAAAAATATTGGTTTAAAACTTATTTTATTTCACAGAAAATATTGTTTTCGATATTTAGTAATTTTTATATAAAAATCCTACAGTCCGTTTTTTCATACAAAATAAAATCTACAAAAAATAGTACGCAAATTTGGTAAAAATTGATACGAGTACATATAGACAAACTTTTAAGCAAGACAAATCGACAGACAGGATGGGAAGTTATCAGTGTGGGTCGCATCCCAGCCTCTTTTTCATCTTGAATCGAGTACCACATTTTAGTGATAAAATTTTCCAAAGTTCATTTTGTTAGTACACTATTTGATATTGCGTTACCAATTGTTGAGAATATAAATATTCTTCCTTTGAAATCAAAGCTTGTGAGAATTAGAATTCAGTAGAATTAAACCTTAAGTATTATGCTGTCACCTTGTAATTTGAACGTTGGATTTATGAGCTTGGGTTTGTGGCTTCTCACATTGGGTGACAAAAAAACATTTTCCAATCTATTCCAAATACATATATTTTTGTTTTAAAACTTTAAAAATGCATTCTTTCCTTATTTTGTTATGTAGTATATTTTTGCAAAATGAATCAGTTCCTAGGAATTGTTCTGGAGCTGACTTGAGTGTATCTGGTTGCAGATTTTTTTAAGACACAGATAGAAGAGCTTTCGATTTTCTTACTTAAGTTGCTTTGTCTATAAAGGAATATCTTCTGGTTTCTTGATTTTTTTATTTTGTATAGCATTAAGTAACAGTTGGGTTAATTTTGCAATTTCTCTAATGGATATGTCTATATTATGCAGTGCCAAAATTACTTCAAAATATTTTTGAAAAAAAAATGTTGACATAATTGCAAAATTAATTTCAGATTAAAAATAATATACAAAATTTGAATTTTTTAACCAAACAAGGCTATTGTATTGGCTTTTCTTCAAGTGTTCCTATTATTTTAACCAGTTATATTGTGAAGTTATATGTTTCTATTTTTTTGGGCTGTATATGTGTGATTATACAAAAGTTGGGTAACTTTAGAGGATATTTTGTTTACGATAGTTATTAAATCAAACTTCTACAAATTCTGGTGTATATGAAAGCTAATCTAAATAATATATTTTTCCCAATCGGGCCTGTCACTTTTTTGAGTACATTGTAAGATATTTAAAAAATTCCATATTTGACTGCCAGGGGACTGTAGAGGTAACATAGTACTGGCACATGTTATACAAATTTTTGAAAGTATTATAATGAAATTTAATACAAATTAGTAAAAATAATTATTAATATTAATACTGGGAGAAAAACTTTATCAGTTTTCAAAACAGACTTTAACGTAACGTTATTCATTTATCTTTTTCTACTTTCACGTTTTATTAAATATTTCTAAGTTATCAACAAACAATATAAACAAAATCTAACAATATTCATCTTAAAGGGACTAATGATCATGAAATGCAAAACAATAACAATACCTAATACCTGACACAGGTCTGACGCCATAGGACTGGCGAAATTTGAGATTATAATCAGGACTAATAATTTTTTTTATAATTTCGAATATCATCAAACTACATTTTAACAAATCAAAGTCTTATATGTAAATTGATAAGTTTTCTGACGTTTTAAGAACAAATTGTATTTTTTAACAACTTGTATTCAAAATTAAGAACTAAAATTAGGTGTCTAAATAAGGTTTTAAATTAAATTGTCATCTCAATAAAATATAACAAGACTTTGAATATATGTATTGGTTGATGACATCGAGTTACCCAACTTTTGTATAATCACACATATATATTTTTTACAACTTGATAAATTCAATTTAAAGAATTTAAAATATCCCTTTCCAAACATCTATTCTATTGTCTATTGTTTTTTGTTGATTTAAGTTGAGAAACACAGCCAATGAATTCTGGAGTAGTAAACTTTAAATAAATTGAAGATAGAATTGAGAGGTTAAGTTAAAACCCAAATTCATAAACTAGAAAAAAAATTGAAACTTTTTCCTCGCTTGTCTCAAAAAATTGGAGCACAGGTCCAAAAAGTAGACACAGAGCTACGATTTTCTTTCTAATAGTTGTACAACGTTTCGTTTTCAAGATACAGATTTTTAAAATCTCACCAAAATTGTCGGTTTCTTTCTTACTCCCTTAATTTTTGTCAGAAGTACAAATTAAAAATGATTTTTCTTTTTCAACAGATTTTATTTACAAGTTCAGTGCAGATTATTTATTGAGCATCATTTTCAATTTTTCATTTAGGGCAGTACACGTTTTGAATATAATCTTTCTTTTTGAGATGCTTAAAGGCTTGTTAGTTTTTTCGTGTAGCGTTTTTTCTTTTGCAAGAGTATGAATATTCAGAGTTATATAAACGTACCCAGAGTTTTTGAAACTTTTTTAGTGTTTTTGCACTAAATATTATTATATTTATAAATTAATCTAATTCCGGCTATTTTAATACAGAAATCTAAAGAACACAAGTAAGCAAAAAAACATTTTAATGGATACAGTATTTTGAGGCTAGGGATTCTAAGAAACAGTATTGTGATACACTACTGTTCTAAATCTATATTTTTTGAAGCACATCATTTAAGAATTACCGCATTATGAACTATTGTAGTATACAGAATTTTGAATTTTACTATTTAAAAACGCTGTCATTAATTATTTTATCTTTAAATGGCCGTTTATGTTGAATCGGATTAAACACAGGTATGTTTAATAAATTGAATTGGTTCAATTATATTGTAAATCTTTTTGAAAATCACTCCTTTAATGTCTATACTTTTAATATAAGCTTGTTTTTTTTTTTTCAATAATTTGTTTAATATGAGGCATTGAGAGCTGAAGTGGCGTCAACCCAAATTGCAATAATTGATAAAATCACGGTTAAAGAAAATAATCAAACACATTTGTTTATTATTGGTTTCCTACTTAAAATAATGGCTAATTAACTTCAGGTATGTCATATCTGGTGGAATATCTTCTATTTTAGATCCTAATATTGTCTGTAAATGTGTGATTTATTGGATTTTATTTGGCTTACACCACTTCTGCTTTCTAGATACAGAAATAATTTAAAAAAAGTAAGTTGGTTACACCAATAATTAAAAATACAAGTTATTAATTTTTTTCTATTATGACTTTCTAAGTACAAAATAGTTACAAGTTATGAGTTAAGACTGCTATGCAACTATCACTCTTCATCCTCATCTACGTATTCTACTAAGGCAACGTCTCTGTCTGTGGAAACACTTGTCAAGTTCTAATAAAGTCCTGGTAATCTTTCTTTTCCGCTTCACTTACGGCATTTCCTTTTGGAAACAGTAATTCGAGATCTGTGATTAATGCAGATGTTCTTTTTTTTAATATCACAGTTTCAGAAAGCACGTCTTCATTATTGCTGTACTTGTAAGAAATATTGAAGGGGGTCTCTTTTAAAAATTGTAGCCATTGAATCCCTTTATTTACATTAATCTTTAGATTTGTTATATTTGTTTCCAATTTTTTCGTCAAAATACTTCTTTTGTTTTTCGATAAGAACAAAGTCTTGATCACAAGGTAGGTAAGAGTGGCCATTCAATAGAAATTTGTGATCAATTTTATTTAAAAGATATATATATAATATATTGGCACAAAACGGACATCTTAATATTCCTATTTTGCCCACCACATTGGTCAGTGTACATAATTAAATTTGAGGTACTCACAAAATGTTTAATATAATAAGTAGCTGCCAATTTCTTGGGGACCTCTTGATGCCACCGACTCATACCAAATATACATGTAAGCTTTGTTCTTTATCATGTCATGGATACCTAGACAATTTGTCCAAAGCTTCCTCCTATAATAGCATACACCCCTTGAAATGTCTGGAGTTGGCAAAGTTTTCATAAGATCCAATGCAATTACTGCCTCATATAATCTAAAGGTTCTTTTTTTTGAAATGATTTAAATATTCAAACATCTATACTTAAATATTATTTAATGTATGTTTGTTTGAAACGCCCGCCGATATATATAAAAATAAAAATATTAAATACATTTTTTCTTAAATAAAATTAACTAAACCAAATAAAGAGATATGCGCTTTTTTAAAAAATATATAATTTTTAAAAATTTAAATAAAAATAAAAGTACTTACGTTTGTGACTGCATTGGATCATCTCCTAGCGTAACCGTGTCACCGATGATGTCGTTGAAACATTTTTGGCAGAATGTATATCTGTTAGATGCAACACCGTAATCCTTTAGACTATTTTTTTGTTTCGTTTGAAAAACAAATTTTATTTGGGTGTTGTGGTAAATGAAAGTAGTACAGTGTGATTAATAGGGAACGAGTGTTTTGACGAACGATTTAATTTGTTATTAATTTTGACCATATTTTATTTTTAATGTTTATGTTTTAGTTTTTTTTGATTTGATTATTAGCAAATAGAGCATTTGAAAAGGTATTGTGACGATTGTGTATTTTGGTGAATGTTCGAAACCATAACCAGGAGGTAGTATACAATGTGTGCAGGCAATGAAAAAAGAAAAGGCAAAGGAAAAGGTTGATTAATACATTTTCCAAACAATGACATTTATATGCAATGTGCGGTGTTTAATAAAGGTTTATTAATTATTTATATTAATCATTTTAATACTTGTGTAAATGTAACACGCAAAAAAAATAAAAAATACTTTGGAGGCAAGTTTTCAAATAAAGAAAAATACATACCTATTTTGATAACTGTAGTACTTTGCATCTCTCGGGATGGTACACAACTGTTTTCCATAGCAACACAATACTTGCGGATTGAAAGTGTACTTCCGTCCACAGCAGTATCCCAATGCCTGCATAACTGGATCAATTTCTTGTTCGAATACTTCCGAGAGCTTTGAGATATAAAAATAGAAATAAAGTTAGTAAATTTGCAAGTTAGTACAGAATTTATAAAAAGAAAAAACAAAACTTACCCTCGTGCAATATCTGTAGACTCGCGATGTCTTCCGGTTATATAACCAGGCATTGTCGAATATCAACCAAACGTCGTCTACATACTCCCAGGGATCACTGTACATTCCGTTCATTAAATTATTTCTTATTGTCCCCAAGTCCATTGGTTTTTTAATAATCTCAAAATAATCGGGAATGCCAAGGGCTTGAGGGTCCACGGGATTCTTGAAATGAACCGACTCAGGCTCATGGCGAAGAAGTTTGTCTAGTGTTGGTAATAAGGCTCTTTTCAATTCTTCCGGATTGAAAACACACTTCTTCTTTTCCCCAGTGGGAACTAAGGGCTCCGGTACCACGGGCTTAACTTCTGTCTTGATCTCCAGTTTAATGTCACCTCCCCGGCCACTTGTGCTGGATGATGAACCTTCTTCTGTATTGGTAGTGTTTTCGTCTTTTATACCTAACTCGTCTTTTATACCAACGCTGTCATCCGTGTCCATTTGTTCGGTTTTTATGAATGCAGAGTTAGTGCAGTTGGTGCCGTCTTTATTGACATTTTTGCCGATGCCCGCTGATCCTCCTCCTGAAGATGTGTCCATCTGGCTGTTGTCTCCATTTTCATCCATATACTCTTTCTTTATCTCATCTTCTTGCTTAATGGAATCAAGCTTGCCTTTTGGTGCATTCGTGTTGTTGTCTGGAGATGGTGGGGTATCATCTTGGTCGCGGGAAGCAGCCTCTAAGGCAGCCATCTGAGATGACAGATTTGAGCTGGAGGACGGTCTCGAAGGCGCTGAATTATTTGAGCCAACTCCACCTCCCTTACCCATTCCCATTTGCTGCTGTTGTTGTTGCTTTTGGGTCATATTTGGGGTTGTTGCCGGGGTCACTGTTGTTCCCGTATTCGATGGTGATGTCATCAATGGTGGTGTATTGCGGTCACTCATGGGTTGCATTAGTGATGACACTGATGGAGGGTTAGGAGTACTAACAGCTATCGGTCCGTTGCCAACATAGCTCGGAGACGGAGAAGGAGCCATTGTGGTATTCGCATTAGTTAGTGATTCTAAACTTGTGGGGGTTGGTGGCATGCCACCACTTACTGATTTTTGCGGCTGTTGTTGCTGCTGTTGTTGTTGTTGCTGTTGTTGCTGCTGCTGTTGTTGTTGTTGCTGCTGCTGTTGTTGTTGCTGCTGCTGTTGTTGTTGCTGCTGTTGCTGCTGCTGTTGTTGTTGTTGTTGCTGCTGCTGTTGTTGTTGCTGCAACGTAGGTGCAAACGCATTAACAGAGTTATTCTGAATCTGTCCGGCAGAGTTAAATGGAGATTGTGGCATGACAATATTTTGATTTACCGAGGTGACAACTTGACTAGTTGCTTGTTGCTGCTGCTGTTGAACAGCGGCGGCATTCTGCATTCGTGCTTTCATCAAATCATTGAACTGACTTACACCTCCGTTTGCATTGATAAACTGCTGCTGTTGAGATCCTTGAGATGTTGCGGGTTGAGAAAGAACTCCTCCACTCACGGTCTGTCCACCGCTGGTGAAGGGCGAGTGCACTGCATTCTGTATGACCAAGTTCTGCTGTGATGTTGGAGTTCCATTTGGACTAGGCCCAGGTGGTCCTACTACCAAATTTCCAAGGGGTAAGCCCACCGGATTAGAAAACTGCATTCGGTTTTGCTGCATTGCATTGAGCATTCCTGCCGGTGAATGACTCCGCACTCCTGCTGTTTGTTGCGTAGGATTCTGTGGCAACATCCCAGGAGCTTGTCCTCGTTGCATCATACTTGCCATGGGATTTCCAGCTTGGCTTGCACTCAATTGGTTTACCATTGACACGTTTGGCCGTATTTGTTGTTGGTGTCCCGGCAATTGTTGCTGCTGACTTGGGCCGCCCGGTCCAGCTTGTTGCTGTTGTTGTTGCATTTGAAGAAGTTGCTGTTCCTTTCTCTTTAGACGTTTCTCTTCAAGTTCTTTTTGGATTTTGTAGATTTTTTCAGCTAGCAAGTGGTAGTACTCTGATCGGGATTTTGCCATTTCATACATATCCTTTTCAACTTTCTCTGCATAAGAAACCAGATTGAACATTCGTTTGTCCTGCATTGTAGCAGGATCAGATGTAGGAAATATAGCTTGAACCAGTTTGTGGACTAGGTGTTTTCGTAGATCCGTTGTTACCGACTCACGCCAATCTTTTTCATTGTCGCCTGCTCCAGAAGAGGCTGGCATCGATGAGCTTTGGGAAAGAAGTCCGCCAGAGACGTTGTTTGCCGCTGCATTGGCCGATGCCGCTGCTGCTGCCACAGCTGCATGAGCTTGTATTTGCATCTGGGCCATTTGGCTTGGAGCCATCTGTTGCGATTTATTAGAACCTCCACCGTCGACGGTATTGGAATTACTAAAGCTGTGTACGTTCACAGATAGTGGAATGTTGGCCTGGGTTTGTTGTTGTTGCTGCTGTTGCATACCCGGTAATTGATGCGCACCTTGTTGTGGACCTCCTTGTTGGGCGCTTAGCGTCACAACATGATTCCCAGCTCCTGGCACCAGCAACTGCTGATTGGGGTTGTTCCCATTTTGGATATCGTTGTTGCTCATCAGCAAATTATTAGATAGAACGTTGGGGTTCGGAGGGGCAGCTACTCTAACCGGCGGTCCTTGGATGCGCATTCCTTGCGGTACTTGAGGTGCATTTGCATTGGCCTGCATAAGGTTAGATGGGGCGGATGATACAGCTCCCTGCATGCCCATGCTGTCAAAACGACGTATTTCTTGGTTCGGATTTGAGGTTTGCATTTGCTGCGGTTGCATATCAACAGCGTTAGGCTTAATACTCATCTGAGCTCCTACAGGCACAGCTCCAACTGGTACTGGACCCTGAACGTTGTTCTGGTTGCCAACGTTTTGTTGTGAGCTTCCTGGAACAGCCTGTTGCTGTTGCTGCTGTTGTTGTTGCTGCTGCTGTTGTTGTTGCTGCTGTTGCTGTTGTTGTTGTTGTTGCTGCTGTTGTTGTTGTTGCTGCTGTTGTTGTTGCTGCTGCTGTTGTTGTTGTTGCTGTTGTTGTTGCTGCTGTTGTTGCTGCTGTTGTTGTTGCTGCTGCTGCTGCACTTGCTGTTGTTGCTGTTTGTTTTCTCCACTGGCATTTCCACTATTAAGTAGTTGGTGAGTTTGCCGAAAAGGAAAACAAATAATACAATCAGATTTTGTGCAAGTCTTGTAGTGGAGGAGTATCTGACGTGAGGAGGTGCAGTGCTGGACGGTACAATCTTTGCTGTCCTTACAATTAGCCATGTGAGCCAAGACATCCTGCATTATCTTACAGTGAAATACAGTACACTTCTCTCTTTGGGGGTTAGCAGCTTCGCGTCGACTGCACTTGTGAGCATGAAGTAATATCATCAACTGCTGCTGAATTTGCTTCTTTCGAGCGATTGGAAGTGGATGTTGAGGAGGGCCTTGCGAAGTACCTGGTTGAGGCTGTTGCATTTGACCTGGCTGTGGTGGACGCTGCTGCACACTCCCTGGCGCTGGCAATCCTAAAACTACTTGAGGGGGTTGATTAGGATTTAGTTGCTGTTGCGGATTTGCTAATTGCTGTTGTTGTTGTTGCTGCTGTTGTTGTTGCTGCTGTTGTTGTTGTTGCTGCTGCTGTTGTTGTTGCTGTTGTTGTTGTTGCTGCTGTTGTTGCTGCTGCTGTTGTTGTTGCTGCTGTTGTTGTTGCTGTTGGGGACCTCCAACGATTCCGCTACCATCATTCCCAACGTTGACGAGACCAATATTGGTACCAATGGGGCCCCCAGGTCGATTTCCCTGCATTGCTTGTTGCATACTTGGTGGCACGCGTTGTTGTTGCGTGATCTGATTTACCAGCATCTGTTGCTGTGGCGATGGCCCACCTCCACCCCCAGGATTAACATTAACACTTACACTCTGAGGACCAGCATTAACATAGCCATATGGTCCATTCGGTCCTCCCCCCATGCTATTTATTTGACCTGGTCGAATCGCAAATTTTCGAGACAACAATTCGTTTGTGGTCGATTGGTTCTCTATTACGTTCAACTTACCAATTGGCATGTTTGGATTTTGCATACGCGGGCCACCGCCGGGACCGGCACCCATTAGTTGATGCGGATTTGGACCCCTAATCATATGTTGTTGGCCGACCATGCGACCACCAACGCCGATTGCAGCAGTTGTCATGAGGGGACCATTTTGCATTGCTTGCTGATGGTGAATCCCTTGATGGTTTGCAGGGCCAGCGCCTGGCACTTTGCCTGGTCCCATCATAGGCCCTGTATTAATATGTTGTTTGAGTGCATTTACCATTACGCCTTGGGAAGCTGCCATTGAGCCACCACCTATTCCACCAGAAGCCATGGCACTGTTGGTCATTACCATGTTTCCTATGTTGCCTTGGGCAATGCTATTCATTCCTGTAACAAAAACATATGTTACTTGCATTTGACAAATAAATAACTTGAACTAATGCTGTCAAATAGCAAATAGTGTAATAAACAAAAGTATTTTATTAGAAACGTTATCGAAAGAAAGCAGAATATTGACGCTTTAAAAGAGTTTTGCGTTAGTTCTCTAACATGCTCGTAATGTTGTAGACATCTTTATTTATCTTTATTATCAGTCCATTTAAAATAACCTGCACTAATTATCAGAATCTTAGTGAAAATGGGAAAAAAAGATTAACATTTTTCCAGACATTATTCAACATACTCCTAGCTTCGGCGAATTTGTTTTAAAGTTTCAACGTCATTTTGCAAGATACACATTTTCAAAATTAAGCTATTCGTAGGATGAAATGTGGCGACCAACAGTTAAAATTCTTTCCTTATTTAAAAGATTATTTTAAGTGCCTACCTTTAATAATTTTTTTTATAAACAATAGCATATCCGAATTAAAAAATGTATTGTGTTAATAAAAATGAATTATTATATTTGTAGGTAAATATTTCACTATTAATTTCGTATTTGCAAAAGCAACATTTTTGAAATATGTAAAATAACAGATAATTCTCTTTAAACATAACTTTTTAATTTAATTTTTGAAACTTTTATTTAAATCTAATCACTTGTGGAACTAGGAATCAGCAATAGTTGTGGTGTTGTGCATTTGACTCTTTTACTTTTACCAAAGAGTTGGCTGAGGTTCAATCAAACAAGGCCTGCAAAATGCGCAATATGCACACATAACATTACAGTACATGACACAAGCACTTTGGTTAACGCGGAGTGATTGAGTAAAATAAAATTCAAAGTTAAAGTTAATTTGAAACACATACGTTAGTTAAGTTCGCTTTAACAACGTTTGTCTAGTGTAATTTCAAAAATTTAACTTAAAGCTGAAATGTGAAACAAATCACGCAGAATATTGTTTTTTGACACATAGCCACATTCGAATACTACACAAAAGTTTAAGTAAAATAAATATGCGTTTCACCTTTCTTTTGTTGTTCTAAACATTGTTTAAAAAGTCTTATAAAATCTCATGTCTGCTTCGTAAGTTATGGATCGTCAAAGCCAGGCGAAATTAATTTTTAGTGGTTATCTCCGTTTCTATAGCTACAATGGTTTTGCACTTTAAGAACACCAAAAGAAAGGTATTTATACATTTTAAGCTTACTATCTTTCATTCCGAAAATGCACCCTTTTTCATCTCATTTTACTGGTATAAAATTCATACGTTTAAATTGAAAATTTACAACACATTCATAAT
The DNA here is from genome assembly GCF_945859685.1 of Eupeodes corollae. Taxonomy (NCBI): domain Eukaryota; kingdom Metazoa; phylum Arthropoda; class Insecta; order Diptera; family Syrphidae; genus Eupeodes; species Eupeodes corollae. Next base: position 355,580 of record NC_079148.1, on the reverse strand, counting down.
TTTCCCTCAAAAACATTTTGTTCAGTGTTTTTGTTATTCTTTCAAATACCTCAATTTGGTGGAAAATATAGAAAAAAAAGTCAATTATTTTTGTCTACAAAAAATCTTTTTACACAAGCTACAAACCACAATTAGTTGTTAATGAACCTAGTACAATACTTATCACTTTTACAAATTGTTAAGAAGTCTTTTTGTACCGAACATAACTGAAGTTATCCAAAGAATGATTAAAACAAAGAAAATGGACTTTAACTTTAAGTTAAATAAAAACAATTATGTTGGCACAAGTAGCCATGACTTCTAAGTAAGGGAGATTTTTCATGATTTATTTTTTAGTCAACTTCAAAATATAGTCAAATTATTTTTAAAAACAATTTCTTGATTTTAAAAATGGGTGGCTTTTGACGTATTTCAAGGAGAACAAACTTCATTTTAACTTTTCAACTATTCAAATTTTTTAATGAATTTCGAATTATGAAAACTAGTACCTTACAAAATGCGTGAAACCATTTTAAATTTATGTTCAAAAATTGGGAAACACTAAGAGTTACTTTTAAAGATACTGTATATGAAACAGGTTTAAGAACACAACAATAGTTCTCAATAAAAAACTTGTAAGATGATTTTGCAACGTAAGTCTTACAGATACAGTTAAAATCGTTTTTCGTCACCTAGTTTTTGGAAATTTTCATTAGTTTAAAGATTTTTTTTTCGTTCGGATTCTGAAACCGAATTTCGACCTTAGCTCCATTTATACTCGAATTTAAAAATAACCCTTTTCAAGATTAATTTAGTATTTTAAAAACTATATGTGGACGAATTAGTTATAAGGAAAAAAATTACTTCTAAACAGTTTTTCACAAACGCTTTAGCGTTCCTTTAAAATGCATGTAGATTAAGCGAGAGTTAACAACTAATGATGATTTTTAAATGTGAATAAGATACTAAAAATATTTAAATGGAATATTAAAGACAGGAATCACAGATTTGTAATTTCAAAAATCTGAGAAGATATTAATTTTGAACTCGAATGGGAACTAACGCCATGAAAAATGTAATTTGTTAGTAAGAAAAACCTAGTTGATAAGTGAATGATTATTAATCGTTTTGATAGCGCAGAAGCAAAATCAACACTTCTAGATAATACAAGGACTTTTTATTACAAAATTAATCAATTGGCTTTCTATGAAAAATACTATTATTTACAGCCAATAACTTTTATTCACAGCCAATAACTTTATGTAAGGTGTAATATGCAGTCACTTATTTTTATTTAAATCATTAGACAAAATTGTTGTAATTTTTTTTTATTAAAACATAAATAATCAAAAATCAAAAGCTATAAATTCAACATAACAAATTTATAGAACAAAGACAAAGGATACGGTTATATTTTGATCTCATTACGGTAAAATTGTTAAATTTTTACTTGGACTTTTTTGTACATGATGAAAATCAATGAAAGCTATAACTGGGCCCTAAATTAAACACCGAATATTTAAACAAAAATCCCAATTGCCAATAATTCTACTACTTCAGACATGTTTCTTATTAAACCTTTTTGATTTTGATAAAGGCTTGAAATTGAAATACAACGCGGAGTTTGGATTTTATTGTTCCTCAAAGCATTTGGAAAATTGTACGTAATTTTCATTCGGTACTTCTTCATTTCTACATTATATTTGATTTATTAAAATTCTGTTTTATATATTTAGTGATTTTTTGTTATTATCTGTTATGTTTCATTAAATGTGCAATAGAAAATACTTGAGAAACCAAATCATAAAAATTCTGTTCTCAGAGTTTTGACAGCGAAAACGAGAAACTTATATAAAAAATTGTGTTTAAACTTCTCAGAATACGGAAAACTCTGAGATCTTTAAAATATAAACTTGAAAAATTATTCCGAATTGTCACTATTTCCAAACAAAATTTTAACCAACAATTTCTCTATTGTCAGTCAAAATAAAATTTGACATATACATTTATCAGTATAAATGAGTTAAGGCCCAATGATGATAGTAAAGTTTGAATAAAAAGTTAAACTAAAAGTTTCAAATGGAACATTATGATGATTTATATCAAAGACAATTTAAATTCTCCTGTAGATGAACCTTTTGAAGTCGGTGACATTTTTTGCAACTATAAGCTATTTTTGAATGAGCTTTTCGTGTCAAATGATATAAAAATGTTTTTTTTTCACAAAAATGTTTATATTCAAAACTGTAAGACCAACGTGCAGTTAAAGAAAGTTATCGAAATGGAAATGAAAAAGTTAAAGTTCGAATCTTATTGATGCACGGACTTCACGAAAAACTATTTGTATGCCAAATTCAAATAAATTTGCAAAAATCTTTCTTCACCAAAAAATATGTTAACAAATGGCAGTGAAAAGTTTGACATGGTCTAATGTTGAACAAAAAAAAATATTTGGATTTATATTTATGTAGAAGAAATACCATTTATAATAACAATTTTACTTCTTAAATAAATATGCTTTATATACAGACATTCCAAGCTATAATTGCCAACATAAATGATAATTTCCTTATTTAAATAAAATTTTATATTTACAATTTTAAGTACCTACATATTTTTTTAATTACTTGGATTAATTACAAAACAATATTTTTGTTTATTATGTCAAATTGTTATATTTCTTAGGATCACACACAAAAACATTTTGATTGAAATCGATATAATTGTTTATGAGTATTGAAATTTGTTTTATAGAACGTTCGTATAACGAGGATATTATAATATTTACTTCTATATTTTGAAATCTGTATGACTATGCAACTATCCCAAATTCTATTAAACAGGGTTACCAAGATGAACTTAGAAAAAGCTTAGAGTTACTGTTGATGAAAATGTCTTGATAAATTTTAAATACACATTAAAAAAATATAAGCTTTTCAATTTTTGAGTTTGTTTTTTTTTTTCTAATATTTTAAATACGCTTGATCTCAAATATTAATTAAAACAGTACCCAGAGTCTTTTTCGAATTATGAGTATGAGTATGAGTATTAAATATTTTGGTCTGTACATGGAAAATATTATTTTTAACTTGTCATATTGTTACCGCGAGGTAACAATGTAAAACAAATTGTATTCGTAAAAAAATAATTCATCTCTGTCGTTTGCCATAAATATTTAAATATCACAACAAATTAAAAATTCTACGAGTCAAAAAAACTACCATTTCATTTCATTTTTTCTTTTTTGAAGTCACATTTCTTTGAGTAGTAACTTTGAGGTAGTTAAGGACTTTGTCTAGCTAGACACCGCTATTATAATACAGACAACGAACCCAGCCCTGAAATCAAACGAAGAATAACACTTGCAAATCGCTGCTTTTTTGGACTTAGAAGGCAATTGAGAAAGTCCTCTCTCAAGCATCTAAAATCATCATCCCGGTTCTCATTTATGGCGCTGAGGCCTGGACCCTATCAAAGAAAGATGATAGCGTCTTAGGATGCTTCGAGAGAAAAATTCTTCGGGTGATTTTTGGTCCCGTACGCATAGATAGAGAATGGAGGAGGAGATATAACGACGAACTGTACGGGCTGTACAGCGACACTGACCTAGTTAGCAGAATTAAAGTCCAACGGCTAAGATGGCTATGTCATGTAGAGCGGATGGACATCAATGCTCCAGCTCGGAAGGTTTTCGAATCCAATCCCGAGGGACGGCGCAATAGAGGAAGACCGCGACTCAGGTGGCGCACCCAGGTAGGAAGGACCTCAACCAACTTGGCGTGCGAAACTGGAGACAGATAGCTAGGGAGACGCATGTTGGTTGAGGCCCAGGTCCGCCCCGGACTGTAGCGCAACCTTAAGTAAGTAAGTATTTCTTTGAGTAAAATTTTTTGTAAACAAATAGCTTCTTGAAGTAAAAACAATATTTAAACACGTTATGAAAATAATCAATTTTGTAAGAAAAGACTGTGTAATGTGAATGTGTGACAAATATGTTAACCTTTTTTTTAATCTTATTATATTCCTTATTGATATATTTTACATTCTTATTTAAAATATCCTGAATTTGTTTAAATCACTTAAATGAAGCCAATATAAATTTTACTGACTGAGGTTTGCAAAATAACTACATAAGAAATTTGGGCTTTTAAATGGGTTTTGTGAACATTTCAAAGTCGCGCGAGTGATATTCGCTTCTAAAGTTTTTGCGAAAAAATTGTTTGATATTTTAAAATTATTATTAATTTTCATTTTTCATTTTTTTTCCTCGAATACAATTAACTGAATTTTGTTTATATTGTACTTCAATCCCGAACAGAAAAACTGAGTTACAGACATGGACATTAAAATAGACACAGAGACAGTTGCTAAGAGTTAACTCAAATTAAAACAACATGCATTAGAAGTAGTTTTAACCGTTATCAAAAAAAAGTTAGACTTTGCAAAATAAAATGGGTTTAATATAGCCAGAATAATGAGCAGATCTCTCAAGTTGATTGCAAAAGCAATTTAACGTGAAAACCAAGCAAAACAACCCCAAGAGAAGACTGAAAGATAATTTGCGCCTCAAAAAAAGATCATTACAAGTCTACAGATTTCAATAACTTCCAGAACTGTTCGTAAAAGACTTGTTGAAACTATCTTGCTCAGAAGGATCGCAAGGATGGTGCGCCCTTTCTAAGGCAAACAAAATATAACAACGCGGTTTAAATTTGCCCACGATCATTTTGATTGGAGTGACCTACAAGGAGGCACAATGTTTTGTGGATGGACGAAACAAAGATAAATTTGTTCGTAAGCGATGGAAGACAAACCATTAGAAGGCTTAATTTAAAAGAACTAAATCCCAAATACATGCAGAAAACGGTCAAGAATGGAGCGGTTGTAAATATTTTATGTTATAATTTTACTACAAAAATAGTAACTCTGTTTGCTGTTTCTATTTTAATGTTTAACAACTTAATTTTTACAGCTCCTTTGCTTGATGGGTTTTAACATACTGGCAAGCGATTTGGGAAGAATATCAACATTAAAAACTTATTTTATTAAAAAAGTTGCGAAATAAATCACATCTATGGGAACAGATAAATAATATGTGAATTTCACTATTTACATTTCATTATATTTAGAAAAGGACACATTCTATATAAAAAAGGTTTACGGTTCATATTTTATTATAGTTTTTTGTTTTTCTTCATGATACACATAATGAAGGTGTAATGTTTAATGAATAAGATATTCACATTTGCTTCTAACTTTTCACACTTCTCCTTACTTCTTAAAAAATAAGTATTAAAAATTTGCTGCTCAAAATTTAACCGTTTCGTCTTGTTTCCGTTGTTTTATAATATTTTCTGCCAAGTCTTTTATTTTCAGATTTGGCAAAGTATAATATCAACACAATGCAACAAAAGTTGAGTAGGATAATTAAATCGAATACATTTACTTATTTCAATTGGAAAAATAAAATAAAAAACAGCATTATTTTTAAAAGATCCAATACAACCAGTTATGTAATTTAACGAAAGACAGAAAAGTTAAAAAACAGAAACATTAAAAATCGAGATTTGATTTTAAAAGAAAAATGGAAAATATACACAAAATTAACTCTCAATCATGGACAAACATTTTAATTACGTTAAACAAAAAAGTAGAAGAATTGTAAGAAGAAGTGTAAAAATTGGATTAAAATTGAAAATGAGTTACTACAAATGTCACTTCCGAAAAAAAACTAAATTAAAAGTCTTGTGATATTTATTCAAAATACTATTAATTAAAAAATTGTTATTTAATATTTAATATAAATTAAGTTAATATCACAAGACTACAAACCAAACTTTTTTCGAAAGCAAGCTTTTATGGTGTTACGCCGCAGAGCATTTTCAATTTTAAATCTTTGATTTCGTTTGATTGAATCAAGGCTTTCCTTTATATTATTAAGGGCCAACTTTGCGTATATGTTTAAATTGAAATTGAAATAACTGTTGTTCTGACATTTTATATTTTGCTAATGTTATTTATGACCCTTCACATTATCTTTTTGTTTATTATTTTGAGGATTTAATACAACTTTTTGTATACTTATTTGAGTTCTAAATCCGAATAAACTAACTTAAAATTGCATATTACCTTACGTTGATTGTTAACCTTTTAACAGGTTCTGACTCATATAGAAATTAGGTTGTGAGACAGTTCGTAGTGACCCAGGGCCCAGTGACTTACAAAACTCTTACCCATTCCCGTGTACGACTAATGTCAGGGATAAAAGGGACCTACAGTTTTTATGTCGAATACGAACAGCTAATTTAAAAAAAAAAAACACTTTTTATGATAAGAATTACTATTGGATACTCAATTCCTCCAATAGGTAGTAGCCCGTGAAAAAAAAAACTTAAGGTGGCACAGGCAAGGATTAAACAGTCCTACGCACTAAGTATCACGCCATAGGTACTACTTGTGATATCTACTCAAAGTGAAAATCATATCAATTTTTTTTTAAATAAGTGATAGTTTAAATTGCTAAAAAATGTGTATTTAATTGTTAAGTTAAATTGAGTTAATATCACAAGACTGCGAATCAATTTTTGTGTATACCAATGTGCCAATTAAATAAGTCCAACGTTCAGCTTGCCTATGTATAAGCGGATCGCTTCGCACGAACCCATCTGCGGCACTGGACACCTACTCTACCTAACGCCTCTTGATATATTAAGCAAACAAATAGCTGCAATCTCTGCTATTCGCCTCAAAGCTTCGTCGAAAAGGACTAACAACAACACTCGGTAATTCTTAGGTATTTAGAACCAATTCCAAAGAACACAGACTATGCAATTACACAGAAATTTCCAGATTTCTATACAGATGGTTCAGAAACAAAAGAAGGGGTTGGTGCCGGTGTGTACTCTCCAGGCGGAACTTTTGGCGATAAATGGATTCTTATCCTAGCTTAAACAAAACGTGATATCACATCTGATTCCGAACTCTGAACTCTGTCTCTCCAAACTCTATAACAGTCCATAACTATCGATCATCTCTAATGGAAATGGCACAACAGTTTAATATTCACCTTTGCTGGGTGCTGTGACATAGAGACATTCCAGCTAACTGTAAGGCAGATGAACTCGCCGGTACAGTGGCATACCAATCGCTACTTGTAAGCTGTTGCTAATACAAGACGCTGTGTGGAGGGCAGGCACCAGGTGGAACATCACCACGTGTCGAGTCACAAAAAACATCTGGCCAACACTAAAATTAAAACGTTCTAGGTGCTTGTTATCTCTAAGCAGATCGCATATAAGCTTGATAAGAGGTGTCATAACCGGACACTGTCTAATAGCAAAGCACGCCACGCGACTAGGTGTATTCTCAAATGACTTTTGCAGGGGCTGTATGGACGAGGAAGAGGAGGAAACAATTATGTGGTATCACAATGGGCCATTAAACTTGCCTAAGTATGTTCGTTTCCATCTTGGACAGCCACTTTAACCTAACCCAACCTAATGTGCCAATGCTTAAATAAATCAACTTTCTTTCTTTTATCAAATTCAAACTTTGAATGCTTCCTTTTTTTGAATTGTTTAGATTTTACTAACTTAGATCATTTGTTACATTGCGTTACACGACTCATATACCATTGCAGAAAAAAAGAAGTACCAAAAGGGGAAAAATATTTGTAACAGAATTTGGAGTTCGTTAGAGGTAGACCTTTTCTGTAACAATATTTAAATTACAACTGGAGCTACCTATGTAAAGTATTTTTTTAATGGTAATATTTTTTTTTTGACTCTCAAATTCTGGACAGAAAATCGTATGTCAACAAAAAGTTAATTGTAGTATCAGACTGGGTACATTTGATTTTATCTCTATTACTTTTGTTTATTTTTATCTCGTTTGTTTTCTGAATTTTAGCCAATTAAAAAAATAACTTAAAGCCGCTTTTAAGAATTTTTTCTTCAGAAAAAGGGCAAAATTTTTGCATTCTACCTAACATTAACAACTTAAGTTGACATATGGTCCTTTTACAGAACTTTTAGTTCAAGAAAAGTAAACTGACAAACAAGCTAAGACCGACAATACAAATTACATAAGGAAAAAAATAAACTTTCAAACTGCTATCGTGAAAAACTATACGAAGGGAAATATTTTTTTGTAGCCACAGAAATAATAAACTAGAAACAAAGTTGTTTGGTTTTGTACAAGCAAAGTGCATACGACTAAACAATAAACTACCTCCATTTCCATTTACATTTCAATACGCTAGATTAAAAAAAAATTAGAACCGTGAAATAAGACTGATAAGATACTTCTGTTTAGCACAAAACTTTACACCAGTTATGTTTGGCGAGTATATGTAGCAGTTTCTAATAAACTAGTTTTATTATTATTAAATTTTAAACTCTTTAAAGAATAATTTTGATTATCTTAAGACCTCAAAGCATAACTTACTGGTCGCTTATGGGGAAAATTTATATATTTTTTTGTATTTACCTGGCATGGCATTTATGGTCTGTGTGCCATTATTCGATATTGACATGGGCATCGGATTAACCATCCCCGCAACCCCCATATTACCCTGCATTCCACCTTGCATTCCCGTCGGCGACTGCAAGTTTGGGCTCTTACTTCCCAATTGGTTCAGACCCATTGCATTTCCAACCATGGCATTTTTATTTCCCTGTAATCATAAATAAAACACCAGTTAGAATCATTCAAACAACATAAAATGAAAATATTTCCAAAGTTACCTGTTGTTGCAACAAATGCTGCAAATGATGTTGATGTTGTAACTGTCGCAAAGTATTGGGAACTCCTCCACTGGGGTCTTCGCCGCCATTCATTTGAGGCCCACCTGGGCCTGGTCCTTGCGCCGGAGGTTTATTACCACCTCCACCCATCTGATCGCCCCACGCACCTGTTGAGACTAACTCATCTGGTAGATTATCTTCAAGACCAAATATATTTGATAGAACTTCCGCTGTTGAATAAATTTAAAAAAATATATCAGTTTTTGTTTTCAATTTTAATAAAATGTTTATATTACCGGCATCACTGGACGATTGGGGAAAGCGTTCCATCTTAACCCGCTTTTGAGGCGGCTCATCCAGATGATCCGCCATGGTGAGGTGAGGTTGATTATTTTTTTAAACTTAAAGCACTTCTTTCTTATATATTTTTTCACCAAATGCAATTCAGTTTTTTTTTGTTTTTCTTTTTTTTTTATTATTATAACAAAACTTAATTATAATTAAAGTTTTATATGTTTTGTTTTTATGTTCGGTTTTGTATTATTATTATTAACTGTTATGTTTTTGGTCTATCCAAAGAGATGGTTTGACATATTCATTCGACGACGATAAAATTAGATTCCAAAGAGACGACGATCACATGAAGTTTTAAGTTTAACACAAAATAAAACACAAAATATCTATTATCAGTTTCTGATGTTGTTAACAAGCAAAAAATATTGCATATTTTTAGACTGACTTTTCCTTAAAATGCAAGGAAAATTCGTGTTTTTAGAACAGTTTTTGAGTTGCATTTTTTTTCATTTTTTGAGTTCCTTTGTATTTGTTTTTGAGAAAAATGAAAAAACTATTGAGGTTTTGCGTTTCCTCCATTTGCACATTTTTCTTAATATTTTTTTAATACTGCTGCTTGTTAAAACTTTGCTGCTGCTGCTATATTGAAATTGAAAAACATAATAGACATGGAGTTAGTTTTAGTTAGATTTAGATATACACCAAGAATACAGAGGGACATAAACTATAATAGTACAGAAACGGCGACGACAGAGCCAACTATTCGACTTTCCGTGGTCCAACGTTTATACAACATAAAAATTCAATACAAACTCGACAAACCTAGTTTTGGCCTTGAGTTTTTAAAAGATTATTTTTTCTTTTATATTATTTTAAGGAACCTCAAAGGGTATTTCTTCATAAAGTTAACAATTCCATGAATTACTTTTATCATCAATCAGCCACAAAATTGAACTGACTCGAAGCAGAAGAGAGCAAGAAAGTCAAAATCAAGAATGCGAAGACTGCGGCGGCGATGGTCATGGCGATGGCGATGTCGAGCGAGCAGCGATGATGAAGGAAAAGAGAAAATTTCACCCATTCGACTTGTCATTATGAATTACGGATAAAATACACAGACCACAAACAATGGCTACGTTGGTAAAATGTTTTTTTTTACGAAAAGATTTTTTCCAAGTAAACATTAGATTTTTTTTAATTAGGAACCAAAAATTATTTTCTTTTCCGGAAGAAAAAAAAAAAACAAAAAACTTAACAACAATTAATTTTTTTCGCTTGAAAAGGCGAAAAACGAAGTGAAAAACCAACTGATCCGACGATCCCCGAATCTTATTGAGAAAAAAAAGGAAAATAATATTTATTGCGATTTTTGTGGTCCACTGTGTGAGAAGATTATAGAGCGGTGTCACTCTAACTTTCAACAAATTAACTGCATCGATCTTTGTTTTGCATTTGAAAAATCTCGAAAATCTCTTCGCCGTGTATAGTTCTTTTTCGGTCAGTTTGCTATGGCACATACCACGTTAGAATAGATAAACCAGAGTTTTTGTTCGTTGCTCTTGCTCCAACTAGCGCTCCCGCTCCGCTCGCACACCAACACAGCCATCACACACTGCTATTTCTATATGCATTAACACACACGCAACATTACACTGCCTCAAATTCTATACAAGAGAAAAGAAAAGAAAGAAACCTAACGATGAACGTGAACGAAACGAACGAAGCGAGCGACAGCGAATATGTACGAGTACGAGCGACGAAACGACGAAGCGAATCGAGAAAAAATTGAATTGAATTTTTGTTGGACACACAGAGAAGAGGCGAAGTGAAGGCGAAAAAAAGAAAAAGAAAATCCAAAACCAAATATTTTTTTCTTTTAACACCGAAAAACTAATTAAAATGCAAAAACATAATCACTTTTTTTTGGATAATTTCATTTACCATAATTTAATCCATCGATTTAAATTGATAAGGAATTTTAATTATTTACAATTTTTGAGAGAAAATTTTTCACAAAATTTCTGCGATGAAGAAAATTCTGAGTAAAATTTTGTTCGATTCGACGACGAAGAACAACCGAGACTCCGATTTGTTCAAAATGGCGGACTTATATGTTGATGGCGAGAAAAAGTCGTCTTCGTCTGCCCGTCGTAGAGCGTAGAGCGTAGACACACCAACGGCAAAGCACAATCAAATGTGAGTGAAATGATGTTTGTGCACTCGTATAGTGTATATGTGAAAAACAAGGAACTACTCATACTTACTGGCTCTCGGCTCTCTATAACACATTTTCTGTGCTCTTTTGGTGGCCGTTGGATGGAGGCAAGGAATGTGGTTGACCTTTTCTTTTGCGTTCATTGAGTCGCACACATACAAAGTTTCCGCCATTATGTGAGACGTGAGAGTCAGTGCGAATTGTGAAAGGAGGACATGTGACGGGAATAGACATTTGATTGCTCGATTGATTGGCTCAGCATTCTGCCAGATGGCGCTTGTAAAGAATTAGGTTACTCTCACATTGGGGTCATTGTTATTTGATTTTTTTTTGTTTTAAAGTCATTTAATTATATACTAATATATAGTATTTTTTAGCTATGAAAATTCCATTTTATAAGAATTATTGTAGCGGACTTTTATTGATAAATTATAAGAGCTTAAACTTTCAGTATCCTTACATTTTAGTAAACCACTAAGTCATGAGGAACATGATTTTATTATACAAAATAAATTGTATTCTTCGTAATAGGACATGTTGGATTTAACGAATACAGAAATTGTGTATCATTAAAACAAATGTTCCTATCATCAAAATTGAACGTATTCAATGAAAAGAATAATAAAATAAAAGAACAGCTTCTCATTGAAAAATATTTTGTCATTTAAAAAAGTAAAAACGAAACTTCTATCTTGATTAAAATACATATTTTGAATAAGTTAAGAAAATCTATAACTTTTAATCGTTTTGTTGATACCTAACTTAACTTTTCTAAAGGCCATGTTTAATAAACTACTAAAATTGTTAGATTTCTTTCACTAGTTATTTTTGAAGATGATTGAAAAATTCTGTAATTTAAACAAATTTCATTGAAGTTTACTTGACTAATGAAGTTGTATACAATTTCAACACAAATCAGTTTTTCATTACTTGACAAAATAAAATCAACTTGTGAAGAAAGTGATTTCCGTTTTTTTCAAAAAAAAAACTTAAGCTATTTTCAATCCCGGAATATTTAATTTGTATTTAAATACAAATTCTGTTCGAACACTTTTTCGGATTGGTTTTAAAAAAAGTTATTACTGCTCATTTATTTACTTCAAAATCTCGAAACAAACTATTCAATGATGAAAATAATCATTGGAAAAGCATTTTCAATGAACAGGTAATTTTTTCAACTCAATTCTTGCTTAAAACTTAAGTAAAGTTTCTGCAAAAAGAAAAATGTCCGCTTTATCTGCAATTTTCAAAAGGTCAGAAATCACTCTTCTGCGTTTACCATACAACTTTCCTGGTTTTTCAGAATTACCACGGTCAACCGTCACAACATGAATACTTTAATCGGGTTAAATTTATAAGGGTATTGAGATTCTCTATAAATCAGAAAGAAAACGAATAGGTGGGCCAATAAACATACGAAATTTAATAAGCACTAGATCTAGTAATGTCAAAAGCTCTTATCAATCAAAATTAAATCTCACTTAAATATGTAACTGCACCCTAAATATTTTGCCATAATCTGGTTTTACACAGCGCATGTTTTTCCTTGCATCAATGAAGTGCGAAAGATAAAGGAATAAAAACAAATTTGTCTCGGATGATGAAAGTTTCTACAATTATTTTATTAAAAGTAGTAAGGTTGGATTTTGAGAATTTTTACGGCTTTTACGTTGATAATTCACTCTGTTCCCTAAGTCCAATTTAGGTCAAGAGTTTACAGATTTAATAAATTTAGTTTGAACACAAAAATTGCTTAAAAGAGTTTAACCGTCATTTCTGTTCAGCCAAGTGAGTTTAAAGAAAATGTTCTTTACTCAAAATGTCGAACATCTTTTTTCGTTTCCAAAAAATATGACCAAATGGATTTAAAAATGATCATTTGACCAAGTGAAAAATAAAGACCAAATTTGGACACAAATGACCAATGTGGCAATCGTGGGTTGGGTACATCGAGCGAACAACGAGAGTAGAAATGAAAGATATCTTGCATCACCGAACGACACTTCAAAATAAAATAGCCATTTGATGCGCATTAAATACATGCGCTGTGAAATACCGTACTAATAGTCAGGTTGAGGGCCAATGTCCAGTTAAATTTTATTGTTGAAAAAGTTAACATTAAATATATCTCCACAGTTTGAACTGTCATTCTGATATCACTCAGGAAAAAAATATTTGTAATGTGGTAATGTTTTATAAAGAAGTTGTTGGTTTCATAAATGTCCACAGTTTTAGAAATAACTGAAAAACCTAATTTTAAAATTGGACTACAGCACTGAAGGAGCTACTGATCAAAGCAGCTAAAACACTTGTGAACATAATTGATTCCATCACATCTTCCAAGATATTTATGTCTTCAATAATTGGATAGTCTGAGTCCATTTCCAAACTTAATTTTGTTCAAATAAATATTTTTATTTTATTTAGTTTTACACACATATAATCTTACTTTTGTATATAAATCATTTGTTTAGCTCTATCATCATGGATTTTTAAGGACACTTAGAACATACTAAGATTTTTTTTCAAATTAAGTTGGTATTTAGAGTAGTTCTACATCGCTTAGAACATTTGCCAATCAATCAAATATGCATCTTAGCATATTATTCAAAGATTTCTGATAGTGTGATCTCCCCTTACAACTTGGCATTACAAAATTTGTATTGTTGTCCCTGTCATCACTATTACATAATGAGTGTCATCGTTTTCCAATAAATAATAATATTCATTATTTTTTTCTTACCAAGTTAAATCATTTGTTTAGCTCTATCATCATGGATTTTTAAGGACACTTAGAACATACTAAGATTTTTTTTCAAATTAAGTTGGTATTTAGAGTAGTTCTACATCGCTTAGAACATTTGCCAATCAATCAAATATGCATCTTAGCATATTATTCAAAGATTTCTGATAGTGTGATCTCCCCTTACAACTTGGTATTACCAAATTTGTATTGTTGTCCCTGTCATCACTATTACATAATGAGTGTCATCGTTTTCCAATAAATAATAATATTCTTTATTTTTTTCTTACCAAGTTATTTTCTTTTTACTCCAAGAAAATTTCACCTATTTTAATTTAAGATAAAATCGCCAAAACATGAGGATGAATATTGACGTTTAGTCAAATTGACTTTTTTCACGTATTTCAATTCGACTTCTTTGTCTGACAAAATCGACTCAAACTCAATAAACATTAAAAGGGTTTGAAACTAGTTTCAGTATCTTATGTAAACGTGGTACTTGCTCTGGAGTATTGGAAAAAGGGCTCGTTTGGCAGAATGTTTTTTTCCTGAACACACCTATGAAACTAAAGGCCGCTTTCATAAATTGGGTTCAGTTGTACAGGAATAAATAAAGTAACCCGTAAATTAAAAAACTTTAATGGAATTCTTTGTAATTCATTAAATATCTTTGTTCCAAATTAATGCAGTACCTCGACTTATTTTTCTGTGCAAAAATGACAGGAAGCTAGCTTATAAAATACGTCAATGATTTGACATTAAAAAGTGAACATTTGTTTAAAAGAACCACTTCATGGAACATATCCCTGAAATCTTATTTTCCTGAACGTGCCTACTAATTGTCATTGCCATGTCGTGTTGACGTGGGACGAGCAGGAATAGAAAGATGGATACTCGCTTTTCTAGGAATTATGGAATAATCTCAAAGTTGTCCTTGGCTCGGAATCAACTTAGAGGTTTTGCAGAAAATAAAATAAACATTTTTGTTCTCTAAATTAATTTCTACTCCAGAAATGGCAACGTCATCGCAATCGCACCTTTTTTGTATACGTTTTTATCGACCACTCGCAAGTTGGAATTGACTTGACTATGGAGGGAATTGTTGAAGCTGAATAGATGCATACCGAATAGATGCCGATAAAAAATACTTACTGAACTCTACATCTTCAGTGGGTTTTTCTAGTTAGTGAAAGGCTCAAGCGTAGCTCAAGCAAAAGTAGTTCCCAAGGCAATAACCATCAGCACTAAATAAAAAGAAAGGATGACCATGTGATCACCCTAGAGAGGGAACATTGAAGTTGTAGAAATGCAGAATGAGCAAAGCGTTAAGCTGCTGTCCTAGAACTTGAATTCTTAAAGTGTAAAGCACATAATCTTTTAACACTCGTGAAGTTTTGCCTTTGATGGGTAAAGACAAGTACTTTATAAAGAAAAATATATCAAGGAGGAAAACCGAAGGTTACAAACTCTTAGGATTCGCAGCCCCAATAAAGTAATATTAATCAATATAGTAGTACTACGCATACCTTTATAAATTACCATAGCTTTAATTTAGGGAAGGCACAACACAACGGATGAATTTATTTGCATACTTAGAAAATTGTTGCATCTAAAAATAATGATAATCAATTATCTTTTATTTAAAAATTATTTCGTTGACTTACGTTGACCAGTCATGTTGATTAATTTGTTTGTATTTAAATTTTACAGCTTTTGTTTATTATTATAGACTAATTTTAAAGGTGATGGCGGTTCACTTTGAAAGTCAGTTCGCTTCCCTCATTGGGAAAATCTTTCTTTCTGGATGTACGTTTTCTTCCTACAACCATAAGTTCAATTTAAACGATACTACCACAATTTATCAATTTACAACAATGAAGAATGAAAGAAAAATAAATGGGCATACGTTTCGCACTTAAAAAATACATAGTAGTAAAGATTGGCAATTTTTATTTGAATTTTTTACCATTCTAAAAGATTTCTGTATTCTTGGAGAATATCTTGTAGATGCAGTTAAACTCCTCATTTTTTAAACACGATATCAAATATCTGTATCCGATGGAACTTCTTAAGCAATAAAAGCCGGATAAGTTCCTTAATTAATAGGTACCTATGTCGCACATGTACTTATCTTTAAATTTAAAAAAAAATTAGTTAATGCTAGATAAACATTACAAACAAAAATTGCTTAATTTTTAAAATGAAATTGTCATTATTTATCTAGGTATTACAAATTTAATCAAATTGCTTCAATTTGACGCTTGACCCCTATAAAAGTCTGTAACTTAGCACTCGATTTGCGGTACTTGCGTTTTTATTTTACAATCTTGTGCTCTATTGTATGATCGTTCAAGTTCAGCAAGTACTCAGAAAACCTTTTGTTTTCTACTTCTTGGCAAATAACCGTTATAAAGAAAACTACTAAATACAATTTCTGCCAAAACAGGTTTTTTTTTTAAATTAGTAGCAGGATAATTCAAAAAGATCTCAACTGATTTTAATAAAAATGTGTTTACGTCTACTGTATAGTATTAGCTTCTAGTTAAACCTCTAATATTGCAGAACACAAATTTAAAAATTAATTCTTTTTAACAAAAAACGATTTTTTGAGCGAGAGGCACTATTTCTTAGATTCATTTTAGAATCTAAGATGATTTCATTTTGCTCAACAAAATGTAAAAACGGAAAAAGTTTCAAAACTATTTGTGTGAATAAGGGTTCAAGAGTCAAAAGAAGAAGTCACAATTCTTCAAATATCTCATATTTTTGTTAAACAATTATAGTTTTTCCTATAGACTGACTAATAACATATGTTTCTATTTTTATACGAGTGAACTTATATATGTTGTCCGGCTGCAAGTACAGCAGTGCTTTAACTCCCCCTGAAGCATAGGGCCAGCAACACCTTTCCGATTCACCGCAACTGACCTCAGCTGTGGCTAGCGTTACCACTTTACTTCAATTGAAGTAGATCTACTTCTTTTTTTTTCAAATAAATTAAAAATCTACTTCCTACTTCGCACCACTATCAAAATATTGAAATCTACTTCATTTTTAATATCTGGGTTTCTACCTACTTCAATTTTAATAAAAATATACTGAATCTACTCCTTTTTTCTCTCACTCTTGTATGTAATCTTAAAACTTTCTAGAGAATTAAAAATCGCTTGAGTATTTGCATTTTGCATTCGCAGTGAAGTTACGTTTATCTAATGTATTCTAGTGTAACCCTTTTGTCATTTTCGACATACATGAAGGGACCTAGAAGGACCATTATAATAATTTCCAGTCAAAAGGACTGTCTTGGCCGTATTTCAATAACAACGACATGATTTTAGAAAATAATGCCCTAATTCTCATCATTTCAATAGACGAAAATTATTTATTGTTTTTGTTTCGTTTTCAAACAATCCTTAACGACGTTTTCAAAGCTTATCGATCTCTCAATAACAAATTGACAAAGTTTTAATTTGTTAATATCTTTATCTATCATACATATGTATGCCTGTATGGCAAGTTTTGCATTCGTAAAGAAATTCGAATTCGAGATTTTAATCAAACATGACATTACGATGGTAGAGAAGACAAAAAAGTGGGTCCCCCTATTTTTTCAAACTAAAAATAACTGTAGTTTCAATACAAATTTGTACGATCAAAATCGATAATTCGATTTTTTTCAAAAACAAACCGATAGATTTTTTTAAAATTCTTGCTTAAATTTGTGTTCTTAGTTTAGCTTTTTTCAATATAAAAATATTTTTGTATTGCTCCACAAGGCTACTCCAGTAAGAATCATTATTTCGTTTTTAAGTTTTCTCAAAATCTAAACTATTATTTTCTGACAAAATGACATTGTTTTTATTTTTAATTTAAATACAAATATTATTTTTTTCGAAATTTGATTTCTTGAAAATGGGGTATCATTTTTTACAAAATTGAAATGATAGTCGTCTAATAATAAGTTCAAAATTATACCTACACCAAAAATATTTTGAAACTAAAATTCCAAAACGATTTTCAAACACAAATTTAAAAAAAAAATTATTTTTTCTTGAGAAATCAAATGGCATTTACATTTTTGAAAACAAACTTTTTTGCATGTATGTAGTGTACATTTTAATTCAATACAGGAAATAGTTTTAAACAGAAATTTTTGAATACATGAGCGAGTTCATGCGAACCAGTCGTGCATTTTATTTGTTTCTGTTTGTTAATGTTATTTGTTTTAAGTTGTGCTCTAGTCTTATTTTGGGTTTGATTTTTTGTTTTCAATATGCAAAGATATTTTCAAGTTGTCCAAAAACAAAGATAAAAGGTTTGGTGATGTACTGAAATTGTATTACGATTACAATATCTATTTCTTGAAGAACTCGTCCTTTGCAATCAAAACATCCTAAATTCATTTGATGTAACCAACACGATCCCAATCTTTGTTTAAGATTTAATTTAGGAAACGTTACATTAACATATTGAATATATATAAAATGAAGTCTTAAATAATAATTTTTTTTGTAATTTTTTTATTGAAATAATGTAATTTAAAAATATGTAGAATAATATGACAAAAGCTAATTTTTGAAATCAAATCTACTTCCATTTTTCTCAATCTACTTTACTTTTTTCTTAAAATCTACTTCCACTTTTTTTGTGAGAAGTGGTAGCGCTAGTGTGGCCACGATTGAATACCTTGAGACCAAACCTTCTTCAAAACTGATGACCTCTATTACCCTGGGGATTCCATTGTACGGATTGTTTTGGTATATTGTCGTCAGGTTTCCTTAGTGTATGGCCTATCCAACGCCATTTCCGTTGCATGATGTCTACATTTTTTTTCTGTTCGGTCCTATTCCACAGCGTTAACAACGGTTAACGAAAGCTTGTAGTCTGCTCGAGATGTTGACTGATCATTTCCGTGTTACAGAAGCATATAACAGCACTGATTTGACTGACGTTGGATTCGAAGAGTTTCAACTTAGTGCGTAGCGCTATTTTCCTAGATTTCCACACAGGAGAGAGGATTCCAAATGCACTACGGGCTTTGTTTATTTTACTGTTAACATCCATGTAAGTTCCGCTATCCAGAGCTATTAAACTTCCCTGCTTAGAATAACTTGTGTGCTTTGGCCCGTGGTCATTACTTTGGTCTTATTTGTGTGAGAGGTGAACTCTCCATTCAGCGAATGACACATCTTATTTAAGACTGCCTTGTTGTTTGCCATGAAACATATTATATCGTCAGTATAATCTATGTGGCTTAGCTTGTCAAGCAGACTCTATTAGATACCGCGTCTTTCATTTGTACCCACCGTGGTAGTCATCACATCGTCAATCGCCAGCAAAAACAGAATTGGTGATAAGACATCTCCTGGTCTCATTCCTTGACACACATTCAAGGAGGTGGAAAGCTGTCCATTGTGCAAAACAAAACACCTTGTGTTGTTGTACGATTCTTTAAGCGCGTGAACTTGACTCAACAAAATTTATTTTTTGGAAATCCAATCATTCTATTGAATTTTTATAAAAATCTTCATTAAGTTTTTAATTTTACAAATGAAAGATTGTTTCAATTCGATATAACCTAATGTTAAACTATTTTTCAACTTTTCTATTTAGCCAGCAGTAAAGGTTACAAAACTGCGATTAAAATGAATTAAATCCAAATTTGTAAATTGACTTAGGTTAATTTACCCTATGGCTCGCGAGTTATGAATCTTCATAAATATATATATATACAATATCAATGTAATCATAACCTTTACTTAATGTTCATTATAAATAATATTATATTTCATTTAAATTTGATTGTCAGCACATAGTTGCTTTATTTTGAATTTGTAAACTAAAACCATTTAAATTCAGGTGTGAGAAGCCTTCTGCATTTCCGTTCTCACACCAAATAATAAATATGTATCTATAGTTTGTTCTCATTGTGAAGGTTATGAATTAAAAATCTTGTGCATTTGATTTTTGGACGTCGACAAATAAAGTTGTTTATTTTTTTAAAAAAAAACTTTCGTTGTTAACTTAATTGGCGCAGTCGTGCGGATTTCTTTTTTTCACAAAAAAAACACAACGGTTTATTGTGTAAAACAATACAGTTAATCGTGTTGAATAAAATAGAAAAACACAACGGTTTATTGTGTAAAATCAAAAACACTACTGTTAATAATGAATAATAAAATACGAAAATCACAACGGTTTATTGTGTAAAATCAAAAAAAAAAAAAAAAAATAAAAAAAAAACAGTACTGTTAATAGTGAATAATAAAATAAGAAAATCACAACGGTTTATTGTGGATACTAAAAACAAAAAAAACACCGGTTAACTGTGAATACTGTGAAAAAGACACAAAGAACTTACGCAACAACAGAAGTACAACACCTTCATCAAACCAGGAACCTGCTACAGCAAAGAAGAACTTTACCAGACCGAAATTCAGGATAGGAAACAATGTTCTACTGGATTGTTTTAATGTGAGTTCTGTATTGATGAATATTGTTCATTTCCTTAATCAAATTGCCTTTCTAATTAGATATAAATAATAAAATAAATTAATTTAAGCCTAGAAAAAAAAAAATATATTATAAAGTTGGTTCTAAATAATTCTAAATAATAATTAAGAAAAAAAAAAAAAAGTAGTAATATTAATAATAATATATATATTTTTTTTAACATATGCCTAAAGATAAACAAAGTCGTGTATCTAATACAGCTCCCTACGAATCCAAAATAATTTTGGAAGAAAATCATATTAGCACAGAAACTGAAAACCTTCCAAATCTTTCTGCTAGTAACTCAACAATGTCTAACCCAACGATCCCAACAATCCCAACGGCTCCAGACGTAAACGCTATATTTCAAAGTCTCCGTATTCCGGACGCTATAAAAGACCTACCACTCTATGATGGTAACCCGAGGTCATTGTATGACTTCATTAAAAACGTAGAGGAAATATTAGTTTTATTACCACAAATAGATGGTACACCGTATGCGAATGTTATTTTACGAGCTGTCCGAAACAAAATTGTGGGAGATGCCAATGAAGTACTAAACATGTATGGCACCCCAACAAACTGGGATACTATAAAAGCTAATCTCATTCTACACTACGCAGACAAGAGAAATGAAACATCTCTGATAAGAGACCTTCACGGTCTTAGACAAACAACAGAAACTATTGAACAATTTTACGCGAAAGTAATAGAATTACTGTCCACAATAGTAAACCATGTTCAAATTCATGAAAAATTACCATCAGTTGTTACAGCCAAAAAATCTCTCTTTACGGATATGTGTCTAAATACCTTCCTAATCGGATTGAAAGAACCATTAGGTTCAACAATTCGTGCAATGAAGCCCAAAACGCTTACAGAAGCCTTTAATTATTGTGTTCAAGAACAAAATATGTTTTATATGAAATATTCCACAACTCAAAACAAATTTCCTTCTCAAAATATGAACAACCAAAATGTTTCTCTGATTAAACCTTCACCGAGTTCTAATTTGTTATTTTCCAGACCTAATAAATCAATCCAACCTAATTTTAATAATTCTTCCCCACAACATCTTTTTAAAAACCTTCAATACAACCAATTACCACAATATAGACCAATTCAACAGAGTGCTCCAAGATTACAATATCCAGCGCAACAACAATTTAATAATAGATTTTCTGTTCCATCAAATAATATGCTTACTTCCAAACCATTTAACCAATTGCACTATAATTCTACTCCTAGACCAAACTTCAATTTCAATAAGCCACAAATTAATTCTACACCAATGGAAGTTGCAAGCGGCCAAGCTAGAACGCTTCCAACTCCCGTACAAAATCATCCCTATCAAAGAAATTTTTCTCAGCCAGTACCTAGATATTCAATAAAAGAAGTACATAACATTGATTATGACCCAGAAACAAATAATGACTACGATTATTATCAAAATTCCAATGACTCTACTAATTATGAACCAAATTTAGATTATTATGTTGAACAATATGAAGATAATATTAGTTATCAATACGACATATCAAATCAGGAAATTAAGTCAGAAAACAAAAATGAAATTGATGATTCAAATTTTCACATAAAAGCCTCGGAAAACAATACGGTTTCTTAGAATTAAATAATCATGGAAATAACCAATTACCATATATTAATATAGCTTCACCCTACGGTAAACATTTAAAATTCTTAATAGACACCGGTGCTTGTGCAAATTTTATTAACCCAGAATATACAAACCCTCAATATCATGAAAACATAGAAGACGTTACTATCAAGACAGTTTTAAATACCCATACACTAAACAAAAAAATTACCTTTGATGCATTCCCTGAATTCAATTGCAAAGAACCTATAACATTTCTCCTTTTTAAGTTTCATAACTATTTTGATGGATTGATAGGTTTAGAAACTCTCAAAAAAACTTAATGCAACTATTGACTTACCTAATAAAAAACTTAAAACTGAATACGCAATTCTGCCCTTGTTATTCAAACCAAACTTAATGTCTAAAATATACAATATTCCAGCAAATTGTAGAATGATAGCAAAACTACCTGTAGATTACAAAGATGGTGATATATACATAAAACCGACTAAAATTAATAATTATTTAGAAATACCTGAAGGCATCTACCAGTCAAAAAACTGGTATAGTGATATTGAAGTACATAATATTTCAAACACTGAACAAAAGTTTTTTTTGGAACAACCTATTACAGTAGAAAATTTTCAACAGTTCATAGAAATAAACAATGTCAATATTTGCCCTTTTAACGAACAAATTCAAAATATATCATCCGAAATTGATATTACCAAACTAATTCGATCAGAACATCTCAATACTGAAGAACAAAAATCAATTTTTAAATTGTGCAGGAAATATGATGATGTTTTCTTTCTTGAAGGTGAAAAATTGTCCTTCTCAAATACAATTAAACATCGTATTCAAACATCAGACAATATACCGATTTATACAAGATCGTACCGGTATCCAGAAGTGCACAAACAGGAGATAAAATCACAAATCGAAAAACTTTTAAAGCAAGGAATAATAAGACCTAGCTTTTCTCCTTGGAGTAGTCCTATTTGGATTGTTCCAAAGAAACGTGATGCCTCTGGCATACAGAAATGGCGGCTTGTAGTAGACTACCGTAAACTAAACGATAAAACTATAGGCGATCGTTACCCTCTACCGAACATAACAGAAATATTAGATAAACTTGGAAAATCTATGTACTTTTCCACACTTGATCTTGCATCTGAGTTTCACCAGATTGAAGTAGATCCTAGGGATATAGAAAAGACCGCTTTTACTGTTGATCATGGACATTACGAGTATATTCGAATGCCCTTCGGGCTCAAAAATGCCCCATCAACATTTCAAAGAATAATGGATAATATTCTGCGTGAATTAATAGGTAAAGTATGTCTTGTGTATATGGACGATATAATCGTTTATTCAACGTCCTTACAAGAACATATGGAAAACTTAGAAATGGTTTTTTCAAAATTACGATCGGCTAACCTTAAAATTCAATTGGATAAATCAGAATTCCTACGCAAAGAAGTAGAATTTCTTGGTCACTTAGTGACATCTGAAGGTGTGAAACCGAATCCTAATAAGATCCATGCAATTAAAAATTATCCAATCCCATCAACTCAAACTGAAATTAAATCCTTTTTGGGGTTGCTTGGATACTACCGAAAATTTATAAAAGATTTTGCAAATCTTACAAAGCCTTTAACAGAATGCTTAAAAAAGGGAAATAAGATAGTTCTTAACGAACGATATATAAAATGTTTCAATCATTGCAAGGACATTCTAAGTAATGATCCTTTATTACAATATCCCGACTTTACTAAAGAATTTAATTTAACAACTGACACTAGTAATGTCGCCATAGGAGGAGTACTTAGTCAAGGCCCAATAGGATCTGATAGACCAGTTTGCTACGCTTCAAGAACACTCACGAGTTCGGAACAAAATTACAGTACAATCGAAAAAGAGCTTCTAGCTATTGTCTGGTCGACAAAATATTTCCGACCCTATTTATTTGGTCGTAAATTTAAAATCATAACGGACCATAAGCCTCTTAATTGGTTGTTTTCCCTTAAAGAACCCAATTCAAAACTTGTAAGATGGCGTTTGAAATTAGAGGAATTCGACTATGAGATTATGTATAAAAAAGGTAAAGCAAACACAAATGCTGATGCCTTAAGTCGGATAGAAATTCATTTTAACGAATCTAATGGCTCGAACTCTATTTTACAAGCCTCAAATGTATCTGTTCAAAATAATGCAAGTTTATCAGAAAATAATTCTAATATATCAACTGTTCATTCTGCTTCTGAAAATCTAAACGATGGTATATACATCTCTGAAAGACCACTTAATGAGTTTACTGAACAATTAGTTTTGAACAAAACTAACTGTGTAGTGAAACCAAACATGGTTTATAATGTTCTTTTTGAGACCAAACATAGACGCATTTTAAGACAACCTGACCTAGACAAAGAATCTGTTATAATTTCAATCTTAAAAGAATATCTCAACCCTAAAAGACTAACAGCTGTTTATACTGACAATGATACATTCAGACTAGTGCAGCATGTATTTTCAAAATATTTTGCAAGTAATAAAATATTTAAACTTATTAGGTGTACAGAAAAATTAAACGATGTTACGAATTCCGACCAACAAGATGAAATCATAAATAAATACCATGAAGATAGTAATCATCGTGGCATCAATGAAACTTTTAACCATCTCCGAAGAACTTATTACTTTCCCAAAATGAAAGAAAAAATAACCAAAACAATTAATAATTGCGAAAAGTGTAAACTTCTTAAATACGACAGACATCCACCAAAAATTCAATACGAACATTCAGAAATACCTAATAAACCCATGGATATTTTACATATTGATGTTTACAGCATTCATAACGTACAAATTTTAACCATTTTAGACAAATTTTCGAAATTTGCTTCTGCTTTTATTCTTACTGCACGTGACAGTATGTGTATATCCAGTTCATTAAGACAGTTCTTTTCGCAACACGGTACACCAAAGAAAATAGTGTGTGACTCAGCTGCTGAATTTAAATCTAATCTATTCAAAGATTTCTGCACACAATACGATATAAACTTACACATAACGACACCTCAAAATTCTACTGGTAACTCACCGGTCGAACGTTTCCATTCAACTTTGACCGAAATATATCGAATTATTTACGATAAAAACAACAAACAGATTCCGACTGACATATTAAATGAAGCACTAATAACCTACAACAACTGCATACATACTGTGACAAACCTAACACCATTTGAACTAATGACGGGAAGGACACATAAATTCAAGCAATTAACACGTGATGATTCGGAACATGATTATATTAACAAACTAAAAACTTATCAAGACCAATTGTATAGAGATATTAAAAACAAAATCCAAACCCACAATAAATTAAACATAGATAAAATTAATAAAAATAGGGAAACTCCACCTTTATTCCATAAGGATGATATAATCTTCGAACGGAATAACAGAAGGAATAAAATGGCTCACAGAGCGAAAAAACTTACAGTAATCAAAGACAATAAAATAACAGTACTAACCAAAAACAATAGAAAAGCTCACAAAAATAAATTACTAAAAAAAACGAAAATTTCAGGGTAACCCAAGCCATGAGTCAACGCATGGACATACAAGATCTATCCAAGAGTCAAGGCATCCTTCCCATGAAATTAGGTCCGAGTCGAGTGATTGAATCTAACATAAAAATCATCCATATCGTAAATTTAACCGCCTATGAAGAAAATATTAACAACATTAAGAAATCTGTAGAGTTCATTAATAAAAATACAAACCTAGGATTAATGAAAGATGTCACTAATCTCAAATTTAAAGAACTACAAACAAAATTGTTGTCTTTACTTCCCCGATACCGGAAAAGGAGAGGATTAATCAACGGACTAGGTTCCTTGATCAAAACAATTACAGGCAACATGGACAATAATGACGCAGAACAAATAAATAAAGACATACAAAATTTAAAACTCAACGAACATGACATGAATAAAGAATTAAACAGACAAGTACAAATCAATGACAAAATGATCCAAAGATTTGCAAACATAACCAATCACATTAATGCACAGCAAAAAGATTTAGAAGAGTATTTGAGCAAGTATCAATTAGTAATCTCTCAAAAAATTCGAACCGATGAAGACAAATTTCAATACATGCAATATATATATCAGATTAATTATAATATTGAAATTCTTACAAGCCATTTGCAAGAAATAATTGAATCAATTAATTTGGCTAAAGTTAATATAATATCCAAACAAATTTTGAATCCTGGTGAGCTTGATCTGATACATGAACATATGAATTTACAAAATATTAAAATTTCTTCTGACGAACAACTTTATGAGTTTTTATCTCTACAAGCTTATTATAATAATACAAACATAATTTTCAGTATAAAACTACCTATCCTTCTCCCACAACCTTTCAACCTATACCATTTGATAAAACTCCCTATAAACGAAACTCTCAATATAAATTTAAATCAATCCTATGTAATTATGAATGAACATTTCATCCAATACATGAGCAAACCTTGTACATCCATTGAACATACGTTTTACTGCCCAAAAGAAGAGCTAAAGAACTTGACCTCTGAAAAATGCATACCAAAAATCATTCAAAACAAGGAAGCAACCTGTGACGTCATCGAAACCACCATCAACAGTAGTATCACCCAACCAGAAGAAGGATTCATACTATTAATTAATTCCCCGACCACGAAGATGACTTCAACATGTGGAATCGATGACAAATTTATCTCCGGAACCCTGCTTTTACATTATGAAGAATGTGAAATAAAAATTAACAATATTATCTACAAAAACAAATTAACTATGTTTTGGGATCAAATTAAAATTATTCCATCAATTTTTATAAAAATTAATAACTCTCTTCATTTAGACAAATTTAATAGCAGTACATTGGAAGCAACCAAAATAACCAACACCGAAGTTATCACTTTGACCAAAGATATGCCAGACCACCGACCAGAGTTTTTGATTTACATCATCATCATCTTTATCTTAACTGCAACCATACTATACCTTAAACGTCATAGAAACAATAATCCTGAAGAGTAAGCAATGGACCAAGAAGCTCCGAACGATAATGTTACATTATCATGGCCGTCACTTCATACTTAGGCGGGAGGAGTTATGAATCTTCATAAATATATATATATACAATATCAATGTAATCATAACCTTTACTTAATGTTCATTATAAATAATATTATATTTCATTTAAATTTGATTGTCAGCACATAGTTGCTTTATTTTGAATTTGTAAACTAAAACCATTTAAATTCAGGTGTGAGAAGCCTTCTGCATTTCCGTTCTCACACCAAATAATAAATATGTATCTATAGTTTGTTCTCATTGTGAAGGTTATGAATTAAAAATCTTGTGCATTTGATTTTTGGACGTCGACAAATAAAGTTGTTTATTTTTTTAAAAAAAAACTTTCGTTGTTAACTTAATTCGCGCTTCTCCTAGCGGCAGATTAATGAAATTAGGTTTCAAACACAATGACAGTTTCTCCTAGCGGCAAAATGCTTAATGGTTGTGGAACTGGCTAAATATTTAGCTAGCCCAGGTTTATGTACATGATACACCCATCTTAACAATATCTCTTATAAATATGCAACGGAAATTTTAATTTAGTTTTAAACCATAAAAGTTATTCGTTTCTTTTGAAAATACTCATTCTCCCATAGAATGGAGTTACATTATCCGCCAAAAGTTTGGATCCACATGAAAACAAAACAATGAAACAGCTTTCATTTTATTTTTGAAATATGCTAAAAAACAATGGGGTTTTGATTTGTTCTTTATCAGCTTCAAATAATGTTTTAAAGTCAGATAGGGCACATATATTGCAAAGAGAAGAAATGAAAATAAAAATCAGGGACTCATAGCTTTCTTATTTTATACTTTAACAACTCATCGCGTGAAGTCTTATCTGTCTTCAAGAAGATGTTTGTATAAGCCACAAAAATGAAAACCAACAATGTCCACTTCAGGTACATGTAGGGAACAATATTAAACAAGACTATTTTTCTGCTTATGTTTTATTGGTAACACTTGCCTTCTTACAATCAAATGTTTTGGACCAAATTTCCACTATCACATATTAAAAACACTATTCACTATTTTTAGTATTTTATTATTATTTAAAAGTTTTCAATAGTAAGGATTATTTTGTTTCAGTTTGTTTTTTATTAAATTAAGTTCTTTTTTAAAACTAGTTTTGAAATTTGATTTAACTTATTATTGCTTAAAGCATTTACTTTAATTAATTTTATTTATGTACGAATTTTTTCCTATATCCAAAGAATCTGGTCTTTTATGGCTCGTACAAATTTTCAAACAAAAGTGCATAATATAAAATAGTAAAAATATGCCTTAAAAATTAATTTTGAGACAACGAATATTTATTTTTTAATATGGAAGAAGCCAAGTTGTGAAATAAAATGTAGGGAAAATTTCATAAAAATCTATTGAGCCATTTTTGAGAAAATTCAAAATTTCAGTTTTTGACCAACAAATTTGTTTAAGGACTTCTGTAATTTTTGGTCTTAAGGAAAATGTGCCAATAATTAGCGCTCTACATACGAGGACAGACAGATGGACGGAAGGAATCGCTGGACCCACTTTTTCGAATTCTTTATTATCGTTATGTCATATTTGAATAAAATCCGAGTTCGAAATTTCTTACGAATACAACACCTCCCACATAGTTCCTATACGTCTCAAGTAAAATTCTCTAGACATAATCAAACGTCATGAAAACTTTGTTTGTCGCGTCATAAGTGGAAAATCTCGTTAGATATAGCTTCAGTCGCTAAAACAACAAACCTGACTTAGAGTTGTGTATAAGGAAAGGAGAAAGTAGACACTGAGAGACTGAAAGACAATCAATAGCCATTATTATTACAAGGAGGGTTCGAATGCGAAACGGAAAGGTCCGGATTTACATGTTATTTGAGTAGTTGTCGATCGTTTATAACTCGAGGTGAATATCAATTAATTACTTAGTTTCTTAAGTGAAGTTGTTTCAATCCTCTGCTAACTTCGTATATTTATAGAATCTCTGACTTTCATCCTATTTACATTTCAATTAAAATATTATGTCCATAATCTAATGTCTAATCTCTGTTCCTCAACACACAAAGCCGATTGATTGAATAGTGCGAGCACTAATTTTTTTGCATGTTCTTCGACATTAATTGCAAATAACTGCCACACCTCTCAAGAATGGCAATTAAATAAGCTTACCCCAAAATGATTCACTGTTACTTTATTTTTTAAAGACTCAAAAAATTTGGTTAATGTACAAAATCAGCTACTGCTGGTGCTGGTGCTGCTGAATGCTGATGCTGATGGTGATGTCTGAAGCAAGAGGCGGTGGCTTTTCATCGCACACAAAATGCTTCTACAAGATAATCCAGTCGATCATCAATGCTGACGTGATAATGACAGTAATTCATGTCAAGAAAGATGAAAAGCCAAAAAGGCAACAAAGCCTCGAAACGCCACATTATACATACTTAGGTGAGTTGCTGCATCAAGCAGCAGTATTGAGTATACGAGTATATGCTAAGTCATGCGGTTCAAAGCGGCCGCGGCCCGCTTCGGTAAATATTGTTTTGATATCAAAGGTAGATGGGTATAGTTCAATAAAATGCTGAAGTTCTTGGTTATGAATTAAACTGCTTCTGAAGTCATCCTATTTTCGAATATCGATCAGTAGGTGAGTTGTTAAAATCTGTTGGACTTCCTTTACACAAATGCGAGATATTTCTCGCTCGACTATTTGAAGAAATAAGAGACGTAAACTTGTGTTTCCTTTTGATATCCTT
Organism: Eupeodes corollae; assembly: GCF_945859685.1. Lineage (NCBI taxonomy): Eukaryota > Metazoa > Arthropoda > Insecta > Diptera > Syrphidae > Eupeodes > Eupeodes corollae. Next base: position 325,637 of record NC_079148.1, on the reverse strand, counting down.
TTCGAAGAAGAAATCGTGGGAGCAAATTTTGGAAAACTGAATACACTGATTGGTGTGATGATGATTGCTATAGAATTTGAAACACAATCGTGATCTTTACCGGCCGATAGTGTCATCTTCATCATAAACTCCAATCCCAACCGGTAGCTAGGCGAATAATTTGTTCTTTTATGTCATTTGTAGGGAAAAGAATGCGATTCTGCACGCAATGTTCGTTTTTATGGTGCAATATTCGGCTTGATGTTTTGCGAACTTCTATAAGTGTATTGAATTGAACTCTTAGCAGGTACACCAGCAATAGCAGTACCCTTGTGACCCAGATCAAAGTCGGACTCAGCGGGAACCCTTGTGGCCATTTCGACACTTTTTCGCAGGCATATAAGATAGTTTATGTCATTTTTTTCGAAAACCCATTTATCAGGACATTCGAGCTGGTTTTCTTCTACGTATGTTATTTAAGACATGCGTACGAACGAACAAAAAAAGAATCCTATACCTAGTCCTTCATCAGGTTGAAAATTGGAAGATACGTTTGCAAGGCGGTTACGCTCAAAGGCGCTTTGGTTTGAAGAAAAAAGAAATTAAAAAAGAGGACAAGATAAAAAGGACATTATAGTTGTCAGAACAAGTGGCGGTCATGTTTATAGAAATTATTAGGAATTTTAGAACAAGTGTACAATGATAATCACGACGTTGATCTGTTCATCTGTGATGATTTGTGCGTGCTTGTGCGTCAACACTCTTTGCCATATTTGGTTGATAAGGACTTTGTAGGGTGCAGAATTTTGTTTTTCTGGGAAAAAAGAAAAAAAGGTTATGTAATGAAAATAAAAAGAAACTGTTTTCGCGTTGTTTTATACAAACAAAAAAACGCGGTGACCACACTTAGGTTTTTTATTTCATCTACATATATAGGCCAGTTTAAGCGTTTTTGCTAAGACTTTTTAAATTTTGACTAGTTTAAGAAAACTTTAAAACTTAGTTTTTAAAGCTGAAAGAGATACCAGAGTCTTCACTTTCATATACAAGATTTATTCTTATTTTTTATATAATTCAGTAACTAAATAATACGGACATTAGACCCTGGGTTAAATCCGATAGTTCTGATCTTTTGGAGAATTTTTAATGATTTTGGCCTAAATAACAATCCAAAGACTTCGAGAACTGCGCTGAATGTTAACTGACCAACAATCAGAAAAATCGGAAAATTCAAGTAATTTATTCGTTTATTGGTGATTTGAACCTAATTTCTACAACTTAAAGGCTACTAAATTAACTTTAAGTTTAAGCTATAAAGGTTTAAGGGCAGCAAATAAGTAACAGCATTGTAAAAGTTAGCTAAAATATAATTTAAAAAAAAGTGCAAGAATTCAAAGTAAAATAACAAAAACAACGAGTAGTACAACGATGGCACTAGAGCAAGGCAATAAAAGAAGGGTGTGGAGAGTGGATCTACCGTGTTATGCAAGAGAAGAACTCTTTTGGATAGATAAAGTCCAAGATTAGAAAACAACGGCAACACATGGATTATTGTGATATAATTCTTCTAAAAGCTAAACATAACTCAAGTCAACAAGTCGTTATACCCTCAAATTATAGGAAAATGTCTGAAACCTTTTTCGGACCATACATAGACAAATTTGATCGTCTTGTTTTTAAATGCGCTGTAGAGCGAGGAAAGTTGTTAAAAAAAACTTAAAGACAAAAAAGTTAGATATTTTGAACTTTAATACTTAAATACTTGAAACTTGGAACCCTACCCATTGCGATGAGATTTAAGAAGCGAGAAAAGATTTACGAATATGGTTTTCAATTTTTTATTTTTATTTTTAACTTCCCATATTTTGACATTTCTCGACGTTTCAATATCCCTAAAGCCGAAATAAAAGATTTATAGAAAGATGTCTGTGCGTGCGTGTGTACGTACGTTCGTACGTCCGTATGTTCGTACGTCCGTACGTTCGCGACGTTTTTTTCGTTGCCCATAACTAAAGAACTAGAAGGTATATCGACTTCAAATAAATTTGTTTATACAGATAAAAAGACAGAAAGATGTAGAAAGGGCTCTAAAGAAAATTGCGTATGCGGTTTTTTACCATATCAGTTTAAAAAATAGGTGAATATTTTGGTTAACTCTAAATATCTTACGAACCAAAAACGCCAAGACATTAATTAAATTTTATATTATATATTGTAACGTGATACCAAACAAGTACATTTTTTGAAAAAAAAATCCAACGGTTTTATTATAAATCAAAAAAACTGAACAAAAAAATTTGCCACCTCGAAAATTTTACTAATACAAATTGATTTTATCTCCAAAACAAGTTTGTGCCACGAAAAATGAAGTTTTAACATCTGTTAAAATTTTGAGAAAAATCGAATTCACAGTTTTTTTTATAAAAATTAAAAACCTAAAAAAAATTACTCAAAGTTAATAAAAATTGAATTTCGACTCAAATATCTCTTTAAACCTTTAAGATTAAAGCTTCCAACTAATGTTTACTTATAAGAAATATTGTTTTCAACATTCGGACAAATTTTGAAAAAATCGAATTGACAGTTTTCTTATAAAAAATAAAACTTAAAAGAAAATTTTACAAAAGTTGGTAAAAATTGATTATCGACTCAAATATCTTTTCAAAACCTTGAGACATTGGCCTTACTACTTTCATTTTTTTTTAAATATTGTTGTGAAAACTCAGTAAAATTTTGAGGAAAATCTATTTTCTTACAAAAAATAAAAAACTGACAAAAAATAATACTAAACTTAGTAAAAATTTACTTACGATTCAAAAAGCTTTTAAAAATTAAAAATACTGTCTTAAAACTCTTTTTATTTCACAGAATATATTGTTTTCGATATTGAGTATTTTTTTTTATAAAAATCAAGCAGTCCGGTTTTTTATAAAAAATAAAATCTACAAAAAATAGTACGCAAATTTGGTAAAAATTGATGTTCGGTTCTCGATATCTCTCAAATTAATTTTAATTATACAATTTGTTATTGTTTATATAAGAAATAAAAACAATTGTTAAAATTGGTAAAAAATTGTTTTCTACTAAAATTCTATTCAACAGAACTAGATTTTGAAACTAAACTATTTCAATATATGAAAAATATTCTTGGTGATTTTGAAAAGTTTAAGAATAACTGACAACTTTCTTAACCCAACACGAAAACCTAAACATTTTAAGCAAGACAAATCGACGGACGGGATGGGAAGTTATCAATGTGGGTAGCATTACTTTTTCATTTGGTTACAATAAATTTAAAAATTTAAATTAATTTATTGCTGCAGAACTTTACAAGACTTGTGTCCTACAAGTACAAGGAATATACATATTGAAAAACTCCGCCCTGGCTAGAAACGCAACATTTTTTAGAAAACAAATATTTTTCCTGGAGTATTAATAAATTATTCAAAATTAAATAGTCACATCGCAGACAAAAATGTAATGTTGACCCGTGTAATGTTTTTTATAGATTGTTTAAGAACAAATTTCATCAAATGTTTGCTACTTTTTTTTTGAAAAAAAGTTTAAACATATTTTTTAATTGGAAACAACTTAAAGTACTTTTATATGGTCAATTAATCGATGAGATACTAGCAGTGTTACCACTGGGATTTTTGAAAGGGTCGCAAAAAAAGGTCAAATGGAAAAAAAGTCGCATTTAGATTTTTTTCTAATACATACCTAAATCAAACAAAATCTGTATAAATTGCAAAAAAGAGTCGTTTTTTAGTTTTCTATTAGGTATACCTTCTTAATAAAAATAAATTCTTATGGTAGTATTCAATACATTCGATTTATATCATACACGTTGCTTTTTTTTAATAAATACGTTAAAGGATATATGTATATATATGTACACATTAATAATAGTCAATTCAGTTGATTTAAGCTATATTAACCTAAGTTTTAAAGTTAAACTAAAAAAACTTAATTCATATTCTATTCAGCTTTTTTGAAATTTTTAAAATAGGAGTCATTATGACATTATTTTTGTGTGATTATTTACGGCAGCTTTTTTAAAATAGGAGTCATTATGACATTATTTTTGTGTGATTATTTACGGCAGCTTTTTATAAGCTCCTCAGAAGGTTTCCATTCATCAAGAGTTTGTTTTTCTAAAATATTCGCTGCAGAGAGCATTGCATTATAAGTTTCCACACACAGGCGGTCGTTAATCTATTTTTTAGAATTGTTAACCTAGAAAAAACAATTTCGGCACACGCACTGCTGTGTGAAATGAAAAAATATTTTTTACAAAGGAGTATAAGTTGGAATAAACATATTCTCCGAGAGGGTTTTTAATTGCCCCGATCTTATGCCAAAACTCCTCCAAATTTGACAGTTCCAAAAAACTTTCATAATTCTTTTCATGAATTTTGAATTCTAAAAGCTTTTTCAGGTTGAATTATAAGGTGTTGATAATCTGATACTAGATCATTATAATTAAACTCTTCGCCTAGTTTGATTACTTAAGGATCCAAGTGCCTTAAAACCGAAAACTTCCTATCATTAATATAAACCTTGAAATAATTTGCCCACAAATTATTTGGTAATAAATAAGAATTTTGCTTTTTATGTTTTCAATATCCAAAATATGGAAATAGCTCTTGTTATATATGTTTTCGCTTCATTCTATGTAAATATCACTTACAATTTTTATATTTCTTGGGTCTATAAAATTAGTTTCATCAATTTTAGTGCGAATTATATATTCTTTTGTTACATTACATTACAATTTTTGTACATCATAATCAAAATGTCTTCAAATGAAATGGTTTAGCGAATAATTTGAGAGGATTCACTCTGTGACTGTTTATTTAAATTATTCATTATTGATAAAACATACTTTAAAAACTTCAAATAAATTATGTTTGTGATATAAGGATTTTCTAAGATGGCCGAAATTTTTGATATAAGGTTTGATGACTTTTCTTTAATCTTTGCCCTCACAAAGTAATGCTGCAGAACTACCCACTGCTCAACCATTCGAGAAGCAACAGTCTCATATGAAAGCCACATTGTAAGGCTGAGTTTAAGAAGCTTGTGTTCTGGTACATCAAAAATAGCTTGAAGATCCTTAAAATCACCTAACCGCTTAGCAATTAATACTCCACATTGTTAGGAAGGGCTGTTAAAGATGCTTAATTTATTAAATCGATGGTGACTTACACAACCGATGTGTAAAAGAATTAGAAATAGGCTATAAAACCATTTTTTTTTACCAGTCATTGCAGCCCATTGTCTGATGCAAATCCCATGAAATTTTTCAGGGATTTTTTTCGTCACTTAGGGTTTCCAAGATTTGATTGCAAATGCCCTCTGCTTGGTGGTTTGACTAATAGGAAGAAGTAGTCATTTGTCTTTCTATTTTGCTCGGCAAATAGTCGAACCACCATAATCAAACATTTTTCACATGACACGTCAGTGGTTTCGTCGATTATTAAACTGAAAAAGTCCTGGCTCATCTTTTTTGCAATCATTTCGGTGGCCATTCTTCCCAAGAAAAATGTTATGTCGCGCGCTTTAGTTCTGCCACATATAACCTTCAAAATTATATTAAAATTAGTATTTAGTAAAGGTAACGTGTACTTATCTAGTAAAGGCCGAGTGTATTTTTAAACAAAAATTAACCTCCTTATAATGGGCTCGCTGTAATTAGAAATACTGTACTTGAAACTGTTTAAAAACAAGAACCTAGTTTTCACGAAGGATAGAGTAAGTGCGGCAAATTTGGCCTACGTGGTTAATATGGCCTATAACGGTATTTCCCAAAGCGGAAGCCAGAGCGAAAAAAAATGTTGCATTACGAACACGTTCAAACCGGTTTAGCCTCTGTTTTTTGTGCTTAATGTGGCGCGACACGGCTGTGAAAGATATACGGTTTTTTTTTTTACTTTGGTTGTAATTTTTTGGTAAGTTTTCTTGGGTGTTTTAACATTTAATTTTGAGTTAGTAATTTCTTTTTTGAATTAAATTGTGCTTAATATTTTCTTAACATGTGTAATATCATGATTTACAATAAAGTTTATATGTATATATGTATGGTCAACCCCGCGTCATATTTAACACTAGGTGGGTCATATTGGCCGCAATTTTTTTTAAATGATTTATGAAGTTCCTTGAAGTTTTTGTTTTTAACTTTTTTGTTTGTTTCTTTTTTAGTTAAAGCTGAATTAAAAATGTTAGACTATTTAAAATAATAAATTAATTAGATTTAAATTTATGGCTCTATTTAAAAAAATGTTTAGGCTGGGCCATATTTGCCGCACTTACTCTACCCTTATACTATTAAATTAAACAATTTTTGTTTCGGTTTAAATCTTTCAACGTCATAAACAAATGTTTTTTCTTTGTAATAACTTAAACACATGCCTCAAAACTAATTCTTCAACTTCATTTATGAACCTGTATAAAGTTTGAACCAAATAACTATGCAAAACTAAACGGGTATAAACTATGGTACAATTTGGCGTATACGTATTTTTTAATTTAATTGATATATTTATTTGTTTTAAAAAAATCACTTTTTTTTTACCAGGTTAAGTTAGGTTAGGCCTATTGTGATACCACGTGAATCTAGAGAATTACTTCCTACTAGTCGAACCATTAATTTTGTTCACTATAAATAAAAGGAAAACGCAAATATGAAATCGAAAAATAAATAACTTAAATAAAACAGATCATTCTCAACCTAAAGCCAAAGAATGGTTAACATCAAAATAGTCAAATGTTTTGACATTTCGAAAAGGTTAAGTCAAAAAAAAAATAATTATTTAATTTGAAGTAATTGTAGCCTTAAAACCACAGTTGCTTAATGAAGTAAAAATTAACAAGGTGAAAAAATATCCTGAATCACTGAAGTTGTCAATTTCTTGACAAAAACTTTTTTATGTGAACTCATGGCCCATTGGAAACTATCGGTTTCTTGTGCATTGACGATATTTTCAGCCAAGAATAAGGTTTGTTTTTCAGATACTTAAAAATGACGTCATTCGTGACTATCCCAATTATATTTATAATCTATAAAACTAAATTATGAAAATCACCTAACACTATACATGATGTAGTTGCATTCTGTGGAGGTTTTAGCTCATCTATATAAATATTCATCCTTAACAACTATTTAATATTAATCCCTTTTCTTTGCTCTAGAAATTGGTGTGAATATACAATTTGAGTCTATAATTAGATTATTTTTGTTTAAAATTGTGAAACAATTTATAATACAAGAATTAATTTAATTTATAAACTAATTGAATATTTTTGAATTTAAATATGATCTCTAAATTTCATATCAAAATGACAATAATATCTACATAGGCTCATTTCTGAAAAGATCCTTTTAATGAACGAATTCGAAATAGATTACTTTATTTCAAGGGCAAAACGTTAAGTATTTTATAATTTTATAATACAAATAAAAAAAAAATGTTACCTGGTGCTTACTACCGAAATATAAAATATAACCTAGGTAACACGCAAAATATTTTGCTGTAAGATGCGGATTACACGAGCAAATCCAATTACGGCCTTTTGCTTAATCCTTTGCCATGCAATAAAACAGCGAAATAAAAACAAAAAGGTCCTGTAGAGGTGCTTATTGTTTATTGTTCCTATGTTTGTTATACTGTTTGTTCAATTGTTATGCGGGCATTGTTAAACTAAAAACTAGCCTCACTGCCAGAAGAGAAGTCACAGCGGGGGATTACCACATCTGACCTTAGTCGTGTCGCGATCCCTTGACTTTTCCAGGATAAGCAATCATAAATTATATTATATTCACATATTTTACCAGAACTGATAATATTTAGGGACTGCAGTTTGGGTCTACCGCACGCGATTATGACCTGTGGTTTAATCCCTTAGCGAGCATAATGGGCTTAAGGTTCGGATTGTTGATTGGATTTTTACAAATTTGCAAGAATTCTCCTCCACCTTTCAAAACAAGATGTCTTGAATCTTACCAAAACTTCGATTTGTAGATTTATGAAGAATAGAAAGCCAGAAAGGTAACACTTGGGAAAATTTGCATCGATGGAAATAGAATTTGCATTGTTTATTTTGAATGTAGGTATTCGATAGTAAATGTTTAGACCATTAAACCGTGAAATTAAAGGGAAACATAACAAATGAATTCTTTGGAAAAATATGTAGTAGGTACATAGATACTACGGAAATGTATCCCTCTTTTTTCTACGATACTTCATGTATCTAAAGCAATTTTTAAAATAAGAATATTAATATTCGTTGATTAAGATTGGATCAATGGAAGTTTTCTACTGATGCAAAGGTTTACTCGGCATCTACTTTTTTATGCTATGAACACAATTTCTTTTAAATTTTTATTTCGAAATATAAGATCTTACTATGCAAGCTTTAATGTTTAAAAGAACTCTAGTAGGAAAATGGTAAACAAATTGTAAAAGATGTTTGATTTTTAATTATTTTTGTGTTTTTTACCTTCAGGGTTTTATTTGTTTTCATGGTACTTGGTACTTAAAAAAAATAAAAATAATACAAATTGATAAGAGTTATTAAATGGTTTCCGATCACGAATAAATATGTTATTTTCTAGTGATTCCTCTTTTTCTTTTAGTTTTTATGTGTGATTTTTTTTGGTTAGATAGTTAAGATACATTTTTATTCATTAAAAACGATATATAACAATTTACAACAGAAAAACAACTTTCAAGCATTGCATTAGAGCGTCTGCCGAATATTATCAAGACAATTACATTGAGAAAGAAGAATATACAATTTTGGAATATAAAATAAAGAACATATATAAATAATATTACAAAAATGTGATCAACTTCTTAAATGTTGTTTTGTTAAAATGGCAAAGTAATTTAAAGAAGAAAAAGAATAGTTAACCATATGTATGTGTTACAATGAAAAAAGAAAACAATTAACAATTAGTAACTTTAAACGATTTTTCAAAGTATTAAAGTTTAATTTTTTTAACTAAGAAACCGAAGTTGGCGAAGAAGTGGAAAGGTTTCGGAGAATATGGACTTTTAGTTTAGTTAAAACGGAAAAAAGGTGAACTATAAGAGGTTCAATAAGTTATGGAATATTGGGGCTTTTAGTTTAGCTAAAACAAAACTTTTTTTCTTTATTTATTTAAGTAGATACTTCAAAACAGACTCAAATAAGAATTTCGTAATTATTTATATATATACAATATATATTTTTAGTTATGTAGTAGTGATATAAGTGATAAAACGATTTTTAACACAGGTTATTTTTAACTCGAAGAAAAACGACGTTCAAACTTTAAAGTCATAGATAGGTGACAGATTTAAGTTTAGCACGAACAATTATATCAATGCCGTATTCTTTTTTTCTATAGATATTGTTCATAATTGTACATACAAAAATTCACAGCAATACAAATAAAATAACTATATTCCAAATTATTGAACTAAAACTCTTACTATTTTTGTAGGGACGGTTCAAGTTGCCTAAAAAACAAATAATAAAAATAAATTTTTACCAAAGAAAGTACTTGCATTGGCTTTTCTGATTTTTTACTTCAGAAATTGTTATTAGTGTTATTTAATTTTATTTTAACAGTAAGTTAAGTAGATATACAAAATAAAAAGGATATAAATATCTGTTATTAAACTATTTTATTTGCAATATTTCACAAATATAGAAAAGGGATTATAGTTTTAATTTAGATTTAGGGATGAAAGATTTCATACTTTTTATTACCCCGATTTTGCAATAAAAACAAGTTGTTTAAATTTTCAAAATCACGCGATTTTTTTTAAATTAAACAACTAGTTTTGATTGCAAAATCAAAATTATAAAAAATTAAAACAAATTAAAAGATGAGGTATTTTTCTTGATTCATTTAATTGTAACCTTTAACAAATATAACATCAAAAAATAAAAATATAAAGTAAAGTAGTATTCTTTTAAAATAAACCATCAAACTTAAATTAAAATTCACAAAGTCAACGATAGTGGTTAGACCGTTTTCGAGAGGTAGATTTGCTGTAGGATGCATTTTGTTGGTGCAAGAATTAATATTGTAAACAAAAATTATTGTTTATGTACAGTGAAGATAAAACAAATTACAATATTATTATGTATAAGTTTTATTTGTAATTATTATATATTAGTCAAGTAATTTAACATTCAAACCTTTGACTCCTATTTGTTATTCAGTTTAATGCACGTATTTTGTAAAAAACGGGTTTTTCGGGATTTGACGGGATTTTAAAAAGGTGGATTGTAATTGATTGGAAATTTGAATAAACGGGATTTTAAAAGATGGGATTTAAAAAAATCGGTATTTAAAAGACGGGATAATAAAACTTTTTTCGGGATTTTAAAAAGCGGGATTCCGATACGCTCCCATAATTTATTTGTGTGGATGCGGTAAATTTATTTAAGTTAACAATTATATGCTTTTCGTAAGAAGAAAGAACAAATTCGAATATGTGTACAGTTGTGCAAATATATTTGCACTTTTTACAAAGTTTGTCAATGTTAACATAAAGGCAAAACTATGGTTGCACATTTGAGTTTAAAAATAGTTTAAATATATTTAAAATGAAAAAAAAGTATTTCACTTAAATTAGTGAATATAGGTTACAATCATTAAATATATCGACGTTTATACTTCAGAAATTTATAGGTTGTTTTTGCTAGTTTTTCAGAGACTAAAAATATCTCTTTACATTTTTGTTAAATTTAAAGAAAGAGAATATTTGTTAATTTCAATTATTTAAAAAACAATTTACATATTACCTACACATATTTGTTTACATTATCTTGACAATATATTAAGGGTACTTAAGAGGGACTGCATTTAAATAAACAATACTTATGAGATATTGCATTATTATTGTCGTAGTGTATGCAGTAGATCGTAAGTATACTTTTGTCTTTAAATAAGTCAAAGCAGAAACTCATAACTTGAAGACTAACTATAGGTTTAGAATTTAAAATGTTGCTTTTTGTCTTTCATGAGAAATTTCCAGAACATTAAATGTATACAAAAATGGCTATGAATTTTCTGATTTTGTTTGCATTAATAATATTTTTTTTTTTTTCAATTTTTAGACTTATGCGGTTATGAAGTTTAACCGCCGATATATGAATTTAATCTTTAAAAATTGATATTAACCCTAGAAAGATAATCATATTTTTTAGTGCGTGAAAGATAATCATACGTCTTAGAGACGTATGGCACTTATTAAGCGCGTTTAAAGATGACAATTGATTTTTCATCATTATTTTGTATTTTAATTCATTTTATTTGGGTTATTTTAAGTAAAATGAATCAATAATTAAGTACAAAAGAAGTAAAATTTGAGCAAAATTTATAAAAAATCTGAACCACCTTTGAAAACAGAACGAACAAAATTCTTTATTTTTTAAAGAAACCTTTGAGTTGACTTTGAGTCTTAATATTTGGTAAATTAGTTCATTGAGGGGTAAGCTAACTATAAAAAATAGTTTTAGTAATTTTTGAGAAAAAAAGTTTTTTCCCCTTATACTTTTGTTCAGCTCACAAAAGTTTCATAAAAGATAATCATACGTCTCCCAGACGTATAACATAGTCATTACTGGCCCTAATGCATCTTCAGCGTGGATTTTAAGATGCACCATGCAAGCTCTGACCTAGTCCTGAGCAAATATAAAAAACTAATGTAATACGGCTTATAATTGAAAAGATATTACAATTTTTCCCAGCGCCATACGTCCCGCAGACGTAGATTATCTTTCTAGGGTTAAGTGATTTTTTGTTTGTTTGTGGTCTTTATCTGTAGTTTATCCATAATGGGTTAAATCAATATCTACTAACACTTCGATAGGCAGACTCTGTTTAAAAGGTAGTGGTTAACTCTATCCATGGTTAAAAATTTTCACCTTCTTTTTTAAAATGTTGATTAACAGGCGTAAGTAGTCTTTATTCAAAGGAATCAAATGTTGTAAATGAATAATCTGTAAGCGTAAGACGATTAATGAATTATTTTTGTCATAATAGAATATCACAGAAGAAGTCGAATTTTAAGAATTGAAAAAAAAAACATAATAACTTCATTTTTTTCAAAGCTCGTAAATTCAAATTTAACAAAAAATAAAATTTTAAATTTATAAAAATAAAGAACGACAAGACATTGCAACATATTTGTTGATATTTCAAATGAAAATAGTAGATAATAAATAAAGCATATATTATGGACTTACTGTAAGTGTATGCATTGGTATACATACACACAAAGGTACCTATGTACGTTTTGAAAATAAGATGATTTTAAGCTTAATTTAAATTATACAGAAAGTTCGAGAAATTTTCGAATATTCTACATTGTTTTATCCAAGAAAGACACTTCAAACTTCATTGATTTTCTTATTGATAAATCCTACAAAAAAAAAAAAACGGTTCTACCCCTGATGTGATTTATTTTCTAAAATTAATTAGTATACAAAAAACTTTTAAGTTTCTATTTAAAATTAAGTTTTTGAGTTAAAATAAATACATACAGTAGTTATGTATAGTAGACATAGACTCATAGATACTATTTTGAAAAATACTTTTATAAAATGTATAAACCAAATATATTTTACAATCCAATAGGTAAGTATAGGAAGGTATCATATCTATTAAGCTTCCAACGCCCCCATATCACTATTTATTGATTTGATTAAAATAATCCACGAAAATCCTCCCCGTCGGTATGAAATCCATTGTGCGATACGTATCCAATTGCGCGCGCTCTCGATTTCATTACATCACTCATTCCTCCTGAACTATTCAACATCATCGCAATCGCAACAACTCGTGCCAGTAATAAATACAACTTTCCTCCCGGTACCGCCCTTCCGCTACAGGAAAACCTACTATACATCCATACTTATTTATATACATACCTACCCATCTATAAAACAATCATGAAGAAGGCGACCTCTCAGTACACTCCCTGAGTGCAAAAATGTGGATTCAAAAAGATTCTTTATTTTAAATAAAAATATCTACATACCAAATGCTCCTACAGCAAAAGAAAAAAACGTTATAGTAAAATATGTTATTTCTGTTTTTAAAAAATAAATAAACAAATCGAGGTCCTTAATTTAACGAAACGAAAAAAAAGTATAATTAAGGCTGCTCCCTAAACTCACGCCCGCAATAAAAACAATTGGGGACTTTTCTTCTTCTTCTTCTTTGACAAAGAAAAGGAAATCAATATATACGAGTTCCTATATACCAGCAATTTTATTGTAGATATAGATACTCGCGTGATACGCGCATACCCACATTCAATTACCCACTTACTACTTTACTTGCTCGACGGTCGGTAACGTCTCAAAACTCAAAATACTCGTACTCAAAGGCAAAGGATGTAGGTATAAACTATAAGCTCCTTTCTCTTGCCATTGCGATCGAAATGTTAGGTAGGTACGTTTACGTTACCTTTAGTTTAATACACAAAGCACAATATAACGACTCTCCTTGTATTTGCTCTCTCTCGCTTGCTTGTCAACCGGGTGTTGAGTCACGCCCACTTAAATACAGTTATTTCATTGGACCGCATGCCACATATTCCTGTGCGCCCCTAATGAATGTTATTTGCCCACTTCGCTCCTGGCAAAGGCAAATGCCAGGCAAACGAAACACAGATTCAAATTTCGATAAATCTTGCTCTCACTCAGCTGCAAACATCAGCATCAGCCTTCAGCCAGCACAGCATCCAAAATGGACCACTAAGAGCGAGAAGGTTAACGATACACAATATTGCGTGTGATAAAAAGAAACGCACACAAACTGTGCCTTATTGTACTGTTTTCCATGTATCTTTTGATTTTTTTCCTCTTTAACCTTTTGTTTGCTTTGGGCAAATATCAAGGCAAGGCAAAGCAAAGCAAAGGCAAAGGCATTCCGAATTCCGATACCTGCTCTGCTTCTGGAGCTCAGGCGGTCGCTGAGACTGAGGCAGAGGCTGAGGGATTGTAGTAAAATACCAAAACAGAGAGAAACGATGAGAAGAAGAATAGTGTGGTCTCTGTTTATTCTTGTATCAAAGAACCAAGCGATGAAAAGAGAAAGTAGTATAGTTTTTCTCCTCCTTGTTCCCCTACCCATCTTTCTTTCTATACAACCTCACCTAATGTTCTTCAAATTCACTCTCTTCCGCACAACTTATGTGTTATGTGCACCGTGTACAGATGTAAGAGCCTCAGTCGAAAACGATAATTACCGGTGGTTGTTTGGGAGAGCAGCAGCAGCAACTCAGACCAATAATTATAAATTTTGCTTCCTAAAAACCAAGAGAGAGTGGACACGGACGAACGGCCGACCGAATATCGAAACGTGTGTCTTTTGCACCATCGCATCGCATCTTCACATCACTCGTCTTCATCTTCATTTCATCTTGTTTCATATTTCTTATGTGGTTTAATTCTTTATCTCTTGAACTACGAGTATAGTTTGGTTTAAGTTGGATCCGTGAAGTACGATTTTTCTTATCCATCTCTCGCCTACAGAGATACTATAGTGGCACTTTGAGTGCACTACCTTCCTACATTCTACATTCATTCTCCTCCAAGATCCGACGCGAACGAGAACAATTATTGCATTTCGTGCTCTTCCTTTTTGAACTGTAATTATCGGAAGTTAAACGTTTTACCTTAGCACTGTGCATCAAGTATAACGTATAAGTTATCCAAAAAAAGAAGAACAACAAACAAAATAAAAACAAGTTCACTACTTTAAACTTGGCTTACCGTCCTGCACATGTAAAATACTAAATTACATACCTACTGCATGTGCAAATAAAGAGTGCGAATAAAATACGCAATTTGGATTTTCCTTTTTTTTGTTTTCGGTTTTAAAAAATAAATGTTGTGTTGTTATTGTTATCCTTTGATTAATGTGATTTCATAATATTTTATGGCAGTGTGAACAATTTATGTGAATTTTATTTAAAAAAAAAACAATTTAAACAATTTTTTAAAAAATATCATCGACTAAACTTAAAATTAAATACAAAATAAACTGTTAAAATGATTGACGCAACTTGCAACTATGTAAATCCCTATGCGGCAACAAAGTTTCCGGGTTCCAATGAAAGGAATAATTTATCTGAGGATGATGTAAGTTTTATTAATACAAAGTTTAAACTCCTTAATTTTGATTATTAACATTATATTTAAAATTCTTGTGACTAATATGATTGAAAGATTTGTTTCACACCAAATAATCGTAAAATTAAATTAAAAGGCGTTTAAAAGCAATTTATAAGATTTTAGAAAACGATTTTGAAAACTTTCTTGTTTTTCATTTTTATTTTAAAGATATTTTATAAAATTTTAGAAAATGATTTTAAAAAACAGTTGTTTGTTTTTCTTTTTAAATTTAAATGCATTTTAAAGCAATTTATAAGATTTTAGAAAACAATTTTAAAAAACTGTTCTTAAATTGTGTGTATGTTTTAAAGGATTTACACGTTCATAAGAATCTTTACCAACCAAGAATAGGAATACAGAATTTTAAATTATTACAAAAAAGGTGTTATATCTAAAAGCCGTCGTATTTGAAATATACTCCTAGGCCATTCAGTCTTTAAGAAAATAAATACAATTTTTTTTGTTATAAATATTAACTATTTGAATTCGAAATATTTTTTAAAGTAATTTTTGATAAATTTTATCAATTTGGATTTTCAGAACTGAATCCTAAGTTATTTTGTCCTTATGGACCAGAAAATAATATTTAGGAAGGTATGAACGTTTTCCAAAAGACATTTAAATGTAGTTCTTCAAATATTTTAGTTTTTGTTAATGATACATATTAACAATATTTTCACATATTTTTTTTGTTGTGAAAACTTTGATTTGAAAATTTTGATTTTTTGGCAGGAAAATATACAACCTTTTTGGATATTTTTTCCTTAAAGTATATACCTACCTTGCAATGATATTGAAACATGTACAAATAAGCAGAAAGTAGGATATATGAACATAAACTAAACATGCATAGGCTTTTAAAACTGACCTCTATCTCATTTCTCAGAAAAATGAAAATAACACAAAAGGGCAAATGCGTGTAGTTAGGTATAAAACATATTTGTTTGCTTAATCGGCTTTTGAATTTTAAACGCCTATTCCGTTGACGAATTCCCTAAATGCAAAAATGTCGTTTCCCATAATTTGTAAACCTATGCTGATGTTTATCGGGTACCTGGAGTACGATTTTTATTTTAAAAATAGTTCACCATAAGTGGCTTTAGCTAATTAGCGTAAATAATCTTTTGTATTCACCTATTTCTAATCTATAATATTTTTGTTCTGTATTTACAGTTGAAACCACAAGTCGTTCCAGCGCATGTATCGGCAAATATGTACGTTCATCCTGTATCAGCAATTTCTACAGGTTCACTAATGGCACCTAAAGGAATAATGCACAAACCCAATAATGGATCTGTAGCTAAAGTTCAAACTTTACTACAACCTCAATATCCTCCGCAAACGTCATCGACGGGTTCAGTTTCACCGAACTCGAGTCTTTCTGCAAGCGTTTCACCGAGCGCTTTTCCATCGCCGACATCTTTTTCTTCAAGTCCTCCAACTCAAAATGTGGACTTGGGCAGCAGTTACACTTGGAATGCATATACAAGGTAAGGATCAAATAAAAATGTGGCACAAAAATAAACAAAATATGAACAGTTTTCTTTAAGGAATTTTATAATAAACTTTTGTTATATTTTTTATTAATAAATTTTCTTTTATTTGTTTTGTTTCATTCTAGAAGCCAATTTCCATACGCACAATATGCAACACCTGACTACTATGGAAATATGAGCATGCCAGCAGGAGCGCCTTGGTTTCCACATCAAGCCTGGACCTCAAACTCATATGGATTTGGTAATGCATTCGACGACATCGCTTTCCAAACTCAATTACAACGAAGAAGTGTTCGATGCACATGTCCCAATTGTACAAACGAAATGTCCGGTCTTCCACCAATCGTCGGACCTGATGAACGAGGACGCAAACAACACATTTGCCATATTCCGGGATGTGAGCGTCTTTATGGAAAGGCCAGTCACTTGAAGACACATTTGCGTTGGCACACTGGTGAGCGTCCATTTTTATGTTTAACTTGTGGCAAACGATTCTCGCGATCAGATGAACTTCAACGACATGGACGTACTCACACAAACTATCGTCCGTACAGTTGTCCAATTTGTTCGAAAAAGTTTTCTCGCAGTGATCATCTCAGCAAACATAAAAAAACCCATTTCAAGGACAAAAAAAGCAAGAAGACAGTAGCTGCCGAAGACAAGGTTCCCGTAAAAAAGACCGAAGAGGAAACGTCCACTGCTGCAGATGTTAAGCCAACGCCAGCCGCTACAACTTCGCTACAGCAACCGACGTTAAAAGTTGAACCAACTACAACTACCTCCTCACCAGAAGTTCCCTCCGGCTATAACCCCTACCAGAGCTTTTACCAGAGTTCTTCCCTATTTCCGCAACACCATCAGCAATCTACAGAATCCAGTTTACAAAGCCAGCAGTCCAATACTTCCAGCTATTTTCCCACAATGAACATGGCCGAAGGTTCTTCAACACCCTACACTCACAGCCTATCACACATGCAATACGATCCACTGCAAGCGATGAGCCAATCCACCACCAGCTACCCCATGAAAAGCGATTCTTATCCATCTTACCCCGAATTCATCAGCAACAGTATGATGCCAGCGCCCTCATCGACAGTACCGAATTATCCAGTTTCCATGCACCATCATCATCACCATCCTTGGAACGCTCACAGTTATCAGAATTAGAATTAGGTTTTTCTTTTTATCCAATCCTTTGAATGTTGCCATACAAAATGCTCAACTAAGTCTTCTATGTAAGATTACAAAAACAAAACGAAAAAAAATTAATACTGTTATAATAATAATTTATGGACTTTTTTTCAGTGCAGTTTGACATGTAAATATTAATTATAAATTAGAAAATAGATTTTATTTTTAATCTTTAACAAAATTGATTTCAAATACGAATTCTATAGCTTGTTAGTATGTATATTTTATTAAAACGTTAATACATTTATAAATTAAAAATTTATATAAAAGTTGTTTTATTTCGAAATTGGCAAGTTCACGTTTCCGCTGTTCAAAAACGTTTTTTGGAATGTTTTTGATGTTGATGCTGGCCTTTAATTAAAATACTTTGAGGACCTGAATATTTTCAATGATAATTCTGTTTTTCTCCAAATTTCTACTCGGTCTATAAAATATTCTACAATTTAGTATATTTTTGGTGAAAAGTTGGTGAAAAACACGCTACATTTAAAAATTTTAGCACTTTCTGATCGATTAGCCAAAAGTGCTTTGATGACATTTTGTACGGAAAGAACGAAAAAAAAAGATTTTGTTTGGGTGAAGGACTTGCTTCTTGCTACACAAAAAAGAAAATAAATCGATCACACGCCTTACAGAACCTTATACTCGTAAAATATGTAGTTTATTAGCCCTATTATAGCTATCAACTTGATACTTGATACATACAAATATTTTTGATGCATTGGTATTATGGCAAACAACTATCAACTTTGGTTATGAACTGTGAATTTTATCATAATTGTGAATGGTTTGTTGACATACTTGGTATTGGGGATATCAAAAAAGTAGATACAAGTCAATTTTAATCAACCAAAAATTCTTGGTTATTACGTCTCAAATACTTTTTAATTTAGAAAAATAATAATGAAAGGAACCTACGTTTTCTTCATTCTCTTCATCGATTTGTATGCATTTTATTTTTAAAATTACTTTTTATTGACGATGTTTAATTCGGTTGCTCTAGGTATGTTTTCGCACGCAAACAAAAAAAATATAGTTTAGGATTTTCAAAGGCAAAACAAAATTTAAAGAATTATGATTCGAAGGAACTGTTTTTTGAAGGGATAGTAATGATGAAGTTAACCTGTAATAAGATACTTTTCTTTAATTCTTACATCGGCGGATGAAACGTCATTGCAAACAAGCCTTCCTGGAGGTGTTAACTGCTTTTTGTTGCTTACCATTTTGCTTTTAAATAAAGGAATATGAAATTGTGATGCGTCAGCTCACTGACTCTTAATAATTGTAGTATTTTGTCGTATAATGTGTCGGGTTTAAATAATAAACTCTTTTTCGTAGATTTTTTTAATTATGTTAAAAACTTTGATTTATTCTTTCTGTTTGAAACACATGTAACTACAGAAAACCTTAGCAAATTTACAAAATATTTTAGTGGATTTAAGTTAGTTTGGGAAGCTGCAATAAAAGTTAATATTGAAGGACGAGCAAGTGGAGGCAGTGTCTTTGGGATCAAAACTACCTTATTAAGAAACTACAGCTTTTAGGAACATGAAGGAGTTACGATTGTGAAACTTTTAAATAAAAATAATATGTACATTATCCCGTTCTATATAAACTGCAATCATTGGAATGAAGATCACGAACGTTTGAACACCATTATGCAGCACCTTGCAGGAAAAAGCGTTCTATTATTTGGAGCTTTTAATGCGAGAATCAGCAATCTACAAATCACCACGTCTCCAAGTATTAACAACTCCTTACTAAATCTTGATAACAGATCATCAAAAGACAATATTCGCAAACAAAATGGAACACAGTTCCTGAAAATGCTTCAGTTGTATGATTGCTTGGTGTTAAATGGATGCACGAAAGGTGATAACGATGGTAAATTTACTTATAATGGTGGACAGGGCAACTCTGTCATTGACTACTGCGCGGCAAATAACAATTGGGTCAAGTTAATTTCTAAATTCGAGGTACAGCACCAAAACTTTTCTGACCACATGCCCATTACCGTCGTTTGGACCGGACAAAAATCCAATCCAGAAAAAATTCTGAAAATTATCACTAGATTGAAATGGAAGCAGGAGGATGTGGAAAAATACAAACAAAACTTAGAACACCAACTATCAACGGTAGATGTTAACTATGATTCAACTGAATTACTATCAAACCAACTTGTGCGTTACATTTATGGCACTTAATGGAATCTTAAAGTTCAAACAAAAGTGGTTTGACTATGAATGCATGAAAAGTCAAGGAAATCTCAGCTTCTGAAATATATGCTGTTATTCACAGAGCGAAAAATGGAAAAGCGGGCGAAGATGGAATTCCATACGAATTTTTCAAGAACGCTGTTACGAGCTTCATCAACCAACTGAGAATCCTTTTCAATAAAGCGTTTCAAAATGAGGACATCTCCAGTTCATTTAAAAAGTCAGTGATCTTCCCGATTCACAAAAAAGGAGCTCTGGACCTGGTTGAAAATTATCGAGGAATCTCTTTTATGAATGTCCTGGCGCAATTTTTTTGTGGAGTTCTTGCAGGCAGATTGGAATCATGGGTTGACGTCAACAATATCCTTTCCGAATTTCAAGCTGGTTTTAGGAAAAACTATTTAACCAACGACCACAGGAACAAGAAGGTCTACGCATTATTTGTAGATTTTAAATCAGCTTTTAACTTGGTGAATCGTAATACTCTCTTCTATAAGCTCTCGCGAATAGGTATTTCAACTAAATTTATCTATGTTATAAAAGAAATGTATTTTGATTCTCAAACATCTGTCTAGGATGGGTCAGTTTATTCAAAATGGTTTCCAAAAGACAATGGTGCCAAACAAGGATGTCTCCTCAGTGCCCTTTTGTTTTCACTTTTCATCAATGACATAGTGAATTTCCTTCCTGGTGGAATTCGGATCGTTGGAATGTCAATAAATGTACTGTTGTATGCAGACGATTTGGTTTTTCTTTCAGAGTCACCCGATGTTTTACAACTGATGATAAATCATCTATCAGAATATTGCTGCAAATGGGATCTTCTTATATAACCACTGATAAATCCAAGATCATGGTATTTTCCAGATCTTCTAGGAGTCAGATTCGTTATACTTGGTACTTCAATGGTAACCTCCTGGAAGTGGTTAACGAATATAAATACTTAGGAGTGAAACATAATACGAAGATGGACTTTAACGAACATTTAGTTGAGAAAACCAATAGTTGTCATAGTATGCTAAATATATCATGTGAAATATTTTCCTCAAACAAACGAGTCCCACTCTCTGCGAAATACAAAATTTTTGAAGCTATTGTGAAGACTACTCTTTGCTATGCTGCTAGAAGAATACGAAGCAATTGAAAAATTCCACGAAATTAAAAAAAAAAAACTTTGTAACCTGCCTCTAAAAACTCCAACCTATGCTTTATACATAGAAACAGGTCTTCCTAAACTGTTTACCAGTACATTAAAGACTCAGGCGGATTATATCGTACAAATTTTTAATCAACCAGATGAGCGCCTATCCAAGAAAATGCTGCGTTACGATGTAAGAAATGGGGATTGTTGGATGAGGAAATGGAAAAATTTGGCAATCAGTTTTGATGGAAGAAAGAAACTTGGTTGATTTGAAGGAGCAGCTCTATCGCATAATTGGAAAACACGAAAACTCTGTTCGGGATGGTTTTAAAGCTACTGCTCGCGAGTCCCTCAGTAGAGTGTTGTACTCCCAACTCAATATGAGCTTAAATCAAGCAAATTACTTCCAAGACTCACTGAGCTTCAACGAAATCTCCTTAATTTTTAAAGCAAGATGCGAATGCTTAGGACTTAACGGAGGACCCTACAATGGAAGTTTCAACCAATTTTGTTTCTTATGTAATCTTAAATCAAGAGAAGACTGCTTTCTTTTTATCAGTATATGTCCCATTTCGTTTTTTAATCTCAACGGAATTTTGTTGAATTTTGCAAAGAAGGGTTTCTGAACTTCAAATACTATCGTTCTACATTATTTTCCAGTCATGTACAAAATAATTACAATACAAATTTTGGCCCAACAACGATAGTTTCCTATGAAAATTAATTTTTTAGATGAAGAACAATTTAAGAGTTCAAGAGGAAGCAAACATTTACACAAAAATTAAAATTTTTAAAATAAGAATAGAAAAATAGAATCTTGAACAAAATTAATTCTGGCAAAAATGTATTGGAATAAAAAAATGAAATGTAATTTGAAAATATGAAACTAAACCACTTCCCTCAGAAGTTCTGCTTTTTGAAAATAACCTCTTCCATAAAAAAAAGTTATTTACAATATTTAAAAAGTGTTAAATTTGTATATATGTGTAAATATACATGTAAATATTTATAAACTTTTGCTCAAGATAAAACAAAACATAAAATAAAACATAATTTTTAACTACTTGCAGTTGGATATATGACTTTTTTTATAATTAAAAAAAATATTTGCTAGGAAAATGGTACAAGTAAACTTATTAATTTAAAACCTGAGCAGTGTTTTTAGTTGACCTACTTTTTAGTTTTAAACTGGCAGTTTTTGGTTTTGACATTAGATGATAACATAAATGTTTATAAATTTACAAACAAAAACAATTGCGCATGTGAAGGTTTGCAGCTCAGGTCTTTTGTATGTAATAATCTTATATTAACTCGGTTCGATTTGTTTAGTTGGAAATTAAAACCTAAATAAAAATAAAAATATCTACCCAATCAAAATTGTTCAGTTGTGAGGTTTTCAAGAATGTTAAAAAAACAATACATTATTTAAAGAACTGTTAACGGACCTGGTATTGAGCTTACGTCAAAACTAGTTCCACTACAAAACTAGTTTCAAAACGGTTTCAAATTTTAAATTTTTCAGGTTTAAGTTTGATTTTAATGTCAATTAAATTATTTTAATGCAAAAACTATTTTGATTGAATTGACATACGAGTATGGATGTATGTAACATATCGAGCCCTTCCCGCCAATTTGTCGTAAGCGCCAAAATAATTTTTATCGTAAAGGGCAAATCAGAAGCTTATTGCTGGTCTTAGTAACAAAAAAAGTGGTGCACTTTGAAATTTTGCAATATTTTGAAGTAACTTAAGCAAATAAAAGTTTTTCTGGTAAAGTTTTGTTTATCAACGTAAAAGTAAGTCATTCATGTAAAAAAAACGAAAAATAGGAAGAACTACATTACTTGACATTTTACAATTTTTTTAAAGCTAGTCCTTGTTTCTTCAATAATAGGTATTGCCTCCACGAACATCTAATAAAGCTTTAATTCGCCTGGGAATACCTTGGATAAGGTTTTCTACGATGGTATCGTTCACATTATCAATTCCTCCACTATGGCAGATCTCAGCCCATTGAGTGTTTCACACCTAGCATTGTCCTGTCCAATAAATATTGCGAATGGAGACACATATTTTTCCAGAATGTATTACAATTAACGAATTAAAACATTTACGGGATCACGGAAGCCAAAATGTGTATGACTCGCGTCTATTATAAAAAAATGATTAAGTTGAGGCATTCCTCAATATAATGCACTTAATGCACTAATGTGATAAGGCAAATCGAAAAAGAATATGCAACATAAACACAAATATAGAGTTAAACAAAAAAAAATCTCTGCAAAAACATAACGGTCTATTATTAAAATAATAACAACACATCAAAAAGTATGACTGCGCCACTTTTTTTGTAACTCAGTGTATTTAATTCAAATTTTTGAAAAACTTAAAACTGAATCGAAATCCTCTTTTTATCTAATTTTGTCATAAAACTAGTGCTAGCCCTAAAAATCGACTGCGCAACTACATATCCCGTAAAGATAATTTGAAGTTGCTGATCACTTTGGTCCATTGCTTTTTTTAGGTTTGATAATTCAAAAGAGATACAATGTATTTGGGTTTTAAAGTTGTTCAATATAAGACTGTTTTAAATTATAAAAACCAAATGACAAATGTGCCTTTCTTATTCAAATATTGTAAAAGATTTTTTATCCTGACCAATAAATTATACCACGTATTTGAGAGTAGATTAATCTTATTTCTTATTAAGATTCTAAATAAAATTACACCAAAATCAACACACACCGATATTCCTGCAAAAAGTAATAATTCGTTTTTACATACAAATATCCATTAGATTTATTCCAAGTTGTACTCACAGTCCATTAATTCAAAGATATTTTTGACAATATTATGCCTCTTTGGTCAGCCAAATTTTGAAATTTTCATGCCAACACAACCTAAACTTTTTGCCTGAATATTGGATAGTTTCGTTTTATTCATTAAACTGCTTCCAAAATATAGGTAAATTGGCCATTCGGGGCCACGGTTTTATAGAATAATGTGCATTTCTATTAATTAAAACAACTTTTTTTCCAGATTTAGCTGAATCACTTTTTTTTCGAAAAGTATTGGTCAGATACTTTGAACCCAAATATCTCATTTATATGATCTAACTTGAAACACTGAATCATACCAATGGATCAGTTACATTTTCAAGCACAGTGAATTAGCAAAATTAAATTAAATCCAAGTACAAACAATGCTTCTTTACTCTTTACTGGTATAAAAATAATTACAATTTAAAAATCAATAATTCCTGAAATACTTTATTTAAAACCTGAACAGAAATAATTTCTCTGTTCTTTAAAAACTAACATTTATGGTTAAAATCTTGAATTACTTAAGCTCAAAATAGGTGCCTATGCATGTTTTTCCATTACCAAGAATATACCTATACTTTTTGATAAACTTTCCCCATTCTTAATCCACAATGAGCATTCACCTTCGGGGTAGGTCGACTGGAAATACGCTTGAACCAGAAACCAGATATCACGTTATGAACTCAATTGCAGGTTATAGAGAGCTATTAGCTACCGATTTTCTTAGTCCCGATCTTGAATCGCGAGTTAAACACCCTTTTTGCAGAGCTGAAAAAAAAGATCTTAACCAGCAAGTATTGCATATAGCCCCACAAACACCCATCCCACCAGCCATCAGCCATCACCACAGAGTGTTCGCTCAATCAAGACTGACAGATGCCCGTGATCTTTGCTCCATAAACTTAAGCCAGAGTTTATTTTTTTCCCTGTGGCTCACGGCTAACACTATTGATTTACGACCAAGCTCTAAACTTGGCCAAAATATCATGAATTGCTTTACTTCCTACTTTCAACATCACTCTTCACGATGACAATACAACAAGAGTGAGTTTGGTGGTAAAATCGGCGACGCAGTGCGGCGACGACGACGGTTTGGTTGGCTTGTAGAGGCCTTTTAAAAAAGAGGAAAATCCCTCAGAGCGATTTAATAAAAGAAATAAAATCTTCCTCTTCTCTAGTGCACATTTCTTGAAGCTAGTTGTTGAGGACCATATTTCACTTAGCTGTCTGTTTGAGTATAATTTTCACATGCGGTCGCCTGACAACCTCGAATCATGATAGAGGGCTGTGATTAAATTGCCGCATCGCCTCGCTTCGCAGCCCATCATCCGCATCCCAACCACGATCTTTTCCAGCCAGCCAGTCAGCTTAGAGCAGCGCATCTCAGCTCGGCTCATCTTAAGCTTCCACAACAACAACATTCACTTCAACGACGACGACGACGGACGATGATAACTTAGAAGATGCAGGACATTTTTGCATTTTTGCTCTGTGCTAGTAATTTAGCTAAGGAATATCTCACCGAAAACGACGAGGCACGCATCCTCCAGCGTTTCTAAGCCAACAGGACGCATAGGTATATCTTTTGGTGTGTTTTTTAGTTTTCTGTTTTGTTTTATTAAATTAAAACTAAACGAACAAAACAAAACAAAAATAAAGAATTAACAAAGAGAAAAATATGTGTAAGTTACGTGCATACAAACTATAATTATCGAAAAATGAAAAATTCACAGCCCAAGGCGTAATGGGAACTGATTTATCGTATCCGAATCATGGAGAGGACTTTCGCCCTCTCTTGTTCACTTTTTTGTATTTTTTAAATTTAGTGATTTATATTTCAAGAAATGTTACATACTTTTCGTGAACTTATACCTACATACATACTTTTGTTTTTGTTATCCATTTAAGAACATATAAGGTACAGTAAATGTAGGCACAAATGTTATGATATACTATACATATATGTATCATGGTTTCCAACAATATAGAAAGGTATCTATACAATATGTTATTGTAGGTTAATTTATCAGCTTGAACATTCATAGATTACTATGAAGATGAAGAGTTATATTTTTTTGGATTATTTCGATAACTCGGTAATTTCGAAGCTTGGTTATCTGATACCTTTAACAAATTTGTTTGATTGATATGAAATGTCATTGGAACCATAAAATGACTCAAATTATTTTTATTGTAAAACAAAAACTATGCTTTAAGAGAATTTTTAATTAACAGAACTTTAAAATGTAGATTTTACAAGCATACACATTGTGAAGGATGAAACAATATTAGTACTTTTCACGTGTTCTGACTTTATAAGAAAACTCAAATATTTAAGACCTTACCAGTAATTATTATTTTTAAAGTAATCAAGAACAAAATAAGATATTTTTAAGAAATTGTTGGAAGAAGCCGAAAATGTATGTTTAATAATGAATATTGTACTATTTCCAGTATTTTTAGAAAAATTGACTGACACGCCAATACCTGAAAAATCTTGCCAATTTAGATACTTAGTTTTTTTAAAATATTTTTTTAATTGTTTAAGACTTTTGATTTCTAGCACTAGGAGACTTTTGAGTTGAACTTATTATTAATGTATATAAATAAAGACAACATATTTATCACGTAATGGTATTAGATCAATTTTATGAGCTTAACAGATATTTTCTGACTTTTTTTGCCTTTAAAGTTGATCGATTGCAAAAACTGTTTATAATGATTATTTGCCCAAAAATATTTCATACCAATACTAGACTACTCCATATTTTGTTTTTAACAAAGTTATTGAGCTTTATAAATCAAAAGGGTTTGGCATCAGGCTCTCTAATCGAAAATACGTGCCTTAGGTTAAGGCAAATCCCTCCCTTATTGGTTTAAAAATAACCCTTCGGACCGTTCAATACAAGTAGTAAAGAATGGTTGTAAGTCTGGAAAACCACAAAATAAATACTAATGTGTCGCAGGGCTTTGTTTTGTCTCCCACACTTTTTAACCACACAACACGAATGTTGAATGCCTTAGCATTCAACATTCATGTTTTTCCTATTCATTGCAATATTCAAGAATTCAAAACCAATGTACACCGACAACCTTGCAACCTTTCTTTCTTTTCTTAATGTCACACTGTGTCCCTGGTATATTAAAGGTGTTCAAAATCCTCTCAGTGCGCGCCAGAAAAGCTGAACAGCAAATATTTATCATATCGAATATTTTATGAGAACAGAATTAATTTACCTCCAGGATAGTTTTATGAAACAAAGACCAATGTTTTTGAAATCTGCGATATTATTTTTAGAAACATAAAATTGACAGTTTTTAAAAAAACAACATCCAAAAAACTACTTGTAAAAATAGATACTCAAAACACCTTAAGAACGAATAAAAACTTTGACTTCAAACTTATTTTATCTTATTGAAAACATTTAGTAACCAAACATTTGGTAGAAAAGTACAAGTGTATGTTTTTTTAACAAACAAATAAAAAAATAAATCTTGACATACAAAAACTTAAATTTCAATTACTGACCACATGATTTAGCTTATTGCAATTGTTTATTTTAACGAAAAGTTAATAAACATTTTATTGTTATTTTGATACTCTGGACAAAATGCACAATGACCTCATTACAATGCTTAAAGTTCTTATAAATATATTTTGCCTTTAAAACGTTCGTAAATAGTCAATACATCGTTAGAAATACAAAAGTTTTCAACAAATTGAGGGACATTTAACAAAAGAGTACTATTCAAACTCTTTCCTATGTTTGATTTCTTCTTTTAAGATCCCTCTGATTGTAAACAATTATTGTGTCATTTTAGATGAATTTCTTGATGCACCATTCTCAACTACTGAGCCAAAAAAAATAATTGAAAATGCCAAAATGGGTAAGACCCCGGGTGAAGACCGAATTCCAGTATAGTTTTTTAAGAACTGTTCCATAGAATTCTTATCCTTATTGACAGAGGAGTTCAACAGGATTTTTGAGAGCAGAAGTCCCTGATAGCTTCAAGAGGTCAATAATATACCCCTTACACAAATAAGGGCCTTATGATATACCAGAAAATTATAGAGACATCTCCTTCTTGAATTCTTCAGTAAGGTTTTTCAGTGCTCTAATTTTTTTTGCAAGATTTAGAAAGAGCTATTCGCCTATAGACCAGGTATTCAGTTTGATAAACATTGCAGAGGACTTCAAAAGAAGGAAACAAAAACTTTACGCCTTTTTTGTGGATTTTCGATCTGCGTTTGATTCAATCGCTCGTGAAGCTCTTTTTTATAAGCTTTTAGGCTTGGAGTATCAAGTAAAGTCGTAACCCTTGTCAGAGCAATGTATGAAAATAATGTGGCCTACGTATCGGATGGGGAGTATATATCTGAAGAATTTTTAACAGAAATGGGAGTAAAACAAGGCTGTGTGTTAAGCACACTACTATTTGTTTTTTTTATTAATGATATCTTGGAGGAGGTCTGAGAAGGAATCCAGTTCGGAAGTACTCGGATACCAGGACTGATATTTGCGGATGATATTGTTTTTTGTTTTATCTGAATCGGTGTAAGGAATACAGCGTATGGTGAATAGACTTTAGACTTACTGTGAAGATTGGAATCTGTCCGTTAATTTACAGAAGTCTAAAATTAAGATATTTCGGGGCGGAGGAGGAAGATATGCAAATAATGAAAAGTGGATGTACAAAGGTGAATATGTTGCAATTGTTCGAGAGAACAAATACTTAGGGGTTTTAATAACATCTTACCTCAACATAAAAAATCATTTTGAATCCATCTGTGTGGAAAAGTTGTATCGATAAAAAAGTTGTCGAGCATAGTTCAAAGCTGAACATTTTTTATGCGACAGTAGCTTCTATCATGCTTTATGGCGCGCAAGTTTGGGGATATTGCCAACACGAGGAGGTAGAAAGGTTTCTCAGGTATTTCCAATTTATATGCTATATTTTTTATATGCTTCCATTGTAATTAGGGACTTTAAAACTGCATTTTGACTATACAATATTAAAATGATGGAAATGGCCGAAGAAAGATTGCCTGTTTTGAAAGAGTTTCGTATAAAATATTTTGGAGTAGCTGTGATGGAATTGGTCGAAACATTATAAGTTCTGAATGGAAAAGTAGGCTTTAAAATTATATACAAATATATTATAATCGCATTGCGCTATAGACAATATATCCGCGAAGGACACTTTAATTAAACAACTAGGTTAATTATACAATTAAACTTAAATACATTGTCAATCTGGTAGACGGCCACTGGCCAAACCATATTTAAATTGTGATTATAGTATGATAATTGTTAATTTTAAAACCATTTTTCAAATAAATTTTTTCTATAACTAACTTCTAACTAAACTGTGTTATTTTATAATTTTTTTCTTTTGACATACAAAACTGTTATAAAAATGTGTTGTTTAATGGAGAAAATAAGACATAAGTATTCATATAGTCTTTTTTGTACTTCCATTAAACAAAAGCTGTTAAAAAAGACCACTTTGCTCTGTCTCAAATATTGGATTATACATCTATCCACAGTGTGATTTTAAAAGGCAATAAGTTTCAGTTGCACAAAATTTAACGTTTTTGAACAAAAATTTTTTTATTTTGAAATATACGAGACTGTTTGTTAAATAGAAATAGTTTTATCGTTTACACAAAAAACTCATTGAAAACACATAAAAAACTCAACGAAAAAGTTAAACCTCGGCCTTTAAAATTATTCTTTTAAACAAAACGTCAAGAATCGGCAACTAAAAGTCTCAAAGTATAAAGTATAAAAAGAGCTCTAAAAATAGATAAATAAGGTGACGAAACAGTCCATTTATAGATCTAGGGTCTAGTGACTTACAACTCTCAACCATTCCTGTTAGTGAGTAATGTTGTCAGGGATCGAGGGGACTTACAATTTTAAGCCGATTCTGAACGGCTAATAAGCACTTTTCTTGACAGGAATTACTCTTACAGGATTTGTCAATTCCTGGCAAGAAGCAATACCAGTGATAAAAAACTTTAGATGGCACAGCCGGGATTGAACCCAAGACCTCTGGCATGAACATAGACATAGACAAACATTATTTTAATAAAATTAAGTTAAAAATATTTTCGTCACCGCACTGTGTCATGTGTGCTAAGTATAAGACATTTTGTATTTCTGCTTACATTTAGGTAAGTTTATTTAGCTGACATTAAGTCAATCGTATTCCAATGGGTTACAAAATTTGCTCGATGACCCATGAAAAAAGGAGCAAATTTAACAAAAGTATATTTTATGAGCTGAAGTTAAATTATTTTATTCGACTTTTCTCTACTCGACATTTAAATTTTGTGTGTAGGAGTTTTAAAGAAATTTATAAATGTTTCTCTTTACAAAAGCAAACAATCGGACACGCCCAATAAATTGTGAAAGCTTTGCTGAAAATTTAAATAAGCTCATGCAGTTTACAGAAGAAGAATGTTGAAGTATAAAATTGTACCTTTATAAAAGTGTACATTATATATACGTATATTTGTATTGAATGTACAGTACATACATATATTTTATATTTGAATGTTCAAATATCAACTAATATAACAAAAAGGGTTGTGTGCCTAGCCAATAGAAGTGGAAAATTTATTCAAGCCTTTCCTTTGAAGCCAATTGATGAGTTTTCCCATGTATATCCTCTCTACTATCTACTATCCATCTACCTATATAGCTTTTTATCTTATTCCTCTTTATTCAATTCACAGTTGAAAAGAAAAGCAAATAAACCTCGCACAAAAGAACAATATGCGATAAATTGAAAACTGAGTCAAAATGCCATGACTATGTCATCAAAAAAAGTTCTATGAGAAAATTTGAATTTTCCAGAGCAATTTTCGGATCAACCTTTGTTGCTGATGCTGATGATGTTGATGTGCTACTATTTCAAAGTGAACATAGACGATTGTCAAATTTGTAAAATTGGGAAATTGGCACGTGACCTCTGACAGCACGCATCGCTTGCATGCGTACGAATCGAAATTTTAAAATATGCCTTAGATTAAGCGGTGCTACATATATTGTATGAACAGTGGGGGTTGATTCTCAAACTGAATTCTGAAATTCTGCGGGGGGATAATGTCATCCATTTGTTAGAAATACATTTGGTACTGCTGATGCGGTAGTGGTGATGATGTTGATGGCCAAACTGAATGGATGACGATGCGATGACTATACAAGAGGATAACGTTAACGACTTCTATGATGAGGACGAGAATGATGGTGACAACAATTGTAGGAGTCGTAAATTACATCTAATGACACACACGTTGATTGAATTCAAAACATAATTTCCAGATTCAAAAAGGGACAATCACAACCACGTAACGAGATCAAATTAGGTTTTACGCTCTGCGTCTTGCTTTGCTTTGGTGTCCTTGATGATTTCAGTACCGCGGAAGGAAATTTTAAAATAGGGCTGAAATTTTACACTGATAAAAACTTAACCAGGGTTGTGACACTTTCAGTATGGTTTTTAAAACTTTTCAATAGTGTATTTCTAGATTTTAAAATCATAAACCCAGTAAATTGAAGCATAAATCATTTTATTTAATTTATTTTAAAAAAATACTTTCAATTGTGAAAATCTATCACTACCTTTCAAAAAAGTTTTTACGTTTTGTTAAGGACTTTGAAAAACTGTTGACATTTTTAAGTGTAGCTGTTAAGTCACTATTTTTTTCGATTGATAAAAAATGTATGAAAGGTAAGTAATATGTTTGTTGATCTGAACACTTCCATTAATAAAATGAGCCATTTTTGAGAAACTTACACAATCAAGTAATTTTGAATCCCGAAAATCCAGAACCTCGAAAAACCAATTTTTCTCATTACAGCGTAATGAATTTCATGTTGAAACATAGTTAGGAAGTAGAGTTTTGTATTTCTTAGTTTTTCTTTTAAGTAACAACTCTCAAAATTTGAGAAATTACATAATAAAAAAGTAAAAACAATTTTCATAACTTTTTAAATTTTTAAACAGTATTAAAAAATGCCACTTTTAAGAAACGTTTAGAAACCCTTTGCTCCATTGGATTATAGGTATTTTGAATTTGTGGCATTTCGGTTTTTGGGATGTTGACCACTTGTTCTTATATAATGCTTGACACTGGTCCCTTTTGAATAATAAAGTTATGGTACATTTTCTTTTTGAAAAACTAAAATTTTAGTCTCGGGTTACTTTTTTATCAGTGTAGGAATAGAACTGCTTTCACAAAAAGAATGTGCTTGAAATGGGTGACTAATGATTATTGATACTGTTTTGACTTTTCCAGTTCCCCCCTCGAACACTGCCACCTTCGCCTGGTTGCGTTCGCGTCATCGTCGTCGCCAAAAATTGAAGCGTGGCATTTTGATGAGTCGATGTTGATGTCGATGTGGATTCGCGGTTTAACGAAATATAAAAAGCTGATGCCCTAAGCAAATAAGGAACAATCATCGTCATCATTGGTTTCGAACTATAGGTATACTTGTTGTTACATACAATTTCCTTGAGGCAAGTTTAAGTGAATATCTATTAGCAAGTTCATTTTTCATTTCGGGGACTCATCGTTACCGACTCATTTGAGTCAAACTAATTGCTCTTGTCTGGGAGTAATTTTTCCGATTATATGTGCTGTGCGTATACAATGAATAATGAATCCACATGAGACTATTACTATGATGTTCCTGAATTGATTCGATAGCAAACAATAGGAGTGGGCACTGGGCAGGGCAGGTATACGAGTAGGTTTGTGTATAGAAGGCAGGTACCTAACCTACATGATGTTGCTCTAGATTCGAGCGGACATTCCTCTTACATGTGTTTTCCTTGATGTTACCTTTGTGCACTCATTATCTGGTGAATGAAAAGCCTTTTGACACCTGTTTGATGTTTGACGATTCTTTCCTAACCTCAAAGGTTGACTGCAGCGGCAAAAGGATGCTGATGCTTGATTCTTGATGCTGATGTATCAGTGCCTTTATGTTTACGAAATCAACAACACCCAGAACCAGAGTACAGAGTCAAAGTCAGAACATAGCCAGAGACACCATGAGGAGAGAGAACCAGAGCCAGGTTTTCAAAAAGGAAACGCAACAAACGACCCTGTGTGAGAACTCATTGAGGAGGCCGAACGGAGTAGATCATCATAATTACACTGTCTGCTCTTTGATGGGTCGCTCATCATTTTTTTGTATTTTTTGTTTTGTGATTTCAGAAAGGCCAGGCAACCGGAGATGCCAGAAATGGTGGAAGAAGCTCACATCAAAGCGAACCGAATTCAATCCGTAGACAAAACAATAGCAGCTTCCATATAGGGTGCGCTTACTGCAACAACGCTGACGACGACGACGACGTTCGTCCAAAATCGAGTTATAGTACACACGCTGTCCGAATCCGAGTCCGACTCGAACCGAGAATCGAGCTAGAAGGTACTCCAAATGATGAGAGTTCGTGGGAGTTGGTTGTTTAATGATGCCGATGATGGCGCCATCGTCTTCTAGTTGGGAGCAATTAAAATCGATTCATTGTTCCATTGGGCCAAAATCAATTAGGCAATGCACCACCAAATAAATAAATTAATCAACTGTCTCCTGATGGAAGAAATAATACATTTGTGTGTATTTACACACCGAGGAGGTATGATGTAGAACTTCACAGATCAAACAAATTTTAAGCTGCAGTGAAATTCCTCAAAATGCAGTTCATCCTTGATGCGATCTGTTTCTTGAAATGCACTGTTTCGAGGCTTATCTGGCATTCTATGGGAATCGGTCAAATAAAATATATTAAGTTCTGGATTGATTTGCTGTAGATTTGCAACGTATAATTAGTGCAAACAAAAAGGAGAAAAAGACTCACATATCCAAGATTTTCTATCTCAAAGCATCAGACGTGTCGACACGGTTCAACACAGCGTTTTCTTTTTTGGTTATGTTTGCACGAAAACGATGTGATACATATACCTATATACTATAGATATACCGCCAATATTAAAATGAATATGTGTACAATGTATTCGCATCCCGCGCGGTCCGGTCCGGCCAAACTAAAGCGGAATAAAAGAAACAAATTGTTTGGTATGATGTAGATATATTGTGTTAGGGCAAACGTTTTCTCTTCAGCTTCAGCCTCTTCATATTTTAAAAGTTGCTAAGAAAATTTGGCTTTTTTGGGTCGAGAACGAGCGTGAAAAAAATAAAATAAATTAACGTCTCGAATGCGGTCTAGACGAGAGCGTCTTCATCGATGCTATGGTAAAAGTCCCATTAAGCAACTGTGTGTGAGAACTTTTTCAAGTTGGCTATAGATCCACAATCTGTTAGATTTCTAATGAAAATTAACATTTTGAGTGGTACGAAAATGTTCACACAACTTATAATGTGAATCGAGCCTACATTTTTGATTCAATTTTATTCCGCTAAAACAAAGTTCTTCACTCATAAAGTATGCATTGGATTGCCTTTATTTAAGAATACAAAAATGAAATAAAATGGTGAATTTTTTTTTTGAATACCCTCAAAAAGTAATAATAACTAAAAGGTCACTGTTCACTTCGTTTTGCAAACTTTTTGATTTTAAATAGATTTACTTACAAGCGTATAGGGATTTGAATTGGGCTGAATAGTGAATATATATTATTTAATTTCATGTTTAGTTTTCTTTTCCTGTCCGCCTCAGTTTCCAAAATGTTGGCTTAGATTCCAGGATATTGATTTTTTTTTCATTTTTAACCAGAGAATATTTTCCAAAACAAAGCTATGGTGTATTTTAGTCCTGTAAAGAAAACCTACCAAGTTTCCGACCTCGAGCGCAAAAAGCAAGATGTCCAAAGACCATAAAAATCGCGAATATTTATTTTTTTTTCGTTCATGAATATTTTTACCCTGAATGGGATTATTTTTTAATACAATCATGTTTTACGGTTTTATGGAATGAGATTAACTACAGTTTGAGAATTAAATTGTGTTTGTAGATTTAACGGTTTTCAGAAAACCGTTGTTTTAAAATGATCTTAAATAAATTATTTAACAAAAAGCGATGAATTAATACTAAACTAACAAAAACTGATAATTTAAGATAAGGTACAATACAATAATTTCTCATCAGTTTTCCAAAATCAGTTTTTGTTAACAAGATTTTATTCGAAAACCAATCTTTACCAAATTAAGTACAGTTTTTGAAAGTTTGTATTTCTTTTATAAAAAACAAATACTTTTTCTAAGATTATTATCTTACATTAAAAACAAAATTTAGCACAGAATGAAATCGTTTTGAAGTCAATACCTTGACCTTCATTTATTCACAAAATATAGAGGATCGAACATCAATTTTTACCAATTTTGTTAACTATTTTTTAAATATTTTATTTTTTATAAAAACTTAGTGTTGGATTTTTATACAAAAATTATGTACTAGTTGCTGAAAATAATGTTATGGAAAAAAGAAATTAGCTTAAAGCCAATATCTTTAACGCTTGTCATGATATTCCAGTCAAAAATCAATATTTACCAACTTTTGTAATGATTTTTTTATTTTTTGTAATAAAAAACGTTTCCTCCATTTTTCTCAAAATTTTAACAGATGATGTCAAAAACGTTATACTTCGTTGCATACAATTTGATTTTTTTTTTTAAAATATCTTTATAAAAAAAACGTTAATTTTTTTAATGTCATGTCTGCATCTTTTGATTTTTTTTATCTGTATAACAAAATTTGTTTGATGCCGAGTTCTTGGTTCTTGAGAAATGGTATGCCGATTGTCTTGATGTACGAAAGTACGTAGACACTTAGGCAACACTCTTAAAATCTGCTTTTTAGATTGTATGGACATTGAAACCGCGAGAAATGTCTAAATTTTCAATTTGACAAATCAGACTTACTATCCTAAAATTTTCTATAATCTTTTTTTTTTTTAATGCTAAATGATTACTATTTTTGGAAAAATCTATAAGCATTCATTTTTGAAGATAAGGGTCACTTCTGATTTTGTATACTCCCCTTCAAACACGTTTTTTGAGTTGGATGGACTTATAACTGAGACAATTTTAACCGATGGTCATGAAATTCAAAGCTTCTGAATCTTGTCCTATCCATTGAATAGATGCAGAGTAAAAGCAACACATTTTACGACCAAACTTAAGATAAACTTTAGTCACGAAGGTACTAAAAAATATGGCCTACTAGAACTTTAGAAAGTTAAACTTATATGTATTCTCGTGAATCACTTAGGAGAATTCTTTGTTCACCCAATAGCTTAAGTTCTTGCCCTAAGGTTTAATTTTAAGGACCAGTTATTGCAAGGGAACCCGAATTCCTTCATCAAACAAAAATTTATGTTAAGTTATTTTTCCATGAAAGTTTTTTTTATAGATGATGGCAAATTCAGAACAAAATTATTTCTTAACTTAGCATTTTATCGAAACTCAAGCTTCATTAAGAACATAATTTTTTTTTCACTGTATGTTTTTATTTGACAAATCGTAATACAATTATTGCAGGCGAAACGTCGTCGTCGTTGGGGCCTACGAGTTTTCGCAAAAGGTTCGGGCAAACTTTATCCGTATAGTTATTTTCTTATAATGTGAAGTCATGTAAGTCAAAGTCTTTAAACAAAATTTATTATTAATTTATGAGATAAAAAATCTGCACATATTTAAAAGCAATTTATTAAAGAAACGAAAAAACAACAAAAAGTTGATTGCCTACACAACACAAACATTTTTCTGCGTTCGTATATTTTCAGCCTCAAATGCATATAGTGGGTTGATCGTTCGATCAAGAAAAGAAAAATTAAATTAAAAAAAAAGAAAATCTCTGATTATTATCTAGCAAGTGTGACAACGTAAAATCTGCAGAAAAACAAGTACCTGCCTGGAATCTTATCGAAAAGCAAAAATTCGAGTCGAGAAATTATCTATGAGCTTGAGCAGTTGAGTAACCAGTTCTGCCGATCCTATAAGCTATAGTTGCTTGAAGCAGCGGCATCAGCATCAGCAGCCGCAGTAACAACAGCAGCAGCTTCAGCTCCAGCTCCAGCTAGCCATACAGCAGCTTTTGTTGTATGCCGCACATCTGAAATAGGTTCCGTATAAAAATTAATTGTACGATGATTGGAATTTTTAATTAACTCCCATGGAGGACGCTGCATATAAAAAACAAAACGATACGATGGTCGGCGAACGGGGGCGGGGGGAAAAATAAAAAAAATCCAACCATATAGATGCGTGATGTGTTGTACCAGTGCGCGCACTTAATTGCAGGTCCGGTCTTAATGCTTAAGCAACTTATTCAACTATTCTAAGCAAACTGTGTGTTATATGTTATGTATATGGTTTTTGAAAAATTGAATGTTTTTTTATTGCGGCTAAAAGCAATTTCTTACACTTCATTGATGTCGTATTAAATTAGGATATACATTATACATATAGATTTTCTGAAGAGAGTCGATGCACTAAGTCGAAGTGAAGTGAGTTATATAAAAATAGGAATTTTAATAAATTGCTAAAATATTTGGTAAGCCTTTAGGATTAACAGAATTTGTTAATGATTTATAATTTATGACTAACAGTTTACTTCAAAGCAATAAAAAACAATTTTTGAAAAAAGTAACATGCCAATTGCATACGCTAATGTTTAGCTAGTCCTTATGGGTGTTTGGTTTCAAGCCTTCATTAATTAACACCTGTACCTACATAACTACACCAATATGGATTTGAGAATCCAAACTAAAAGTAAAAAGTAGATTTTTGTTAAACAAAGTTGTGGCTTAAAATTCATTACACAAAGTGTAATATATTAATTATGGATTTGCAAGGAGCTTGCAAATACAACACAAAACAAAACTTCTCCAAAATTTGTATCTAAGTGAACTGTAGAGTAATGAAAAAATTAATACAGAAACGATTTTCGTCTTCAACTTCTTGTAATAATTTAAAGTTTTTTGAATAGAACTCAAATTAAAAAAAGTACTTATTAAAGAAGTCAAACCATATTAAATGGGTCAACTAAAACAAAAGGAAAATATTATAAACATCACAGAAGTTATTGAAATAGTTCTGAATTGAGAATGGCGTTTTTTTTTTAAAGAAAAGAGATCATTAACGCTTTAAATATTTCTTAATTTCTTAAAACATGCACTTTACATTCTTATTCTTAAAAAACGGATTGCATTTTGAAACTAAAAAATAATAAAATCATAAGAATCTGAAATAACTACCATACATACAATTAATAAATAGTTCTTCCATCAAAATCCTGTCCGTTTCGTATCTATGCAGATGATGTCCAACTATATTTTAGTTTTCTGAGATGATGCTTCAAGATGCAATATCTAATATGAGCATTGATTTACAGGCTATATATGATTGGTCGACACGGAACGGACCTAAACTCAATCCTGAAAAACGAAAGCTCTTCGAATTTCAATAAACAAACCAAACCCAGATAATTTCCCTTCCGTTATGTTGAATAATTGTATTATTGAATATGTGGCCCGAGTTAGAAATTTAGGTTGGTTACTTGGAATAACCATGTTGATACAGTTGTGCCAAAAATGTATGCTTCACTTAGAGGACTATTTGTTACTAGATCCGAACTACGTACCCATATTAAATTAAAGCTGGTAAAAGCACTTGCCCTACCTATAATAACATATGGATGTGAGCTATTTGCTGATCTTGGTTCCCAATCAGCTTACAAACTAAAGGTGGCATTTAATGCAATAGTTTTGTTTTTAACCTACGTAGGTTCGATCATGTCTCTTTTCAAGCTCGCCAGCTTTTAAATTGCGATATGGTAGCTTTCTTTAAATACTGTTGTTGTATTTTACTCTTCAAATTGATTGTTAAAAAGACTTCAAGTTATCTGTATGTAACAGACCTAATTTTTGTGTTTCTAGCCGTTGCATTCTATTGCGCTCGCCAACCTTTACGTGTATGATTTTTTTTTGTCGTTCATGCTGTGGAATAACCTTCCCAGTCATATAAGGTCTAAAATCGAAAACAGAAAGTTTGTTTTGAATATTTCTCGAACTTGAACTGAACATACTTTTGAATCAATCATTTTCAATTTTATTTTATTTTTGAATTCTGAAATGTTTAATTCTTAGTTTTAGTCCTTTTTTAACGTATAACTAATTTTAACTAATTGTTTGTTAATTTTTTTCTCACTCGCTTGTAAATATATCTTTTGTTCATTGTATCTTAAATCAATGTTTTATATATCCTGTACTAATTATAAGTTTAACTTGATGTACAGCTGACATACAAATAAATAAATATAAAATAAATAACTGTCTTCTGTGTTCATTTGTGATCGAATTAAGAGTATCTAAGCTAATAAAGCTTTTTGTATAAAAATTAGATTTATTATTTATTTAACAAGATTATTTTTTTTTCGGTCACACAAACACAACAATACTTTTTCTTAAAGGTTTATACCGTCCAGAATACGAATTTTGTGAAGTTAAAGCGCAATAAAGCGAAGTAGAAGATTTTGTCTTTTAATACAAATACACTGTGTACATCACTTTGATATCTTATTTATTTTATGAACATTCGAATAAATTATATTAGTAAAGTTGATAAGTTTGTAATATTATTTGATTAATGTTGAATTTAACGCTCTCGCAATTTAAAAAAAAAAACAAGAGTAAGTTTTTAGTGCAAATTTCAAATTAAAACTTGGATTTGTTGGTATTGACTTCGATCCCTGCTTGTGCCATCTAAAGTTTTTTTTTTCTGGGGTACTGCCTCTTGCGAGGAATTGACAAATTCTAAAGAGTAATTTTTTTCATGAAAAGTGCTTTCTCAAGTTAGCCGTTCAGATTCAGCTTTAAACTGTAGGTCCCCTCTATTCCTTACAACATAACTGGAACACATCAGGAATGGTTAAGAGTCGTAAGTCACTAGTTCTCAACGGACTGTTTCTAAAAAGAAAACAAAAAAGAAAAGAACCTTATTTCTTAAATGTTTGTAATATATTTCAAAGACTTGTTAATGTAACCTTGTTAAGAGGACAAATTTGTTACAAAAATGTTGCCTTAATTTTTCAGCATTTC
Source organism: Eupeodes corollae (assembly GCF_945859685.1). Taxonomy (NCBI): domain Eukaryota; kingdom Metazoa; phylum Arthropoda; class Insecta; order Diptera; family Syrphidae; genus Eupeodes; species Eupeodes corollae. The sequence continues at coordinate 285,535 of NC_079148.1, read as the reverse complement.
TTTAAGAAAGAGACATTTCTGGCAGAAAATTTTACTTCATACAAATGATTTTCGATTGTTTTACTTAAAAAAAGTGCGTCCATTTACATTTTAAAATCATTGGGAGAGGAAAATGGATTTTCTTCCATAAAGCTGAAGATAAAGAAGCAGGCGATGACTTGGTAGGGAACATGCACCAACTCATCTGCAAAATATTGTCGGGAGAAAGCATGCCCGATGAGTGGAATCTCAGCATAGTTTCCCCAATACATAAAAAAGGAAATTTGCGCCAACTACAGAGGCATCAGTTTCCTTAACATTGCATATAAGATCCTTTCTGCCGTATTATGTGAACGTATGTGGCCGTTCGTAAAAAACCTGATAGGTCCTTATCAGTGTGGCTCCAGACTAGGAAAGTCCACTATCGACCAAATATTCAGACTGCTGCAGATCTTGGAAAAAACCCAGGACCTTCAAATCAATATCGACCATCTATTTATCGATTTTAAAGATGCATATGACAGCATCCATAGGAAAGAGCTCTACAGAGCAATGTCTAGTTTTGACATCCCTGTCAAACTAATCTGTTTGTGCAGAAGGAGGATGGAGAATGCACGCTGCTTTATCAATGTCGGAAAAGATCTCACATCGTTCTGGAAAGAATTGTGCAAAACTCAACCGTCAACACTAGAGGAACAATCTTCCAAAGGTCCATCCAATTACTCGGATACGCAGATGATATTAACATAATTGGAAGATCAAAGCGTGATGTCAATGGAGCGTTTCTGAGCATTTCGACGGAAGCGAAGAAGATGGGTTTAGTGGCCAATGAGGGCAAGACCAAGTATATGCTGTCGTCAAAAAAGGACATTGGACAAAGCCGTCTTGGACAAAACGTCACCAGCACCAGTGATGGACAGCTATAACTTCGAGGTAGTTAAGGACTTTGTCTACCTAGGCACCACTGTAAACACTGACAACGACACCAGCGCTGAAATCAAACGAAGAATAACTCTTGTAAATCGCTGCTTCTTTGGACTTAGAAGGCAATTGAGAAGTAAAGTCATCTCTCGAGCATCTAAAATCACCATCTATAAGACACTCATCATACCGGTTCCCATTTATGGCGATGAGGCCTAGGCCCTGTCAAAGACGGATGAGAGTGTCTTAGAATGCTTCGAGAGAAAAATTCTTCGGGTGATTTTTATTCCCGTATGCAAAGATGGAGAATGGAGGAGAACATATAACGACGAACTGTACGGCCTGTACAGCGACACTATTAAGCAGAATTAAAGTCCAACGGCTTAGATCGCTAGGTCATGTAGGGCGAATGGACATCAACGCTCCAGCCCGGAAGGTCTTCGAATCCAATCCAGAGGCACGGCGCGGCGCGGCGGCTGCACAGAAGAGGTGCGCACTCAGGTGGGTGAAGACGTCAACCAACTTGGCCGGGGACGGAGCTGGTTGAGGCCTAGGTCCACCCGGACTGTAGCGCCTTCGTAGATATGAAAGTAAAGATGTTGTAAGTAAATTTTCAACACTAAAATGGTGGGCACAAATTTTTAAGGAGACAGTTACTTTTTTTAAATTGTATCCTGTTATATATTTTTTAAAGAGTGTTTTAACACCAAATTCTACACACGTTCTTTTAAATCGACAATGCTTTTTTGTTTTTACTTATAAAAAAATTGAACTTCTTTGGTTAAAAATCAGAAATTCTATTTTTCCAAAAGAATGCCCAATATACTTTAGATATAAGAAATATATTTTTGTATTGCTCCACAAGGTACCCACCATACAACCGTCTTTTTGTTTTACAATTGCTCTAGAACTAATGAAGTGATTTAAATATTTTTCTTCTGAACAAGCTTTTGTATCTTCTAAATAATACATGATGATCAAAAATCGAATGTTTCTTCTTTTGGGATTTTTATAGAAATATTTAATTTTTTTTTCAAAATTCGATATCTCAAAAATATGTTAGTATTTTTTAACGAAGTTCAAATTTAAAACGCATTCTTATAATTACTTAATACCGCATGCCAAAAATTTTGTATTTTCGTTAGGTTACGCTTAGTTAAGTTTTAAAACCTAAAACTAAATGATGCATGCTTAAATTGAGTTATGAATTGTTGAATTAACTGAAAGCTTTCGTTTCTGTTATGTGTCCAGTATTTATGTATAACAATGATACGCTTTTGTGGGACCATGTGTGACAAAAATAATTATTCCTACACGTCTTTTTGTCTGTGTTTTTTTTATTTGTATTGTATTGAATTTTGATATAAAAATCTAGAAAGGACATTTGTGCGTCAACAAGTTTAGTATTCCTTAATCAATGAGGTTTATACTGCTTGATATTACTCATCAAAATTTTAACAATATTTCGTCATCCAACACTGTCATTCCTTTCCTTCATTGACTTAAAATTTTTAGTCTCAATGCACACCTATTTCCGTCAGGTGTTTTTCCTGTGACTTATTTTATCTTATCATTCGCTTTTCTTTATCAAAAAAGGTAACTTGATTCTATCAAACGTAGTTTTATTCACTTTGGGTACAATTCGAAAATTCGTAAACTGAAGCACCAAGCAAAACAATGATACAATGTTTCGATCTCAACTCGAAATGTAATGAAACCAAAAAAAGAAAAAACCACTCAAATTTCATCTGTCCCATCATCTATGTACAAGGACAACATCTATGGTAGTAGAATAATCGACAGGATATGTCAAGGATATCCTCCAAAGTTTCAAATAACTCCAAACGACAACAAACAACGGAAAAAGAAAGCAATTCCATCATATACCGCACCACCAAAGAAATCGACAGTCCTTGTCCTTCCCGCATACTCGTATGATGGTGTACAATCCAGTATCAGCGAACGTATACTGAGAACAATCGATTCAAAAGGATACTCTCTCTGACAAAGGATGTTTGTTATTTTTATCATTTTTGTTTATTCGTTTGGTTTTATTTTTTCGCTATGTATGTAGATACTTATCCATTGGAGTGGAGTTGTAGTCCTTGAACGAAGTGAACAGTAGTTAATAAAAATTCAACAGCTCTCATCTGAATAGCCATCCAGTGATGTTTTTTGGCCTATTATGTATGGTAAATAATTCGGTTCGTTCTTTTTTTAAGGATATTTTTTATCACAAAATAAGTGGGATTGAGGGCTGAAGCTTATGTTGGATTCATCCTTTTGCACGTTTAAGGGGAATACATACATATATACTTTGTTTGTTATTTATTGCAGTGAATTTTTCCGTTTCGGATGTTGTCGATATGTTTCATCAATAATTTATTACCTATAATCTATTATCTATTAAGTGGGCTATGTTTGACAGGCTTTTAAAGGAAGTTGACCAACAAATTATGTCGTCGTGTTACTGATGCTTTTAGGTAATATATTCAATATTCATGTTTCTATATGCTTACACTTATTCCTCAAGAGTAAAAAATAATATAGATACGGGGTTATCTATTTTATGAAAGAGATTTAAATATTTTGTATTGTTATTTGTTTTATTAAAATATTATTATTTGTACAAAAATACTACTTGTGCAGAGTAATATGTATTTAATATAATATATAATGCGTCGGACACATAAATATTTGACAGGAGCCCCAACAGTTTTCCAAAAGAATGACCAAATACAATTTCTTGAAATATATATTTTTTAAACAGCAAACAAACATAATATAAATGCTAGTGTAAAACACAACATAATTACTAAACAAATTTTAATGAAGATTTTACAAATAAGAAATTATTATATTCAAGATACAGTTTTAATAACACTGGTCCTGCTTTTCTTCCTGGCAATTAAATTTCACTTTTTTATTGGGTTTTGATAGCCTTAATTTAAATCCAACATGTATTTTGAAAAATTCATTTTTAAAATTCGAAAAACACGTATCTTAGGCTCTTTGAGGCTATCTCAATGTATGGAGAAGCTTTTTTTCAATAAAATCCGTGTGGTTTTTAAGTCGATTATTCTTTTCTTCAAAATTCAGTTGAAATTTTTATATTTAAAGCCTTAAAAACTCCGTTTTTTGTTGTTTTTAGCATTTTTTAAGGAGGTTATTTAAAAAACATGATTTGAAGGGAAGATCTCTTAATAATTTGTAAAAGAATTATTTTGTTTTTAGAACAGAAAAAACATAATTTTTGCAATTCTCATTGTTCCAGAGATGTTTTATGAATCTTTATTTGAGTCTGTATTTGAAAAACATTGAATGTCAAGTTTGCATGGTTTTCAAGAACATTCTTTGAGTTAAAATTATGTTTGTATATTGTAAAAAATATATTTTAAAAATTTGAGGCATAGATGCTTCACCATTTCTATAATAAGCAATATTTAAATAGAATATTACCACACTTTATGCGTTTACACATAATCAAAAATCCTTATCTAAGTTTTTTTTTCAAAATTTAAAAAGTTGTATCAAAAAACACTATGTGATAGATTGGTCTTGAAGTCGAATTCGAATTAATGAGAAAACCTTTAGTTTAAAGTTACAAAATCTTGTGTTTTTACATAATTTATTTTAAATAAATTTTTCAAGACTTTTTAGCTCCAACAATGAAGATCAATGAATTTTTCTTTTTAATTTAAATTAAAACTTTTTCAGGCAAATTCTCTTTCTTTTATTAATACACAATAATGGTCTTATTATGTGCCTACAATTATTTAAACGATGAACAGCAAAGTTGTTATGGATCGTACACCACATAACGCAACGTGGCGGTGGGTAATGAGGTGGCGGCAAGCGCGGCGGTGCGCGGTATGTTGGCGGTTTGTGATGTTTAACCATTCACGAGGGAAGTCAATCAATATATCCAACCTTGATAGGTTAATTGAAGGTAAGAAGCGAACAAAAGTTACATTCAATCTTTTCTACTTAAGTTACTACTTGCAGTATGTGCTGAGGAGAGTAGCCAACAGCAGACATTCAGCCAGTCAGTCAGTCAGGGAAGAATACGCTAATGTTTGGTTGCCAAAGGGACTGCGGCGCTTAGAAGTACTCAAGTAAATTACGGCTTTTAAGCGCAAATCTAGCTTCGTCACGTTCTCTGCGCTAAGGTACGAGTAGGTATATGTAACGATATAAGCTCTTTTGATCAGGTTGTCAATTAGTTGCAGACAGAAGTCAGTCAAAAGTCAAGTGCTGACATATGAATTTACATAACTTTAATGCAGTTCAACGATCGTTTTGTTGATAGAATTTAGAAAAAATTAAATATTGTTAATGCGAACAACATATCAATTCGTTATGAAGCTGCAATTATAATTGTGATCTTAAGGATGAATTCCGAGTTAAAGTTAAATTTAAGGATATTACATTCATTTAAATTGATGTTATTAAGCATATCGACCTTTTCCCTCCATTTTAGTGTGTGTGACATAATAATAATAATTATTTAATTGAATATGTTTTGTGTACAACTTAAATCCATCAACCTAGTATCATGTTTTATATAAGGTACCTTTTAGGGAAAGATTAAATGCCCTAAAAGTCGAATGTGAAAAATGGTATATTGCTCTGATCTCGATCAAACGGACTTTGTTTAAATCCTACTAAGTCAAAATGCTTAGTCATTTCAAAAGACCCTACAGACACATCTTGCTTTTCTCCAATATTACTCAATGATAACCCTATTCAGTTTGTTGACTCAGCCAAGAATCTTGAAGTAGTATTCAATAGACACTCACTTGGACAAATCATATCCAACTTATCATAGATAGAGTGTACGGAGGCTTAAGTATGTTATGAACCACCCAAAGAATCACTCTAATAAAAACAAGAATGATACTTGCTAAGTCGCTGTTTATTCCGCTTTTACTATTTGGGTGTAAACTATTTACTAATTGAGATTTCAAGCACACAAGGAAACTTAATGTTGTCTATAATAGTTTGACAAGATATATATTTTGACTACAGAAATATGTTCACATTTTCGCATATGCAACTTACTTATTCTCGTTTAGGACCTTAATAATGCTCCATAACGTCATGCAAACACGACAACCGACGTACCTTTACAACAGACCTCTTTTTCCACGCTCTAATCGAAACGATTTGATACCAATACGCTATCCGTATCTTGTTTCGAGCCATCAACTTTTTAGTATTCATTCATTTCATGTAAACCCATTGTAAAACTGAAGCTGAATTTATCGAATTACGGATGTGACTATCAAAAACATATACAAAAATAGTGTAGCATACATAAAAACAGAGAGTTCAAGACGTTAATTTGGAATAACAAAAGGACTGGGACAAGAGGACCTACTTTCACCACCGTTATTTAGTGCTGTTTTAGATTACATTTTCCAGAAGTCGAACTCGAAGACAAAATATGGTATAAGGATATAGTCCTTATTTCTGCAAGAGCTGTACATATATCGTATATTACAACGGATATAACTAGCATATGCAACAACTATGTACGGCAAATTGAAAAATAAAAACAAAATTTACGACAAACACATCAGAGAAGTTCTAATTCTTGACCGAGATAAAATCGAAAACGTATAAAAGAAAGAAATTAACACAGGTATCACCAACTGCTGAAAACAATTCTGGAGCCTCAAACAGATTTTAGAACTGGACCAAAGTATAGAAATACTAAAATATCTCTTTGACCCCGCTGTCCTACAGGTGCCCACATATGGATTAAAAACCTTGAGCTTAAATATAAAATAACTTGACCAGCAAAAGGTCTGTCAGACGAAAATGGAAAAAAGATCTTCAATATAAGACCCAACGAAGGGATAAGAAATGAAGAAATCCTTAACAATACCCGAATAATTGACTTAATAGATACAACGAAAAGACTTACGTGGAGTTGGACAGGACATATTTCAAGACTTCAAGATCAAAGATGGATAAAGATAACTACAGAATAGCGACCGGAAATTAAAATACGAACAGGAGATGGAGTGACGATCTTTACCAACTAAACATACGAGTATAGGGTGACTTGAGGGAGGCTTATACCAGCAACTAATAAAAATCATATTTAATTTAAGTAAATCCAAAACGAAAAAACATTCAATTACTTGTTAAGCTAAAACTGTGCACAACTTCAAAGATAAGACAGTAAAAGCTAAGATATTAATTTCAAAATAATGATATCTTTAAATTTTGAAATTAATGACCTCTAAGTAATGACTCGGAGCCACTTTAACAGCAAATAGTTCACCTTAATGATAGAAATTAAGGAATGTGTATTGTGTATTTCAAATTATTGCAATTCAAACCAAGAGTTAAAAATAGCTGTTGTATAATTTACATGAATACTTATTATTCGGGAATTCAAAGGTACAAATATTTCCCTCAATTTCCGAAACATTTGATATTGTTCTCATTTGACTAGTCTAAAAAAAATTGAATACAAATTGTACGCTATTTATGAAAACACAATTTATCATTATCACATATTCACTTTAATATCTAATTCAAAAGACTAGTTTTTACTTGTTCCAAATTAATTTGGTTGTACTTAATTAATATGGAATGATACTTTGTTTGAATTTAATTAACTCCTAAAACAATGGCAATCAGTCCAATTGATATGTTGTTTGTGTTGGTTCGTCCGACAAACGACAAGCGACGAGCGCGATGTGGTGCATCAAATTAGGAAGCATATAGTCAAGTCCATTATCTTCATTAAACTATGAACATTCATAGGGAAGCATTGAGGAGAAATTCCTTCCACACCTTGTTAATACGAAAATAATGACTGCATTATGGGTTGAGGTTGAATTTAAGGTTGAGATACAAAACAGCAATCATTTTTATGGACAGAAAGACAGCCACTTAGCCAAGTACTAAACATGAACCCTGGCTACAATGACAAATTAACAATGCGTGGATTTCTTGTTTAGCGCTCGTGTGACAATGGCACTCGTTTTAATGCGTCTCAGTGGCATTTACTTACATTAAAACAACCCTAAGGCCCTCGACGTGTAAATTGATTGCCGACTACCGGGCCCGGACTGGGGAAGTGAATTTGATAATGTTTTATTTACGTGCTTCTTTGCTAACGTAGACCTAAAGGTAGTTAACCTAGCTCTAGCTCTAACGGCGCTGCCTGGCTATATCCTTTGTACTTTCAAAATGAGAACACAAATAAGTCATTGTATACAAAAGTACAATGTACATACGACTATATGAGTATTTTTGAAATTCTAGGACACGTTTTTGGAACACAAAAATTAGTTGTTTTTTGTTAACCTTTTTCGTCATCGATAATGACGAAACACATAAAGGCAAACAATGTCAGTGCTTATAGTGGTAAAAGGCGACAATTTATTTGTAAATAAATATGCTTGGCTTAATTTTCTATTTGCCTGACAATGGTATTTTTTGTTAACTTAATAAAACACGAATTATAGTTCCATTTCTTGATGTGATGGTTAGAAGTCGATGTCGAAGTTATATTTATATGAGTATTATCGATTTTGGTTTTCGTGATGGTCATGGTTTAGTAAAAATAAACTTTTCGAACTTATCAATGTTTTACATATGAAACGAAAGTTTTGATTTTAAAGATGAACTAAGGATATAACGTCATACATTTTCTGCGAGTCATTTTGAATTAATTTTTCTAAGAAATAATAAACTACTTAAAAATAAAACTACCGATCAAGAAGCACTAAAATCGTTCTTTAAGAAAACAATTACGTAGAATTTTTATGAGTTTCAGTTAAATTTTCAACGTTTTATTAGAAATTGTATGAATTTATAAATAGATTTTATAAAATTAGTTTAAACTTAATTATGTTGAGTAGGTGTTTTTTTAAGAAGCGTAGATAATGCGTAAAAGCTAAACGATGTCTTTTATTCTAAAAACTCAACGCCAATAAAATATAATGTGGTTGCCATAACGAATTAAGAGTCTGCAAGTAATCCTAAAAGTATTTGATGCAATTGTTAAAAATAAACTGTATAGTTCAGTTCAAAAACATATTTCCCAAAATAACTTTTCAGGTGTACCACAAGGCGGCTACCTTGGGCCACTCTTCTTTATTCTTTTTATTAATGATTTGCTAAATTATACTTCTTATGCAAAGTGTCTCTTATATGTCGATGATCTCAAGATTGATCTGTGTAAGATCTCCATTGCCAATAAAATTCAAACTTTTATTGACTGCATTGTTAACTGGTGTAGTATACATGGTTTAAAGTAAAAAAATGCAGTGTTGTTACATTTTTTAATATACTACACCCATTAAGTTTTAATTACAAAATTGATAACCATTCATTACAAACTTTAACAAGACAAAAAGGTCTTGGAGTAATCTTTATCGTAGTTTGCGACCAAGACAAATTATGGCAAACACATTCCAATTACTGATTCTTGTATTGCTTTTAATGAATTTGATTTTTTAATCTATTTTAATAATAGTAGGTTATAAATTAAGAGAAATTTATTAAAATTGTTATAAACTTTATTATTTGAAGTTAATTATATTGAACTTATGTATTATAAATCTTTTTATTATTTGATTTAAATGTAGTCTCCATAAAGTCATGTTACTTGAAAGACAAACAAAAAATAAACAAATAAACATTGGTGAGCGTTAAAAAAATAAATGTTTTTAACTAAAGAAATAGAAAGGGTGTGAAATCAGAAAACTAAGTTTAAGGTGTTTCTTGTCAAGATATAGTTGACATTTTAAGTAAATATAGGAGTATTCTTATTAGAAATTCGGTTTTGTAAAAAACACTGTCTTTAAATGTTACAAAACATTAACATTTATAAGGGATGAAACAAATTTGAAGTCAGTATGATCCCTTTTTTTCAATATACTCGTATCTAAATCGGTATTCAATTTGTAGATACTTGAGTCGAAATCAATTCTACAAGTTTTAAGTTTTTTTTTGCAGATTCGAAATGAAAAATTGGTTTTTACCCTTTTTCAGCAGTATATTTGTAAAAAATATGTCACTTGAATTTTTCTAAAAAAATAATTACCAAATGTCAACAATATTTTTTTTTTTTTTTTTAAAGTAAGATAAATACAAAAAATAGAATGGGTTATCCGCTATAGAAACTATTCAGCCTTGTAGTTATAAAGCGATTAATATACATACATATATACATAAATTGATTTAATTGTAAAAAAGTGCAAGACATTTTTATTCACTCTTTGTAGCTTTATTTTTTGTGTGGCAAATGAAATGTTTAAATTGTAATTATTTTCCTTTTAACTCACAGGGATAAAACATCCCTGACTACTACCACTGCTCCTATTAATTTTAGCACAATGCAGACATAACTAAATACTAAGTAATATAAATGTTTTATTTCTTAAACTGACAATCGATAAATTATTGTATTAAAAATTAAACAGATTTTCCATAACCAGGCAACCAAAAAATTTCCGGAAAACTCGACTGACCAGAAAACAAATAGAACCATAGCCATGATCATGTGGTTGATTATGATGGCTTAACAAGGCGGCGTGACCAAGAGGCGTTGCCTCATGTTTTGGATGCCATCGGCAATTGAAAATTACACCGACATATGGCCATGTTCCAGGTTCCTATGTGCTGTATAGCTGTAGCCGAAAAAAAAATAACATCTATGTTCCGATCTCGTGCCGCATATCGTTCCGCAGAAGTTATCTTCTAAGACCAGCAGAGCCGAGCCTGTAGCTGATTCTATTCCAAATCCATGGAAAGGTCAGAAAATCGATAAACTGTTCCCTGTCCCTCACTACAAAAACAAATGTGTCATTCTATTGGTTTGTTCGGGGAATTGGAACCTAAGAATATAATATAATATGAATTATTATGATGTTACGTAGGAAGAACAAGAAACCCACTCTGACATATGTGACGATTGTTAAAAGATCGGATATCGGCTACGGTCAAATATGACGACTACAACGAGCGACGGCTATGCATGGTGCGCCTATAGGTATAGTGCTAGCGCATACCCAAACGCCCACCATGGCTCTCTATTGCTACTTTCATCGAGATTGGACAGAATTTCCATGACTCTCAATCTCAATCAGCCGTAACCCGTACCGTAACCAAGATGAACAAAAAGGACCCAAAGACCAAAGAAATAGCGGGAAAATTTCTAGCCGATGTGCCGTGAAATCAATGACCTGAAGTGTGCACAGTCAGTGGTTGTATTGTTTGCAAGGGTTGATTGATTCTCCAGAGAATAAAGTATAAAATAATGTATTCTTGAAAACGCTCCCTGCGTCCCAAAAGGTGTGATGTCTTAATGGGGAATTTGTAATCAAAACGAAACGCCTAGTGGGACACATTATTTGTCAATGATAACTAGATTTTTATGAGTGATGATTGGGGATGATGGTTTTGAATATAAAAGTAATGAGACAAGCTATTGCTCCTTCAGGGGTAAAGTGTTGGTTTAGTTAACTGTGAAAATGAATGGATCCAAATAAATGATTATTTTTTGTTTGTGAAATTCAATTCAATTCAATTGATGTACAAACAAACATTTATTTTTCATCCACGTGCTTACATTAAAATGTGTCAAGTCTAAAATAGAATTCACAAAAATATATTTTTGAATAAAAGAAGCCTTGATAAAAATCATTTGTGCAGTATGCTTCAGAAGCATGCCGGTTATAGGGTTGAAAGTTACTTAACAGTGAAATTGGTAAGACTAGAAAAATCATTAGAGTGAGAGCTGAATCTTAGAGCATAGTAACTTTATCATTTGAATAAGAGGAGACTTTGATCTTGTCTTATAGGTCTTATATCTCATATGTCCGATCTTTAACGACAACATTGTCAAAAATTGAAAAAACGCAAGAAGAAGAGTTAGTTTAATATTGTGTCGTCATATCTAATAGTTTATTATGTTAGAAATTTTGCTATAAAGTGAGATCTAAACAAAAAGAAAGAGATTTAAAAAAAAAACGAATTCATAGCAGAACATCAAAAAACAGAGACAATAAAATGCACCACTGTTGTGGTGACAATGTCCAAAGAGTCTAATTCAAATATTTTCTGTATTTTAAGATTTAAAAATGCCTTTTAATTTTTCAAAAAAACTAAATTTTTTGAAAGAAGCCAAACTAAGAACTAACAAATTAAGTAAATCTATGGTTCGTTTTTAAGAGAATTTGAATTTTTGACCAAAATTTGTTCTAGGACTTCTATTATTTTTAGTCTTAAAAATATAAAAAAAAGCCTTAAGCGAATGGGCTTAAAACATTTTCAAGTTTGAACTTAATGGACCCATATGGTTAATGATGTAAGGCGAGGACAGACAAACAGACTAAATTTGACCCACCTAATGCCACGTTTGATTAAAATAACGAATTTGAAATTGTTTACGAATGCAAAACTAACCATTTACTTTCCTTTATGTCGCAAGTAAAAATTCCATGGGATGCGGAGTCTATTTCCTCCTATTAAAATGGGAATGTCTAATTTAAAAAAAGCTAATTGACATAAAAAATAAAAATGTATTTACTACATTGAATACTTATACGCTAAGTTCACAAACAAATATTATAAATAATTAAAATATACTATTATTTAATACGTTAAAATTTAGAAGCTTACGTTAAATATTATTTATTCAAGACTATGAATATGAGTGAAGTAATAGGGGACTCAAATTACACAACCCTATTCAAAGTCTGATCTAACAAGTATAGATTCATAAGGACATACGGATCGTGAAATTTTTTACAGCGAAAGTTAACTTTAAATCCAAAATGACGATTAGGTCTTTAAAGTTCAAGGGGTTTTCCAAATTTGTAGAGTTTGAAACATATTTATAGTCAAGTAAATGTATGCGTTTAGATCCCATTGTTCTGCACTTTACAATATTCAACGATTTGTATTGCACCATTCCCATAGTCGAAGTAGATCATCTGGTAATAATTCGGAGGCAGTCAAGGAATTAACTGTTCAAAGTATTTTCACGTCATCTACGTTCATATATTAATGTCATCGAATTTTTAAGATAGCGGGAAGGTCATTTAGAAACAAAACAAATAACAATGGGCCAATTTGGCTACCTTGAAGTACACCAGAGTAAAAAATAAACGAATTAGAATGGTTATTTTTGAAGACAACACTAAATGTCTATTAGTAAGGTAAGATGCTATCCAGCAATTAATTTGCCCTTTAGTCCGACTTTATTCAACTTATTACAATATGTTTAAATATTAACTTCCCATATGGAAGTTATTGTAATGGATCCGATTTCAAAATTTTGACATTTCTCGATGTTTCAAGGTCCGTAGAGTCGAAATAAAAGATTTTTAGAAAGATGTCTGTTCGTACGCCCGGACAGAGATATTGACTTCAAATTAATTTTGTTATACAGATAGTTATGCTAAAAGATGCAGAAAGGGCTTTCAAGAAAATTGCTTGGGTCGTTTTTCTTACCATTGCAGTTTAAAAGAAAGGTGACAAATTTGGTTAACCCTAAATATCTTGCGAACCAAAAACGCTAGAGGCTTGAATTAAATTTTATATAATATATTGTAACGTGATACCAAACTAGTATATTTTTAAGAAAAAAATCTAATTAACGTTTAAAAAAAAAAAAATGTGTCACCTCGAAAATTTTACGAATACAAAATGATTTTATCTCCAAAATAATTTTGTGCAACGAAAAATTAAGTTTTTTACATCAAGTGAGATTTTAAGAAAAATCGAATTGACAGTTTTTTTATTATAAAAAATAAAAACCTTAAAACAAACAATAATCAAAGTTGGTAAAAATTGAATTTCGACCAAAAAATTTGAGATTATGGCTTTCAACTAATTTTAACTTACAACAAATATTGTTTTCAACATTCGGACAAATTTTGAGAAAAATCGAATTGAATCGAATTTAAGATATTGGCTTTAAACTTCTTCCATCTTTTAAAAAATATTGTTTTTAACATTCAGTAAAATTTTGAGAAAAATAGAATTTTCAGTTTTTTTACAAAAAATAACAAAAGTTGGTAAAAATTGATTTTTGACTCAAATATCTTTCCAAAACTTTGAGATATTATCTTTGATCTACTTTTATTTTTAGAAAATATTGTTGTCAACACTCAGTAAAATTTTTAGAAAAATCTAATTGACATTTTTTTTACAAAAAATAAAAACCTAACAAAAAAACAATACTAAAACTTGGTAAAAATTTACTTACTACTCAAATACCTTGTAAAAATTAAAAATATTGTCTTCAAACTGTTTTTATTTTACCGAAAATATTGTTTTCAATATTCAATAATTTTTTTTTAATGCAACAGTCCCTTTTTTTTTATAAAAAAAAACTAAAAGCTACAAAAAATAGCACTCAAATTTGGTAAAAATTGATGTTCGGTTCTTGATATCGCTCAAATTAATTTAATTCATCCAATTTGTAAAAATTCAAGAAATGCTTTTAAAATTGGTTAACATTTGTTTTCGACTAAAAATCTATATTTAACAAAACTAGGTTTTCGAACTAAACTATTTCTTTATATGAAAAATTTTGTTTGGTAATTTTAAAATTTGTAAGAATAATTCAACTGACAACTTTTTAACCCTACACGAAAACCTACAAACTTTTAAACAATGCAAATCGACAGGCGGGATGGGAAAGAAAGAAAAGACATTTTTAAAGAATGTTTATCCTGTGAACTTTAAAATTTTTTTTGAGTTGCTAGGTTTAATAAAGAACTTCACAAACAGAACAATGCTCCATATCCTTTTAATGAACATTGGTCTCCACAAACTTATGAAATTAATCATTCTTAAAATAAAAAAACACTTAAACGAACTATGTATGAGAATTAAAAAACATGCAACAATTCAGTTTTTTATCATTTAAAACAATAAGAAAGAAATCATCATGTGTCCATTGTGATGTCCTACATTTGAATTAAATTGGCAAAAGAATAAATTGAAGGCTGACAGCCTCGTAGCATGAATTGTGAAAGCGAATTATGCTATGTCTTTAGTATTATATAGACCCCAACCCCACCAGGGTGCCTATGGATGTAGTGACGTCAAATATTTATGCAAAGCATTTAACTTGTTTGTTTGACATATGAACATACATAAAATTATAAAATCCGATACTAACTTAATAAATCTGTATAAAAATGAAAACAAAAATGATAGGTGAAAATATTTAGATTAAGAACATCACTAAAGCTTATTTTAATACGAACAAGTCCCACTAAAAACTATATTGCTAAGTCTTTAGAATTTAGCTCATCTAAATGATTTTCATTTATCATTTTTGAAAGTGTATATTCCTCTATTAAAGCTATTTTTGTCTCATTCACATAATTTTATAGTCATTTATACGAAAAAAAAGAAAGTAACAATACAATAATAAACAATCTAGCAAAAAAAGAAATCACTTCTGTTTTCAACCCCATTCATGGTAAACACCAGGTCCGCCCCTTTTGAGTTCAATTTAATGAAATGTCTATTTTCCCCTTTTCAGTTCCATAAGCATTATATTTGACTCTGACCAGGTAATAATGGCAATGCTTTGTAAATCTATTCGAAAATCGGATTTTTTTTTGGGGGGATTAATGTCAATGTTTTTTGAAAACGGAACAACAACAAGAATAAAAATAACTCATAAATTACCATAACATTTCGCTGACGCTGTTGGTGGGTGGAAATAAGTTGTTGTTTGGACGTTTGCTCATGTTAAACCTAATTAATTTATACTGTGATAAATAATGTTTTGATTTCCTTGCTTATGAAAAACAGTGAATGTATAAATTTGAACCTATATAGCAAAACAAAATTGAGAGGTGCTGAAGCCTCCTTCTCCATAAGTATACGAAATAAAATAAACACTTATAGATTCCATGGGACTTGTACATTTATTTTTAACATGAATTGTGGAAGTTATTGTAGAATAGTCAAATTTCAAAGTGCATGCAGCACAAAGATGAGAAAAGATGTGATAAGAGCTTATGTATAGTATTTTTGTGGAGCCCACAGTTCCGCCTCAAATCGATAAATCGTTTTTAGCCAACTTTCCGTCGTCATCCTCGTCGTCCTCTTCATCTTCATCTTATAGTTGTTGTCTCAAATACACAGCTTTACCGATATACGTCTCTTCGACTGCTTGTCTTGTCACTCCGCGCCCAGAATGAAGCCAACACACTTAGAGACTTTCATCCAGCCAGCCAAACAGCCAAACAGTACATAGCGACATGACTTTGCAGCAATTTTTCCAAGCCGCCCATTGTGGAGATAAATAATTGAAAAATGCATAAGTATCTAATCGGGTCGTATGCCCAAAGCAAATTTTGCCTGGGACTCAAGACTGGGCCAAGACTTGGGATAAAGGGGATGGCGGTGAGCAAGAATAATTCAAAAATTATGCGGATAAAATTTTTAATTTTCCGTGTCGGCTGGATAAAAATAAGAACACAAGCACATGGTGGAGCTTGAGATGGAGACACATCACATAGGTAAGGTACATAAGAAGGGATAGGCTTTCGAGGCACCTAAACAGGTATTCAATGGTTTTTGGTGCACCATCTTTGGGGTGTACACTGCACACGTTTGTATATGCTTATGCATTAAAATGTTTTCAGTTTTCACATTTCTTTTGCATTCGCTGATGCTTTTCATGTTTTAGGTACTGCTTTTGAGTGACATAGGGATATTTGCAAGGAAAATAAGGACTAAACTTAAGCTCATTTTGTGTTAATATTTTTTTTTTTATAGAATCAAAATTCTTAACCAAGTGTTGGGGTACCTATTCACAAGAGTTTTGTTTGTTTTTTTTTGTCAATGTTTGGTTTTTTGTACTTCAAATGTTCGGGCTTGGGGGTTTTTGGGAATCTGAATTTTTTGGATTCTGGATTTTCTAAATTCAAAATTTTGGAATTAAACATATTTTCTTAGTTTTATGAAGTTGACGATATTTTGTAGAGGCTTTCCATAGCTTTTAACCATTAATACTAAAAAAAGCTCTGAACTGAAATATAAAGATAATTATTTGATTCTTTTTTAAATCAAATTTTGGCCACTTTTTATCTGTACAAATCCCAATGTAAAATTGCATTAAATAAATCCGTATCGGGAAGTCTTTTATTTATTTTATAATGGCAAAAATGGTATCTAGGTATGCTTACTTTTTATATTTGTCTTGAATGTTGGCAAAGTGTTGCGGTTTCTTTGATCTTTGATATGGTTTAATTTAGGATTTTTTTTAGTTCTTTCTTATTGTACTAAGTAAAAAAAGGAAAGATAAAAAGTATCCTGACGTGAAGAGATTCATAGTTTGAATGAAAGTGTTTTTTATGAAATAGATGAAAATATTTTTGTAAATAATAATAAATATAAAATATAATATATAAACAATTGAAACTTTCCAAAGTTACAAAAGTATCAATAAACAACAAAAAGGATCACGAAAAATGCCAAAAAACATGGATACATTTTAAAAAAGCATGTATTGTTATGTTATTTAGGAGTTTGATCAATTTGCAATTATTTTTCAATTTTCCTTATACACACTTATAAAATAATAAGTTGTCATTTAGTGAAAAATATCATTTGTAAACTTCATATAGTGATATTTCGAAACAAATATTTATAAAATTTGATATCCAGGCTTTTAGGTGTCATTTCAATTTATTTTTTTTTAAATATTAAGAAAGTTATCGAAAGAAGCTTTGAACATTTTATACTTCAAGAGTATATTAGAAACTTATTTTTTAAATTGTGTCAATCAAATTTTAATGCATAATCAAAAGATTTGCCCAAACCTACCCATGCAGGTTGGATGTATACTAGTACCAGGTCAATCATTAGTATCCGACATATTTTAGAATTATTCTAAATAATATGAATTCGAAACACTAAAATATATTTATAAATAAAAATATTTAATATAATTCAAGCCCATTTTATTCTTTTGGTGAGGAAAAAAATTAAAAACTTTATAAATGCAGCGAAATGTAAAGTTTTATTTTGACACTTTCTATTTTAGTGTAAACTTTAGGTTCTAGAGCTAAGGAAGATGGTTTTCTGAACTTGTTTTGGAAGCTAACGAAATTTTCGTTCGTTAATTGTTTATATTAAATAGTTTTCGGTTTCTAGAACCCAAGCAAAAGAATGCGCTCTCAAAATCAGAGTATTGGTGATAAGTGATAAACTAATTGTGCCCTCTCTGTATTATTTCAAGAAATTACAACAAACAGCACTGTCAGTACCAACAACACCGAAGACCAAATCTCCAGGTGGCAAGTCTTATCTCACACTCGCTACATTCGAAGGACGCTTAAGCAGACACACCGATATGATAATTAATCGCACAACGGATGAGTTCTCCAAGACTCGCTGTGAACTCTTCGCTTAACTGGAACAAGCTGAAAATACTTGATTGGAGAAGCTAAACCAAGTAAACACAACAATAGCTGAAATTATAAATAGGGTTTAGTGCATTGAAGCCAACTCTGCTAATACAATCACCCTCGACAGCAAGTTGGGCACTACAAACACCACTATTGCAGATGTTGTGCGAAGAATGGCAATGGGCAGTGATCATGTTACATAGCCAACACTGTTATATTATTCAAAGCCCTTTGATACTGTTAACCACTCAATTTTTTTTAGAAAGCTGCAAATTAACTTTGGGTTTTCTTTAGAGTCCTGTAAGCTTGTTCTTTCGAATCTCAGCGGAAGGCAACAATGATGATGTGCAGCTCCTGATAATGCGACCTTTTGGGGGTAAATAATGAATCTTCACCTTAACCCTATCAAATCAACATCCCTCACATATCCATTTTTGCGGTACGGATTTCTGGTTGTAGCCTAGACAGCTTAATAAACTTTCGCTCTCTGAGTTACCTGCATGAAATCATCCAAACACAACAACCTGATTACCTAGACGGTAAGCTGAATTTCCCTCATTCAACAAGGTCCTCTGCTTTAATATTACCCCGACACAATATTCTAAATACTGAGCGTCGATTTTGTATTCAAATTGTTCGCCTTTGGAATTTTCTGCCCATCGCTATGAGAAGAATAAGAAGCATAAGTAGATTTAAATTTTTACTTTTCAACTGGCAAATAATTGATGTTAAATTTCCATTTCTTAATATAAATATGTAAATAGAAATCTTGGTATATAATTTTTATTTGAATTATGAAATTAATGTAAAGGCTTGCAACACTATGAGACTCATGTCCTACCTTGTACGCGATTTTTGAAATAAATAAATAAAAATACAAAATACAAACTTTTTTGAGAATAGAAGATTGCGTAAAATACATTGAATTAGCTTGTATTCAAAATTCAAATATATTCTTTTCTCAAGCTTTTAAAAATTAAGTGTTTCCTGATTAATTTTTGGAATATTTCTCTTATATTTTTAAGGTTTAATCCATTTTACACATCATTTTTAAAATATTTAGAATTTACATGTTATATCATCAGTAAGGAAGAAAATGTATTAGGTGGCCGGGTACGGTGAAAAATGTACCCTACATATGTATGTATACATATTTCAATGATGGGAAGATACAAAGTATTCCTCGTAGAGTATTCTCTGCAAATATCCCTTAAAAAATTGGTTGCTCGCGAAAATAAAAAAATTAAAAGCAAAACACACGATGCGTTCCTATTAAGCATTTCTGCGAATAAAATTGGGATTGAATAAGAAAAAAAAACTTACTTTTAACCCAAAAGGGGAAAATATCATCAATTTAAAGAAGGTAGATTCTGTGAACTTGTTTTCAATCGTCTCGTTTCTCCATCTCCATATACGGGTAGAGGGTATATAAAATAGTAATCGCAACTGTACAGACGCAAATAAAACACGAAATGCAATTCTCAAGAAGTTTCTCCAACAACACAACAGATAGCATCAATCGGGAAATTTATGTCTTTTGATTTGTATCGACGGATAATTACACGTTTTCAACCCAACCGATTTATAATTAATGTTGGTCGAAGCGATGTCTGCCCATCGCCATTGCCATCGTTTTCAATGGAGGAGCTTATTTAATGCGAAATGTGCAAAACCTATTTCTGAAGAAATAATATGCTTCTCCATCTACTCTACATACATTTTCAACATCATTTGTACATAGATACATATGTACCTACATAAAATACACGAAAGGAGACCAGATACATTTAATTCTTGAATTAAGTACGAGTATGTGCACCATTGCACTTGAAGTAGTCCGATCCACATCCAGTTTTCAGTTCGGAAATCGGTTTTCATTTTAAATTGATGCACCACACCGAGTTGTTAAACCTGCCATAGCTATAATCACAGGGCTTATAGTGGTCACCGCACTGCAACCCCGATCTGCATTTGAAGTTGGGAGCTGCCTAACTAACCGTAATAATAATAATTAAACCCGAAAAGAGATTAGCGAGTACTTCCGTATGAGGTAGACGCAGAGTACAACGCATGACAATGACAGGCAGCATGGGACAGCCAGCCAGCCAGCTCGACCCCATCAGCTAGCAGGCTATGGCTATAGTATGTACATCAGCTCCAGAGCGGTAGCCAAGTTGGGGTCTATCACACAATATTCTTCTATTTGGCAAGAGCGTTCTTTAAGTCAATTATCAAATTACTGAGTGAGCTTCACTGTAATTACCTTTAGACGTTTCAAACCTATGTAATACTGTTTGTTTGCTTCCACCGTCGTCGTCGTATTGCTGCATTCCAATTTCCAACGGCAAGGTTCTATACTCGCTATACTCAACTCAAATGGCTCACAAACTACACAGCTATTAAGAAGTTCACGTGTTTCGTTCCGTGTAAAGAATGCAAATAAATATTTACTCCAATGTGCATCAGCAAACACTTAAGGTGCGGGAAAGACTCCGAATTGAACTTGGTTGCACCTCATGCAGTTTTCTTAACACAAAACATACAAAATAATTAATGAGCAAACTCATTACCGATTTGACATTTTAAATCAGTGGTTTAAAATACTCGTATAAAATTAAAACGCATTGCGAGAAATTTTAAAAAAATTGTATAAATAATTAAATACAAAATATGCAAAAGGTATTTCTTATCAATTTGGTAACATTTTCCTTTAAAATAATTTACTTAACGTTGGGTATGACGCTTCAGTGACTAATGAGATATTTCGATACAAGAAATCACTGAAAGATTTAAAGAACTTACTCTTCTTATCTAAAATTTCCGAATTATCAGTCTAGTTATAATTTTAATTGATTTGATGGCAACCTTATGTCAAAAATGTGTTGATACATTTCGTGCTGCTGGAACGCGATTGTTGCGAATTA
This sequence comes from Eupeodes corollae, assembly GCF_945859685.1. Taxonomy (NCBI): domain Eukaryota; kingdom Metazoa; phylum Arthropoda; class Insecta; order Diptera; family Syrphidae; genus Eupeodes; species Eupeodes corollae. Next base: position 264,300 of record NC_079148.1, on the reverse strand, counting down.
ATGCAGAATACATATAAGACACCCTTTTACACACTTGATAAATTTATTAACAAAGAAGGACTTAAAGCAAGGATTAAACCTATTTTTTGGAGTTTTATAGTATAGGTACTTAGGCTTGGCCAACAAATTACTTGTTAATGAACAAAGAGTTTCTCGAAAAACTCCATAATTTGTACGATGAAGAAAAAGGCGGAAACGAGGGGCCTGTCTGACATTCCTTGGGTTAGCGTTATCTTTTTCTAGAAGTAATGTTGAGTCTATGTTACCTGCTAAAAGCCGATGTAGAAAGAGAATATCAGCGACTTCGCGGAGTTTTAGGAGGGTTTGTAGATTAGAAGAAGAAAAGAAAGTGACAGTTCTGATAGGGAGACCAGATTTAACTAGCGTATTGAAGGAGACGTCTAACAAAGGTACCTGCTAACCTCTACACATAATTTAAAAATAAAGTTTAGAAACTTTATGAAAAGCTTATGTTTATTTCAAATTCAAGTTATTTCACCAGTTTTTATTTTAAAGATCCTAGCGATTTTCTTAAAGGGTTTATACGCACATAGAAATTAAAAGAAATGTATTATATAATTAATTGCAACAACATATGACTTCATGTTAGTTAAAAAAGTCCAAGAAAAACTTTTGAAATTTCAAAACTTTTTTCTTAAAACGGTGTTTTCGTCGGTAAATACGATACAATTTTAACACAACCTTATTAGATGTATTCTTCAGGTGATTGAAGGAATAATATTTAATTTTTTTAATTCAACAAATAAATATTGGTTTAAAATAGTTTTTTTTTTTAATTTCCAAAGCTTAAATTTTATGAAAAAGAAATTGCGAACTTTAATCAATACCTTTATTTATATTTGTGCTATTAGAGAATATTTATGTTTTTTAAATTTTAGTCATCTGTATCAAATGAAGACAAATTGTTTTACATGATATAAATTCTATAATGTAAGTAGGCAAGGACATCGTAAAGTGGTCTTTTCATAACAGAAATTTAAAAAAAGTAATAATATTGATTGAACCCAAATATTTCATAAACTAATAATGCTATATAGGCTTGAATAACATTTTATTAAATACATATATTTTTAATTTTTTTTTGTTTTACATATAATTTTATAAGCTTTAATTTTGTAAGAGATTATTTTTTGATACGACAAATAGTTTTTAAGATAAACCGAAAAAACAAAAAAAACCTTATGTTTCTCTTCATTGCCGCTAGAGTTATTTTATAAACTATAATAGATACGAACAAAATCATCACCGTTTTTTTTTATAAAATTAAATGAGATTTAATTTTGTTGAACAACATTTTCTGATACGACAAATAGTTTTCGAGATACACGTGGAAAACTGATACAATCTACATGTTCCTCTTAACTGCCGCTAGAGCTCACGTCGGATTCTTGAAGACTTTTGATAATCACCAGACATCCCTTAGTAAGTGTGCCAAGTTTCAAAACTATTTTGTTTTTTAGGTGAAAACCTTTATTAACTGGACTATTGTGATTTGATGTGATTTGTGATTTTGATGTATGGAAAAATGTTTAATTTAACAATTTTTAAACAAAAACTCTACTCTACAAAGATAATTACCTTAAATTGATATTCGATTCAAATATTTTGGGAACGAATAAAGGAGTTGACTTCACATTCGGTAAACTTTTTTGAAATGATTGAATTGAAATTTTGTTTACAAAAATTAAAGTCCTACTAAAAATTAAATTAACGTCTTGAGAACATACGATTCGCTTTAACTGAATACGCACAAACATTTTTGAATATACTTTTCAAAACTTGATACTAACTTCTTCCTTAAGATGTTAAGAAAATTTGTTGAAAAGACTTGTAGAAAGTCAATCACTAGTGTTTTTTCTTCGCCCACTTGCACAGTGTCAACTGAATGGGTACAAACATTTAAATTGTTATTGGAATGAACTTAAATTCTTCTTCGCTTTTAATAATGTCTTAAATAAGTACTAAAATGCATCATACAGCCTTTTAATATACTCGTAGTTCAACGAAATTTCCCTCCATGTTAGCTTTCTTGCAGAACTAAGTATTCTTTTTCAGATGAATACGGCATCCATTAAAAATAAAGTGCACGACTGGGTCGCACGAACTTGCTCCTGTATGCTAAGAGTATGTTTAAAAAAGTACTTATATAAGATTTAAAAATATACCTGTAAATTAAGTTTGTCTTCAAAGATATAAATGCCATTATGTACAATTGTACATAAAGGAAGCCATAGTACTCTCATGAGCAGAAACTTTTAGGGCGACCAGATGCATAGTCGTTGGCGTGGCTTTAGTATCGAAAGCAGAATAAGGGAGATAATTAATTTTCGACCCAAAAAGTCTACACAATTTCCTTCATTCTACTTGAGTCTATCCTTGTATACATTTTCACATAAAGAGCTTCCATATGAAGGTTGATGAATTTGTTTTTGTTTTATTTATATCAATGCACTTTATATAAAAAACAAAATGGCTTAATATTGTATCTAATAAGGGGATGAAAGACACTTTTGCATGCTTAGGTCAGCTGTTTAGGATCTTTTACAGATATTTGTTTTTATTTACATTCAAAGTCTGCTTTTACTTCGGTACGATCTTTGTATATGAAAAATGGTTTGTATTATGCACGTATAAGGCTACGATGCGATTCAAAGCTTTTTTCCTTTAGATAGAGCTTTATTGTAATTTCATATTAGAAGAATCAGGATGGAAAATAAATAAGATAAGGAAGAGGCAGACCATGAATGTTTAAATTGTAAAGCGATCGCTTTTTGGTTGTGTAGTTAGGTAGCAGGTAGATGTCTAAAACGAATAAAGAATAGTTCATTGGAGTGCTTAGCTTTATGCAGATAGATAGATAAGGACATGTTTATGATGATAATGAAGGAATGTTATTGGTAGCTAAAAGGTACGTACTACATTCCTTCTTTACTATAAGTTTTCAGCGCTAACATGGAGTTTTTACGTTCAGTTTATTTATTTTGTTAAAGTTTAAAAAAATAAAAAGCATACGTACAGGTACAAGAAATTACTATTCATGTGTTGTTTAAGGTCAGGCTTTTGAGCGTTTTGAATTTTAGTTATGAAGTGACACGTAAGCAGTAGTTGTAGTAGTTGTACGTAATACCTTTATAAGTATGTAGGTATAATGTGTACCTATACGTTGAAAAAGTGATTCTAATAGAAAATATATATACTCTTTCTGGCCCGTTTCTTTAACTTGTACTAAGTATTTATTCTTTTATATAGGCGAAGGCAAGTAAATCATGTGTGAAACAACCTTATTCGTAAAAAATAATATTTTAAAATCACATATACAAAGTTACCAAGATATTACTTCTTAATAGACACTTTAAAATAGATTGTTGATTAAATATATCATATTCGTTAATCCGATACAGTTGCGCTACATGGGCGGCCATTGTTGGTATTTACAATAATTTTAGTTATAAAAATACATAAATATGTACCAAATGCACTAATTTAGTTAAAAGCTAGGAATGTAATTACAATTTTGTCAAAATAATGCGCTCTTTCGGGCTCATGCACAGTTAAAATATTAAAAAAAAAAATTATTTTAATATTCAAAATTTTGCCCGAAAAATAAGTTTATCTTCAAAAATTTAAATGCCATTTTATAAATAAAAAAATATTTTATTTTTTAAATTTTTTTTATGAAAATCGTTAGAGCGGTTTTTTTTTAAATTAATTTTTTATATATAAAATTTTTCAATTTTGTTCTAAAAATATTTTTGGTACGCAGTTGTTTAGAGATTGTTAATATACGCTATCCGTTTGAATTTCGTAAAAAAAAGTTGAAACGTTTTTGAGATATCGAATTTTGAAAAAATAAAATTCAATATTTTTTTAAAAATCCAAACAATAAAAAATTGCACTTTTGATAATCAAATATTGTTAAAGCAATATAAAAGCTTATTCAGAAAAAAAATTATTGAAATCGGTTTATAAATTACTGAGAAAATTAAAAAACAAAATAACGGTTCTATGAGCGGTATCTTTCCTGAGCAATACAAAAATTTGTTTTTCTTATTAAAAGAAGCCAAGTTAAAAAATAAAATTTTAGAGAAAATTTAAAGAAAATCTATCGGTTTGTTTTTGAGAAAATTCGAATTTTCGTTTTTTGCCCAAAAATATTGTATGGGGGCCACTGTTAGTTTTGATCTTAAAAAAAAATGAAAAAAACGCCTAACGCGAATCTGCTCAAAACCTTAACTTCCAAGTTTGACCTCAATCGACCCAATGGTTTAGGCTGTAGGAGCGTGGACAGACAGACAAAACCGACCGGACGGAATCGCGGGACCCACTTTTTTCGACTTGTCTACCATCGTAATATCATGTTTGATTAAAATCTCGAGTTCGAAATTTTGCACGAATGCAAAACTTGCCATATAGTTCCTATATGTCGCAAGTAAAAAAAGTTCACATTTTGTCTCTCTGTCCAAGCTTTTATGTTTTACATCGGGGGAATAGGCGCGTTATCATTATGGTAAGAAAAATGATACGTCAAAAATTGTAAGCATATTTATGAAAATCTCTTCCCAGGATTCCCTTATACTTAGCTGTAGTAATTGTTCATGTAACGACTTCAATGTCCGTTCCATAATAACTGGGCCATCGAACTTGAAAAGTTTTTCGTCTAAGAAAAAAACAAGTGACTATGTGCTTTCTCCAACATATTTAAAAAACTCTAATCTAATTAATTCGTTTAAGATGGCTTGAATTGTAGAAAACTCTTAAAACTGTTGAGCGACTATTACTTACTCTAATTTTGTTTCAGAGGAATGTAACTCTATCTATTTTCTTCATTTCTTTAGGAAGCCATTAAACTTCGGTCAATTATATCAGGCTGCTGATATCGAATTTAGCTTTTGAAAAATTGTAAAGACATTTAGATCTACTCATTGGTTCTAACATTTTAGGTCAGATATTGAATTTAAATGAAAAAAAAAACTCAAAGTGTCGATTTAAACTGTCCAGCACTTAAAAACGCTCATAAACAACGATAAAATTATCTTTGTACCAATTCAGTTGACTCAAAAAAAGATCTACTATGCATATGAAACACTTTAGGAGTTTTATTTGGATAACGTTTTCTTATCAACTTTAAGGAGTGAATGGCACATGGCACAAAAACCCGCAATATTTGGACACAATATTATTTAATATTTTCAAATATTTGTGTGTGTTGAAGTTGAGTTTATACGACAAAATCAGATTGTTTATATAGGTATTCCTAATTTTTCTTCTAGAACCATTTACTTATATAAGGTGCTAATATATGTTACTCCTTGCGATATTCAAGGAAAATGTATTCTTACTTACTTACTAAAGGTGGCGCTACAGTCCGGGACGGACCTGGGCCTCAACCAACATGCGTCTTCAGACAGCTAGGTCCCTAGCTAGTGGCTTCAGTTTCAGACGCCAAGTTGGTTGAGGTCTTCACCCACCTGAGTCGCGACTGCGCCGCCCGCGCCGTCCCTCGGGATTGGATTCGAAGACCTAGCCATCTAAGCCGTTGGACTTTTTTTCTGTTAACTAGGTCAGTGTCGCTATACAGCCTGTACAGTTCGTCGTTTATATCATCACCTCCATTCTCCCTCTGTGCATGCGGGACCTAAAATCACCCGAAGAATTTTTCTCTCGATGCGTCTTAGGATGCTCTCATCTTTCTTTGATAGGGTCCAGGCCTCAGCGCCATAAACGAGAACCGGGATGATAAGTGTCTTATAAATGCTCGAAAGAGGGCTTTACTCCTCAATAACCTAATAGTTTCAAAGAAGCAGCGATTTGCAAGAGTTATTCTTCGCATGGTTTTAGCGTTGGTTTATAGTGGTGCCTAGGTAGACAAAGTCCTCAACTACCTCAAAGTTATAGCTGTCCATCATATACTTGGTTTTGCCATCATTGACCACTAAACCCAACTTCTTCGCTTCCATGGCAATGCTCTAAAACGCTCCACTGACATCACGCTTTGATCTTCCAATTATGTCAATATCATTTGCGTATCGGAGTAATTGGATGGACCTTTGGAAGAAAGTGCCTCTAGTGTTGACAGTTGAGTTTTAGACACTTCTTTCCAGAAAGATGTTGTAGCAGTCGCATGACAGTGCATCGCCTTGTCTAAAACCTTTTTTGACATTGAATGCATTGGTGAGATCTTTTCTGACCTAATCTCACTTCTCCGTAGTGAAAATCGAAGGATTGGGAAAGTTGTTCCTGAGCAATCAAGTGTAGCTACTACTTAGTGAACACCTTACAGGGCTTCTACGAAATATTCGGAGCTCAGCCCTATAAGGAGCGGTTTATCCGACCCTCCGTCCTTGGAGTTATACTAAGGATCGAGCCCTCCAGTTTGGGTGTTGTGCCGTCGGGGTGACTCTCTGACCACGAACAAAATACCTAAGTTGCGAAGCATCAAAAAGCCTCGAATACGGACGGAAAATTTATTCAGGCCTACTAATATTTATTATGTGACTTACTGCAATTATATTTTCAAGTCTTACAATAAAAAAAAACGTATTATTTATAAAGTTTATACATATTTTGAATGCATTTATTCGTAAATTATATACTTATATGTCTGTATATGAAAAAGGAAAGAGTTATAGTAGTTGGTAAATAAAAAATCTGAAACACCTTATTAATTAATAATTTTTTAAAGAATTTTTATCCCCTCGTTATTTATAATATTGAAGAAAAAAAAAACATACATACCTGCTTTGTTTCCATTAGCATTTGCACGACATACAAAAGGTATGAATATAAAATTGTCTTTTTCCTTGTTGAAAGAAAAAAAAATATTAAAAGAAGCAAGCATTTTCATTTAAAACAGAAAAAAAGAACAACAAGAACCTACATTAAATTTTTATTTTCCTGGAAAAGACGCCACATGGCCTCCTTTTTTTTTAAACTAAAGTATGTATTTAAATTATTTACAATACGCAAGTTTTTTTCAAACTTACGAGTAAAGGGGCTGGGTTAAGATAGAAAATATAGACGAAAAAAAAGAAATAATCACATCATTAAATTTTAATAAAATCTTCACCTGCATATTGTCCGTTGTTGCTTGTAACGAGAATCATATCATAACTTTTATGAACTTCCCCTTTTCGGTATGGAATTATTGGTCGGGGGTTTTAAATCATCACTTGTGGTTTTGGGACTTATTTGTTAACACGGGGGTGTTGACTCCGTCGACATAGATTATGTTTTATAACCCCAACAACGCGTTTGAGGACGACCGGAGACCGAACTGAGTTCCACTCATGACATTTTTACGTAGAAGATGTTTTATGTGTATATTTTTTCTAATTTTATAAATGAACAGAAAATGCGTTGACGCATCAGAAAGATCTTTTGCCGTCAAAAAATGCTTTGGGTTTAATGCAATCAATCTATGAATTCAATTTAAAGAAAATAGATTGATTGAATTTAAAGTGTTATCTTTTTTGATAAATTCCGAGGCTTTTTTGGTATTTGTAATTAATTTAAGTGTATTCGGTACTTTAAAAAAATGAGCAGTACTTTCTTTTTGTAAAGAGATGTCCATTTAACTAAATTTAGTACCTCCTCAAAGAACTACAAAATTTATATAAAATGTCCACTTGCAAGTCTTTTATTTTTATTTAATAATTTAAGGGCACCCAAGGGGTTATTTATACCCTTAACATGTTTAAAGTTTCAACACATGGCGAACTCTAGACCAGGTGTACATTGGTCTTAAGGTTTTGAAGATAGAAATGAAAGTTAAAAACAGAGTTGGGTAAAGTATTCCCCATTCTCGATGTGCGGTTAAAAAAATTAATCTCTATGTACTTGACAGTACGTCTAAAATTGAGCTCAAGGTTAAACTGATGAGCATTCCTAGAAGAGTGAGTGTTAGGCTGAATTGTTTGAGTGGGGGAGCAACTGGCTAATTCGACAGAACATTGTTTGTAAAAATACCAGCATAAAAAGGAAATGTAGGTTTGGTTATAGTTCTATCGCCTGCCATTCACTTCTTTGAATCATGTTAAAAAGTCTTAAACTTGTTTTAGGGGCACCTGCCCAAATATGAGAGTTATATTCAAGTTTTGGACGAATAAAAGATTTGTAGATTACAGCCAGATCAGAGGGGGTGCAAATTTACACCGTCGGAGAAATTCTAAGCACCTAGCAGCATTGTTTGCAATATCGATTATGTGATAAGAGATGAAATGAGATACACAAACCCAGTACTGAAAGTTGATCAGTTTCTAAGAGAAAGTTCCAATCATGAATTGTGGACAGGAGACAGCATTGAATTTAAAAAAAAAACTAAATTATAAGATCGGAATGTAATGAGCTTAATATACGCTGCCATTGAAGTATTGCATCCAAAGGACAACGTTTTGAACTCAGAAACGAATATGAAAAGCGGAGAGTACTTTCGTAAGCAAAATAGTTTAATGGATTAGAAGTGACAGATAAAAGATCGTTTATGTATATCAGGAAGAGAGTTGGAGACAAATAGGAGCCCTGAGGAAGACCAGCATTTATTGTATGAATTTAAGACTTGATACCAACCATCAAAAATTGTATTGAACGGTTGGAAATTTAATTTCTTATCCAACGAAAAAGAGATTCATTAATACCAAAATCACTGTCTTTGGAAAATAATAAGATTTAGACTTTTGCACTTTAAATTTTAAAGATTAAAATATTTCTAAAGATTATTTCGAGAGGCAGTGATGTCCATTATTTGTTTAGCACTCATTCTTTCTTATATTAACATTAATTCAAATTAAGTATAAAAGAACCTTACCTTTTGACGTGTTAAATATAAGCTATGAACGTTTTCAGTGATTAAGCCAAAGTTTTTCTGCTTCAGATTAAGAGTTAAACATTTGTATTACATTTCAGAGAATAAAACTAAACTTTTTACATAAACTTATGGTTTTTCATATATCTTGGTAACGGGGGCTAGCTTTAAGCCTTTGGTTAAAACTATCCAACCGATTTTGAAACAATTATACTGCTAGGAATTCGGAGTTTCGGAGAACTGAAATATTTTAGTTTTTAATTTTACTTAAAATATGTTCAAAGTTTTGCGAAGTGGTGTCAATTGTATCAAAGTTTGCGATAGAAAATAATTAAGAAGTCGAATAAAAACATTTATATTCTCACAGTTTCCACATACAAAAAACTTGAAATGTGTGTTGAAAAATTTGGTTAATATTTCTGATAATACAGAAATTTCCTGAGTCTGGGAATATAAATTGTTAAAATGTTCATGGGTTCATTCAGAATGATGTATAAATATGAGTTAAATTTTCTCTTTTTGTAAAATACCTACATAAAACATGTAAATTATTATATTATACTAAATTGTATCGAATTCGGACAATTGTATCGAATATCCCATCCCTGGTCTGTTCCGATCATTATCATTATTCTTATTTATTTCGAAAAAAAAATAGTTTACTGATTAAATATTTTGTTTAAAATTATTGTAAAGGTCGATTTTCAGCCTTTGGCGATACTAGTCAAATTAAGAATGTTTGTCCATCCAAAGTGTTAACTTTCAACACTTTTTTTTTCTTCTTCAGAGTAAGTAAACAAACTGTCAGTATACCTGTACGACGCTGCAAGGAGCTGGGAACCTTTAATTCAGATGACTATAAACTATAAAATATCTATAAAAATATATCAAGAGTCAAATTACGAAATTACAATAATTAAGGCTTGCGTTTCGCTTGTAATTCACGCACACGCCCTGTTAACACTTTCTTAAATGCATTGTCCTATTAAAAGCTGTTTGCATAAATTCTTTTTAAGGAGCCTCAATATTCAGGACTTGGAATTGGGACTCCTTAGCGCTTAGCCCAATCATCACACATATTGCCCCGTGGGCATTGAGTTGAGTATAGCGGCAAGAGCGCATACAAAATTTTGCTTAAATAGCAGAGGCTACGGAAACGTATGTGTATATATGCAACGAAACGTCGTCGTCGTAGGTACATCCATTCATCGAGTCATCGATCGAATCAACTTCAATCGCAGCTCTGACATAAATATACGTTGCACTTTGACTTAATTATCTTAATAACAATTATTATGTGGTTCACTCTGGCACTCATCAAATGATGATGGATTGCTGACTATCGGATCGTGTCGGAGTTGTCTTTTCGGTCGCTCTGGCGGTCGGTAGGTTGGGTGGCTGGACGGATGGAATAAGGAGGCGCCACTTTGTGAATTTTGGACTGACGAATGATGTGATGAATATTCTGGAACAGATACTTCTGCTTTCGGAAAAATGGAAAATTTACTAAGTATGTATATTAACAGTCTCAATTGTGGGTAGGTATATACGTTTTGTATTTATACTCCAACCCAAAGAATTTATACTTTGGCGAAGGAAGAAAACGAAAGTCCAATTGCCAGTGGTTCGATAATGAGGGTCGTATTCCTATAGTCCAACAAAAATAAAAAACCATCACTCTGGAGCTCCTCATATACCTTCCAACAAAGTAGTGCACACTTCAAAGTGATTTACGATCTGGCAACGCCTTCGCCTAGCAATTTAGCCAGACATTTTGAGTTCAGCTGTAGTTGGTAAGTATCCCTTTATTTAGTATTCGTCCTGTGCGTGGAGTTGTGTGTGCTCATTTTGTTAGATACTAGCCACAGCTCCCCACGCCCATTTGGATTTCATTTGTAATCATGAAAGCGCTTTCACTCGTCTTCGTCCTGCTTTATTTTATGTCGTAATGTTGTGTAACTAAAGTGAGGCACCAACCAACCACTCATACCACTAATTCTCCAGAGGAGTTTTTCGTCATGGATGGCGTAGGGATTTTCGTCAGCCAATTTCTTCATTTCACCCCAACAACTTCTAGAAATGAAAATAAACATTCATACATATATAAAAGATTTCAACCCCCAGGCCCCAGGCTCTAGGGCCTTGTATTCATTGTGAACACATAGAAGAAAGAAGAAAAGTATTTAAGTGTAGCTACTTCTCGAGCTAAATAAACTGAAAGCTAGAGCTATATGTTATCCTTAAGTAGTTCATGATTGACATATAATATACCTTTTGTGGAGAAAAATTTGCCAAACTTATTCATGACATGTCACAAATCGAACTTGGAATAACAACAGAATGAATAAATGAATGAATTCAGGATGAGAGTGTTCAACGCTGGATACGTATTTTTCTATAATATTAAGTTGTCACAGCTTTATTTGTGATTTGTACCATGCATTCGTATGTATGTTGGCACATGTCCTTATTTAAAAAAATAGATAGTTTATTCAGAACTTCATGCTTTGATTTGAATTATTAATTTAATTTAAGATATTGTTTCAATCTGTTCTCTATTTTTTAGTGCTTTGACAGCTGACAACTGTATTGTCATTGTAATTTTATTTGTTTTTTCAGAATCTATGCATAAAAATAAAATAAATATAATACAAAACTTAAAAATTAATAAATAAATCAAAAAATGTCAGTAAACTTAAAAATACTTTTTTCTCAACGTCCGAGGTTTGAACCTACATAACGTTTTGCAAATTCTTAGGTTGCGCTTTATTACACTAACTGCAGTTTTTTAGCTAAAAGTCTTTTGGAAATAAATCCAAGAAAGGACTTTGAAAATGATAGGCGATAGAATAACTACAAGCATTTTTACATCACTCGAACACCGCCGCAATGTTGTATTTCTTTCATTATGTTACATATATTTTTACAAACAGGATAAGGCAGTTCTATTCTCTCTTTCAAACAATCTAGCAGCACTTAAAAAAATGCTTAACAGTTTACATTTGAGCTCCATTTCGGATGTCCTACAAGTATAGAGATTATTTTATTAACCACGCTTCAAGAATGTGGAATGTTTTACCTTTAGTTACTCTGTTTTTCCCTTCCATTTTGCAAAAAAAAAAAACAAGTTCAACATTTCCATTAAACTCAACTTATTTATTTTTTGACTGCAAAATTTAAGTTTTTATCGTCGGCGGTTGTTTAAACTAACAAAATATACATTTTTATAAAAAGGTGTATTGGAAAACAGAATAAAGTGGTCAAAAACATAGACATAAATCGTTCTCTCAAAAGAAAATTTATATAAGTCAAAATTTAATTTTTAAAATTCTTGCAGACAACATATTTGTTTTTTATAATTAATACAATATATGCCAAAAATTGTTTATTTCATTTATTAACTTTTATAGATTGTAAAATGAAAAAGAAAAGAACTATACGACGTTATATCGCTTCAGCCTCATTGTTTTCTTAGCAATAAAATTGGAGTGACATTGTACGTCTGTGTTACACAAAACATAAAAAGGTTAAATGAAAAACAACGAAATTGTTTTCAAAATATTTGTGTTCATTTTTTTCTTTAAATAGAGACGGGGGTTAAAAAATCATTTTTGCATAGATTAAACATTATTAAAAGGCTTAACACAACTTAAGAGCTGAATTTAAGCACAATAAATCTTTTTTAAGGATTAAAACAAATATTTGTAAAAATTAAACGAATTTATCATTTTGTCAAATTTATTACAACTTTTTAGTACAATTACTTTTGACTTTAAATAAAATTCTCAACTTTATTTAAATAAACATTTTTTAACTTATGCCCTTATTTATTTATTCTTGCTCCAAATTTCTGAAAAACAGCATTAAACGACAATTATTCTAAGCAAAATTTATAAACACTCACTGAATAATTTGAAATTTCTCTTCACTTATTTATTTGAGTACTATCGCTTTGCTACTAATTTGTTAAAACTTAAAATAATATGACTATAAAAAAGATTTCTAGAATTTTTGTATGTATCTTTAGTTTTTAATGTTTCTAGGTTAGGGTTAAAATTATTGTTTAGATAATTTATTTCCTTGGTAAAAGAGTAAAAACTTCGAAACAAATAAATGTAATACAAATTTTGAAAAAAAACGATGTTACGAAACTAAAGTTATTTGAATAAAACACATTTTTTTCACTACAAAAACAGCTTTAGATTTGAAACACAAAATACCATAATTAATTACCATTGACTTACTGCAATAATACGCATTTAATATCCTAATTAACAAAAGGCAGTTGGAAAAATACATTTATCAAAATTTTTCTTCTAAATCATTTTAAGGCACAATTTTCCTCAACTCAATAAGGGATAAGGGATGATATTAAGGTCAATGAGAAAGAATTAAGAATGAAGGCAGCAACATTCACAAGCATAGAGAAAATGTTAATGATAGAGAATTAATTTTTCTAACGTTCTAAGGGTTTTATATTTGGTTGTACATTTATTATTTGTTTCTTTTATTTTCATTGTTTTAAGTTCTATTATTAGCCCCAGGGTTTTTAGTTCGACATTAAAGTTAAGTTTTTGATTTTTGATACATTATAATAATAATAATAAATTGAACGAAGTATGTTAACTTAATTTTGAAGATGAAGATTTTTGAAGTTATCATTTTGGAGAGTTATTATACATTTCTTATTCAACAATGATAATTTCAGTAACAATAAATCGAATTATTGTTTTGTTTTCAAAGAGACTCCCGGATGTCAATTTAAAGTTTTCCCGTACTTGAAATATAACTATGAATCACTGGCACTAGATTATCCTATTTAGATTAATTGATATTTTTATTTCGTTATAAGTTTTGTGACCGCATTTTTAACAATATAGTGATTTGATATCATGCTCTTGTTAAACGTTAAATAAAGTTTGAAGCTTAAATATTTTAATATCGAAAAAGCTTTCGACTCATTCGACATTCTCAACATTCGCGATTCCAAGTTTTCTCATAAAAACAATTCATAATTTTTTATCAGGAGATGTTTTGAAGTATACGTTAATAAATGTAAATCCGTGTTAGTTAATATTCAGTATGGTGTCCCTCAAGGTTTAGTTCTTGGTCATGTCTTGTATAATGTGTACACGTCTGATTTTAAGCAGCTACCTTATTGTGAATCAGGGATCTAAGCAGATGACACCTGCATACTCTCAATATTGAGATATAAATATGCACTTCATATTTTAATGAGAAATTATCACAAATGGAAAATTAAACTAAATGCTGGAAAGATGAAATCAATCTTTTTCACGAGAAAAAGAAAGCGATTATTTCTTCCCAGTAATAAGATGGAAGTCAAAGGTGCTACTATAAAATGGGTGTCCAAAGTGCAATATCTTGGAATAAATCTTGACAAGCGGCTTATCTTTAAAGAACATATTAGTAAAATAATTAAAAAAGTAAATATTACAATAAAAGTGTTATACCCGCTTATAAATTCAATTTAAGTGCTGAAAATACCATCATTATAAAAAATGTTGTGTTTTAAACAATGTTGTTGTATGGATGTCAGGTGTGGGGTAATTGCGCAATCTCCTATATTAAAAAAAAACTCCAAATGTGTCAAAACAAAATTTTAATAATGATGCTTAATCTACCCTGGCATCATTCAACTAATGATCTTCACAATCAAATAGGTGTTGAATTGATTTGCACAAGAATTCGAAAATTAACTGATAATTTCTTAATGAACGGTGATATTTCTGACAACCCTTTCGTAGTGCAATTAAACAGTTAAAAATGTATTTATTTATTTTTGTTATTTATAACATATTTATTTATTTATATTTATTGAACTTATTTATTTTTAGTTACTTATTACTTAATATTTATGGTTATTTTTTCTTTATTTTTATTATTTGTTATTTATTATTTATTATTTACTATTTACTTTTTATTATTAGTAATTTATTTTTTAACTATTAAGTTAGTATCTGCTTTTGTTTTTTAGATTTTGTCGTTAAATAATTTTATTTTATTTTATTCTCATTATTATTTGCTTTTTATTAACTTATCTGTTTATTATATTTAGTCAATTTAAATGTAACTTTTTTATTACTTTACATATCCTTTGTGTTTTAAAATTTCATCTATTTCTTAATGAAATGTGTGTTGTCTTAAATGAAGGTTTTTGTCATATTTTCCTTCAAAAATGTAAATGTTTTCTTTTTGAATTTGAATTTTATCATAATGTTGTAAAAATAGCGTATTCAGTAGAAAGATATATTTTTAATATCAAATCTCTGTTTGAACTGAGCGGTAGCAAACCAAATAATATTTTAAGAATGAAATATAATATCTATCTATCTATCTAAATGTTTTAATTAGAGAAAAATTGATAGAAAAACCTTCATTTTAATAAATAAAGAAAAAAAACAGACTCTTTGCCAATAATAAAAAGTTTAAATTACTTGAGAATAATAAATATAAAGTCCACAAAATGTGAAATAATATTTAAAATATTAACAAACTAGATGTTAATAAACATTCAGCATTTTTATTTTTAAAAATTCAGTGTGGTATCAGTTGTGCTAACTTTATAGCTAAATATGTAAGTAGATGATTTAATAAGTCTTGCGTTTGATTGAAAAACACGAATTTGATATTTTATGATTTTACCGAATTTATTTCTTTATAATAATTCTATCCTCGGCTTATACTCCGTGATACCTTTAGAAACTTTTGATGTATTTTTTTCCTTCCTAAAGGCTTTTCTTTAACTCAAATCAAATAAAAAATGTATAAAATCTACAACTACTTAAAATCAAATTATTCTAATTTAATACTTAGTCATACCAGGTATTTAATTTCTCTAAAAATATACATATATTCAGTCCTAGAGACTTTTGCTACACACGAATTTTGAAAGTTGGAAGCTTTATATATTTTTAAGTCACAAGATCAACTGAAACAAAGTATCATTAAAAACATTGATGTTTTGAAGATGTTCTTTTGCTGGAAAATGTGTAAGTCTTGTAATTGAAATGATATGATAAACCAAAGAAACTAGGACTTATTTTTCTTTTAGTGGCGTTTATATTTACTATATTTTGTGTCGAACTACGAAAATATACCAAAAAATCAAGTGTCGGTACACTATGGCGTATACGCACTTATTTTTAATAAATTCAATTTTAATCAGAAACATTCTAGTACCCGTGGTATGATGGTTAGTGCGTTGGAATGTCATGCCAGAGGTCTTGGGTTCGATCCCTGCCTATGCCATCTAGTCTTTTCACGGGTACTGCCTCTGGCGAGGAATTTACAAATTTTCTAAGAGTAATTCTTGTCATGAAAAAGTTCTTTCTCGAATTAGGCGTTCGTATTCGGCAAATAACTCGCACACAGGTATTGTTGAGAGATGTCAGTCACTAGGCGCTGGTTCTCTACGGACTGTTGTGCCACCTAAATTAATTTGTTAACTACATATATTGTGGTTGTAAGGTATGTAGGTTTAAACGATCTAATAAATAATAGTATTATTTTATTGCGATTATATGGACGGAGTAAATCATAGATCATCCAATCCTTTATTTTCCTTTTTATTATTATTTGTTGTTTGTAAAATTGTTTTTTTTTTTCAAATTACATAAGTAGTTGTGTTTTGTAATCCGTTATCAACATAAATCGATAAAAAAATATTACAATATAATTAACACAATATATTCACTTTTTATGCATAGGTATACTAATTTTCAATTGATTACAGTTTATCAAATAAATTGCAAAATAAAAACGTTGTGCTGTGCTATTTCTCAGATCCCCAATATTCACATATGTATGTATTTATTTGCAAGTTAGACATAAATTAGGCAAAATTTTGACCTTTTCAAATGAAAAATTCAAGTAAAGCAAAGTAACACTCTTATCAAAGCATGAGTAATATTTTGGATTATTTTAAAGTGACAGGACGTAACACATAACAGTAAGAACAATGAGAATAAGATTATATAATTACAAAAATGTAAGTCAGTATTACCAATACAAAAGTATATTCTAATGACCGTATATCTATAATGAAAAGTAAGAAAGGTTAGTAGGTTAAGAAACGTATTTCTAATATTCAATTAAATTCCTCAACATTATTAATGTGAACATTTTGGGCTTTTTGGGTGGTATAGGTATAACTTATAAATCTAATTTTAGCAAAAAATAAAATATTACAACTCAAATACCTAAAGTTTTGGATGTATGTAGGTAACAACCTTCCGATCCATAACATACCTGCCTTTAACCCCATCATTCAAAATATAATTTCTACCTTTTCAAAACTTTTAAATTTAGTCTCACATAAAATTCAAATAATCCTGAAGACAGGCATTTTTATTTTTCATTCATGAAACTCAATCGAGAATCGCCATCGCAGTTTCAAAAGCAGTTTTACAAGTCATAGAATAGGTAGGTATGAGTATTTCTGTATCTACGCATGTATCTTTAAATGCGTGCCGCTCCGCAATAAAGTATTAAAGCAAAACTAAAGATATAAAAGAATGAATAAAAAACAACAACGACGAGTACAACGACGAACACCCCTTTTTTATATTGAATTGAAACGCAGGATTCGGTGGCGGCGCCCGCATATCTAAGAGCTAACCCCTGCGAAGAGCGCGCGTGCTTCTATGCTGCACCTCTCATTTCCATTTGACTATCCCCATTCCATTCACACTAATAACAAGTTTCCTGCTGAATGAAATTTTACAACCCTCTGATTGGTCAGAATTCTACCTACAATCATGGCCAACCTCCCAAAGTATCTAGATAGACACAATCTGTTATTTATCGTCATGGTGGTGTCGAACTCGAAGAACAACATGACGGCTTTCCGACTTTCCATACCAGCAGCGCCGCACGAGCAAACAAGACCCCTGCTAGCAGAAGAAGCGAGAAGGCAAGCCAACTCGTATCTACGAGTTTCTTTGCTCACATTTGAGAACCCAGGCAAAAAAGCATTTTCTGGTTTTCTGTTTAGTTCGTTAGTTGTCTCATTGATACAACTGCGCTTGGTAGTTTGTTTTATCGTCGCTGGTTTGCTTTCGTCGCCGTCGCCGATACAGATACCTTACCTACAGATACAAGATAGATACTTTTGTGATTGAAATTTAAAAAAAAATTGCAATCTGCGGGCTTCAAATTTATGACTTCAATCCATCCACCAATCTTTCGGTTACCTTTCAATCTCGAGTGACAGATTTGCATCTCTCTGGACCGTTTGTGTGATTGAAGTTTCAAATATACTTATCTTTCATCGAAATAAATCAAAACTTTTTGGCACATTCAAAAAAGAATCAAAAATCATAATAATAAAATCCAATTAACACCGAGACAATAGATGAAAAGGCTAATGTGCAGACTCTTTGTGCGTTGCGTCCGATAATTTGACGGATTACCAGACTCGTTGATCCTTTTTTACCTTGTTGTCAAAATCGAACACAAAGGCTTTCCCTTTGTTGTTGAAATTCGTGTTGGCTAATGGAAAGTGGCAGCCTCAGCGGAGGTCTGTAACATATATCTACTTCTACAGAATCGTATAGAGGCCCTATGCTGTACCCTGAGCTGTGGATTTGTGATTTTTTTTGCGTGCCTATTTTTGTGTTGTCAATCATTTTTTGACTTATAACGAGACGACATACGATTGAGTAACGGGAGTGCTATAAGTACATACATACGCATAACAATATTTTTCCGTATTCATATCCAAATGCAGAAAACATCATCTCTGTTAAGTGAATTGAAAACTTGAGACGAAACACAAAAAGAAGAATTTTATCGTTTTCATTATTATTGGAAAAAGTGACAAATCCATTAAAAAGATTCAAAACAAAAATATCAATACCAATAGGTTACCTAGCAGGAACATACAAATAAAACAAAAACAAAACATAAAAGATGCTGACTGATATGACGCCGACGGCTGGCCAACTCTACGGATCCCAGATCCCGGCAATGGGAATGAATATCTCTAACATAGCATCGCATCTTCAGAAACCACAAGTTAATCCGGTAAGTACTTTCAAAAAATTTCTATATTTATTGATGTTTGATGGATACCTTAAGATAGAGATTGTTTGCTTATGCAGAGGAGTCTAATTTAACAGAAAATGCCAATTTAATTTAACCTTTGGCCACTTCGAGAGTAGGGAACTATTGTTAGTCGCTTGAATAGAATTGTACAATTTCATATCAGATTTCAGAAATATTAAACCGCTTAATCAAACAGTTTTACAACAGATCTTATTGGGATTTCCCATATCGTTATTATCAGTTCTTGGTACAGAGATCACAAACACTTGTGTGTGTAGTATGTATGTCAAGATGTATAGGTGGCAAGTATTAGGATTAAAATTTGTTTTGAAATTGACCAACATTTAAAGATATACCTGACCTGCATCAGACAAGGAAAAAAGGAAGGTTTTATACATTTTAGCAACCAATAATTCTTACACTCAAGTTGAAATTACTTCAAAAAATAGGAAGGCATTCTTCGGTTCTGATAATTTCTTTACAAATTTATTTAGCAAGTCTTGGAAGTTTAAAATCTCTACAAAATGTTCATGATATAAAATACTAGGTTTGTGTTGGTATTGCTTGCAAAATTGTGTTGTGTTTTTGGAGATCGCTGACGTTATTTTTCAATAGAAGATCAAATAGATGAATTCACGCAAGAAAAAATTGTGTGCGTACTAACAGTAGGTGATGTACTTACTTCTTAAGTTATGACAAATTATATGAATCCCTAAGATATTATGATGTGTGGTAACTCCCATGTCACATCTATTATTGTCCCATAAAGCCAAGTATTCAACAAAACAGTCCATATTTAAAACTTAAAAAACAGAGCGATAAGTCCTTTCTTAACTAACCTCATCTCTATAATTTGTTTATATATTTGATTCCTGAAGAGTTCAGTAAATTTACTTTCGCGTTTATTTCAATTAGAAACTTCTTCTAATAAAATATTTACATCATCGCAGCCGGTGCATAAATGAAATTCTCTGAATGGTGCAGACAAAAATCTTCAAAAAAATAAGATTGAAATCATGTTGTTTGGTCCAATTTTAAGTCTTACAAGATATTGTTAACCATTTGGTTGTGGGACTCTTTGATTGAGGGAACACAGTTATTTTCACAGGGAGTTGCAACTATTTCTTTGAAGCTAAAAAAAGGAACATTTGTTCGCTTTCTCTTCTTTCTGTCATTTCTCAAATCTGTCTTTTAATTATCTTTCCTTCTTTTACATCTGATTTGTATCTTTTATAATAACAACTCTAAATTATGTATCTCAATCTTTGTTTTTTCAATATTATTTCTAAATCAAAATTTTCTTCTTAACAAAAATTATATTTATAAACAAAATTATAAGAATTATCATTCTTAATGTAGCTAAAGGCATACAGAATAAATTAAATAAAACTAAATCATTAAACGAAAAACTCGACTGATCTATCTTAGTTTTAAAGTTTTTATTTCAGTTTGATTTGCCCAAAAAAGTGTATATGTATAGTAAGTAATAGAGAGGTTTATCTTTGAAGCGACGATATAATCTTGCTCCTTCTTAAAACTTCACAAGTATTTAATTAAAGCCTTCAAGTTTATTAAATAAATTCTGCAATCGGGCTGAATATTAAAAGATGATGGGAAAACACAAACAATCTTAGTAACTTTTGCAGCCCAAAGTCGGTCGCTTAAGACTTTGTAAAATGGTCTAGGTTTGCACTGGTTTAAAAATAGATAAGTTTTCTGTAGATAATTTTGTGTTGTATTGATAAAACCCAAGAAGTTTATTGTCAGTTTACTTAACACACGTCACATATCCATCTGCAGCTTACAAGCTAAAACTTAAAAACTAATATGAAAACTTCTGCTAAAAAACATGCGTGGTACATACATATGTTTCGGAATGCAGCCATGTAACAACAAATCGGCACATACTACTCTTATTGAGTAAACTATCAATAGAATAGTTAGATGTATTTAAAGAAGTCGTGAAATTTGCGAGGTCTAATTGAGTTTTTTAAAAAAAATTTGATAATATTTCCCAAATTCAATACTTAGGTCATGTAATTTATTTTTACCATATAGCAGAAATCCACCTTTTAAGTCTATTTTGGAAACAGTGTCAAAAACTTAAAATTTGGAATTGTATAATAGTTGTTCAAATCATAAAAAACGTTTGCCTGCTTTCGTTTGGAGTTACCGATGTATTTTCCAGCATTTCATCGTATTGTTTTAAAACGTTTCTCTCTTTCAAAACAACACTTAATTAATAAATTTTATATGTCCTGTTTCTTAGTGAAAGATTCGTTTGTCAGGAAATAATAAACACGCTCCTGAGGATATAACAAAACTCCCCATATAAGTATGCTCGGGTTTTGTATATATTTTAACCCAATGAAAATGGTATTGTTGAAAGGTTTAAAATTTATAGATTCATATTCAATAATTTCTTTTGTTTCGTCTTCAAAATTGAATCATGTGTCTTTTTGTTTCTCATTTTGGATGCAAATTTATCCCTGCGTGGAGGAACACAAAATCTTTTATTCTTCCGTTTATAGGACATAAAACTACAAAATTCCCCATCCTCACTTTGTAACGAATGCATTGAAATCTACGAATTTAGAAGCAGTAAAGCAAGCGCCACATGTGACCTGATGCCGCAGTGTCAGTGTACCCACCCGCTGTTAAGCCGCACCTTTGTCATTTCATGTCGCCGCCGCCGATGCGCCGCCGCCGCCGGCCGCCACCGTCATTATAGTCGGTATAGATTCACTGTTGCAGCTTCAATATAGGAATACCGCATAAAATCTTTTTGATCAAAAAGTTATTAAATCCGGTTTTATAGTCGAGTTTATTAAAAGATTAATAATTTAAGTTGAAATTGAATACAACCAAAGAACTGTTAATCTAATGCATCATCCAATTCCTCACCAATTCACAGTCAATAGAGTCCAATGGTCACGATGGTCAATTATGTTAAATTGTGAATGTGATTTCCTCAACCACTCTTAGATATGCTAATTTTAGTTATGAGAAAGATCCAATTCCTAGTCTTTACGTTATCCAAGGGAAAGCCTACAAAACTGGGATTTAAAACAAATCTAATCTTTGATCTTAACCGCTTCATTGGATGATTTATGAAGAAGAAAAGAATCTCGAAGCTATAGAAAAGGTGTTTTAAATAATTAATATCACATCCATTTCGAGCAGTTTAAAATTTTTTAAACGCTCTAATTATAAATGTCTCTCTAAATATGCATCTCGAATTTAAAGACTATTTTTCAAGCCATTAAAAATTTAAATGAAAGAAAAACAAAAATCGCATTACATTATACGGATAAAGAGACAAAAAATATATTTACGCATTTAGTTCAGTTCGCACCAAGTATAAAGGCTTTGAAGATGCTGTTTTGTACATCATTTAAATTAGATGTCAAGCAACTGGAAACGGACGATTCGGTCTTTGGTGACAGTTTACGACTTCATTTTGATTCAAGTGATGAAATGTACATCCCTTTTCGTGTATGTTTTGTGAACATAAATCAAATACTAAATGTCTTCACGCGTCAGAGTGTGGACTCGGAATGGATCTTCTATAGTGCACTTACTCAAGTCAGATTATGGTTTGAAAATTAACGAACCGAACTTATGTCTTTCCGGGACGGAAAACTATAAAAGAGCTCCAAAACTACGAAACGATTCATTTCAATTTCATCTACGGAATATTGCCAATGTTGGCACTTAGTCACATCATTCAAATTCAAATGCTTCACTTATGCGAACAAGGTTTTAAAAAACAGATAAAAACTTAAGTTAGAAATGGGTCCTTTAGTAAATTTTAAAAGTTTATTTCGCATGAAGAAAAGTTCAGTCTTTGGAAAAGCAAACACAAATGAAAAATTGGCACAGACTTGAAGTAGGTATAAGAAACTATATGGAAATATCAAAAAGAGTTGAGAACTTTTGAAAAAATTCAAGTAAACATTTAACGAGCTTTGTACTGTTTTGGAAGATAAATTCTATAATTTATTTGACTTAACTAGAACTAGAAAACATTGAATAATAGTTTCAAAAAATAAATCACAACTTTGAAAAAAATACAGGCTATGATGTCACCTGAAAGTATTATTATTTAATTGTAATTTAACAATTATTTGAAATAAGAAAGATTGCTTGTTGGCAAACCCGTTAAAGATGCTCTTGTTGGTGGAATTAGGGTCCTTTGTTCTTGGAATTACTTAATCACAGTATTTTTCAAGCATATATACCTTTAAATAATTACAAAATTTATTTGAGCATTGTAAACTTAAATTTGCTTCTCTGAGAGTCAACCCATCTGTAGAAAAATGTACATACCTCTTCCAGATCGTATATAGTATAATCTGTTTGCTTTTTAATTCATTTTTTAAATAACCGAAATATCTCAAAATCATGTCTCAAGAAACAACAATTATAAAGGGTATTTTTTAACTGCGTGATAAGTTTCGATATGTAGTCAGTGGTTACACATTTGAGAATGTCGATCTGTGTTGATACTTCCGTTCAGTATGGTTTGGCGATTAATTCAAAATCGTTTGGCACCAATTTAAAGCTTCCAAATTGTGGACGTTTATTTTGAAGGACTACATCTGTTCATAAAGTACTTCGTGCAAAGAATTGTGATTAGGGAAAGTAATATATCAGCATTCTGTCCTTTACAATGGATTGTTTGCTGTGGTTTATAAGCTGGAGGCGTCATAGGTTCTTTTTTCTTTTAAAATGAATATTCATCTCTAATTTCCAAAAATGTATCGGTTTAACATCGAAAAAATTGGTTCAGACACGACGATGCAAAATGAAATGCAGTGTGCTTTACTATCAAAGTATTGCAAAATCAAATTTATTTCCAGAAATGACTCTCATTGGTACGACTTGACGTCAAACAAATTTGCCCCTCTTAAAGCATTTTATTGGAAAAAGTAGTACACATTTCGACTGATCAAATGGACTATGTAACTGATTGTCGGCGCCCACCGGCGGCAAATATGCGGCAGAAATAGAGCCATAAAAGTATCTGCCAGAAAAATGCATTCCAATTATATTTCTGTATGGTAATATTGTTTAAAGTTCTCAAGCTCTTAAGAAAACACTGAACTTATAGTAAATATCTACACGTCTTAAAACTATGCTACATGAAGACTAAATGAATTGTATAACGACATTGGAATGGGTACTCAAACATATCGTCAAATCCTTCAGTTGTTTGTATAATTTCTTATTTCTGACAGGAAAATGCACAAAGCATTAACATAGACATAAAGACCTATATTTTAATCTTATCCTTGTTCCCTAAACAATATTTACCTACATATATGTTCTTATATACATGCAACACATTTTATAAAGCTAATGAACATTCTGATTATACACAATGTACTATATATATGTAATCTCGTATAGGGACAACGTTTAAACAAGAAATGGACAAAGGTGTAGAGCCATTGTTGAAGTACCAAGGAACTTATCCGATTTATTCATATTTAGGTTTGTGTCCCTTTGTTGCAGGGCAAGATAATCTTCAAAAATAAATAAATGAACAAACGCATCAAGACCATGTATAAAAGATTAACATATATGGACAATGTACATCCAACAACTGACAACAAAAGAGCATGTTCTTGAGATAAACGTAATTCGCAAACAGGGAACCGAATCGACATTAGCAACCTCTTGATTCCAACCGTAATAAGCCTCTTAATAAATGCAAAGCTAAAAAAATAAAAACCCTTGAAAACCCAACCAAGTAGTAGTGGGCATCCGAATCCGTTGCAATCTATAGTATTTATAGGTAATTGATGATGACAGAAATTATGCATCATCACGTTTTAATTATTATAATTGTTTTATTATTCTCAGCAAATAGGTGTACCTATCTAAGAGATAGAAATCAGTTTTATTTTATTTTTATGAGTCGGGGTCAATTTCAATTTTCGAGTTGGTTAAAGATTAATCATCTATTAATTTAGAGTTATGAAACCTATAGGTATAGGTTCGGTATAATTATCCTTATAGACTTGAGTATGCCCATTATACTCGTATACGCGTATTTGTCTATATTATTAGGCATCTAAGTATGACAAAATTGTTAACGCGAGCTTCTATGTTAAACCTATAGATATAATTTATAAATAGAGAGATGTAACTTTGAAGTTTGACATGACGGCATCACAATTGCAACCGTCATTACTCATCACCTATTACGCTACACTAACTTTCATTTGCACCCACACACAATATTCGTGCATCAAGGGCTACACCTCTCTTGTGGAAGATTCAGATATCAAATTAGACCGTAATTATCCTCATTAGGCGTTCACTGGAAATATAATAGGTCTGCAGACGGGTCTGTTACAATTACGACAGATTCACAACCAAACAACACCCAGTATAAGGGTATTGTGTAGTTGGAGCTGCTGGTAATTTCTTATAAGGTTTTGGCAAAAGAAATAAACTGGTGGCGGATGATGAAGGCGGTTCATATACATACATACGTACAGTACATAGGTAATAATATTTTACAGGGTGCAAATAAGCTACATTGTTTCGGTTTTATAATGCTATCAACAATAAAAAATCGCAAGTTTTGAAGCAATTAACTTTTAAGAAATTATAAAAATGGGGTTGCCCACTTTTGATGAGTGACCAAAAAACACATCTTTTCCTTCTGCATCCATCTATTTAAGCGATTTTCAAAAACCGAATGCAAATATAATTCAAGTAAAATCATCTTGGAAAAAACAACTAAACTTGGCAACCCTGGCATTATCGAATGGCATTATTTACTATACAATCAACTTAACTGACTGACAACATATCCTATCAATTCGAAACGCGTGAAAAGGGGACGCACTTAATTTTTTGTTGACAAATTCGGGACAACTCTTGGTCTCGATGTCATTTCGAATAAATTTTAAAAAAATCCAAATGGTTTATACTTATCCTCAAGGAACTTCATGATTTTACAACTGAAAAAAACTCCCTTAATGAAAGTGCCACATGAATTGAGCATCGATCGTCAGCCCTTTTGTTTTTTTTTTGAATAGGTATCTCATTGAAATAAGCAGAAACATTTCATTCAATATACTCTGGAATTAGAATCCACTCTTCGAATGCAAATTTCATCAAAGAAACGTTTTTATTTTATTTGGATATTCAATGAAAATACGGATGGGTACCTACTTTTTTTTTCAATGGATTGTCAACTCAGCAGCATTCCTGAAATATTCTGATTTCAACGAGGAAAATGGGCGGGCTCACATTTGAACGTAAATGATGTATTTTTTATTTTCCTGTGAGTTTCCTTTATGCAGATACATATGAAGAGAGAGTTAGAGTTTCTTGTCAAAGTTCAGAAAGAAATGAATTTTCCGTTTTTTCTTTTTTTTTGTATTGTCAATGATAATGTGTGGTGTTATTTTAAGACGAAATTTATTCAGTTTTTATAGCCGAGTACTTTTCAGAAAATGCCATTTGTTTTCTTATCTTGGGCCTTCTTAATATCTCATTTGTTTGACTATAAAGTAGATACTGTATTTTCTATATTCGATGATGATTTTGATTAGTTTCCGGTAGGTTACTTTTGTAAGATACAAGCTTTGAAATTTTGTCTGCAAAAGATTCCTGATGACTGTAACAATGAGTAACCTGTCGAAGGAACATGATACATTGTCATGTTAAACCTATTTTTTGTGAACAAGATTATGAATGTGTTATATTGAAATTGGAATTGCTTATGTATATGAAAGTTCGAAATAATGGAGGTTAGGAGGTAATACTCTTATTTTTCCTTGCGTATAAAGTGATCATCGTTTTTTAAATTAAATGTTACGTGTGATTTGAAAAACTTGGTAATATTACTGTAAACATGCTTACCATTTTAAAAAATCCCGCCAGAAGCAATTTCTCAGACTTTCTAGAGATCATCTCAGTTTTACTTTCGTCGCAACTCTAGGTCCGGAACTAAAACAACATCATATCGTCCTTTTAATTTTTGGTCAAAAAACTATAGCATTTTAAGAAAATGTACATCTCTGACAATTTAAAACGGTCAGGAATTAAAAAAATCACTAATATCCTCTGTATTGACTTTTTCCACCTTAAATTTAGCGGTATTGCTCAATTTTATAATCAGACACGATCCTGGCGTCTTATTTTCCTTTTGAAAAAAGACACGTTTTTGTCGCAGTTTATAAATGACCTAGTGCTGTTTTCGATTATAATAGGGTAAAGCCGAGCATTTACATCACATTGATATAAGAAACACATCTGACAAAATAACCGACATCTGTCCATTTCGGAATTCCATATTTAATAATTTTTAGTACAGAAACAATTTTTTACTATTTTATGCTTAGTAGTAAAATATTTTGAAACTTGAACTAAATTTCTTTTTGCCAGTAAAAAATATAGTTTGAATAAATTAATTGAATACACAAACGCAGTATTTCATATTTTTATTTTACTAAAGGGTTTTCAACAAAATATTCACGCTTATTTTGAGATTCGTTTTCGATCGAAAGTTATTCGAAATCGAGAAGATTTTATTTTGAGATTCGATCGATTCGAAAGTTTGCTGATTCAATCGAAAGTTCATTAAAAAAAATAAGTAACGTTTGACTATCGAATGATTCGAATCAAATGTCATTTTTGTGTCGTTCAGATAGTTTTTGTTGAATAGCTAAAGAAACATGTAAGTTTTAACAATTTTTGTACGATAATAATTAAACGAAATTGGTTATATTGACGAGTTTTTTTTTGTTATTTTATAAAGGGCACAGTCACATTCTAATTAGAGCAATAGGTAGCAAAAAGAAGTCCTGATAAGGTTGATAGAGGAGAATCCGAAAGTTGCAAAGGGTTTTTCCGTAAACTAAATATGTATGTAGGTAGATGCTGACAAATTTAAGAGAGATGCTGCCGTGAAGCTGAATAGTCATTAGAATTTAGAAACAAAACTATTGCCTTTGTTTATTTTGTCCAAAATAAGAAAAACTACACCGATTTGAAGTTTTTAAACTTTGATTGTTTTTATTTCAATTGAAAGTGTGACCATGTGTGACGAATACTTATACATTAAATTTTAAACGGTAAAACACAACATGGAAATTAAAACCAAATTGGTTACGTTGGTTGACAAAAATGTTTAATTTCATGTCTTGAATGTTTTTCTTTACAATTTATTAACTTCACTTAATGTTTCAATTCAGAAACTGTTAATTTGTAATCAGAGTTTAATTAAAAATAAGATTCTTCAAATAATAAAAAAATCATTTAGAACAGCTGATCTCCAAAATAAGGTTAATTTCGGTATATTTTATGCCATGAATATTTTTCATTCGAATCTCAAAATAAGCATGATTATTTTCCATTGAATAAAAATGCAATTCTCATAGTCTGCAGAAAATTCAATTTTTTTTGTTTAACCCCACATTTGCTAAAATTCATTCAGAGTGAAAGCCGAAAAAGTTGGACTTGTATGGAATAATACATATATTGATTTTTTTATATGAGCAAGTCAATTTCAATAAACTCTTCTCACAATGTATATTAAAACAAGAAAACGTTAATATTTTAAAATATTAGAAAACATGACATGTTATTTAAAAGATACTGAAGAATTACTTCTGTGTATTAAAAACATTAATAGCAATATATACTAGCAATTTGAAAGTTTTATTATTAGCCCTATAATAATGGTTCAGATTGATTAAAATTTTTTGTCTTATATATACACTTTTTAAGACTTTTCCCATGCAAACCCATTTTCACCTCAAAACTCTTCCTTTTCTATGAAAACCAAAGTAAGCTATTTATAAATGAGTATTCTACAATAACTCAAGAATTTCGTCATTTTTAGACATTTTGAAAAAATTGGATTTGGCTGGGAAAAATAAATGATAAGAGAGAAAAATCCGTATTATTTTTATTTCACAGAAGACCCATTGATGAAATTTTGATCTGAAACACATCAATTGTTTAAAGAACAAGAAAAAATAATACCATTTGCTATTTATATAACTTAGAATTTTAAAGGAATCAATAATTCCAGTTAATTTAACTCTATCAATAAAAATTAACGTAGGCAATATTACTCCCACTTTTAATATCGATGCCCACAAAATCTTTATAGTCATTCCTATGTCAACTAACCTTTTCTGCCAAAAATTTAACCTTAAAAGAGTTTTGAAAAGAAATAAAATTCTACTTAAGTTTGGCCTTAAGTCAAAGCTCCACCCAATCAATTAACACCAAAGGTTTGGTTGCTTTGAAACAGTAAGCACTTATGACTCAATAACTGTTTTTCATTTGGTTAATTGCAAATTATACTTATAGTGAAAATTATGTACAAAGGTAGAAACAATTAATTTGCCCTTGACACTTGACTTAATCTTAGCTCATATTCATGTACATATTTGTATATGCTCAATTGTAGATATACTTGGGTAATAAAATTCTTCAAAAACCTCTACTAAGGATATACAAAAATACAGTTCGAAAAGTCAATTCGACTCGTGTGCAGTTACTTAATCTGCTCAAAATTATTGAAAACAATCTTGCAGTAATTGTTTATATATACACGTATAGAAACACGTATCTATAAACAAAATATTCCCCCTCAGTCGTGCGAGCATAAATATATGCGCACTTCGGCTAAGGTCAGAAACGACAAATAGCGCTCGCAGCAAAAATACTTAAATAACCACATTTGCATTCAGCGCAGTAAGCGATCAAAGTGCTGAACCAAAGCCTGAGTTCGAGCCTGAGCAAGCCACAGCTCCAACATCGAATAAGCCCATAATATGCCATATACTTGTAGCTAAGCCATACCCAACTTCCATTAACAAGAAACCCAAATCAGCCAGAAGTGCTTTTTTTACTTATACGAGATCCATTGGCATTACTTTGTGTACCTATACGTCGCGTCGTTGGATAAAGTCACATTATAGATACAAAATCTTTCCACCTTCAGCTTTAGCTTCAGCTTCAACGAGAGTCGAGAGCGATTATCCCGGCAGTTTACATCATCAACAGGGGAAAATTGATTGATTTGCGGATTTTATTTATAAAATGCACACAACAGCAAAAAAAAAATATAAAATAATAACATTCCGTTGAATCGATCGACACCGAGCGATTATTCCGCTGAAGGACAAACTACTCTCGACTCTTGTTTATATACCTACTGGACAATAGTACAGGTTTTTATTTTCAAACTTGTGCAAATTGTGTCGACATATTTTTATATAAACTTAATAAACGGCGAATTTCTTCTTTTAACAAGCGTCATAACTCAAGACAAAGTAAATAAAAGTCCATATAAAAATTGCAACATTTTATTCATCGAAATTGGGATGATCCCAAGTGCAAATCTCCTGTTGGCCTTTATATGGATAAGGTAGGATGCGGATGTCCCTCTGAGTTTGCAAATCGTTTTATTGAGGATAATTTGAATCAACATTATAGAAACACCATATAAGAACTTGACGAAACCATGCGGTGCCGTGATCTTAACTTTATGACCCTTCGGGCAACATTTCTGCAAAAGGCAGTCTACTAAAAACTCTTTATGGGTAACCATGCTCCAGGTATGCATACATAGGTACTCGTATCAATTTATTTTGCACATTTAAATGTTAAATGCAATGATTAATGAAGTGCAGCCATTTGTCAGGAACAACACTATAAACAAAAACAATTGATTTGTGTCAAATTCAATTCGATGCGCATCAAAAGCACTCACAAAAGAATATCAATTTATAGACCCTAAAACTACAAACCCGAATCCCTATGAAACGCTTTTTCTACCGCAGTAAATTTTTGGGCAATGCGGTATGTTGAATGTAGGAAAGGAATAACATATTATTCTTGATGGGAATGGGAAGAAATCATAGCCCCTTGAATGTAAGTAGGCGTAGCAAATCAAGTAACTGCCGAGCTCGGAGGAGATTAAAATACGGTGGCCTTCTCGCTCGCTGGTAGCGCCAGTCTGTGAAATGTCTTACATGTGACTGATTTGCGCTGGTCCCTTAAAATGTCGGAATAACATTAACTTCGACTACGACTTCGACTCATTCATAACTTCCCTTAAGCCTCTCAAGGTAAGGCATCGAGCATCCTCAGATATGTATGACCGTATACAAAGTTAAAAAAAAGATCAGAAGTCAAATGCAAAATAAATTCCACAATAAACAAATCAATTCTCGAAGTATATTTATTACTCTGACAAGGCGAACGAAGGTAGGTACCTAAAATACTTCCTTCCAATCGGCTACTGGTGTTCTGTGTTTCGGTTCGGCTTACACGTTTACGTCGCGTCGTCATCGTCGAGTGTATAGCTTCTGAAGCACAGCTGGAGACGGCGAAGTCGACAACGACTACGACGACGACGACGACGACGATGTGGAAGTTCATTTCATTTCGAATTTGCTAATTTGAATGCGTTGCTCTTTTCATTTGTGGTCGACAAATGATATATGTAGGTAAGGTATAGAGGTACTACATGTATAGCAGAGGATCAGAGATGCGATGGACTCAGAAGCGGACTCTGGGTAGGAAAGGTTTAGTGGTTTTCTCCCCAAGCACCATTAAGCATATGGCTGCTAGCTCCGAGCTGCACATGATTTGCGAAATCAATTTATTAAATGCAAAAAAAGCCATAAACGTGTTTTTTCTGTCGCATCGAGCAAATTGAATTTTTATCGAATATTTCTTTTTTTAGTTTTTTAATTCGTTCACAAATGAAATACGAGAAAATGTTGAGCTACTCAATACAAAGTTTGTGAATGATTATTTCGAAATGAGGTGAGACTAACGTTTTCAAGATTCGTCTGGTTTGAGTTATTTGTTCCAGTTGTTATTATGTCATGATATCATACATAATTTTATCATTACATTTAACTTAAAATTTTATTATTAACAGTTTTTTTTCCGCAAACATAACGGTTTTAACATCACCTAATTTCTAGCCACTTTTTAGACAGAAGACTTGCATTCAGACTTAAAAACAAAGAGGTTTTTCCATAGCCCATAAACCAATTAAATCCGAACACCGTAGTGCCTACATTCATACTTTTTGGATGTTTATCATTATATTCCCGGGTCAATAAGGTTGCCCTCAGGCTTCAGACGGAACATTAAGGCTTCAAGTTAAATAAGTTAAGAAAATATGAGAAGTGGAAACATTATTTTTAACGAATTTTCCTCTCAATTTCTGATACATATTTTACAACTTTTATAACTAACACAGCAAAGATTTAACTACTTTTAACAGAGTAATCTCTAAGGTCAACCTAAATTCAGGATATGTTTTGACTTTTAAAGATTTTTTAAACATTTTACAGATGTAAACAATGATTTAAAAATTCTTGAAACAATTTTATTATTTTTTGAAAAGTATTGTTAGTACTGCAAGAAGAATCAATTTTCTAAGAATCATCCATCTTACAATTTCTGTAAACTTTAATGATAAAAATGCCTCTGAACCACTATGTGAATCTACAGATTATTATTGTTATAAAAGAAAAATTATTATAATTACTTCCAAAGGCTTAGTAAAGAATAATTTAATTGCAGGTAAACATTAACAATTAAATAAAAAAACATTGTTCATTTGAATGTACCAAGTTGTCGATAGGTTTTCAATACGAAGAATAATTTTAATGATTATACTTGTTTTTAATTATATATTCCACTGCCTACTTCTAGTCAGATAAACTTAAAGAGAAAACTACAGTTAGTATGGGTATAAATTATAATTAAAGACTCAGCGTTTAAGAGTTTCAATGATGAGCTTTCAACACTTGCAGCCTCTTATAATATTATTATTATGAATACCAACCAGTTCTATTTATCTAGAGAAATATTTTAGTTGAAGAGTTGCCAAGTTTAAGCTTTTGTAACTTTAATAACCCTTCCAGTTTGTTTGCGGGGATCAATAAAATATAAATGCAATACATTGAAATACATTGCTACTTTCTCTTTCATTTAACAATTTACCACACAAATTCACTTAATGAAATTAAATTCGACGGTTAACCTTCAAACGGCAAACAATAATTATCTTTTATAAGTATGGAGTTTAATTTCTATCAACTCATATGGCAACACTTTTTGCACCTGAAATTTGAGTTTAAAATCTTTTCTTTTGTTTATAAAAAAACTACAACATTTATTTATGCATAGACGGCGAGAGTTACTAGTAAATATTACCTTACAGGCAAATTTTGTTACCAAGGAATTATTTATGTACTTTTATCGGAAAGCATAGACTTAAAAATGGAAATTCGTGACGAATGTGGGAATTGCTTGATGCTTGCATACTCGTTATAAAATTATTGTATTTAATAAATGACTTGAGGACTATTATGTTGATCGATTCCAAGTTATTGTAAGTCTGATTTTTCAAAACAACATAACCATTATAGCGGATATATAGACATGATGGAAAGACAGGATTTATCCTCAAATTAACAGGTCAAGATAAAATATTTTCTTAAACCACGATATCTTTTAACTTAAAGATGTGCAGGACAAAAGTCCTACCGGTAATCGTCATAAATTTTAATTCTTAGAGGCTACTTAAGTCTAGTTCGAAGTAGATACTCTGATAAGTGAGACTTAGTGAAGAAGATCCGAAGATATTTTGTATCAATGATCTTTTTGGATTACTTTCCAGGATGCCTTTGTATATAGGATACATTGTTTTTATTAAAACATTGGTTAAAAGCTTCTTTTACCGAAAAATAATTTTCAAGACGAACCAAACTGAATGACGGAGGACAATTTTCAATATTGAAACATCTTATTTCAGGACGAGTCTCATTTTAAAGACTACTGTATACTGTATCGGAGATGTAGCAAATGCAACTAGTTTTTCCCGTAATAATTTATGGTGTGATAATCGAGACGCTTATTGGATGGATTGCTGTCAAAAGTGCAAGTATAAGGGACATAACAACAATGTATAGACTGCCTCACATACTGGCTTTGGCGTATCTGCTATAACTATTGTCGGTGTTACTATTCGCAGTATGGCCAAATTAACCATGCTTACAACTTTTTATCCAATGGAAATCTTCTAAGCCATACAGAATTGCGTTCATATCCATACTGACATAGTAATATTCGCAATTTCTTTCTTTCCGTATACAGAATCAGCCTTCTTTTGTTATCAGTGGCGCAAACCCATTTAACAGACATACACAATTGAAAATAAATATGGAAACAGTGCATATACGTCCGTGTGTACCAATGCTATAATGTCTTTCTTGCAGGAATTTAAACAAATAGTTTTCTATTTTGAATTTAATTAGATCGTTTAAATAAACCATTTATACGTGCAAAAAAATTCACATCAAATATTAATGTTAATTTCATGGTCTCACCTTTTCTATATATGCAACATTTTTCATAAACTACTTAATTATTCACATAAATACATAAAATGTATTTTTATATTTTATAATAAAAGCTTTTTAGCTTAAATATGACAAAAAAGTTAAACTTAAAATTAAACCATCTTAAAAGCAGACATTATTTATTTTTGTTGGTTAAGTAGATACCTACGTCTTTCCTCTGAAATACAACAAATTCAAAGCTTTACCAAAAACAATTACATACTATATTCGTTGATTTCAGTTAAGTTATTCTCATAAAATTGATCATAATAATTAGGAACACGAAGGTAAAAAAATGCAGATAAATAGCGAGAAAAAAGGTT
Organism: Eupeodes corollae; assembly: GCF_945859685.1. Lineage (NCBI taxonomy): Eukaryota > Metazoa > Arthropoda > Insecta > Diptera > Syrphidae > Eupeodes > Eupeodes corollae. Next base: position 229,681 of record NC_079148.1, on the reverse strand, counting down.
ACTCTTAATAACTTGTAGGCTCTCAACAAATTGCTTGAAAACGATATTTTTATCTCTCTTAGAATTGTCTATTTTAGTCACGCTATAGTTTTCCATTATGCGGTTGGACGCTTTTTTGCATGTTAGGTTTTACACTGCAGTTGCTTAGATTATTGCTCATTTGTTCTTTTGAGTACATCTTTTTAAAAGCTTTATTAATTTAAAGTTTAAAAATGATTAAGAAAGTAAAACAAAGCTCAGATGACTTCATTGTTTTTCAATTTGTAAATGATCATTGTTTTCGTTGTGTTGAGTTCTAGTCTATTAAAAAATGGTTTTTACACATCCAAAGGGTTTTGATTGTCTTAATTCAAATCCTACTTCAATATTTCTTTATTACGCCAGGTTTTTGAGATATTAAAAAACACGTTACCAAGGCTTTGTGAGGCTATCCTAATATATGAAGAAGCTTTTTCATTAAAATTCGTGATGGTTTTTTAAAACTTAATCCCTTTCTTCAATATTCAATTAAAACATTTATATTATTTGATATAGTATTGTTGAATATGCAATTTCGAAAAGGGCAGATCTCTGAAAGTTTAAAACGTTTAGGAATTGAAACAAATTGGTTATTTTTCAAACTGGTGCATACATTTCATTTTTTTTATATACAGGCGATGTCATTTAAAGTAGAATTAATACCATATATGTTCTGTTTTCAATCTTAATGGGTGTAGATAAGCATTTACGTCACATTGGTATAAAAAACGTATGTGACAAAATATCCGACATGTCCCCTTTTCGAATTAACATGTTCAGTTAGATTTTACCTGAAAGAGTGCTTAAGCATTTATGCTAAAACAGTTTTTTAAAGAAAAGGTCAAAACATAAGTTTTGCTTCTGTAATGCATTTGTTATATTAATAATTTAACTATGTATATCAAGTTTTTGAAGTATATTAAAAATATATAAAAATAATGTTGAAAATGTTTTTTTTTTTATTTGGGGAAATAGTTAAAATTTGAATTTGAAATTAGCACAAAAATTAACTCCAAAACTTATTTTTAAAAATTAGGAAAGTCAAAAATTCAAGGTTTGCTCAAAATAAGTAAGATAATAAAATTAAGAAAAGATTTGTGCTTTTCAAAATCGTCATAAAATATATTGTTAAGAAATTTGAGTTTAAACTTAAAAACCCAGTTTTTGATTGTTTTTAAAAATTTTCAATGCGGGTTATTTTAATAGAAAAATGAGAGTTGATATTCGAAATAGGACACCTTTATCTTTTAAAAACAGTATTATTTCGTTTATGGCATAGAAAAAAAAAGTAATTTTGTCCACTAGTGTCATATGTGTATAATTTAAGTATTGTTATGTATTGTCATTATAAGTTATCGTTTAAGTTTCTATAATAGCGATAAGTCTGCATATTTAATTATTCGACAATTTTATAATTTTACCTAAAGAAGCTAAATCTTGTCAATAACCGCTTAAAACAGGAAAGCATTATAAATGTATAAAGTTCTCCAGATGCGTCCAATCCAAATGAACCCCAGTGTAAAATAGGCACTTGTTTTTTTTATTTTTAAAAATTCCATCTTTTGAGTTCGTTCGTTTGTTTTGATGGATGCATTTATTACTAACTGCTAGACACTTTTTGTTTTACTAACAATAGCACCGTTTTTCACTTTAATTTGTTTTTCCTAATGTTCGAAGAATTCCACATCACAGAAGTACATATGTATTTTTGTTTTGTTTTATTTTTAAAAAGAAAACCTGTGCCGATTTTTGTTTGCTTAATTTTGCTATAGGTAAATAAATAGGTCCTAATTCGGGGTGATTACGACCCATTAGCATTATTCTGGTCAGGTATTTGGATCAATTTGAAGTAGACCCACAATAGTGACATAGACCAATAATCTGTAAATCCCTTAAAATAACATAAATACTGCTCGGGCGCACTTAAGTCTTAAGACTGTTTTGTATTTATTTTTGCCGAAACGTTAGTTAATTCTTTATTTTTTTAACGAAGGGTTGTTGCTTTTAAGTTCATGTTAATCTCTTCTGGATAAAAATTTCAAGTACTCGTCGTAAGAGTCCTTTTCATTGAAAATACATACATATACAATAGTGAATAGAGGTTAGGTTAGGTCGCATAATCGCTCTCTATTATGGAAGTGTCCCGTAGAGATAATAATAGCATATGTGTTTATATGCATTGTGATGAATGATGATGAATTAACAAAAGATGCTGCTCACTTATGAGTGCGTTTTTTTTTTGTCTTGTTGATTTTATAACATGCTCGCTAAAATAGCATTCGTTTATTAAAAATTGGTTGGTACATAGATGAATTTGAAAATGTGTATAATGGGGTAGAATTTTGTATCAATTTGTTTCTCAGAAGGGTGTTATTATAGCAAATAGAAAAAATATTGAAACAAATGGGCGTGATTCGATACATCAAACATTTAATAACGTGTCAAAATGCCTACAAGCAGTTTGTTTTTTATTTTTGAACTTTATAAAGAACTTGAAGAAATAATTGTTAAGTACTAAAAATTAAAGTAAATAGTTGATTTTTTATATTTAAAGCGTTTTCTTCAGAGGGTAAACACGTGTAATTTCTGTAACGTCGTATTTATCAAGCTTATCATACTTTTTAACATTATCAAAACAATTTTTATTTTTATACTATGACAGGATTTCTATGTAAACGAAGATTTTAAACGCTAAAGTTTTTTTGAACTTTAAACAAGGTATCTTAGCAAATTTGTTTTTACTATACAATGGAACTATAGTTTAAAACTTTTGATATACAAAGAATAACAATTAACGGTCTATTAATAAACGTTTGATAAATATTTATTTCTTTATGCTAACAAACTAACTAATTTGTAAAGGCTTACGGACAATTTCTTGGCGTTAACTAGTAATATTCGGTTTGATTTTGGAACTTAAGTTTAAAAATATTTTGAACTGCTGGAGCATTTCTTCATATCTAATCATATCTACAGAACTCGATTTAAAACAAGTTGTGAGTTTTAGGAATTTTAGATCCTAGTTGAATAAAACTACGTTCTAAGGTGTTTTTTCATATTTTTGAAGAAAAGCTTAGCTAGTTCTGGCTCGAAATTGTGAAATTTTAATAACAAAACTACCTATGAAACATCTGTCAGTTTTTTCTTAAAAGAAATTGTGATTTTGATAATGGATTTCGTTTAAGATTGGTGGTTTTCAAATTATTCTTTTTAGACAAATGTACACATAATGCCCTGAATACTAATGACTTTTAGGCAAACTGTCGATAATTTTATATATTTTCTAAAAATATTTTACTATTCCACATTAGATGTTCTTGTGGTCTAAAATGTAATCGACAACTGGAATAAATCTAAAAATTAGGCCTTTGGAAGAAGTAAAAATATGCTGAACTAAGTTCTAATACCCTAGACCCCCAATTATTTATTAAATAGACCTTAAATCTCAGACTGAAATTTAAATCACAGAATTTGATAAGGAAATAAGTTAGAGCGCAATTAAGTTATAATTCATTAATAAACCGAGTTTTAGAGACTATTACTTTGTCAAAAAATTGGCCTCTAGTGTCTTTGTTTTATTTAAATGAACAAATATAGTGGAAGGTCACGTCAATATAAATTTGTTCTTGTTGAAATATTGACTTTTTTAATGAATTTTCGTTATTGTTTTTTAAATATTTATGTTTTATTAATTTCATGTTTTAACATTGTTTAATTTTTGTCTACTGGTTTTTATTAAAAAATAATAAAATATTTTCAATAGAAAATCGAACATTAGAACTATGGAAAAACATACTTCTTACTGTGCATGCCGTTCTTGGATACACAGTATCCTAATTTTACAGTATTTTAAAATAAGTTCGGATTCGGATTCCATTCCCGACAACAGTACTCGCACACAGGAATAGTTGAGAGTTGTAAGTCAAGGCCCAAGGTCTCAACGGACTGTTGCGCCACCCAATTTATTTATTTTATTAAAAGAGTTGTAGGTAAAAATCTCTTATAAAAACAAACATTTTATGCGCATGAAAAATTTATCATATGAACACCCATTTATAACTATCTGAACTCTTGATGTCATCATCTTTTAACATTCATATAATTGAAAAAAAGCATTTCTAACTTTATATTACCCACCCGCCCTGTTTAAAAAAACAGGAAGAAGTATTTACTTGAAAATGACAAAAGAATTTAAAGAACACTCCTTTCTAAAGAATTCCATCAGAAACTCCACATCATTGTCATAACTTAATAATTTTCTTCCTTTCCTGTTAAGATACATTTATTAAAGATGTACTTATAAAGATATAGTGCATTTGCACCATCTCCATTAAAAATATCTTATTTCGGCGCCAGCATTAAATTTCCAACACCAGCACCAACTCCCCAACAACAACAACAGAGGCTCACAAGTTTTGTTAACACTTTCCATCCAAGGAGTCGTTTTGGTTGGGGCGAGACTTTATCTTCACACAAACTTTATACTGACTCACAAGTCGCAACGGTGAATTATTTATGCCTAAATTACAGTGCATAAATTTTAATACTCTCATGTTGAATTAATCAGTCGAAAAAGGCAATCTACTTGAAGCAAAAATCAATTATAAGTAAATGTATCCGAACTAGACTTGTTGTGTTGTTGCAAACAAGTTTCACTACTTTTAACAACCATCAGGAATGGGGTGTTTCTTTTACATAGCAACTTATATACGATTAATACATATATCTAATATCAAGCTATATGACCCCAGTCACCAACCACAATGACCTAAATTCCTTTTTTGTATAATTGCGATGAAAACCGAGAACTGCCCGCTCAACCCTATGTAGCCGAAGCACAGCAAGTAGCAACTTATAACTTGGTATGAATAGAACTACAACTACATCAACATTAGGTATATCTGGTGGAAACATTAAAATAATGACTATCCAGTCTAAAAAGGAATATACGTTACTATAGATATAATTGTATTGAATATCTTTTAACTGCCAGACAAAGTTACGCAACGTGAGATGCCGAAATCCAATTAATGCAATCACTTAATGTGTCCTTCAGTTCAGATATAAATTCGGTTCTGCAGCCGAAGCCAAAGAAATTCTTCAAAGAAGGCTTCAACGTTTAACGGATCCGCAATAGGATCATCTGCCGCTATTAAGCCTGGTAATAATATTTTCACGAAACAGCACTCTCACCCGTTCTTTGCTCTTCATCTTCATCATCTTTATGTGCTTTTTGTTTTGCTTTAATTTTTTAATATTTTGTTTTGTAGATATATTTTTATTTTGTGCGGTTTTTTCGGCAATATCAGTCGGTGTTAGTTGGAGTAGCTTCGCGTAATTATCTGCTAACTTTCAGTCAGTTTAATATTTATGATGGAAGGAGCTAACAACCAAACAACCAAACGGCCAAACAACTACAGCGAGCTCCATTAACGTTTTTCGAAAAACCTCACTCAACTAAATGAACTTTTTCGCGTTCTTAATGAGTTTTGTGTGTGAGTGTGTTTTTAATTTGGGCTCGTATACGTTTTTCCAAGGAAGAGAAAATTAAAAAGAACCTTCCACCGTTCTCATTCCTTTTGTGCTCGATGGCGCACCATCGCCATCGCCAACGTCAATTCCAAGCCACCAAAAACCCATCATGAACATCATTATATGATATATATAGAGCTATCTTTATTGTGGCTAAAGTCAATCTGCAATATCATTGATTTTGCAGGGGCAGCCGGTAATTCGTCTTTGGAGAATTCCCACGCCACGCCAGTGTTTGGCTTTTAAGACAAAAACGGACTAACGAATTTTATGGCGGCTACTTTAAAACTCGTTGAAGCACTCCTTTCCTTTATTGTGCGAGTTTATATATATACAATGTATATAGGCTTTGTTTATGGTATGAACCTACTGATATAAGTTTTTAGAGGGTTTGAAAACACTCCCTTTCGCAAATGCAACTATTTTAAGTAGGAAACATTCCAATTCAACCCCAAGTAGAAGTTATTGCAATTATACACTCTGGATGATGACAACGACAACATGGGGTGCATTGGAGTTTTATGAGCCGCAAAATACCTCTCACCACAACGGCAGCGGCAAAGTATCCAAAGTACAATGTGGTTGGGCTGTTCAAAAGTGGGTGCTTAATTAAAACTGACGAGAAGTTAATAACTGGGAGCGGAGCGCTAATTGAAGAAACTCCCTTTGAGTACTGTGGAACTTACAAGGTGGTTGTAATAGTGCTTTATACTACACCAACATTCGCTCCTTCCCTGTATCCTGAGTTCCCAATCCCCACCGAAGTACCTCTCATCAAGCGACCAAGAACGATCAAATGAAAAATCGTTTATGCAGATTGTCTGGCTCGGAATGTGATTGGGGAGCAGCTTCGGGTAAGTTAACAAACCCCCAGCCCCAGCTCCAACTCCAGTTGCAAGCCTTTCAGCCTTTCAATTGGTACCACAGAGACCACCAAATGGAGTCATTTTATGCGATGATGATGTGTGGTTCAGATACTTGAATAAAGTGCTTAGGGCTTGAAGTTTTTGGGGGTTAAACTTTATTGTCGGCCAAAGCGGTGCGGCCGGCGTATAAAGCAATTAAAATACATATGGGTACAGAACAGGGCCAATGTGCAAAGTACTTTCGCACAAATTATTCTGGCCTATTCGAACTTTGTTTTCGATTGCCGACGGGATTTCCACTCTTTTGGGACACCCTCTATACCCCATACCTAAGCTCTCTGACTTGGGCAAGTGCAGCTTTATGGTTCGCTTAACATGGTTCCCGGTCGGCGTCGTCGGTCGTGGTAGAATATACGAGTACCATCAACATTTTGAATGAGTGTGTTCATGTTAAACGCGCGACGTGAACAACGACGAATGAGACCGCGACTACTGGCTTTCGCTTCGCATTTTGAATTTTTTAACGAGGGTTATATTTTTGTTTTATTTTCTTTATTTTTTATTGTTGACTTTTCCTTAAATGGAATAAATAATATGGCAAACCGCAACCCACAATGAATTGTTTGTGTAATGATACCTTTGCGTACACAAAAGGAACACACCATATTTTTCAACAACTCTGATGGTCCGCCTTCTGTTCTTTGCGGTAAACTTCAACATTAAGTAGAGGTATATATACAATATGCAGTAAGTACAGTTGAAGTATGGTATTGAAATGATTCGAAGTGAGTAGTGAAAAAAAAAGAGATAAAACAAATCATTTATATAGTTTTAACGATAAAATAATGTTAACTTATCTAAATTTTTTATAACTTCGAAGTTGTTTTTTGTATATTGACTGTGAGTTGAAAAATAGAAGCCTTTTGCTGGCACACAAAAAGTAAGAGTGATTGATTTAGCTTAGTTTATGGGATTATTAGCACAAAAGGTGTCAGTTTTAAGTTCGTGAGTATTTTTCAATGACCAATCATAAAAAGTGATAATCTTAAAAAATTAAGTGAATAATTCGTGATAAAATTGTACATTTAAGTGAAATTAATTTGAAGATATGTCGCTTAACAGTTTTTTGTCACTAAAAAATGTCATTATACCGCTTTTTAAACAACGGACATAATCTTATTATAAGTTCATCTGTTTTTTCAACATTATTAACTTTTGAACATTTTCGACTAAAGATTTATTTAACTTTTCTAAAGCACTTATTAAAAACTTGATACCGTAAGAATAGTGCAAACAAGTGAAGGATCAATAAAAAAAAGTTGTTATTGTTTCTTCTGATCTAGAAATAATTTTTAAAAGATGTAATGCAATTATGTCAAAACAAATCCAACATACATCAAAAGAAAATTTTTAAAAAGTACCAATTTATCAACTAGCATATTTGAGGAAGAAATCTATGCATTGACAAAGCTGAAAAGTTTGTTTGAACACGCGTATCCCAGGAACTGCTAGGACGATTAAAAAAAAACTCTTTCAGTGAGACATATTCTATTTATTGAGGAAGGCTATAGGCTATATCATCAAGCTAAGACTAATACGAGCGGTGTGCCATCAAAGAATGTGTGCTACAAAAACGGTTAAAGTTTTGGATTCGGTAAAATAAGGTAAATTTTCAAAAATTGGCCTTATTGCAATAACCAAAAGTAAAATAAAGCCAACTTTTAGCCGTTAACTAAATTAATTTTGAGAAATAAGTACAGCTTATTTATACGACGAGGTAAAAGCAAGTATGTTGCCCTGCTTGGGCTTGGGCTTAAGACAAACAGTTTGAAATTGACTTTGTTACACTTTACAAAAAAGAAATAAAGACAATTGTTTTTTTTTTCGGTATCAAACTATTGCTTTAATAATGTATGACAGAATTGTTCCTCTTTAATAGTCTTAAATAAAGTCTCCAACAACATATCTCTATATTTTAAAGATGGCTCATTTTTGTATGCTTTGCATGGAAGTAACGCCAAGGGCGCAGCTATACTGCCTTAGTGAAATATTAAACTAAATCAAAAGAAAATAGTAAAAGAAAAATGTTAGAATGGTATTGTATGGTTTTTAGAAGTAAGTTATTTTTAAAATAGTTATTAATCTTTTTAAAAGCAGAAATGAAGTTCGAAAGTTTTATGAACAGGTGAAACGAAATTCACAGGTACAAAAACCTAGAACCGAAGGCTGCAAAGACGAAAGTGGAAACATCATAGTGGAACCACAGTCAATGCATGAGGATATGGAAGGACCACTTTTGCAGACTGTATAACGGCTACGACAAACTGAATTCCGCTGTCAGGCAGGATGATCCATTCAACATAGACGACAAAAGCCAATAATACCGTCCTCCCGACTTAGACGATGTAAAGATTGACATATCTAAGCTGAAGTCTAATAAAGCTGCTGGAGCGGATGGCTTGAATGCCGAGCTCTTTAAAGCAGCTGGAGATAAGTTGGTTAGGAGCATGTCTGTAAGATATGGTCGGAAGAAAGCATGCCCGATGAATGGAACCTCAGTATTGTTTGCCCGATCCTGAAAAAAGGAGACCCTCTAAAGTGCACCAACTATAGAGGAATCAGTCTACTTAACATCACCTATGAAATCTTCTCTGCCGTAATATGTGAACGTCTAAAGCCCATCGTCAACAATCTGATAGGTCCTTATCAGTGTGGTTTTGGACCAGGAAAGTCCACAGTTGATCAAATATTCACAATACGGCAGATCCTGGAAAAAACCCAAGAACACCAAATCAACACCCACCATCTTTTCATCGATTTCAAGGCCGCATATGACAGCATATACAGGGACGAGGTGTATAGAGCCATATCTAGTTTTGGCATCCTTGCCAAACTGGTCCGTTTGTGCAGGATGACCATGGAGAATTAACGCTGCTCCAAAAAGGTTGGAAATCGTGCTTGAAAGAATAGTGCAGAGCTCACACGTCAACACTAGGGGCACTATCTTTCAAAAGCCTGTCCAATTACTAGCATATGCTGATGACATTGACATAATCGGAAGGACTCAGCGTGATGTCAATGGGGCTTTTGTGAGTATTGAGGCAGAGGCGGCAAAAATGGGTTTAACGGTTAATGAGGGTAAAACAAAGTACATGCTGTCGTCAAGAAAGGACATACAACACCGACGTCTTGGTCAAAACGACAACCAGCGCTGAGATCAAACGCAGAATAACTCTTGCTAACCGCTGTTTCTTTGGACTAAGAAAGCAATTGAGTGGTAAAGTCCTCTCTCGAGGGACCAAAGTGTTGCTATATAAGACGCTTGTCATCCCCGTCCTGCTATACGATGCAGAAGCATGGACTATGACAAAAGCGGATGAAAGCACTTTGGGTCGCTTCGAGAGAAAAGTTCTTCGTGTGATCTACGGTCCAGTATGCATCGAAATGGAGTGGAGGAGAAGAAGGAACGATGAGCTGTACGGACTGTTTAGCGACGTAGAGTTAGCCAGAAGCGTAAAAGTAAAACGACTTAGATGGCTGGGTCACGTAGAGCGCATGGAAACCAATGCTCCGGCCCGGAAAGTCTTGGAATCCACACCCACAGGACAGCGCAGTAGAGGAAGACCGCGGATCACGTGACGCGCACAAGTGGAAGGTGACCTCACCCAACTTGGAGCGCGAAACTGGAGACATCTAGGGACCGAGCTAGATGGAGAAGTTTGTTGGGTGAGGCCCTAGTTTACACTGGACTGTAGTGCTACCTTAAGTAAGTTAGTATTAATCTTTTTAAAACTGGGCCAACTTTAGATTCTAAATCATAGTTATTATGCAAATATCATTTACAGTCTTCTGTGTTAAATTGAATATCTTGCGTTCACAGATCAGGAGTTTATTTGTGGTTTAAAACATTGCGTTTATATATGAAAATTCTAACATCATTAGATGAAAAGTCGCAGTATCAGCTTATCAAAATACAGTAAAGTGTTTTGTATTCTTTTTATTTTTCCTGTTGTTTCTTCATCTGCTGTTAAGTTTTTTTCCAATTAAAGTTATTAGCTAGTGAAATATAATCTACAATTTATTTTTATAAATTAGTTTGAAAAATATGTACTTATTCTTCAGAATCAAAAGAAAAACAAGCATGTTTTGAAAATTTTACAATAATTTCCAAGAAGTAACTGTTAACAGCAAACTTCTGTACCGTTTTTAATAAAGTATATAACCTGATTAAATTATAAAACATTTAAGAAACAGAAGCTATTCATCACTGAATAACATGAAAGCCTTAGGTTCCTATCTTTTGTGTCCATCATTGTATTTCCATAAAATTTACAGAAGTATTCTTGTCATCGAAAACAAACACTTTTCCAAACTTGAGCTACTAGTAAATTTTTGTTACTCTTTCCTGAAGTCTTATTGAATTTAATACCTTTTGTCGAATAGATGTTTGTAAGGGTTCAGAAGCGACGACTGTTTTATATCTTAAGCTTCAATTTATCGAAGTATTCTGTAAAAACACATTTCTAAATATTGTACTATTACAAAGCACATAATCTTAAGGCATAGCAAAGTAACTGACAGTAAATTTGATGCACCGAATTTTATGTCCAAGGCGTCTAAATAATCTTGTGCTACAATATTTGTTCATGTATACATGTTGTGCAGGCATTTGAATCACTATGCAGATGGCCAACAACGTCGTACGTATTTTATATGCAACAGAGACAGACAAGGCAGGTTGCTCCCCCAGGTTTTCTAACGCATCCCTATGGTGATGGTGTGCTATTCTATCTTTCACGAAATCGTGCACGAAGTCAGTGAGTGGCTAAGGCTATTTAATTGGTCCAATTATAATGCCGGTTCTAGCTAGGTCGGACGTTTCGGTAGTAGACGAAAGCCGTACTACACCCATTTGATTTGGTTTGATTAATCGATCAAGGTTACTTGCTGAAGCAGAGTGCACACTGCACAGTGCACATGCAGCTTAAACGAGCTCCGACGCGGCGCCATCATATTCGCTGGACTGTCTGGCCACGGCATGCATGCAGCAATACATTCTTGTTTAAATCAAACACACCGCGCCCTTGTTCTATTGTGTGATAAATCTTTAAAAAAACACGGTCCTCCAACTCAAATTGGTCGATTGGTCGATAGTTGATATAGATTTTCCAAAGTTTACTGTGCTCATTAACTGACCTGCTTAGCTGGGGCCTGCTGTGAAAACGATGACAACTCATCTATTGTTGTACTGTAGCCGCCTATGGGACCACCAATGCCTTCAGTCCTCACGGTTCATTTGATCTTTTCATATTTCTTCGATTCGGTTACGTTTACGTGTGAGATCGGAACTAGCTTTGTTAGCGTAGTCATTTTGTTCTCGATTCTAGAAGGCTGAATTTCGGGTTGGGATTCGGGTTTCGGAACAGTCGAGTAAATTAGCAAAATGCCTGCCTGCATGCACCCAAATAACATATAAATCACCAGAAAGACATTTTCCATTACCTCGTGTGGTCAGGTGTATCATATCTAAACAACATCGCCGACACTTTGGATGAGATAAGGCTCCCTATCCTATCCCTACCAAAAGAGTAGCCGACACCATCTACCGTGCGTCGTGGCTATGGAAGATGCTGCGATTAGTTTTGGTTCGTAATTACATTCGAACAGAAAACACAATGAATTAATTATTACCTGTCCGTCTTTATTGGATGTTCCCATGAATTTCGTTTCGTTCAAGTTTAAAAATATACACCAAAATGTAGATATACATAAATATGCATGTGGGGATTTAAATCAAAAACCTGGCGCTATGCGCTACGCTTTACGGTCCATAAAAAAGGGCTAAACTTTTATTTAAAAATTGGGTATTTTAATTCGATTTCACAAAACATTCATCAACTAAATCGAATGAATATTGGTAGTTCCTTTGAAATGTATTCGAATATTCGAAGAAGAGCTGACAATCAAATATGATAAAGGTAAGTTCATTGTGGCAGCTTTATGATAACGAAGTTGACAAGTTTTGTTTATTGTAGTGAAACCCTTCATTTTTTTAATAATTTAATAATTATGGAAAGTTAAAAATATGTTTATTACATTATGCCCATTTTAATTAGTGGTTTCATAGTTTGAAGGCTTTTCTATGCTATGTTTTTGTGATTAATTAAAAAACTACATGTTTTGTTGTTTTTTTTTACTAGCTTGGTAGCCAAAATGAAAAAAACAGAAGTCTAGATTAATTGATTTAAATTATTCTGAGTTGCAATTTCATTTTAGCAAAATACTGGAGTTTATATTGTTCTGATAAAGTTAGTTAGATTAGATACTAATTTTATTTCACATAATATAGAAATATTGATAAATCAGATACAAAAATATTATGTAGAAATTAAATGACATTTTGTATTTTAAAATACCCTTTGGAAAGGATTTTTAGTAACTCAGTAAAATACTGAAATAATTTAGACAGTATCTTGTAAACAAACATTCCCCACTTTTTAAAGTAATCATACAATTTATTGTTAAGAACAACCATTTGGTGTCTTTAACATTTTTAAAGAGCCATATTTTAAAAAACCTGGCAAAATTCGAATTCGGAACAATTTGATCATTTAAAAATATATTGTATTGTTTTCGGTACAGAAACGAATTGTAATTTTGCGACTATTGAAGATAGAATTCGATGTGATAATAATTTCTTAATCCCCGTAATCGAAATCGAAAAACAAAAGATTTTTTTATTTGAAAAATATATTCCAGCATTTGCTAAAGTTTAAAATGTTTGTAGCAATTTATAAGACATTTGACAAGATGACACAGAATAAAAATTGCGACAAGCAGTATGCAAAATAGATCAGAGACAGAGGTTTAATTTTGTTTTGAAGACATGATGTATTGCAATTTAGAATTTATGAAAAATAAATAAATATTATAATTTTTAATATTACAACTTATTTTTTTTTGAAATATTATATTTTCGACGCGTTTCGGAGATGCTTCTCCATCATTGGGCGGAATACTTTTTGTGGCTTGTTTTGGATAGTTACTCCCCAATAGGCAGTCCCATATTCAAGCTTATTTGATGATAGCTGTAAGATAATATGTCCGTTTCTGAAAGTCCAGAAATAATTGATATTATTGAAATAAATGATGTTTTTTAAACATAATTTTTGTTTTTTAATTTTTCATATATTAATATTTTCTTTTTATAGGATCATCCAGGCTTGCGGGGAACACCTTTAGCCATGTTAGCTGCCCAGTGCAACAAACTGTCAAATAAATCGCCACCACCATTGGCTGATGCTGCCGTTGGAAAAGGATTTCATCCATGGAAAAAGAGCCCAACGTCATCATCGGGCGGGGGAGGAAACACACCAGGAATCGGTACTGGCCAGCACTCACCATGCAGTATCTCTACATCACCAACAGTGACGTCAAGCATAGGAACATCTGTAGCTAGAAGTCTCCCGTCCAGCACAATAAACACAATGGTCAATATTACTGCCAGGTAAAGTTATATGCAAAATTTCCAAATTTGATTGGTCCCGGTTACAAATCGGAAAATTAATTTCAGCCTTTATCCTTATAGTCGACCGATAACATCGTCCTGTTCAGCAGTCACCAACCCTTCGTACGGTAGTGATTTGTACTTTCCAAGTGCTACCACTTCTCCCAGTGTAGCGGACAATCATCATATGCATCAAGGACTACTTGGCAAGGTTGAGAGCACTACTTTTGGTTCCGTTTATTCTAGGCATCCATATGATTGGCCATTTAATGCGGTCAGCGCATCACACAAAGCCGCTACCGAGGGTGTCAATTCAGGCTGGTGGGACATGCATAGTGCAGCCGGCAGTTGGTTGGATATGGGTGGCGCTGGCATGCATTCCACCATGGCAAATTATGCAACCGCAGGTTCTGACTACTCGTCGTTGACACATTCGCTTTCTAATACTGCACATCTCTTGGGATCTGGTCAGCACTTGTTGCAGGACACATACAAAAGCATGCTGCCTGGGCAGGGAGTTGGTGGTTTCACTCTACCTCATTCATCACCAGCCACTGCTTCCGGCCAGGCAGCAACTCCATCGACACCCTCTCCTCGCTCACAACGAAGATATGCGGGACGCGCCACATGTGATTGTCCCAACTGCCAGGAAGCAGAACGCTTGGGTCCCGCTGGCGTCCACCTACGCAAGAAAAACATCCATTCATGTCATATTCCTGGATGTGGCAAAGTCTACGGAAAAACTAGTCACTTAAAAGCCCACCTCAGGTGGCATACTGGCGAAAGGCCATTCGTCTGCAATTGGCTATTCTGTGGCAAGAGATTCACGAGGTCCGATGAGCTGCAACGTCATCTTCGCACACATACAGGTGAGAAACGATTTGCTTGTCCCGTGTGCAACAAACGGTTTATGCGTAGCGATCATCTCGCAAAGCATGTTAAGACACACAACGGTCCGAATAATAACATAAAGAAAGGCTCTTCAGAATCCTGTAGTGACTCTGAGGAAACTAACCAATCCGAAGTAATGCATCATAGCAGTCATCCAGGCACCCCTACCCATCAGACGATGAACACCGGAATGCAGCATCACATGGGTGGATCACCAGTTATGCAGCAGCACCCATCCCAGCACCATCACCATGCACCAAGTCCCAGCATGGATCATCACAATCAGATGGATGTGAAGCCACCACCCCCCATGGCTTGAGGTTCAATTGGACCCTTCATCTTTGCTTCAAACCAAAGTAGTGGAGTAGGGTCCTTTTAGAGTGGCTTTTTTCGAATGCCAGATCCTTATTTAAGTATAAAAATCACAAATCGTTATTATCCCCATCCCAAAATCACATATTACAAAAATGCAGGGTATTTAAAAAATGAAAAGATAAACGTCACAAAAATAGATACATGTATGTATCTGTCCGCCTATGTATATATTTAAGTAAAGTAAAATAATATAAATGTCAATATCGTTTAGCTAAACCAAAATTTTCTATTAAATTTTCTTTATCGGTTTTAATTATTGTAAATAATATAAAGCAAAAGCATTGTAAAATAAATATCTATTTAAACAAAGGCTCTGTTCTTAAATAATCTCAACAAATAAAAATTAAATTAACTTTAAATGTAGCTATATTTTATTATTTAAAATTTAAATTAAAAACAAATATCCTTGTGTAAATAAATAAAATTTAAAATCATCAATAAACAACACAAAGCTAATAATAATAATAAATAGGTACTTGAAAAAATAAAAACAAAATCTAGACCACTAAAATTATAATACTTAATATTATTTATTTAGTAGCGTTTGATCATATTTAAGTACAACAAAAAGATTGCGAAATATTGTATCTCGAATGAACTGCATTCGGATTTTTTTTAGCTGATGTTTGTTAAAAAGAAATAAAAGATTAAATGTTGATCTAATAAAATAAAAAAAAATAAAAACAAACTTAAATCATTTTTATCCACAGATAAGTAGAATAAATTATATAAGTGTAATTATTAAATTCTTTATTGTGCATAATGTTAAACAAAAAAAAAAACAAATAAAATGAAAAAGGTTATTATCTTACATAAAAACATCTCGTCTATGGTCTATTTTGTTTTGGAAAGAAAAATGTTTAAAAATTAAAATAAGTTAAATATTTAAAATTCTCGAATCGTTAAAGATAGAACTGACGAGATTATACGAGTACATATTATAATTTTTTTATTTTTAATAGATTTCAAGACACGCACTGGTAAATTGGTTTGCTTCAAGTTTGGTTCTAACTAAAATAGTTTCTATTAACGTCTTATTATTCTGATTATGAATTTCAATAATAGAACATCTAAGATGTTGTAATTCCTTATTTTTTAGTAAAATAGGTATCACCAAAATATAACTTAGATTTCTTCTAAAGAAAAAACAACAACTTTTATCAAAAACGAACATACAAATGTTTCATTATAGTATGAGGTTTATTTCATTTGTAGCGAAATTTATGGTTACTGCCAAGTTTTAAAGTTGTTAATTTATAATCCTCATCTTTGTCTACTAGTTAACTTATTTTGACAATATATTCGTTTAGTAAAATTAGAAAATGCCGTTAGTACTCACAAACAAATATTGCTTAGAATTATTTATGTTGTCAATATTATCAATACAATAAGAAAGTTCGTATACGCCACAATATTCCATTTTTATTGTTGTTTTTGTGGTTCAAATTTGTCATGGCTTTCCTGTTTTAGGATGCAGAAAATAATCTCTCTAACTAAACAATAATATCAGTTACAATAATATGGTTCTACGTATTTTATATATTGTACACTTTTGACTTATAAAGGCTGTTTGCAGACGTTAATTCTAAATATTATTTGCATCCAAAACACAAATAAAAGAACTAACTTTTTTTTCAAAAAAGTGTTCAGTAGTTTTTTTGTGTTTACGTTTTATAAAATACATTTTCGCAATAAAAATATACCAGTAGAAATGGAGTAGAAGATATATTCTTAGAAAACTTTATAACAATTCATGGCCTTTGTAAACTCCAAGAAAATGTTAAGTTTTGTAGAGATTATATTACCAAAAAAGGAAGGTACAGAACACTGTCTGCTGAGACAACTGTAGACCTTTAATGGCTCATTTTCTATTTTATAATATTATTGCGTTGTTTATAAAAGTGCTTTTTTATTTAAGTTTTTAAGGTGTTACATTTTTTATTGTTAAATCGATCTAAACTCCAAACATAACTATGTAGTTATACTTTCAGATTATTAAATTAATTTTACATTTCTGTGATGGACAAGTTTACAGATCTATTCCGCCACTTTAATATTGATCCCATAAGTAAATAACCATTATATTTATGTATAGTTCTCTTATAAGTCTTCATATCATTTCTTAGACAACTTTTCAACAATGAATGTTTGTTATAAGCTTCAAGATACATATAGTCTAAGAAGTCTTCGTACAGCAGCTTCCTTTTGATTCTGAGATAAAATATTTATTACCTATACAAATATATATTTAAAAATACATATTGAAATTTATAATCATAATTTTTTTAAATTTGGTAAAATTGTGAAAGTGGACACTAACTTTTTTTCAATGGTACCACTTTGATATTTACATTTAGTCCTAGTACTTAAAAAAAAACAATAAATCTAGGCTGCTGTGTGGAGACTTTTTGGACTATGCGTATATTACTTCAGTGAAGCTTGGTAGCGTTTATACTATTACAAGTCCAGAACGCCATCTGCTAGGTCAACAAATATTCCTACTTTATGTAAGAATATTTTAATTGATGTCTCAATTCCGTTTGTTGCGTATAAAAATAATCCTTAAATGACATTCTAAAGAACTTCATAAGCTTAAATTAAATTTAATAACAGGGAATGTAACAAATACTGATTTCAACAAAAATGTATATACATAGTTAAATGATATCCTTCGGAGCTCTTAAACGATTCCAAAATACATTCCATTCTCAAATGATTCTTCGTAATGAAAACGACAAATCTTCCCACCAGTCACTAACTTAATACTCCAGAGATAAATCACCAATCTCAGTTTCAAAATTCTTTTACGACCGCAGTTATTCATGTCGTGAAAATGTTTTGCTTCCAAGTACATTACATATTTTATTGACAACGCCAAACTGTCAAACAAACCACCCCCTATTGAATTTTATCATTCAATCTGTCTTCAATTAAATATTTATTCTTCCTAATGATAAACACGAAATTGCAGCATTTCATCCCTGAGACATACGTATAAGGATTTTTTTGAAAACCCCATAAAGATTGATTTTTTGCGGCAATTCCAAATACCTCTCTGCCTAACCACCCACCCACAACATTTCATTGTGATGACATTAGAGGGTGAATGTTTTCATCGAACATCAAGCTCTAAAGAGGGTGGCCTTCTCTTCTAAAATATGCTTCGAATTACTATGTGGGATGCGGATGGTGAAGTGGAAGTTATTTAAGCGACTAAACTGTGACGCCGCCGCCGTTGTCGACTGGATTTAGATTTCATTACTGGGATTTGTTTATATGCTTTGAGAATTTATTGTGACGAGGGTGAATCGCTTGGGTGTTATACCGAATAACCCTCTTTTCAGTTTCGACTGCGATGTTCCAGACATGGGAGTTGGAGTATGTATAACTCTATTTGACTTTTCACGTCACCTTTGCTTAAAGTGGAGTGGAAAAGTCAAACGTCAAATAAGATTAAGGACTCGACATCAGCACGGTGGCGGTTGTTAACACCTGTTTAAGGTAATGATCATAAGTGGTAAAGTTAATTTGGTTCTTATTTTTATGAAGCTGTACAACGTTATTCTTACCCATAGTCGCATTTTAAAAACATTTAATTATGCGGTCTCCGAATACAACGCTCACGGTTGCTGACAAATATTTTAATGAAAATAAAATTTATTGCTCAATAGGACATAACAATAGAACAAGAAAATGTTTGTGGATGTCATCGTTACACAGTCACCCGCTGGGCAGCACCGCCCGGCTCTGTTTCCAAATCGCAAATTCAAATGTAAGTAAAGTAAAACTCAATCAGGAAAACGATATCCTAGTCCTTTAAAAAACAATTTCAGCTTTCGTAGAGAAAAATTTAAGCACGTTAGTAAATTTTTTGCCTGCATGCTAAGGACGGTTCTGATTAATGATACCAAAACACCATAAGGAATGAGAAACATCACAACAAAACTCCGATCCCGGAAATGCTCATTTTTTGTTTCTGGTCCTTGAATGCCTTATATTATGTAAAGATAACGTTGTTCAGATTATTTTCACTCTCAGATTTATTGTCTTAAGTTATTTATGTCCCCTTGAAATTTTCGGTATCTTGAAGAGTTAAATACCATTCACCAAACACCAGGGAGCCAAGGAAATTTACGTACATCTGTGTTTAGAATGCGTGGTGAAAAGATCGACAAAAAATAAAACAATGTGTCACATAATTAAAACATCAACACCAGATGATAATGACGATAAAGTGCCTCATCGACTGGGGACTCATGGAAACTCACAATGCATTCATCACACATTGTAAACATCGGGTTTTTGGGTAAATTAATTAATTAAACTATATTTTGGTTAATTTATTTATAGTTGACTATTTGACAGAGTGTATGGTCGTGTGTAGTGATATAGGAGCGAGCTAGAGGGGTTGAAGCTAGTGGCAGTTTAAGGGTTCAAGCTAAGGTAAATTTAGTGTACATTTTTTGATTGAACCATCTGGGAACTAATGTGTGATGTTTAGAAAATACGTAGTACCTTTCGGTGTTTTTATTTTAATAGCCACGTTTTAATTCTTGGATTATAATTTATGTTAAAGAAAAGACAAAGAAGAAACGGAATTTATAATACATTAATGTCATTGTTACTAAAAATTAAAAAAAAAAATAAAGTACACATTCTAATGCCCTCACTTTGTGTCCTACAGTGATGTGATTTGTTGTGCAATTACTTCGTATGAATCTTAGTATAGGTTCAATATTTTGAGTGAAAAAACAACTTTTTTAAATGAAGACAAATAACGATAAATAAAGAATCCTGAATACGATAATAGAGTTATGGACACTCTTTAAACTAGTCACTTTAGAGTTATTTTACTGTAGAGGCGAAAAACTTTGCAGCCCATACTGAAAAAATTCTCTTTGAAATTCAATATTTTTGAAGATATTGTTTTTAGTCAGATTTTGTATTCAATATTTTGATATATTTCTATGTGTGTACCTAAACTTACACTTTGTATAATAAAGAATTAATCTAATCTAATCACTAATTCCGAAAAGTCTCGGCACAGCAGCCTAGTTTTAGTGTTTTTTGAAAAAAAAATACTATTAATTAATTAATAAAAAAAACACCTTTACATTCTTACCAAATTTAAGAAAAATGTAATTGTGATTTTCAAAATAGTTGTTTAATAATAATTATAATAATAAATATTTTATCTAAGAATTAACACAAAAAAGCTGCTGTACGGAGACTTTTTGGACTATTTGTATATACATATGTTTTTTTTAGTAATCCATATTATCGACTTCAAATCTTGTTAAAAGTAGGTACAAATTAATACATTTATCAAGATTTGCAGAAGGGATTTTCAAAACAAAAAATTGCGTAGTTTCCTTAGTAAAGCAATTAAAAAAAAAAAGAAAATCTCTTAGGGTTGGCGTCGCTGGTGAGTGAATAAAGCTTTCAAAATTATTCTACTATTAAGTTTCCTTAAATTGGAATCAATTTAAAAAAAATTGTAAACCAAAAAAAAGGCACAACAAATTGTAAAACTTTCATAAGAATTGTTATAAACTGTTTTGTATGGAAAACTAAATGACATTTTTGTTTACAAACATATCTAAATAAAATACTATGCCACTCCTTTGAAAGCATGCTCATAATATCAGTTGCATAGATTCTAGGCAATGCTGAATTAAATCTACGTGCAACTATTTAGTCAAAGGTCTTTCACACTGGAACAAAATTCATACAAAAATTCTGAATGCATATTATGTAAAGCTGTATTTTTTTTGCAAAGTAAATAAAACCATAGGTCTTAAACATAAAAGCAAAGAGATATAGACTTTTAACTTTCAACTTTCTCTACAATTCTCAACGGTCGTCGCTAACATTTATATAATTCTTTTTTTTTTTCAAACAAATAGTATTTTTTTTTAATTTATCTCTATAAATAAATAAAATTGATTTTGGAAATATCTTGAAAACAAAAAAATATATTGACTTTGAAACGTATTTCATCGATTTTATTTTTTTGATGTAGCTGAATTTATTAATTTTTTGTTTCTAAAAAATATTGCACAGTTTAGAAACTGTATTTTTAACCTTACTACTGAAAAACTTATAAAACATATACAGTCATATGTATCATATGTTAGTTGTTGTGTTTAGATGTCGTAGTGTTTGCTGTGTGGCACGTAGCGCCGCGTCATCCTGCTGGAACCACATGTCGTCTAGGTCCATATGGTTCAATTTAGGCCATACGAAATTAGTTGTCATCGTTATGTAGCACTCGCTTTTGAAGGTGACCGCCTCACTAACGTCGTTTTCAAAAAAGTGCGGACCAATTACACCGCCACACGCCGGCCGGCCCAATATTCACACCAAACTGGAACTTTTTGAGGATGCATTATCACCTGATGAACCTCGAGTGGTTTGGTGTCGTCGTATATACGGCAATGTTGCTTGTTAACACAGCCATTCATCCAAATTTGCGCCTCTTCAAAGATTATGTAGTACCCGCAGCATGATGGTTAGTGCGTTGGACTGTTTTTTGACACCGTATGGTTAGAGGGTCTTTACCTAAAACTGAGCAGGCTTGGCATTAGCAAGCCATTGTTGTATATACTTTATGATATGCTTAACGGTAGAAAGTTTGTTGTCAAAAGTGGCAATGTAACTTCTACCACAACATTCTCAATTAAAAATGGTCTTCAACAGGGAGCGGTGAATTCGCCGATTCTCTTCAGCATTTACACCAGCGATCTGATAGGTAGTCTTACAAAGGCAATTGCGTACGCCGACGATCTAATTGCGTACAGAACGGCCCGAAAGGTTGAGGTTATTAGAATTCTCTTGCAGCGTGATTTCGACAAGATTCAGCGATATTGCGACGACTGGAAACTGAAAATAAATGTCCAAAAGTCGGAGACAATTCTGTTCCGGACTCCGTTGGCTAGGGCCACGAGGGATACGTGCAAGAATTGGCGCAAGATGGTCATCGTTGATCTTCATGGGCAGCCATTAGCGAGCAAAAGTGTAGTGAAGTACCTCGGTATCTGGTTAGATCAGTATTTATATTTCGACAGACATATAAATGCTGCTCTGACCAGGGCCAGAGGAGCCTTCGCTCTGACGAAACGGCTGTTTTTTAGCAGTCGGCTTGACCCCAGAGTGAAGGTAATTTGCTACATGGCCCTCATACGGCCAATGATCGTTTATGGTTGTCCTGTGTGGTTCAACGTTGCCCCTTCCCAGATGGAGAAGTTTCGGGTGTTCGAGCGGCAGTGTTTACGACGCTGTACCGGCTTATATCGAACAGCCGAATCTTCTTATGTGCATTATTATTCCAACGAGGTCCTGTACAACGGGGCTCGAATCAACAGAATTGACAATTTCGTGATAAAACTCGTTCAAGGTCACATTGCAAGAGCTATGTCTTCGACCAACAATTTAATTTTCGGGGCGTTCTATCCGAACGACGAGTATTTTGAGAGTACACGCTTGAGCGGCTTCATTCCCCCAGAGGCATTCCTCTTTTTAGATAGATGCGGTCTGATACAGGATAGATTGGCAGTTCCGTTAATCTACCACGTCAGACGAAGAACCGTGGATAGGCGACTCCTGTACAATCGGGACGTCATGGCACAAGGCGGAGCAGAGCTCCTTCGGTTC
The DNA here is from genome assembly GCF_945859685.1 of Eupeodes corollae. NCBI lineage: Eukaryota > Metazoa > Arthropoda > Insecta > Diptera > Syrphidae > Eupeodes > Eupeodes corollae. The sequence continues at coordinate 206,839 of NC_079148.1, read as the reverse complement.
AGTAGGGCTGTGTCCGAACGGGACCGATCTGATAGGGTGAAGCAGGAGAACCAGTTTTGGTGGCTTCAATCGGCACTTGATATTGGGTAGTCGGGATGGGGTTTTAAGCCTTGGCCGGCTTACATACTTGTTTTATGTTTAGGGTTTAGTTTTAAGTAGAATAGGCATGGTGGCACGAAAAAAAAAAAAATTAAAAAAAAAAAAAAAAAACCATTAAAAAACATTAAAAAAAAAATAAATAAAAATTAAAATAAAAAAAGACAACGAAATATGAAAAACAAAAATGTTAGATAGTTAGATTTGCTGCTGTGGTTGTTCTAGTTTTAAGTAGTTTATAGGTAGAATAGGTAGTTTAAGTTAGTTTTTAAGTTTTATTTAAGGACCTTATTTTAAGTAGTTTGTAAGTTAAAATAAATAAAAAAGGTTATTGATATTAGTTTTTTCAAAATTTTCTAATAAAAACAAAACAAATAAATTTAAATTGAAGTAAAATAGATCTTAAGGCCGAAAGGCATTAGTAATTAGTGTTATAGTTTAGCTTAGAGTGTCCGTATGGGACCATTAAGTTAGTTGTAAGTTATGGATAATTAGGCTAGTTTTATGAATTTTTGTCTAGCTTTGAGATAGGTTTAAGATTGAATTAAATAAAAATGAATTTAAAAAAAAAAAAGTGCGTTGGACTGTCATGCCAGAGGTCTTGGATTCGATCCCTGTCTATGACATCTAAAGTTTTTTTCACGGACACTACCTCTTGCGAGGAAATACAAAATTCTACAAGAAAAATTCCTGTCATGAAAAGTGCTTTCTCAAATTTGCCGATCGGAATCGGCTTAAAACTGTAGGTCCCCTCAATCCCTGACAACAGTACTCGCACACAGGAATGGTTGAGAGTTGTAAGTCACTTAGCCCTAGTTCTCAACGGACTGTTGCACCACCCAATTCGTTTATTTACAAAGATGATTTTTCGGCCCAAATTTTAGCTCCTGGGTCAATTGGATCTTGTACGAAAGGCCGAGTTCTTGTGCACGGCGAGGAATAGACTGCCTCGTGTCTGCTGTACACTTTCACGGACCACCACTTTCACGATCTTGCGTTTCTTGAATTTACGGGTGTTCGCTGATTCTTTACTGAACCGGTCGTCTCAAATTTAGTTACTAAACGTTGAAGAGTCGAGTGTGAGGGGCCACCACATCTACCGTAAAATGAGCTTAATGCGCGCAACGTTTGCGTTAACGAACACTCATTTTGAGAATAAAGTTTTATCATTTGAACGTGCTGTTCAATCGTGTTACTTGCCATCATGATTTAGCATAAACAACTGAATGATAATAAAAAGATTTGACAAATGTCACCAATGCGCCAAAAGCTACCCGCGCAAATTTTTAAAACTTCAAATATAGATTTGTTCTAAGGAAAATGAAGTAGGATTGTTTAATCACAAAAATAGATTTTGTTAATAGATAAATATAATACCAAATAAATAAAAGGAAGAAGACTAGTACATTATTGAATAAATAATAAGATAAAATGAGTTTGATTTACTTACTAAATAAATATTAAATAATTAAATAATAAGTAAATAAATAAATAGATAGCAATATATGTTCCAATAAATACAAATATTTCATCGAATGAACAAAATATTGCTATTAGAACTTGGTAAAATGTTCAGAAATATCCAACTGACAATATTTTTACAAAAAATAATAAACTTCAATACTTTAGTGTACAGTTCTCATCGTTCTTCTTTTGAGAATAATTTTTAAATGAAATAAAAAACTACGGGTTCTGAAACTACGAGTACGTTTCAAGTCAAAAAGAAAGAATATATTGAAAAATATATGGGAAAAATTATACCTATTTATTTTGCTTTTTTAATTTTACGGAGTTATTTTGTTTTTGCTAAAAGTTTTAATTTTTTGATCAATTAAATACAAAATAAATAAATATTGGTTTTTTTCTTATGTAATTAAAAAATATTTCATATCCAGATACATGAGAATGACAATGTGTAAACAATGTTTTTATTGAAATAGATGGAAGTAATGCCAAACATTAGAAGACATACAATTTAATTTGGTGTGATATAGAAAAACTAATTTTTGGATCATACAAATAGATGGAAGCATTAGCTAGATTTCGCTTTGTTGTTGTACAGCAAATAATTAGATGATCTGATCTGAATCACGGGAAAATAAAACACGGCTATGGTCAGTTGTGGGTATGAACAAATTAACATATTATTATATGTACAACTGTACGTTAACCTTTTTGTTGGCCAAAAAAGTAAAAACTATCTTTATCTAGAAATTTAAGTATAACATTGAAAAAAAGTTACCAGAAATAGAGTGAATGATCGATGGTCAAACTTTTTATTTAATGTACCAAAATTAACCTTGATTAAAACTTATCAACTAAAAAATATTTAAAAAAGAAAGACAGAAGATTTGGATTAACTGAAAAAGCAAACTTTTATATTTTAAAAGAAATACATTTTTTAGAATATGCTGCCAAACTCCCGTATAATTTAAAATCTTGTGTCCATAAATAAAAATGATGATTTTAAACTAACCTTTTCAACGTTTTGTATTTGATTTATTTATATATATTTCTCGTATACAATTGTTCACATTCATTTGATTCGTTAAATCAAGTAAAAAATAGTTAAGCAAATAATTTTCAAAACATGATTCTTTTATGTTAGGATCTATTCAGTTCATCGAAAGTGAACAATTCTCGCATTTAAAGGAAACACTTTAAGGTAGACCAAAATATCCACTGTCTTCTTATTCTGATAATTATTTTGTGTGTTTCCCAAAAGTAAATATATGTATCAGACACCTACTATGTGCATAACAAACGTATTAAATTTATCGAACAATGAAATGCATTATCTAAGCAAATCAAACGTTCATCAATAATCCTCCACGTATGGCTATACGATAATGTCAGCGTTTGACTCTCTTAAGGAAAAAATATCAATAATTTTTCCTGATAAAAATAATTACTTATCAAACAAACTTTAAGAACCACATTTTCAGAAGTATAGTTTGCAAATGTATATCAATTTTTAAAGAAAAAAATATATTTTCCATTGGAAATTTAAGACGACTACTTTTCATTCACCTACCAAATAATAGTGAGCTAATTTTGTCAGCTTATCAATGAAAACCTTTTTGCTTTATTGTCTGCCATAAAAATGCCACTTCCTGTACAATCCCCCAATGCATGCTTATTTTACAATTTCACTTGCAAAGGTGCTTCACTCTAATGTCAGATCAGAACACGATGTCAAAGTTTTTGAAATCATTTGAAACTATTCACATCGTGGGAGCGATTGCGCCATGCGAAACTCTTCATAGTCCGTTTGGAATATGACACCACTTCAAACAGGATAATAAGGATAATCACTTGCTATCGTATTTATCCCATCGCACGGCTGTCTGACTGATATATTAGGTGCGTTGGCAGGGCAACCTGCCGCTCTGGCTTCCTTTGGGTGTCTATTGAACCGATTTGATACGTGAGATGAATTGGGTCTGTATTTCACACAAGGAATTCAGAGCCTTCGGTCTCAGGGATGATAAAGGTGGTCTGCGCTGCGAACGAACCAATTTTATAGGAAGTTACCCTTTGGGACCATTGTCTGTCATTAAAATGAATGAAAGTATTGTTACCATCAATTTTTGTTTGTTGTTGTTTTTGTTTTATTATATTTTTATTTTTGTTGTTGTCTGGATTGCCTATCATGCAACATGTGTACCATCATCAGTAACCTAGGATAATTTGATTTTAAGTGGACTGGTAAGAGAACAATTGTAAAATTGCATGATACCCGAATCCTTAACTCCCTTGTCGGACTATTACTTTTGCATTGTTAAATTTTGGCGCCCCACTTGTTCAGGCCGTAAACCTTTCGGTCGGTTCGTGAGGAGACATCAGCTGAATGACATTTTTGGAAGAAAGGATATATCGTGTTTGGATTTGTTAATTGCACTTAATAACTGTATATACAAAATTAGAGACTTAAGAAAATTCTTTTAGATGTGTTTCTATAAAACTATATGAAAGGGTTACTTAACCCTTTTTCCGACTCTTAATACAACATTGATAAAAATTTATTGAAACTGTCACTTAACGTTGGTCAAATAAAATGCGTCTTTTTTTTGTTTCTGACTCACAGAATTAAACAATTGTTTGGAAAATAAGTGAAACAAATTAATTAAAGGCTTTCAGCATATTGAAGGTAATTATAATGGAGAATAGTAGAAATTATATGAAGGCTGCTATTGCTAGCATCACGCACTGTCGTAAAACGTATGTAGTATAAAGGTTCACTATTTTCAATAGAAACGTATTTATGTATGTATGTTCATTATTTTCCATGTGAACCAAATAAGTACTTTTTTGTTGTTGTAAGTGATAAAGTAATTTGAAGCTCTGGTAAAACAGTAATAGAAAGTTGGAAGAACTGAAAAACGTATGGTTTTTTCTCAAATGCTCCACTGCCGCGCCGCGCGCCACCCGTCGCGTCGGCCTGGTAGCAAACGCGATGTGAAGTTCGTATTAAGCTGATTCCTTTACATTTTTTTATTTGATTAAAATAATAATGAGTTTGAAATCAATAACTTTTGAAAGTTGGGAGTCCAAATTGTTTTTAACATTTTCAAGATCAATAATTTATTCATCAATATTCTTTCTGAAAATAATATTGACAAATAACAAAACACCAAAGATAAGAAAGAGAAGTTCCTTACTATATCATATACGAGTAGATATACTTATTTAAAATAAATGCTTTGAGCTGTGACAACTTATGGCAACACAAATGATATCAAGATATCACTTAAGCATGAAGTTAATAATTAGTTTGTTCGTTCTACCTTATACAATTTAAGGAACGATTAGTTAACTATTATATTTAGGTACAGTTAATTATTTAGAGTTCTTATAAGTATTCAATTAACCTTTATAAATTACATAATATATCGGTAGAATTAAAAGATCTTAATTTTACTCCGATACGGATCAATTAAGTTCTGCCCCATGAACATAAGGCAAAAGTAATGTATGATCATTAAATTTCGTTATTTGAAATGTTAAGTTTTTAAATTTAAATGCTATCTGATTTCTTAATTTGATTATTGTAAATTAAATAAATTACAGAACATACAAAATATTTTTACTTTTCAATTCAACAAGTTTTCATTTAAAATTTTCAACAAAAATATGGTTCTATTCGATTTTCCTTCAAACTGCTTCAGTTTTAAAATGTTGTATATAATTTCTAATAATGATCTTAAATGTTCTTAGTTTAATCAGCGATATGAAATATCAGGGAGTTTGAAAAATGTATTATAAATAACGTATTTTATGTCACACAAAACACCACACTCTGATTTAGTTACAAAATAATTGAGGCTTGCCCCAAAAAGTGAGCAAAGTTTTATTTAGACCTGACTATGAAAAACACAAATTCTTTTTCAACCTTCTCATGAATGGCAATTGTTTTTATTTATTTTTACTGCACAATTTATCCATTATTATAGTAGGCAATACAAAAATCACTTTTGGTACGATACCTTTTAAAAACTTTTCAGATATGAATAAGTCAACCCCGTTTTTGGTGATACCGTGAAATAAGGCCAAGTGAAATGAGCACAACTTTCAAAACATGGACTTATTTTTAATTTTCAGCAGTTGGTCGTTTTGTACTGCGACACAGTAAAATAAGCCCAAAATTTTTTGAGATATAAAAGCAACTTATTTTACGGTGAGGTATGCAACGCCCTCTGCTTGGACACATGATAGGATTTACGGTAGGTGCGAGGTTGAATGCATGCAAAGTTGTTTGCATTAATAACAAAACACTCCGTTGAAAGTGAAATAAATCTAATTTGGCTTTAATTCGTTTAGTTTAAGTGTAATAAACCAACTGTTTAAAAATTGGCTTTATTACATCTTACAAAATTGAACTACGCACCATTTTTGGTTGTTTTACTCTTTTCACATTTCTCGAAAAAGTCTTGTTTTTGTCGCTGTAACGAAAAATATCATATATTTCTATTATTATTGAATATGATGCGAAATTGCAAACAATAAATTCGGTCTTAACAGTTAAAAGAGTAAGTGACTAAACATTCTAAGTTATTTGTAATATGTAATGTTTTTTCTAAATATTTTTAACTAAAATAATGAATAATCTATTTAGATTTAACCCCTTCACGGGGGGGATGACTCAGTAGAATTTCTTTTTCTTTTCGTAAATTGAAGCAAACGCTCCAAGCGTAAATGTGGAATTTTAAAGAAATACTGCAAGGATAGCTTAAGCACAAATTATATGAAGAAGGTATGCAGTCCAACAGTAGAACATCACTTTACCGAGGTGCCGAGGTGTTACACATTGGTCAAGGTATCGCAGAGTTACATAAAATCTGGATAGGACTCACTTGGCATTTTTCATTAATTTCAAAAGACTGTGTATATTAAAATTGCTATTATTTTTATTAAATAATAGTTAAAAAAGCAAATTATAAATAAAAACAATTGAAAGCGCTATGATTTTTCGACTTGTTTTATAAAGTTTGGAAAAACCACGTTCATTTTTGTCAGTGCAATTTTCATAGATATCCTGCAACCATACTGGTTTTTTTTTTCTGGCCATGGCTCACTGTCCAATAAAACGATTGTGTAGCCTTTATTTAAATAAATGGGACCATGTATTTTGAGGTCATAGTTATGTTGTTTATTTAATATAAAAACAAATTAAAAAATTTGGGGCACTACAACTCGTCGAGAACTATGGATTTAGTGACTTACAACTTCTAACTATTCCTGCGTGCTAGGAGTCTCAGAAGTGGACGTACCTACAGCTCTTATATAGAATCCGTTCTCCTAAATTGTGAAGGACTTTTCATGACAAGAATTACTTTAGGAGGATTTGTTAATTTCTCGCAAGAGGCACTCCCCGTCTACAAAACTTCAAGCTGACACAGACAAGGATTGAACTTAAACCTCCTACTCCCTAACCTTCACGCTACAAATACTATTTAAGTAATTAACTACTTCTATAATAACACAGCAAATTAAACAATATGAAGACAAAACGGATTATCAAAACGTGTAAGTTCAATTTTGTATGCAGACATATTTTATAAAAAGTGGACAATCATTTACGTAAAATAATTTTTGGTGTTTCGATTTGTGAATAAAATCACTTATTTTTGACTCATTAAAGTTGATATCGTGAGAAAAATTTTCGATTGAACACAACTTCTTCAATTGTGTTTTCAAATGATAACAAAGGAGAACACTCCCATTATAAAAGGATTGACACCACTTATTGTGTTTCATGAAACTTTCATTTCTGTTGACCAGTTTCTGAAACTAATAGTAGATATTACTGAAATGAGTTAATTTGAAACTCAATTTAATTTAGAATTGATCTATGATGATGGTAGAAAATTGTCAATCTATATTGAAATACGTTACCACATTATTTATGAAAAGAGTTATTAGGAACATTTGTGTGAATATATTATGTCATATGCTATACGCAAGTTTTATTGTACTTACATGTTAAAAGGATTGAATTTGAACACATGTCATGGTGGAATAAATTTATTATAACAATATTGTATACACCTTCACTTCGTATAGGTAAGGTACACTTAAAATTGTTTTATCATTTCATATTTGATTACAAATTAAAAACAATATATAATAAGTTTTTAATGAAATATGATTCAGTCATATAATCTCAAACGTTTAAACATTTAATCCTAGTTTTAGGTTTTTTTTTCACGTGAGCGTATTATTATTTTGTATTAGGTTAGATCATCTAAAAAGAATGTATTTATATAATTACCATATGCACATTTTGGTACATACACGATTTGTGTGGATAAAAAAACAAGCTTACATAAAGATGGAAGAATATCAAGGGGGAATGTATCCCTTCGAATTTAAAAACATAGACCTGGGCTTATAGTGACAGCGTAAATCATAACTGAAACACGCATGCAACTTTTTTATTTTTCCATTCAACCTGCCGCTCACTGGACAATACAAATCATTTTGTTATTTTTTATATCTATCATTAATATTTTAAACAAACCGCACTGTTATAGGACGCATTAGTGCCAACCCCTTGAATATGTTTTTATTTACAAGCAAATAAATAGTATTTCCAGAGTATAAACTATATTTTGTAAATAATTGTTTTGAATGATTTTTTTCTTTTCAAAAGCAATCATAAATTCTAAAATCAATATGTCATCGGCCATAGCAGTAAATTAGTGGTTAGATAGGGAAAGTACTCGGCACAACAATCAGTCGCCACCCTCTTTACTTTTTAACTCGTTTCCATTTCAATTAAAACTTATAATCATCTTATTAAACCTAAACTTATATTTTTAATAAGAATTGCACTTTCAATAAACTAAGAGTTCCTTGTTCCAAGGGCTAAAAGTATCTACTTACCGTAAATTCAAAATGTATTTGATTTTATTAATATACATAAATGTAAATTGTTAACAACACACTACTACACGATTTTGAGAAGAAAGTCACGGGAGACATAAACAACTCGTAATTTGGAATCAAAAATCAACAATCTCGAAAACCAAATATCCAAGAAACTCAGAATCCGGAAAATCCCGAATCTCAAAAACGTAGAATCCTGAAATCCCAAGAAACCGAAAACTCAAAATGTGGGATAAGGACACAAATTTTGGAATCGATTTTCGTTTTTTATATAGCTAGTGAAAATGTTGTACCCTGAAACTTTTACTACTTTTGATAACGTTTGTATTTCACCATTAAAGGACAAATTAGAAATGAACGTTGGAAGTTCCTAACATCAAATTGAAATTTGTAAGTGATCATATTGCTGACCCAAATGAAAAAACGGTACAAGGCAGATTATCAAGAGAAAAGCTGTTAATTCTACTCTACCAGCTACTAAAATAAGGGCCAGAATGCATGTTATTTGGAACTGTGAATGGAAACGTGTTGTCTTTCCGCGTGAAAAAAAAAAGTTTAACCTTGAAGGGCCGTTTGTGACAACTTGCATTTCTATGATTAGAGAAAAGATGAGCTTAGCCGTACATCCGGTGTAATGGTGTGGTGAGCTTTAACCTACTATGGCACAATCGACTTTTAGTTTTGTCCTCAATAATGAACGGGAAAAACATAAATTTTTTACACGAACGGTTATTTTCAAAACTAAAAGCATTTTTGGACCTCTGCCTTGGGTTTTCCAAAAATTAAATGCCTCATTCACTTTTTGAGGGTTGTTAGAAGATGAATTAAATCAAAAGACGTACTTTATCATGATTGAAAACGTTTGGCCATGGCTTTTCATAAAGTTTATGAAGTTGGCAGACCATTTGAAGATATGTACATTTTCGTGATTCATAGGTCCACATTTACTGGTCCAAATTTCCTGTGATTATCAAAAAAATTGAATGCTTCTCTTCCTAAAAGTCTTATAGAGTTTACGTCCGAAAATGGCGGACATAGTCATTCATTATTGTTGTTGAACCATAAAATGTAAATATTTCATTCTATTTTTTTATTTCATTTTTCCGAAAATTACATTGGAATTAAAGTTACATATTAAATAAAAGAAAATATTTCTTTAGTTTTAAAATGTTGCTAACTTAAAAAGAACATATAAATGAATTAGACAGTTTTTATTGCAATACACGCTACATTAAGGCATTTTAAATATGCTTTAAGGACTTTTTACGACTAAACCTCAGTGCTTGATAAATAAATGACAGCTTACTTAACTGTGAGGAAAACCTATTAAATTGTTTGAGCATAGGAATGGAGATGAAGATTTTGTATTAATTACATTTTTCGTCTATTAAATTAAATATATTAATAGCAATATAAAAATCAATAGCAATATTAAAAAAATCTTTTTAAAATAACTAATATTCAGCAAAACATTTAAATACTCACATATGAACTGAACATATGTTTGTGTTGTGCACAATCCGTACAAAAAAGTTGATAAAAAGATCTAACCTTTGTAAGTCAACTGCTCCATAGCAAAAATAAGAAAAAAAAAAACAAATTCAATGATCAACAATATTCGAGATATCTTCTTAATGCTATCATCTACCTCGTCCCTTAGGTATATTGTATAATAACTCTGACACAATTGTTCAAAAATATTTGCCAAGCAATTGTCACCCTAAAATTTGTATTTACTTTTTATTCTTTTTTATACATTCACTGTTTCCCAAAAGGACATAATGTATTTATGTCAACCTATTGTGGAATAGATTTGTTGCGCTCTCTTGTAAGCGTCAGCATCACCATCACCAACAGCAGCAGTGTTCCGAAAGCAATGAAAATGTTTACTTCAAACCGATGCCCCATTGTTTCCTCACTGAATGACTACTGGCAATTTTCCGATAAACGACTATACAGTGCACAACTAAAAACAGATTCATTGCGCCATCCAACAGAAGAGGGTTCCAACCTTTCCTTAACGTTGACTTTAACGTTACCGTCCTCGTTCGAGAAACATTCAATTGAACAAACAGGAAACAATAACAATTGCACACCGTGCTAATGTTACTTTTGACTATAGATAGGGTAGCATAGCAATCCAGTTGTTGTATCGTTAAATTTATGATTCAACAGAAGCATCACATCGATTCTGCTTTTTTTGTGGTCACCTTTAAAGGGCTCTGTCAGGATCTCAGCATGAGTTTCGCATATATCACTTGGATTTGGATGTGGTGTCTTTCTGTCAATCGGGTCTTCGAAAAGAGGAAACAAAGGCCACTTTTATAAATGACAAATTGATGCCACTAATATTCGACATAATGGTGAACAGTGAACTGCAGCTTCCCCATCAAAGCGATTGTCGATAAAATTCTATTCTGTTGCCGCCAATGTACCTTCTCAAACTCAAAGTCTCTTCCCATTTATGTAATTGAATGGCTTGTGGGAAAATTGCTATCAATTGAGGTGGGATTGCGGAATATATGGTTCTTTTATTCGCATTGACCGTATTTGTTTTTTGTTTTGTGCAGTGAAAATTAATTAATAGCACGGGCTCCATTGTAAGTGAACACAAATCGCTCTTTGTCTAAAGGGTTTTTATGCAATTATAAAATCGCGCCCGATCCCTTTCACCTTGTGCGTGAAAATCAAATTATTTCTTCCGGTTGATCGCACTTGAATGGCAAATTTCTTGTTTGCAAAACTTTTTAATTGAGTGTACACGTAACGTACTTTAATCGAGTAAAAGAGTTCCTAAATGTGACGTCAAAGTGCATTATTTGTTTTTGCGATTGACGGTTCGTTCTTTCAATTGAGTGAACTTCAATCGATCTGCCCAAACTAATTACTCTGCAATGTTTATGCAGATTAATATTCGGCTTTGTTATTGAAATTGCCTTTTATATTTTGGAAAATGATTTCTTTTTTTAATTCGTGGTTATGGACGTTAATGCGTGTAAAATTAAATAAATTGCAGCTTTAGCATATTTTGTTTAGTCTTTAGTGTTTAAGAACATAATGAACCTATTATATTTGCTCTCTAGAATCGAATCCTTCTAATGGATGTTAATTGCTTGACAATCAGAATATTTTGGAACATTTTTATTGAATGCAAAGAAAATACAAAACAATACTGGTTTTCGGTACTTTAAGCTATCTGACTTAAATTCCAATTTTTAAGTACTTCAGCGGTTCATATCAAAAGAGCTCTTAAAAATTAATTCAAATGCATAATATTTAAGTACAGGATTCTATGTTTATATTAACCAGAAATAAACTTTTTGCAAAATTTATAATTTGTGAGGATATAAAAATATGTTTATTCAATTTAGAGAGTTGCATTATAATTATTTTTTTTAGAAGCAGAACCAATAAAAAAGGTATGGTAAATAAGTCTTAAAAAAGAAGACATAAATCTATATATGAAAGAATATATTTGCAGTTCATATATCTAATTACAACAATATAGCAACAAAAAGGTCACCAACATCAAAAGATATATCTAATTACTTCAATAGAACAGTTTCTAATAAGGGAGTTACTAAAGAATATTTAAATGAGAGTCAAAATTTGTTGGATTTTATTTGGATAATTAAAAAAAATTAACTTCAATATTATGCAATGTGTAACGATATTTGGAAAATAGTCTGATTATTTGTACACCCATGCGGAAAATGTTTTATTTGACGCTGCCTAATTTCGTGCATGAGGGTAAGTTGCACTTTGGCAAGAACTTTAAGGTTATAATGTTCTTAAATCATTTATCAATAATTAAACGATAACAAGTTAAATGTCATTTGAAGTATAGTAATTTCATTGATATTGGAAACTAAAAAGGTTAAATTAAAATTTAGTTATTTGTTTGTTTATTAATTATTATTAGAAAGTATTCTCTACAATTTATATTATTTTATTATTTATCTAAAATTAAATGAAATGTCAATTTTTACAACATTATACTTTATGTTACAGAAAAGTACTACGTACTTAAAACATTAAAAGATATTGTATCTTGATGAGTAATTATAACAATAAACTAAACTATTTGTTTGTTTTTGTCATTGCCACCACTTGCACATCAAATGACATAGAATTATATTATTATGTTTACTCCAAATTCATAATTTAATTGGGTCATAATTGTAAATATTAGAACCTTAAGAAAAAGTGGAGTTCTAACGCATCACACAAAGATTTTTGTCATAGCTTCGAAGCATAAGTGGGGATACCCCAATATTTTAAAGTAGTATAAAAAGCTGTAAGAATTTGTAAATAAAATTATTCTTAAATCAATATTTGAGATATTTGCATTGAGACTGTTTATGCACGATTAATCTAGCATCTTTATAGGACAGAAATATTATATAATATTACAAGGTAGGTACTACAAAAGCTTAGTTCCTAACTTGAAATTTAAAATAATAGAAATGTTTAATCTTTTAATGCCTCACGGCTGGAATATGATGTAAAATCGTACAATGGATAGCGTTTCGTAATACTGTTTTTCTTAACTCTGTTTGACCAAAATGGTGTATGTTTGGTCATATTATACTGTATGTCTTAATACTCTGAACTTCAAAGCACAGAAAATTAAAAATACTGTATATCTAAATGCAGTATGAACAAAACACCGGATGTCTAATACACAAAATATTGTATTTTTAAAAAGTGTATTCTGACATAGTTCTGTCTTTTTGAATGTTTGTACAAAAACACCAGCACTTGATTTAAAGTATTATTTTTGTAAAAATCATTATAAATTCAAAATAAAAAAAGTGTCATACAAGTATTTAACAAAAAGGCATATACAAATGATAAATACTTAGCACATTATGTCCATTTACCTTATAAATATTTACAAAACCCACAAAATAAAAAAAAAAAAACATGAAAACAGTCAATTAATTCTTAAAAACTATTAATGGTTATTCAAATAAGACTGATAAATCTTACAGTCTTAATTGTTTTGCTAAAGAACAGCTAATGAAAAATATATATGATACTTTAATATCCAAATTATTCTACCAACTTGAACGTTTTGATTATACATCTTTTTCTTGACATAGACTTTTGCAATACAGAATGTTTTCATGATGTATTATACCCCATATAAATTAAATATCAAATCTCTGAGCAAGTTGCGTATTATAAAAACAAAAACAAAAATTTGTAAAAAGCATTTATCTATGAAAATAAAATATCTATCTATCTATCTATTATACCCCATATTTCGATCCCAATCCCATACAAGAAGTTTTAAGTAAAATTACACCAAGAACAAATTTTTAACCAAGAGCTAGAAGCTTAGCCATTTCGGTCGACGATCTACACACCTATCTGATATATGTTTACACATCAGAAGTATTTGAAATACAATACAATTATAATTTGTATACTTTAAAAAAATGCATTCCATTTTCAATTCCAAAAAAAGGATGCTTGCATAATTCCTATAGAAATATTTGTTCACCCTTAATCTTTGATAGACACAAACTCACTTTATACACAATGACACACAAAATACAATATCCCCCTCAAAATTTAACCATCCAACAGATACAAAAGTATGTGTATTCATTCTTAAATAAAAATGGCGATAATTTTATCTGTCTAACTACACATTTGTACATAAGGGTAAATATTTTATGTTTAATAAACTAAAAAGATATTCTCAAAACTAAAAGGATATCCTCAAAAACAGAGACTGCACAAAAAATAAAATGTTAATTCAAATTCAAACAATTGAACTAAGAGTGTAGCTTCTATATAAATCTTCCTACATTTATATATTATATATATAAAATATCCACATGTGTGATATACATCTGGCGGATGGCATCACGTTCCAATGTGGCGCGTTGCATTCACACAACCAGGTTTTCAAATAATGATGATAAATTCAAACAAGAATGAAAAACAGGCGAAAAAAATGAATTGAAAAAGGTGCGTGCAACCGTATCCCTACAGAGGCGTGTCTTACCTATTTTTCTGTCATACAATACATCCTGCCCAGCCCACTAGGATCACTACCCCATTCATTTATTTCATAATAGCATTTATAATACGAAAATCATAAAAAAAATAAAACGATAATAAATTCAGGAAACATTATTTTCTCTTTCTCTACCTTCCTTTAGAGGAATACTTCCTTATTATCCTTGAATGTGGATAGGATATGTTTAAACGGAATTAGTTTGGATATTTAAATCAATATCCTTTTATTTTGTATTTATTTCTATGGAGGGCGTTTTATTATTTTTGTAGTAAACGGATTTGTGTATTCTCCTCAATAAGCGAAATTTAGTTTGAAAAAAACTTAATGTTTAATTTGAACACGTAATACGTAACTTAAACTTATTATTCTCTTCTTAAAGCTTAATCCATCAATAGAATTGTCCTTACTTCGTGACCTTTTTAAAAAATTAATAGAATAGACTCAATTATTTTTAACCTTTTTTATATATTTTATAAAGATAGGTTTTCATACATGAAGTTGTAATTGTTTTTGCAATTAAAAATTTAAGGTAATTATTTGAAATGTCTTTTTTAAGTATTGTAAAAATTTTAGGAAAAATAATTGCCTGAGCATAATTTCACTTTAGGATAAGATTGCAAATGAAAATCAATTTTAAAATATTCAACAGTTTAACTACTTTTTTCTTCAGAAAACTAAAGAAGAATACTCTCGAAACTTTGTTTAATCTTAAAAATAAATATCTAAAAAAACACATTGACATATATATTTCTTGTTAGGCAAAGCGCAACAACTAGTTTTTGCCTATATTGGTTTTCAAAAACGTATTATTTTACCTCTACTAATTGGTATTTTAAATTATGTTTCCAAAAACAAAACTGTCCAAATAATGCATTTTTGTTTGTAGAAGATAGTTTATATTTAAATAAAATAATGCTACACACTTTCTATTAAAGTATCGAGGATTAATTATATTTTAACCAAACAAATAATATTTAGGTTGATTCTCTTTTCAAAACGAATAGGTATAAATAATGGTCTCCGGGGGCGTATACTCATTATAATCTTCTCGTTTTCTTTTATTTGTTTTTCAAGCGTTACTTGGTGCACGTATTTTATAATATTTATTGAAATATTAATCAGTCCAATCATTTTTTTTAAGAGCTCTAATACTTTTAATATCAAAAATAATTGCAACAAACAGAACCATATAAGTTGGTCGAAAAAGTTACTAACAGAAATAGTAATAACTGATTTAAATACTGAGTATCGATAATCCTTCAATTCCTTAAGAAAACAAATATAAGTCGGTTGGGGTTTATTTACATTTCTTAAATAAAAACTTGAAGGCTCTCGTATTCCATGTGACGTTCTATGTACAGCCTTAAATACTCGTAGATAAGGCCTAAGTCTTAAAGCTTTTGAAGGTACATATAAAGCAATAAGAGCAAGTAAATTTTGCAGTCTACAAAACTACAAAGAATGTCACGAACAAACATTGCACTATACATTTCTCTGCGCAAATGTAGAGTTTGCAAACATTTTGACTGATACGAATGAAGAATTATGTTAAAACTACCGAAGAACTTTCTAAAACAAAGCACAAAAAGTTCTTCGAACACTTTTAATCCTTTTTATATCACAATAAGTTGTTGGGTTCCATACAACACAAGCACATTTCAACAAAGGCCTAAAAACACTACAGTAAAGGGGTTTAAGAGTATAAGGAACTTTAAAGTCTACTGAATTTCTTTTTAAAATTCTAAACGTCATGAACGATATTAATTTCAAAATGATACAAAGACATATTATAGGAAATTGACACAAGAGTATCTCAATTCGTATCGTTTAGATTCACCAACTTACAAAATTCATGTTCGTCATTTGACACTAGCGAATTGTAGATATTTGCAGAATTTCAGAATTTTAAACACATCATTTATGTATATGAATTCGAAAAATAGGAGGACCCAGATGGCTTCCTTCAGGAACTAGGAGTAAGTTGGATCCTTTTGGAACAACTGTCATCAACAATTACAAATTTGTTACAAACAAGTAAATTTGAGCTAAACCTCTTCAATTTGTATTACCTCATGAGAGTAAGATTGTTCAAAAATAATTCTTCAACTTGAAGTTCCGTTTGTAATTTGTAATGCAATTAATTTCCTCCATAATTCAGTTTTCTGTTAGTTATCTACCTCAATTATACATAAGTATCATTATTGTAAATGTTTTTTTAATCAAAAGCGAAGAAGGATGTAAAAAATTATTTATATGAGTAGCTCTTTCGATTAGATCAGGCTTAATTATTTAGAAGTAAAGGTTATTCAAAAATACAAATTAGATCAGGCTTATTAAGTCTTATCCAAATTATAAACCGGCGTAGTAAGTTTTGTTTGTAATTGTTTAAAGAAAAACGCATTATAACAGATTCATAAACAACATATGTTATGTCTTACTTCAGAGAAAACCACAAACAATTATGTGCCAATTTAAAGGTATTCTAGAAAATTCAATTAACTTGAGAAAATTTTATTCAACTTGCATTGCTAAGGTCAATTTTTGTGTCTCCCTTGTATTCTTACAAAATGTCCTTGAAAATGTGCTTCACCACAAAGTATAATCATACTTGTTTTCTTAAGTGTAAAGCGACAAATATTCAGTTGTCAGTTTCTCCGTATGTGGACTTTTTCCTATGATGGTAATTCTTCGAAAACGTGTTGCTGACCACAAATTGAATGAAACAATCGTTAAAACCACAAACCGTTTAATTTCAGTTAAGAAATGCTGTTGAGTTTTTGTTGGTTTGGTAAATGTTTTTTTTTTAGTTTAACTGCCTACTTGAAGATATTTTTAAAGCAAACATAAGAAAAAAGTGATCAAATAAGTATGAACAAATGCATGCATTTTCATTGTATTTCACAAATAAAGTTGGTTGTAAATTGAAGTTTTGTCTGTCTTAAAATGAATTCTTATAAATGCGTATCAATTCCGCAGGAATTCGTTGTGGAAACCTAAGGCAATATAAAGATTATATTATACAAAATACATTACATAGCTAAATCCTGCCAAGTTAAAAGGCATATCATATATGAAGCTGAAAACAGCTGATTAAAAGTATGATTTTAAGTAATAAAAATGGTATTACCTAGAGAATACTCTCATCTTAAGCCAATGTTGTTTTCTTAAGCTATTAAATTTATGGATGCCCTGATCGGGAGCCAGTTAAGGATGTCCTGAAAGAGAACTCCAAACAAAACAATAATGCGAATGCTATCCCAAGGACATATAACTCAAACTGTCCCGCAATGATAGACTATGTCAGTAAACTTTAAAGTTCGTGTGCATTCACCTTTATGCACGGATAAATGATTTCGTATAGTATTATTACACATAGAAATGAAATACCTTCTATGTAAATCCATTGTGATAACTGAAAGGATAAAACTTAAGAACAGAAACAAACTTATTATCAATGATTTGTACCCACGAACAATTAATTTTCCAAACTCTCCGCGAAGTTTTTAATTTTTTTAAATTCACGTTGAAAATCCATTAATTTTATCTTTTTGACACATCATATTCGAAACGTTATTAAACTTAATAAAATAATATAAAATAATATAAAATAAAATAAAACTGAATAAAACTGAATATATATAAAACCTGTGCTTTCTCATCATTTTTAAAAGTTCTACATCGTTTAAAGCTAATTTCGTTAGCCTTATTAGGAGTTTTGAATCTGCTTATTGAGCCCGAGAGTGGTGGAAGATTGCTAAGCAAATACGCGGAGAGTCGAAATTACAACCTCAGTAAACGTAATAAAATTTAAAATGCATTTTGAAAGCTTACTCTCGCAATCAAATGATTCAGCTACTATCTCATACGCTTTTTCTAAGCGACATATGTTCCAGAGTTAGATTACCCCATTGAGTTGCACGAAAAAAAAGATCTGAACACTCCCGGTTTTTATGGAATACCGTATGAATTTTATAAAATTGCATGTCCATCTCCTATTGAAGAAATACAGAAGTTATTAACTGAAATTCTTGAAACTGCAATGGTACCATCATCTTCAGAAAATTCATTATATACCCTCTGTTCAAGAAAGAAGATACAAATGTTGTGACAAACTATAGATGACTTTCATTTCTCGATAAGCTCTATAAGCTGTTAACCACAGTTCTCTTAAATAGACTTTAAGCTTGGTAAGAAAAAAACAACAGCAACATCATCAATGAATTTCAAGCCTCTATATAGAACCAACTATTCTACTGTGGACCAAATTTATAATTTTTCATGCATAATTAACTTCAACTCTGAAAAAGAAGAATTTCTACTTTTTTTTTTGCTTAGCATAGACAGGAATGCTCTTATTTATAAGCTATCGACTCTGGAAGTCAAAGATACTGGCTACTATAAAGTCTCTTTATAAGGATATTACTGAAGCTGTTTGGGATGGTTCGTGTTTGTCAGACTTCTTTCCCACTAAGAAAGGTGTTCGTCAAGGATATGTGCTAAGCTCCCTTCTTTTCGTTCTGTTTTTGAATGATCTTCATGCGGAATTTCCAATCGGTATTGTTTTAGACGATCTTCAAATGAACGCCCACTTATATGCAGACGATATTGAACTGTTGTCAGACAATCCTTCCAATTTGCAACAGCTAATTGAGGGTCTTAAGACTTACTGCATTCAATGGAATCTTGAAATAAATCTTGATAAGTCGGAAATAGTAATATTTCGCAATGGTGGAAGAAGACCTGTGTCCGAAAAATTGTTTTAAAATAATTATGAAATAAAGGTGTCAACAGATTGGAAGCATCTAAAAATTCCATCAATTCAACGTGGTGGAGACTGCTGCGAGACAATACCGTTCAACATTCAACAAATTTCAAAATATACAATGCCGCCTCAAAAGCTATCATGTTGTTCTGTGCTTAAGTTTTGGGATACCGCGAATACAACCAATTCGAAAAGTTGCAGCGTTTCTTCATGAAAAGATGCTATTTACTGGCCGATAATACGCCTAACTATGCTCTGCACATTGAAACAGGTTTACCGTCCCTCCCGCTAAATTTTTCTTTCTTAGACGAAATCTAAATCTTCCTAATAATAGATTACCCAACATTTTATCAAAAGCCATTATAAACAAGAAAATCTTCTGGGCTAAGGAATGGTTGGATCTTTTTCATGGATGTTCGTTGGATTTTTCTTTTGACCTGATTCTACTTGAATGGCCCAGCTTACATAACACTCTTTTGCTGAAAATGAAAGAAAAACACTGGACTGAATTTACAGTAAGTGCGAAACAGTCTCAATTTCACGATGAATATTGCAACTTGATGTACTCTGGCATACCGAGCTACTTTGATGACTCCAATTCACTTGATATGATTTCCATAATTTTTAAACCTCGCTGCGGGCTCTTTGATATCAATGGAAGAGCCTTACAAGGAGATACAGATGGAATATGTTCATTTTGTAATATGATAACGTACAGAAGAAAATTTCTTGGCAGCGGCATGCTTTCGCATTCTCAACTTCTCAACGTTCTTAATGGCTACTGCTACTCAAAGTTATATTACTTCTTAAAAGCGTCAATTAAATATCGCAATCTTATTATAAATGCATTTTTTATAACATATGTATGTAACTTAATCTACTTAGTAAGCATATATATTTTTAATTTTCCTTTTTAACCTGGCAGGAAACTTAAAGTTATTGTCAAAACTAATTTTAAACCAGCTATACTCATTGAACAAATTTTCAAAGGATGTCTCCTTCTCAAACATGTGCCCATGTCGTGGAAACGGGTCAAAGTAGTTTTTATCCCGAAAGTGGGTAGGCGAGGTTACGAATACTCATTGAACAAATTTTCAAAGGATGTTTCCTTCTCAAACATGTGCCCATGTCGCGGAGACAGGTCAAAGTAGTTTGTATCCCGAAAGTGGGTATGCGAGGTCACGAATCCGCGAAGGATTTCAGACCAATAAGCTTAACATCTTTTGTGCTTAAAAATTTGGAGCGCATTCTTGACTACCATATTAGAGAAATCCTAGTTGGTCGACCTTTTGAAAGCTCTCATCATGCTTTTCTTAAGGGGCAAATCTACGGAGACTGCCCTCCATGAGGTAGTGCGTACTGTAGAACAAACAATCCATTATAGAGAATTTACTCTTGCCACCTTCCTAGACATAGAAGGACGTTGTTACGTCCTTACCGAATCCATAGAAGAATCGCTCGTTAAGTTCGGTGCAGAAGACTTCATTCGAGAATGGATTATTTCCATGCTCAGTGGTAGGAAGATTCGAGCCATTCTAGGCAATACAATCGCAACAAAACACGTGAGTAGGGGAACACCCCAGAGTGGTGTCCTTTCGCCTCTTCTATGGCTTCTGATGGTCATGAATACAATTCTCGTTAAATTAGAGAGATGTGGAGTGAAGGCGGTAGCCTATGCGGATGATTTGGTGCTATTGGTGTCAGGAAAGTACACCTCTGTGATTAGTGAAATCAGGAGTTAACCAAAGTAAAACTGAACTGTTGCTCTTTACCACCAAAACTAAAGTACCGCCTTTCACGCTACCTCTACTCAACGATCAAATCCTATAATTGTCTTTCAGTGCAAAATATTTGGGAGATATACTTGACCCTAAACTAAACTGGAAACTAAAAAAACTGGAAACTACTGAAGTACAGGTAAGAAAGCCTGTGTTGCCTTCTACGCCTGCAGCAAAACTTTCGGCAAAAAGTGGGGACTTCAGTCGAAGATGATTTTATGGACGTACACAACCGTAGTACGTCCAATCTTAACATATGGTTCGATTGTGTGCTCTTAGAAAAGCCTATAATATTGATAAGCTAAAGAAGGTTCACAGAACAGCTTGCGTGGGCAACACAGGGGCCATGCGTACTTGCCAAACGGACGCCTTAAACGTTATTTTGGATCTTCTACCAATCGACCTTTTTATTTATTATTATTTATTTATTTCATCAATTAGACAATACATCTTAAAGACTACTGAATATAAAGCAAAGTTATTTTTATTTAAATACAATAAGTAAAAGGTAACCAATAAGTTAAAAATTAATTAAGAAATAAAGATTAAGACTTGATTTAAGAACGTATCGACTAGAGTTAAAATCAAAATTTATAACATCAGATAAACGATTTGTTTCTCTGACACAACGAGTCATAGGTTCATCTAAATCATAATTGGTTGCATGATCTTTTACAAAAAATAAAAATCTATTCCTTAAGTGACGACTAGGAGCATACAAATTTATTAAAGACAGGAGAATAGAACAGTTAATACGGTAAGACAAAATATCACTAATAAACATTACTGCATACA
Source organism: Eupeodes corollae (assembly GCF_945859685.1). Lineage (NCBI taxonomy): Eukaryota > Metazoa > Arthropoda > Insecta > Diptera > Syrphidae > Eupeodes > Eupeodes corollae. The sequence continues at coordinate 184,986 of NC_079148.1, read as the reverse complement.
TTTTCCTACGGTTTTCAAGGGATTGGAGACCAATAAGTTGGCATCTTGTTTTATAAGATGTCAAATCAGTATTCCAGCCGAGTTTCCAAACAACGAATCTGGTGAACTTTTTTTGCACATTTTCAATTCTTTAAAATGAATGTCGTAATATGGATTCCATATAACACACCCATATTCTAAGATGGATCTAACATATGCATTGTACAGTGACCTTAGAGTATAGGGATCAGTAAAACTAGTAGAATTACGTTTTATAAAGCCTAGCATTGAGTTAGATTTTGCGACGATGTATTCTGTATGTTTCCTAAAATTCATTTTTGGGTCGAATAGGATCCCAAGATCCTTCTTTTCAAAAACCCTTTCTAAATTCTTGACACTTTTTTTTGTATTCAAACTAAATAGGGTTGGAATTACGACTGAAGGTAAGACACTGAAATTTAGCAACATTCAGACTTAAATCATTTATTGTGCACCAACTAACCAACTGATCTATATCAGTTTGGAGAAGACAACAATCCATAGAAGACTTGACGCATTTATAAATCTTCAAATCGTCAGCAAAAAGAAGACAAAATGAAGTTTTAAAAATAATAGGCATATCATTAATGACAATTAAAAATAACAGCGGACCAAGATGGCTTCCTTGTGGTACACCTGAAGAAACTGAAATTGAAACAGAGTTAACATTATCTATGCGCACCTTTTGAGAACGATTTGTTAGGTAGGAGGTAACCCAAAGTAATAAGCTAGAGTGAAAGTCTAAGTTTTTTAGTTTAAAAAGAATAATCGAGTGATTAACTCTATCGAAAGCTTTAGCAAAATCAGTGTAAATTACATCTGTTTGATAACCTTCTTCAAGCTTATTAAGGACAAAGTTAGAAAATAAAGCAAGATTAGTTGAAGTAGACCTTCCTGCAACAAAACCATGTTGGTGAGGTGAAATGATTTCCTTCAACAGATATGACAATTTGTCAAACACTATTTTTTCAAATAGTTTTGGAATTGCTGACAGTTTGCAAATCGGGCGATAGTTTGATATTTCCTGTTTTGAACCTGACTTGTAAATCGGAGTTATAAAAGATTCTTTCCAGCAAGAAAGGAATTCACCTTTAGAAAGAGAATTATTAAAAAGGTACAGAAAGAGCAGAAGCACATCTTCTAAGAATAACTGGTGGAATTCCATCAGGACCAGTATTATTATCGTAGTTCATGTTACATAGTGCTTTATAAACTTCAGTAACACCAATATGAAGAACTCCAATACTTATGTGACTTTCAAAACTATTTGAATCTGATGAAAATTGCTTAGATGAGTTTGTCTGACGGCACGCTGAGTTTGAAATGTATATAATTAAGAGATGATAAGTCGGCATCTCTTTTAACTAAGGGAAAACACTTAAATTGGTCCGGAGAGATATTTGTTTTCTCAGTTATGATTTGAATAATGTCACTTGCTTTAGTGTTTTTGTCAAATCTAGACAAGTGTAGCCACTTTACAATTGGGATAGCACAAAGGGATGATGTTAAATCGGATTTTTTACTGCTCCATTATTAGCGGTTTGAGAATTAGAGATCACTTCATTAGAACTCTCTTTGACTTGTTACTTGTAATGGATTTACAATTTTTAAAGAGGTTGATGAAGAAGTTGATGACGTTGACATTTTAGGTAACAATGATGAGGTTGATGATAAAGTTGTTGACGATGATGTTGATGGCGCTGAAGGTAACGATGATGAGGATGATAAAGATGAAATCGATGACGTTGAAGAAGTTGGTACGAGAGTAAGAGAAGGCATTAATAATTCTCTTGATGTTGATTGAGTGTCACTTAATTGAGAATCATGTACGTTGGAAATGTTCCGTATACATGCGAGCTCAGAGTTATCAGTTGTTTCACTTATTATAACCGATTTTTTGCAGTTTTGCGAGGAGGGGAACGATTATTTAAGAGCGATTTAAGGGAGAGGAGCTCATTTTTTATTTCAAGAACACTGATAGAGAGTTCACGGAAATTATTGAAAAAAGATGAAAAATTCAAATTAGCACACGAATTGCATTTCCAATACAAATTTCGATCTGATATTGACTTAAAGTCACTGTCACTTATACCTGCGCAATTTTTATGGTAAAGGCGACCACAAAATAAATTCAGGGTTTTTAGATTGTTTATTTATTGCAATATCGCAAGTAGAACATGTCTTAGACATAATGATATAGAAAAAAAAAATAATTGTACAATGACAAATGATATTGATCTGATCTGTTCGAAGGTTAGTCGAAGACTTTTTATTAAATACATAGTTTCCTGAAGCGCTATTAGGCTGAAGGAATCAAACAGCTGGTTGTCAAAACCTTATAGTTACAGCAACACAACGATATTGATTCCCTCAGATATTATCTCGGCTACTGCACTCCTACTTTGAGCCTTAGTAAGGTTTTTAAGGGTTAAGAGTTAAGGTCCCATCCAGAGAAGATTGGGAGGATGACATCGTGTTGATAGGTTTCTACACAACCATCTTTACTGACGGCTCAAAGATGGAGTGCGGAGTTGGTTCTGGGATCTTTTCTGAGTCCCTAAATGTAGCCAAATAATTTAGGCTTCCTGACTTTGCTAGCGTTTTCAGGCTAAACTGCTGGCAATAAGGGAGGCATGTAAGATACTTAAACAAATCAGAAACCAAAACCGGCTATCTTTACAGCTGTCAAAGCCATTAACTCGGCCATATCCTCATCAATTGGTCGCGATGAGCTTGAGAGCCTGAATATTAACCTCGGTGTCAGCAAGGATCGGCCCTTCATAGCTCACTTGCGGAAATGGTTAACATTCCTCTTGGAGCTATGAAGGGTAAAGTCTTTTCTATTTACCAAACTGAACCAAACCGAAGGTGGAGCAATTTATCCAACTGCATTATATCTAGGAAGATATGGCCCACCTATAATAAAACCCGTACAAACGATCTTCTATGCAGGCCAAGGCAAGACAGCCAGGATTGTTTCGGTTTGTACCGGATATTGGCCTATAGGAGTTCATGCAGAGAAGTTGAGTATCTCTTACAACACCTTTTGCCGTAGTTGTAGTGACCTAAGAGAAAGTGAAACGTTAATCCATTTCCTCTGCAAATGTCCTGCTTTGGCAAACACTATAGAATGAAATACTTTGGAAAAGCATTCTTTCACGAACTTGATGAGCTATCTGAGACAAAGATTAGAGACCTAATCTTTTTTCTCAATGCGACAAAATGGCTCTAACATAATCGCTATGAAGCTTCTCTACAAAACTATCCCTTTCAATCAAAGGTCAAACGAGTTTTTGGTATCAAAACGGTGGACTACAGCGCTAATTGGATCTCAGGCTAGGTTGCCTTGAGATTGCCATTTCTACCTACCTACCATACTCATTTTTGGAAAATCTTTTTGAAAATAAAATTATATATCTATCTGTCTACGTATCCATCGTTTGAATTGTACAATATCGAGATTCGATCATAACATAGTTGCAGCAACAGCTTTTGGTTGTGTTATTATACTGCCTCGGGACTTAAGTTTTAGCCATTTATATACAAAAAATAAAAGGAAATTAAGATCAATTCAAAATTAGATAGAAACAAATTAAGTACTGTTTTGGATATAGAATCAGCACACATCCTTATATTTACTTTAAATAAGCAACATAATAATTACTTCTATGTTTTGCCACCAATTTTTAAAATAAATATATAAAATACAAATTAAACCCAATAATAGATTAAGCCATCTGCTTTATTACAGCTTCTTTCTTGAATCCAAAGAATGGTTCCCATTCCCAGTAGGTATTGGCATCGATCAAATAGAATGCTTTTCCAAACTTCCTTGAATGCTTCAAGAATTTCCGCCATATTGTTTTTTTTTTAATCTGGTACAATATTTAACATCGTTACTAAGATTGCCGATTGGATAAAGGACAGGACACTACACAAATCAAGTCAATAGATTGAATTGGCGATCATTAATCCATGACTTTATCGGAGGTAAAGCATCAAGCAGATCGTTTAACTATTAGACAACTATTCTTCTTACTTACTTCCATATTCCTACTTAGCTTAAAATTAAATATACAAAACCCAAAACAATTATAATTAATAAGTTCTTCTACATAAAATAAAGTAGATAGTAGATATTTAATCTCAGTGCAAAGAGTAAAAGGGTCCATTTAAACTTTGACATGGTAAATTTACTCTTCAAACTTACACAACTGCTTAGAGCACAAACATTTTCCTATTTCTGAATGATTAATAGATTAATGAAATGAAACACGTGTATGTAGCTACGTAAATTATAGGTAACGACCGTTAATTCTTACAATAAACAATTATCCTCAATGGCGCAGTACGAGTTAAAAAAAAAAGTCATAGCACGAGCTATACGTTTCTAGAACTATTTCGACAATTATCACCATAGGTATCTGCCTATCCTGCAATTGGTAATGGGTCCTTGTATAGAAGAATGGACTTCTTTGACAAGCCATCAGCACCCATAGCATTTTGCACCCAAATTATAAAATCACTGCGTTATTAAGAGTAGGTTAGAATAAAGAGACCTCATGCCGGAAAAATAACATTGAAGAGCAAAATCCTGTCGCCTTTTGCTAAATTCAAAAGACCTATTAACCCTTAGGCTTTACAACGACAACGCCACGGCGGCGGCGCGGTGGTACATTGTATAGTAGTTGAAGTCATCACCTGGCCATGCATGCAAAAGGTATAATTGCAGGTCCTTTATTTGTAACAGCAACAACGCAGGAAATTCATACGAGTGTACGTACTTTTTGTAACCCATTTGCGCCTACTGTTATTAAATTACCTAACAACTTAGACAGAAGAAGAGAACCTTTGTCCTTTCCGATTGCGTTTGCGATTCCGATTCCATGGACGCTTAGCAATTCCAATTTCGTGCTATTTAAGTACATTGGATTGCAGCTACTGATCATTATGTACACTATATTTAAGTGCCCATCCTGTTTTTAAATGAAGCCAGTGGGGATCGCCCGGCCCGGTTCGGCCCGTTGGTTGGGCTTTAGATGCAGAGAACCAGTTCAATAGTTTTGCCATTTTATGTGTATACACAGATCCACATCATGCAGGCTCCTCCGATCGTCCACTTAAGATAGGTATGCACTTGTTTTTATCTTTAGCAAAAGGTTGCCATTGCCATTCCGTTTCGAAGCCGATCAGCAAGTTGGTTGGATGGTTGGATGGTTTGTCTTGGGCGATGGTTGGCGTTGGATATCTTTACTCTCCTCTGCGTCTCCATTAGTTGCATGGCTCTCCGTCAACACTTTGCATGCTGTGGAAAAAATAATACGCATGGCGTGCCAACAGGTAATAAGCATCGAAAGGCGGTGTCGGCCAGGCGTCCTCCAATGGAAGAGAAGTTGGCTATCGAGCTCTGTTGCCATTTTGTAGCAGCCACGGAGTGTTTTTGTGTCCATTTGTACATTTCGTTTTTTCGTTTTGCTGAGGGTTTTAAGGTGGTGGCTGGTCTGCTTTGGTCTGGTCTTTGTGGTAGCTGCTGCTCAGAAGGTAAATTGTTAGATTGCCTGTCAGTAAAACGCTAATTTATGCCAAGAGCATTTGTTATATATGTAAGTATCTTTAGATACATATATGAATACGACGAACCTTGTTTATGCAGAGGGGATGAAGTGTTCAAATAATACCTAAATATGCAATACGAATTTTTTTATTTTCATGCAATGTTTTGAATTTCGAAGAAAACTGGTCGTCATCGTCATCGACGTCGTCGCGTCGTCGCCACCACCGCCGCCGCCGCCAACGGAATAAGTTATAATTGCATACAAACAAAAAATTCAAAATTTCAATTCAAAATGGTGGCCTAAAAGGAAGTCGTTGGATGTTTTTCTGGTCGTTTTTCTAAAGAAAGGAGTTTATATTCTTCGAAGGAAATTATTTAAAATTGTTTCTTTTTTCTCGTTTTATAGCTTTGCAGTTTTGCAATTTCGCTACCGCTATCGCTACTACTGCTGCTGTAGCTAGTGCTTGATGTTTTGCTGCAATTATGGCTGTATCAAATAATTTTCTTTATTAGCATTTATAGATTTAATGAATGCGGGCTGGACGGCCTGGTCTTATTTTTTTAACTGCACAGAATGTAGTAATTGCTCCAATTAAATGCAATATAAATTTGTTGAAATTATTTAAACAAGTTTTGTGGAACTGTGGTTAATTGGTAGCTCTTACGTGCACCCGAGTATTATGGCGTTCCTTAAGCTTTTATGAATTGCGTTTTAATAAATTGTTAGAAGAATGAAAAAGAAGCATTAAATAGGTATACAAAAACATACCAAGGTACCTATATAGACTTACAGATAAGAATATTTAATTTTTACATTATGAAATGGTACATATCACAAAAAACATCCTATACAAGGTTTACACGGCTAATAGTAGAAATTATGGATGTGCCTTATATTTAAGGTTATTTTTATTTAACATTTTAAGAAACATTACAACTTGGAAGGGCCAATTCAAAAAACAGTCAGGCTGCGTACTGAAGATCCTATTTGCCTTACCTCATATAGGGGAGATATTTGAAATTTGAAATTTTTAAATAACGGCTGTTTCCAATCAATAAAAAAAAGTCTGGGATACGTCCCACACTGACAACTTCCTATTGGTGCCTTTTAGCAAATAATATTTTTTAAAGCCAAATTGTATTTTAAGGAACTTCAAAAGTATTTAATCAAAAATTAAAGCTTCTGTTGTTTTCGCTTAAAATAATTGGAAAATGATTTAATTAAGGTGTTTGTTTTTATTTTTTGAAAAAAAACTGTCAATTAGATTTTTATAAACATTTTACAAAACATTAACAACAATATTTTGCTGTATGTATGTAAATATTTCTTTATTTTTAAGACATTTGAGTATTGAATTGGTTATCAACACTTTTCAAAAATTTCATATCTCCTCACAACCTTAAGATAAAAGGTATTCATCAAATTAGGAATAAAAATAGGTTTTCTGAAAAGAAATACACTTTTAATTATGAATCGTTGGCTTGGATTATTCTCAATAGCTTTCACACATAATTTTGAAGCTTTTTTAAAATATAAATTAATTGAACAAGATATCCGTTTATTTAAATATATTTTTGTCAATTATAAAAGTTTCTATGGGCAGTCATTTTAATGTTAAAACAAAAATATTTGTTTAATGGAACAATACTTCGAGTTGATAGCAAACTTTATGTCTCATTTGATTCATTATAAAAAGAAAAACTTTGAAATGATGTGCTCGTTACTAACATTTATCAACCCTGGGCCAAGGTTTCATAGTAAAATGTGCATACAAAAAAGTTTTTCCGAAACACACAAGTCGTACATTTTTTGCTGACTATATTAGTTTTCTAAGAATCAGATATCTTTTATAAAGATTCCATTTATTAATTTCATAACAATTATATATTTTAATGTTTTATAATGTATATTTAAACACCCATCCAAAGTAAATAATATTATAGATCAAGGGCAAAATACATTAAAATGTTGCATATTAGATCTCGTGCAACATTCAATAAATTCAATGCCTTGGGAGTTAAAATTTCATCAAAATTAATTTCCCAAAGGGTTTGATTATTTGTTTCTATTTTGTTCCATTTGCAATATGAAAAACATTATATTAAATCAATTAGAGAAGCCATTGAACGGTGAGAGGCAATGTTTTCATTTTTATTATTGAAATTCAAATAATTGAAAAATGATATAGAAAACATGATGGCCAACAAATACGTAATATTATAACTAAAATATAAGGTTCTCATATCTACTGGCCACCGCAAAATTGAAGTTAAAATGCCGTGACATCAAATGTATTTTGTTTTTTAGTAATTTTCCTTTTGAAGAAACAAACACGAATTACACGATCCCATCAACCATTACAACAATGCTTTATGTGCATTCTGCGAATGTAGAAATAATGATACATCTGTTTTTAACTATTGTGAAACCTCCTAGAAGTATATTATTAACCCTTCCGCATAATTATAATATATACTTCAGTAGTAGGATAGCGGATAGCCATGTCAACCCTTAAGGCCTTTAAGTACGCCCTCTCTTTCTCTATTTGTAAACATTATATACAAAAAAAAGTAGTTAAAATATATAGTGACATTAAAATACTTTATGTTTTTTAGAATCCGACTTGGACCATTTATGCAAAATATTTCCCGATTTTACCAAATTCAATGTAATATTTTATTGCGCTAGGTATATTCTAGTCAAGGGTATCTCTTAAGTGTCAATCCGATATCCATAAATATGTATATTTTCTGCATAATTACCATAGTAACTTAATATTGCAATAGAATGCGTATAAAAACAGGAGTTAAATAAATTAAAGGAAAATTTACAGAAATATGAATGCTAGATATACGTTGAGACAGAAGGCATATTTGTTAAAGTACGTAGACGCAGTCATTAACAACATTTCGTTTTTAATTTTTGATCCTAGGCATGTGAAAGTTTACTTTTAGACCTTAATGTAATTATAGGGCCTTAGCGAGGTTTTTATTTGCTTTTAACCAAAAACTTAGTTATGCATCTAAGAGGACAGGTATCATATTGGTTTTAAAAATTTAAATCATTTATTTGGAAAGTTTATACTTATGCATCCAGTAGTAAATTAGACTTTGTATTTCTTCACCTCCTATCTGAATAGCGAAATAGAATATAATTGTAATCTCGAACCCTTAAAATGTTATTCTATTTTGACAGAAAAAGTACGACATTTCTATGAGAAGTTTTGTTTACATATGTACATATACATATTTAGTAGAAAATTGTCATTAATGAAATAGAGCCATACATTTTTTATCAGTACAGAATTGAAACATTTTTTGACATAATTATTTAAGAAAATTAATTTCTGTCAGAAAAACAAATTCTGTGGTTCATTTTAAATCCATCAAATGCGTCAATAAATTTTTTATATACACATTGCCTAGGAATTCTATACATCTCCTAAGCAGCATAGGAATTGTATATAAATCCTAGGTTTTATAATTCTCCGCTTTTTATCAGAAATGTATAAGCTGTCATTATCCGTCAGGGAAGTGTGGAAATGTAAATCAAGATATTTAAAATATGCTTACCACTTGGACGCAAGAGAATAATAATTCACATTGGAGCGAGGGTATAAGGTTTGTTCACCTCATAAAAAACAGGGCATTTCACGCTGCCATCAAGCAATTCCTTATGTAATCCTTTTTGGGTATAAAATTAAGGTAGGTCTTCAGTTACCAAATGATTTCACCCAAAACATGAAAACTGAAGAAGATTTAGAGAAAATCATGAAAAAGGCATCATTGGCTAAACTTAATGTAAATATGATAGAACCAATCCCAGTCTGTAATAATTCAAATCAGTGTGAGACCAACACAGTACCTTCGGCCATTGCATATGATAAGGAATGCATTGTCTGTTCAAAAGAAACGACCGAAGCTTATACTTGTAGACAATGCGGATGTGCACTCCACGCAATTTGTTCTGTAGAAGAAGAAGCAACGAAAGGACAAGATTCAAACTGCTTTGTCTATTGTGTTCAAACAATTTAGTAGTGCAAAAAATACGTCATTTTGCAAAGCAAAATCTGCAACAACAAGCAGGAAAAATGTTAAAAACATGTGACAAGAAATTTCCTTCTGGGTCCATAGGAACTTCTGTAAGGGTTTCCGTACCAAAATTCGACCGAGGACATGCTGACGCCCGAAATATTGTATGTGTAATATTAAATACAACGAGCTTTATCAGATTGGAACAAAGAAAGGAATCATAAAACATTCTAGATCTGAATTCCGTGTTTGCAAGAGAGGAAGTACCTGGTACCAAAATTTCACTACGCACAGGTGCGACTGGAAAAAACTGGACTCAAAAAATGTCTTTGCAAGAAGGATTGTAGCTCATCGAAATGTTTATGCTTCAAAAATCAAATATTATGTAATTCTAATAGTCACTCCAGCTTATCCTGTCCAAATAAATACAAAATAAATAAGTTCTTTCATTTGAAAATAAAGTAATATAAAATTAATAACAAATTAATAACAAATCTTTTTATTTCATTTTTAGTTGCTATGATTTATTTTTTCCAGATTTTTGATATACATAATATTAATGAAGAACATTTCCTAGCGTTGTTAAGCAGTTGTATACAATTCCTAGGAAATATATACATCTCCTAGGAAATATGTGTTTTAAATAATCTTTTGTAAATCGTTTTATACATTTCCTAAATAGACTCGGCACTCTATGCATTTCCTAGGAATTGTATATAATTCCTAGGTTTCATACATTTCCGGAAACATACACATATTTCTTTGGATTCAAGGACATAATTTTGTTTTGTTCTTTATTTCTTAAACTTTGTTGAATCCTTTTGAGTCAAAATATGCTTGAAAGCTTCACGCAAGAAATTCAGGCAATATTCTCCATCAAACATTTAATTTAGAGGGATAAATTAGTTGTCCTAAATCCAAACTTATAGAACAGCAAAGGAGTGCAATGAACAAAATATTCCCCAAAATGCATCTAAGTTGTTTTATGTTAACACCTCATTAGATCAAATAAAAAAAGGAACTATTAAAATTCTATCATAAGCAAGAAGTTGTCGAACTATTTACTATAAAACTGTCCCCGTTTAGCTTCTATATCTATTACATATGTATATTGTATAAGATAAACGAATACAAACAAAAGTCTCGTATTAACAAGGTTTTCTCACTCGTTAGCTGATAAATGTAAGTGAGAATACCGGGACGATTTGCCAACATACTAATTTTCGATGAACTTAAAAGCTATTTCGAATTTATTATTCCACGGTCCAATATATATTATATATTAGTGCATTATCTTCTATTTGTTTGTACATATATATAATTTTTATTAAAAAATGTTCCTTATTGCAAAATAAATTAATTATGTTTTGTACGTTCAACCATATTTTAAAAGATACATATGTTCCAAAACAAAGAAAATTGCATGTATTTTTAATAAATTACTTTAATGACGGGCTCTTGTATCAAAATGATCTTATTCTTAAGCTATAAGGATAATACACGTTATTTAATTATTTGAATAATAATGATGATTATATGCCATACTTTTTTGGCTTGAAATCGCAGAAGACTAGTTTAAATACATTTTAAATTACAAGTTCACGATTCCGAAAATAAGTTGTAAATTGGTACAAAAGGCCACCTGTAGCATTATAATTATTATATGGTCATGATTAAAGGTTCAATTAAGTATCATTCAAAGAAAGTCATGTAATAAATCTCTTAAAAATGTTACTTGAAACTATAATTACAAATTATAATTAGCATCGTTAAACCTAAAGCCCAAAATTAATAATCAAAAAATTCAATCCAGCCGAGTAATTTCCATCATAAAACAGTAATTAAATTACATAATATAGGTAGGTACATAACATATATTGTTTTCAAAATTAGAAATAGTGAATAAAATTAGCATACATAGTTTTAAACCAGGTGTAAATGCCATCAAGTAGCCAACAGTTAATTTGTGTTTTTTTTATTGTTCATAATTATATACAAATTTTAGAGTTCACATATATATGTTCATATATAAGAAAAATGATGGAAAGATTATATTTAGATTAACGGAAAATTTTCAAAAAACAAAATTTTGATAAAATTCAAGCTATACTTTTATTTTATGTGGGGAGTGTACGGAAGAATACTCACTATGCAATTAAAGTGCAGATGTTTAGTCCCGATCCTAAACGAGTGCTTGTATGGTATTGGTTTTCATCATTGAAAGGACTCGCGTGGCACAATAATAAAATGTTTCAAATAAAAATAAAATTATTGTCCTTAACAGGAACTTATAGGAATTAGCATTTAATAACGTTCACAACACAGTTATTCTTTTCTATTGAAAAATGCTTCTTAACATCCCTTTCAAATCATGTTTTTTTTTGTAGGTGGATCAAGGTGGGAGTGTCTGTGCTCATTGGGATTAGACATTTTTCGAAGGGTGAACAATTGTAATTGAATGAATCAGGGATTGAAAAATCACCGCGTCGCATGCCATTGCCATAGAATTTACAAACCCATAGACTCTGTCTGTGTCCCTTATTGTACACACTTCCGTTTTTAAAATGCTATCGAAGTTCTTGAAGTTGGAAAACATTCAAGTATTCAGACAGGATTTGAGATTGAGTTCTGTTGTAGGTGAGAAAATCTAAATTTTCAGTTAGCTACAAATCAATTATAGTAAATTTAAATTAATTTAAGGATCTTCTAATTGCTCTCTCAAAAGTGACAATATTGCGTTTGTAGGCGTTTTATCTGATGACAAAATAAAATTGGATTTGTTAATAATTTTAAACGTTCGCATTTGAATGAAATTATTTGTACAAATATGAAGAGTTCTTATGAAATTAATTGTTGAAATTCGAACAAGAACAAGGAACATTTTGAGACAAATAAATAGGATATTGCATTATTTGAGGTGGACAATTTAATGAACAATATATTGATATATAAAAGTCTTCCTAATCAAACACAATATAATATTTTTAATATATTTGTTTTTTATATGATGAACAAATGTGATTTTGAATTGTTTTTAATATTAAAGTAAAAAGAGCGAAAAAAAATTAAATAGATTGCATCAAAACACGCCATTTTATTTAAATTAAATCCAACATATTACCCGTGGCGTTATGATTAGTGCTTTTGACAGTATTATAGTTTAACTTAGAGTATCTGTATGAATTTGTGTCTAGCTTTAAGAAAGTTTTAAGAATCAATAAATAAAAATAAATTTAAAAAAAAAACGTTATTTGGACTGTCATGCCAGAGGTCATGTGTTCTATCCCTGTTTTTTTTTCACGGGTACTGCATTTTGCGAGGTATTCTTAAATCCTCCAAGAGTAGTTCTTGTCATGAAAAGTGCTTTCTCAAATTAGCCGTTCGGTTTCGGCTTAAAGCTGTAGGTCCCCTGTAAATAGAACTCTTACACGGGAATAGTTGTGAGTTGTAACTCAATAGGCCCTAGTTCTCAACAGACTGTTGCGCCACCTAATTTATTTTTTAATGTTACATAATAATTAGAACTACTTGTATTTTTTAGAATTGATTGATTTCAGAAGATGAAAATAATACAATGTGTTGCTGTTTTTACTCACAACTGCTATAAAAGTTCAAAAGTTCGCAGGTCAGCTCTTTTGTATTGAAAAATGAATCTTAACAAAATTATTTTAATTTGTCTTGATGGATTATTTTCTTTTAGGAATTTATGTAAACTCTATTAGCTCTGTTAAATTAAAAAGAAATCTGTACTGACTACAGGAAATATCTTCAGTAATATGTGAGTCAAATTTTGATGGAAAACAAACTGCATGCTTTTGCACGGTATGTCCGGTGGTTATAACTCAACATTTTGATGAAAATTTACTTTTAAAATTGTTAGCATTTTTTAGTTGAAATGTCTTCAAGAATTTTATTGTTTTATTTCTATGCGTTTTAAATTGAACAAACAATTGTATAATTAGGATTTTTTAAATAATTCTGAAGATATGAAAACATAATTTTTTTTAAAAGGAAAAAGTAATGACATTATTAACACATTAAAAAAATAATCTGAGATGTGCACAAGTACGTAGTGACAAAAATTATGTTATTTAGATTTTAATAATAGCTTAAAATTTCAATAAATTACGTTACGTATTCAATAGTTAAACAAACATTAAATTAATGCAATTCAATGCTCTTAAGTGTGCAGGTCTTACGCTGTACTTGGGAATAGAGCTCTGATTATTTAATTGTTCGAGTTATAAAGTTATTACACAGTTATGAACCGAACACCAACACCCAAAACACAATATCCATGTATACATTATGTGTTAATTTTTATGGGAATGAGTGCTGATGATAACTGGCGCAATAGTCATGTATAAGCTCTTTATCAGGAAGTAGTTTGCAGTAAGCACTAACTAAAACTTCCATTACAACTTTGTGACCTAATGTTTCATTATTTGAACCATGAATACAAATTTCATATATGTATTGCCTTTCGAAGGCTGCAAAAGAAAATTTAAGTTTTTTTGAATTAAAAAGTACATGCATATCCTTTTTTTACCCTTTAATTATCATTTTACGTACCAGAATTAAAGGCTTAACGGTTACAGTTTTCATTTTTCTTTGAATAATTGTTGTGCAGTCATGGCCTAAATAGTTCGACAACTTCTTACTTATAAAAGCATTTCACAACCAGTTTAATGTGTAAGTATAAAAGTTAAGACTGTGTAGTGTATTTCTAGAGAAATATCTGACAAAACTTAATTAACAAAATTTAAGAAATATTCCTAATTGCATTAAGGTGCAGACAAATATTGTGATTTGCGCTATAGCTTGGCAAGGTTCAAATTCACAGAAAAAATATCGTGTGGAACTCGCTTCCTTAAAGCCCAAGAAGAAAAACACCTTTGAGATCCAAAGATTGTAAAACAACATTTTTGATGTAAAGGAGCCCTGATACATCCAACGAAAATTCACTTCATAAGTGAAATTTACTTCATGACTTCATGGGGGTCATGACCACTGCGCTCCCCCGCCCTTGACTAAATGGAGTAGTTAAACCATCATAAGCCTGCAAGAAATCAATTCTCTTTATCTACAACATGAACTAAATTACTTTGAATGTCCTTCAATAACCAAATTAATGTATTATTAAGCTTATTGTAAAGCCAGAATTGCACCAAGAAAACCTTACTGATAACATGGAACTTTTTTGGAAACCTTCAATGAAATGCATTTGAAAAATTCAAGATGAGAAACGAAAAAAAAGATTAAATTTTCATACATTTTAACATACATAAGTCTACTTTTTAAGCTAACAAAGCACTTCGGAACCAATGCCCTGTCTAAAAGTAGATCTTTATTTTTGCGAATCACTAGTGCAAGAAAAACATAACTTTTAATGGGATTGTTTTGTATGTGTTTAAATTTCTTTTCTAACTCTTATTTAATATAGGTTAACCTTAATATCGAAGAACTAACAGTATATCCACGCAGCACAGACATAAGTTATTATACAAAAATGTGCACAAATCCTATGGACTCATCTCCCACGCATAAATTCCAATTATGTTCCTAAAGCATTTTTGAACTTTCGTATTTACATCGTCCCTTTTCGCTGAAGGATGAATCGCTAAAATGACGCGATGCGACGAAGTTCAATAGGTAAATCTCAGAGACGCAAAATCACGTACAGAAAATTTTCGAAAATTATAGCAATTATAGAATGAATTGGGTGCTCATTGTGCCATGAAGCAACCACTGAAACTGAACTAATTCTCTATGCGACGTATAAATAGCCAAACTATAATTTGAAAGCCTATTAAATTTGATTGGTGTATTAATTTCACAACATAGGTGAATGCATTTTGTAGCCAGAAATGTACCGTAAACTTCCAAAAATTATAAAGAATTTAAACAAGTCGAAATTCTTTCTTCGAAAATGGTTTAAGATTTTTATTAATGGTCAGTTACGTTTTGTATCACACTTAAGATAATTTTAGAAGTTATTTAATTGAGACAAAAGGCAGTATGTGTACCAAATGAATAAGAATTATAAAAGTAAGGACCAAGTACAAATTGTTTTTCAGGTGACGAGAAAATTCCTTCTGAAAAAAAAAAAACATTCAACGTTGAATAAGAATTTAAAGTTTAAACATTATGTACATATAGTCATATTCAATATACACATATAGAATTTTTAAGGACAAAGCTGAATATAATGAATTTATTGCAATCATGGCGAAGGAGTTGAGTTAATTCAAATTTCTTCTGTTCATACTTTATTTTGCAGGTTAACTTTTGAAGTCATGATTTTTGAGTACGCCTATAATTCGTTTGGGAAACTATAGAATGTTCGTGGGCTGAGAAGACATTTGCTTTAATTTACATATTTCTTTTAGCTGATATATGTACATAGAAGCGATTGTTTTATTTAGTAATAATTTTATATATTTACATACAAAATCTGGTTTCCTGATGTTGTTTCCCTTCATACTCATTTTAAACGGGTGGAACGATTTTTATATGTGTATTTGTTAGATAGAAACAGGTCGTAAATTATATTTGGTATCTCTAGATCATAGTCATTAGTGTATCCCTTATCTTAATGTTTTCGTATTTTGTATCTTATTAGACATCCAATAAAACTAATAACATTAAATTTGGAGCCTACTACCTTCCTTTCTCTATTATTTTTAATTGCTATTCGAGCATTTTTGAACACTTTAAATAGTGAATAGTGAAAGGTATCTTATTTTAAACAAAACTTATTCATGTGTGTATAGTGTATGGTCTGCACATATTAGGGATAGTGAGCTACATTATAAAAATATGGCGAAGCTTTGCGTAAAAATATTTAAATGAAAAATAATATAATCGAATTGAAATGTCAGAAAAATTAAAATAATAAATAACAAAAATTGTTTTACTGATAAAAGTTGATATATCACAAAGTTTTAAGGTCCCTTAAATCTAAATCAATTGTATTTAGAGAAATGCCTGTGTGTGTGAGCCTATGTACGTCCGAACGTTCAAAAAACTTCCTTCGTCCCTCATATTTTAAAAACTAGCGAAGATATCTACTTCAAATATTTTGTTTGTGGTTTTCTTACAATATCAATTTTTAAACAAATGTGAAAAATTATTTGAAATAATGTGAGCCCAAATATTCCACGAAACAATTAAGCTAGCGACTTCAACTGAAATTTATAAACAAATTTAAAAAAATTATCTGTCGCCTTAAATTTAACGAACAAAACATTATATCATATCCAGAATAAAATGAAATTTTAAGAAAACAAAATTGACTGTTTTTTTTTGCAAAACTATAAATTATCCTTAAGAAATCACTATTTTTGACTTAAATAAAGTTATAGATTTTAGATCTTATTAATGCTATTATTAATGTATGTTTCGTTGACTGACTTGTTTCATCATCATATTGTTTTAATGTTTTGTATAATTTCGTGTGTTTTTTACAAGTCTGCAGAAGACAGATAGAACTTATATGATTGACTGCATACTATTTCAATTTCTTTAAATTTACAAAACTGAAGTGTTACAAAAATACAATTGCAAAATTTCTACCAGGTACTAATGGGAACTTGTAATCAATGTGGATCGTATCGCCTCTTTTTTTGTATTTAAATTATGTTATTTCCTATTATTAAAAAAAAGGATTCATAACTACTTTTTTAAGACATTAACCTCTTATAAAAATCTTAAATAATATTTTTAGTTCCCTTATTACCCAAGAGACCTACAAAACGTTTTTTGAAAACTCGCTGTCACCTTTGTATATAAATACTAGATTTTATATACAAATCTAAATAAAATAATAAATTGGGTGGCGCAACAGTCCGTTTGAGAATTAGAGCCTAGTGACTGACAACTCTAAACCATTCCTGCGTGCGAGTACTTTTCCTAGGGATGGAAGGGACCTACAGTTTTAAGAGGAATTCGAACGGCAAATTTGAGAAAGCACTTTTCATGACAATAATTACTCTTGGAGAATTTGTCAATTCCTCGCAAGAGGCAGTACCCGTGAAAAAACTTAAACTTTCGGTGGCACAGTCAGGGATCGAACACAAGACCTCTCACATGAAAGTCCAACGCACTTTTTTTTTTCAAATTCATTTTTATTTATTCAATCTTAAACCTATCTTAAAGCTAGACAAAAATTCATAAAACTAGCCTAATTATCCATAACTTACAACTAACTTAATGGTCCCATACGGACACTCTAAGTTAAACTATAACATCTAAAACTAATGCCTTTCGGCCCTAAGATCTATTTTACTTCATTTAAATTTCATTCCATTTATTTTTGTATTTATTAGAAAATTTGAACAAAAAACTAATATCAATATCCTTTTTTATTTATTTTTACTTACAAACTACTTAAAGTTAGGTCCTTAAATAAAACTTAAAACTAACTTAAACTACCTATTCTACCTATAAACTACTTAAAACTAGAACAACCACAGCAGCAAATCTAACATTTTTTGTTTTTATATTTTATTGTCTTTTTTGTAATTTTTTTAATTTTGTTTGTTTTTTTTTTTTTGTTTTTTATATTCCTTGTTTTTTTTAATTTCTTTAGTTTTTTTTTTTTGTACTTTTTTTTTGTGCCACCATGCCTATTCTACTTAAAACTAAACCCTAAAACTATAAAACAAGTATGTAAGGCCAAGGCTTAAAACCCCATCCCGACTACCCACTATCAAGTGCCGATTGAAGCCACCAAAACTGGTTCTCCTGCTTCACCCTATCAGTTCGGTCCCGCTCGGACACAGCCCTACTGAACCGAAGGAGCTCCGCTCCACCTTGTGCCAAGACGTCCCGATTGTACGGGAGTCGCCTATCTAAGGTTCTTCGTCTGACGTGGTAGATTAACGGGACTGCCAATCTATCCTGTATCAGACCGCATTTGTCTAAAAAGAGGAATGCCTCTGGTGGAATGAACCCGCTCAAGCGTGCACTTTCAAAATACTCGTCGTTCGGATAGAACGCCCCGAAAATTAAATTGTTGGTCGAAGACATAGCTCTTGCCTCGTTTGAATAGTAATGCACATAAGAAGATTCGGCTGTTCGATATAAGCCGGTACAGCGTCGTAAACACTGCCGATCGAACACCCGAAACTTCTCCATCTGGGAAGGGGCAACGTTGAACCACACAGGACAACCATATACGATCATTGGCCGTATGAGGGCCATGCAGCAAATTACCTTCACTGTGGGGTCAAGCCGACTGCTAAAAAACAGCCGTTTCGTCAGAGCGAAGGCTCCTCTGGCCCTGGTCAGAGCAGCATTTATATGTCTGTCGAAATATAAACACTGATCTAACCAGATACCGAGGTACTTCACAACACTTTTGCTCGCTAATGGCTGCCCATGAAGATCAACGATGACCATCTTGCGCCAATTCTTGCACGTATCCCTCGTGGCCCTAGCCAACGGAGTCCGGAACAGAATTGTCTCCGACTTCTGGACATTTATTTTCAGTTTCCAGTCGTCGCAATATCGATGAATCTTGTCGAAATCACGCTGCAAGAGAATTCTAATAACCTCAACCTTTCGGGCCGTTCTGTACGCAATTAGATCATCGGCGTACGCAATTGCCTTTGTAAGACTACCTATCAGATCGCTGGTGTAAATGCTGAAGAGAATCGGCGAATTCACCGCTCCCTGTTGAAGACCATTTTTAATTGAGAATGTTGTGGTAGAAGTTACATTGCCACTTTTGAGAACATACTTTCTACCGTTAAGCATATCATAAAGTATATACAACAATGGCCTGTTTATTCCTGCTCAGTTTTAGGTAAAGACCCTCTAACCATACGGTGTCAAAGGCCTTTTCCAAATCAACCAGAACAGCACCTGTGCATTGTTGTTTTGATTTATTCCATTGGATATCAGAAACGAGTTTAGACGCAGCATGAATTGTGTCATGACCCGCCTTGAACCCGAACTGTTTATCCGGAATTATTTTGTTGTCCGCAGCCCACTTAGTCAGAACCCTATTAATGATCTTTTCGAAAACTTTGCTGATGCTCGGAAGAAGACTTATCGACCGAAGATTTGCTGGGTTGGAGTTGTCCTTTCCCTTTTTCGGGAGAGGATGAACCACAGCGGTCTTCCAATGCACTGGATAATATGCATTATTCAGTGCATTGTTGAAGAGTGTGGTGTAAATGTCAATTGCTTCCGTCGGTAAATGTCTTAGCACAACGTTGGATATACCATCGACACCTGCCGACTTTTTATTTTGTATTGACTTGAAGATGAGTTGAAGCTCAACCTTCGTCACTAACAAGGGACTTGGTCCTGTTTGCTCGGCGATTATGGCATTTGCCAAGGAATCGTCATTGAACCGCATGAAACCGCGGTTCTCAGATCGCCAATGAGTGATATCATTACGGAGGTAAAAGTGATTAAGTAGGGCTCTGTTTTCCAGGTCGTGGTTGGGGCGAATGCTGACATTCACCTTGTTCACTTGCTGGAAAGCAGCTCCCACCGCCTCCACTTTTTCCTTCGGATCTTCAATTATGTAAAAGACATCGTCAAAGATGGCTTCCTCTGGATCTATTTGCGCTGTCCTGAGTACGTCTCTGTTCTCTTCAGTTCTTTGGAGCTTAAGACACGGAAGGTCATTATCGTTTTTTTTTCCTGAATATCTTGTTGATTTTGGGGAACATACCAGGGTCACTCGAATTAACTGACCGGATCTTGCGGTCCCAGTACTTGTTAATTGATAGCCTGTAGTTCCCCTTAATCAACAGATTGACATTTTTTATTGACGATTTCAGTGTCCTAACCTCCAAGTCGCGTGGGTCTGTAAGTCGTCTGTGCAAGTTTTTGAGTCTTGTCAGTAAGCCACTCTTGTGCCTACGTAGTGCGTCAATTGTCGCGTTTCTGTAAGCGTCCATTTGGTTCCGTTCTTTGTACTTTGGGATTGTCCGTTCCATCGTTCGTTTTATTGTTTCGTCCATCTGTTGTAAGTGTTGGTCAATTTCTGTATTTGTCAGGTTTCTATTGTTTGGTGGGGCTATGTCACTCGAACGAAGTTCTCTCGCTAAGGCGTTGGTGAAACGAGGCCAACGCATCTTACTGTAATTGTAAGAATGCGTTGCAACGTATTCCTCCAACTCCACGCGTTCGTTCGGAATCTGCATTACAGCAGCCAGTCCGCAGTGATCACTGTCGTACTCGACTGTCTGTAGGCAGTTTCGCGGGTGATTACCCACTTTGTCTGTAACTGTCAGTCTGGTGTCGTACAGCAAAAGATCCAGAAAGGAGCCGCTTCTTGGATACGATGGCCTTTCAGTAGCCAGCAGGTCGACGCCATATTCAACGCTGTAAAGATTCATCAAATTAAAAGATGATTACCTCTGGGATTACTATGTTGATTTCTCCAATCTTCATGTTTTGCGTTCAAATCACCGGCCAAGATGAAATAGTTTTCTTCCAAGCTCAGTTTCAGTTCCCTAAAAAGAATCTCGAGTTCTGAAGCAAAGTAAGTGACCTGCGGAGCTCCAGCCGCATGAGCCGTAATCATATACATCCGCTTCCCTTGAGAGAGAGAGATGCATACAACGCAAACTTCTAGCTTCTTGAGCTTTCGCAATTCATTGTTGTATATGACTTTATAATTAATGCCTTTTCGTATAAAGAGAGCGACACCGCCCCCTTGAGTGGAGTCGGGCCGGTCTCTTCTTACGATATTGTAATTTTTATGAGTCAATTTGTGTTTATGGTTTAGCTTAGTTTCGCTAGCCATAAACACATCGGGACTGTAGTCTTTCAACAATTATAACATATTGGCTCTTCGTTCAATCCTAATCAGTGAATTTACATTCACAGCTAGGACTTTTAGGCGCGTCTCCGGCAGCGCGCCCATTATGGTCTAAATTGCGCCAGGCCAGGCAACAAAGAGTAGAGATGATCTACCCTTTTGCCTTGCTCCTTTATCTGACTTTGCAGTCCTGTTATTTGACCTTGAATGCTCAACAACAAGGCTACAATGTCAGGCTGCACCTCTAGTGCCTTAAGCACAGGGGCCTTTGGGGCAACCGTTGGTGGAGCCTGTCTCGTGTTTCCACTCCCTGACACCATTTGGGCGTAAGAGAATTTGGGATCCACGAATTTTTGTATTGGAGCCTGTCGAACTGTTCGACTTCTTTGGGCTTTTTGACTGGCCTGTTTTTGTTTAATTTCTTGGACCTTAGGGCAACCCCTATAACTAGCCGGGTGCCCTTGGTTTCCACAAAGGACACACTTGAGCAGGGTCAAATCCTCAACCCGCTCATTCCCCAGCTTACATTCTCCTTCTTTGTGGGTTTCTCCGCACCTGACACAACGCAACTGCATATTGCAGTTGGCATTGGCATGGCCAAACCTCTGGCACTTCGTACATTGTAGAATGTCGTCGTGCCTTTTTAATGTCTCCCAGCGTACAGTTTGATTGTCGAGAGATTTGATTCCCTTGACACTATTAACACTGCTTTGGGGCGATAATGTTACGAGGAACATTGGCAGCCTATAACCCCCTCGTCTGGACTTCACCGTAGTGAAAGGCTTGACCCCGATAAAATCGAGATCGTCACTGGCTTTTTGGCGGAGCTCAGCTAAGAGCTCCTCCGGTCCCGTGCAAGAACTTATGCCCTTCAGAAGGCATACGCACTAACTATCATGCCACGGGTAATACACACAAATCTGTCACTTCTTTTAATGTTTATTCAATGACAATATTTAAAGTATACAAAATCAATTATTACGGTTTACAAAATAACCTATTCGTTCTTATTGCCAATATAATTTTTCATTGTAAATAACTACCAGATACCGATATAATTAAATCAACTGGCAATCAACTAAATAACAGTGTCATCTATCGGTCTCCAGCATAGTTAGTGCAATAACAAAGTAATGGTTATTTTTAAAACCGGAAACGATTTCGTAAATAAAGTTATTTAGATCTACCCTTTTTCAGAAAACTATAATAATGGTAAAAAAAAGTAGCGTACTCATATCGTAGTTGTCCATTTTTATCATTATGAAAATAAAAAAATCTATGTATATTCTGTTAAAACTCCCTAAGCCCTTTGTTCCTCTATACGTTTAAATTATAAAAAATCTAAACACTCAAAATCTGATAGTTTCTATATTGACTTCAAACTTTAAATGCAAATATCTAAAAGCACAAAAAATGGGCGAAGGCTGCTTTGAGCCATAACTTTATACTGCTTAAAAATTGTTTATTGAAAAAAATCTAATACCATCGTTAAAAAGGTGAACATTTCATAATATAAAAAAAGCTTTTTTTCGAAAATTATGCGCAAATATTGTCTAAATTAGAATTTCAAAACCCGAAATCTTGTCTCAAAAAGCGAATAAGCCTTAACTACATACAGCATTTTTAGTTTTTCTTTTGTGATGTTTCGTTAAATATAAAATTACCTATACATATTTTTTAATTTTATAAATAAATATTTCAGCTCATCAATTTAGTTATAAAACAATTATAGTAATTTCAATTCAAATTGTAGTTGGATTTTTTTTTAAAGATTGTTTTATTTTAAAGTTCATCACTACGTTATAAGATAAATGGACCTTACCAATAAATCTAAATTAAAACTCACTTCAAAATTTAACTGGGCTCTAAATAGTTCATCATACCATTCTTCCTGGAAATAAAATTGCATTTTGCAATGGATTTTGATGGCCTTAATTTGGGGCGACTTTCTATTACCGCAGCACGAATTTCCTTATGATTTTTTTTTACAGTTAGGTAGGGGTCTCAATAGAACATGTTTTAAATATTAAGGCGAGGAAACAACTTCAAGTCATAGAAAAAAAAAATATTTTCTTTTTCGGACTCAACCCTACATTTTTTGTATTGTATTTTTTGAGCCTAAAACAAGTTTTTTTTATTTATAGCACGGTCTACTAACAGCTAGGTATGCAACCCCCTGCTTGGAATCACTATAGGATTTGGGGTGGGTGCAAATTTGGGTATATGCAAAGTCCTTTTTTCATTTGAGCACTAAAATCAAAGAAATACCCATGCACATATCTATCAAATACAAAAACGGCGAGTCGAAATTCGTGCTGCGATAATGGGAAGTTAAGCCCTTAATTTAAATCCGACTTCAAAATTAATATATCACGTTAGGTTTTCGAGATATTACTTTTTAAAATTCGAAAAAACACGTATTAAAGCTTTTTAAGGCTATCTAAATTTATTAAGTAGCTTTTTCTCATTAAAATCCGTGATGGTTTTCCAAATCTGTAATCCCTTTGTTCAATATTCGGCTCCCTGAAATTACGCCATAGGAAATTACGCCAAAAACTGTTTTGGAAAAAAAGCCCAAACAATTTTGGCGAACTTTTTGGTTTAATTTCCAAATTAGTATTGGAAATTAAGCCTTTAAAGAGTGAACAGAGCTTTTTCTGGCTTAATTTCCAAAATTAATTTGGAATTAAAGCCCAAAAAGTCTATAAAAGAATCTAAACGTACGACGTAACATGGAGTGGCGCGGTGAAACCCGCGTGGTGCAGCGCCGCGCGCGTCGCGCCGCAACGGCGAACGCGACGCGTACGCGCTGCCTCCCCCGCCGTTGATTATATCATAGGTACTTGTGCATTTGTTTTGTAGAGCACATTTTCTTATAACTTTGTTTATTTCAATTTGTCAATTTTTGTATAGGTATTAAATGTAAACCTGAAGGACATCTGCCACATTTTCCCGACAACACGGACATTGGTCAACGAAGTTCTTTGCTTTTACACACAATCCATCACTTTTTACTTTCATTTTAGCACCACAATTGTTAATATAACAAATGTAAAGAACATCTTTTTTATACACACATTTTTTTTTGTATATTTGTTTTTGTTCTGTTACGTACAAAAGTTTACTATTTATTTGTTTACCACTTATAATTTCATAATCAAAACTTTCCATTTTGTCCATCGCTTTATCAAAATGCTCTTCTACTAACGGTAGGGAAACAACAAACTATCAATCACTACTGATCACGTTAAAAAATTTAACAAAATATGCTCTTCAAAATTCGTGAAAAACATGTAAAATACTGTTATTTGCCGTTATATAATTCTGTATACCATATAAATACATTCGACAAACATGTACTTTTTTGTTTTTGATTTGGAAGAACGAACGGTTAATTTTCAAACGTTTGTTTTGTGGCGTTTTTTGCTTTAAGATTTGGAAAAAAACTAAAAAGTTTATTTTTGGTCGTTTTTTCCTTTTTTGTTTGGAAAAAAAGTCCAAAAGCAAATTTTTCGGCGTTTTTTCCAAACAAAAATTGTTTGGCCTTTTTTCATTATTCTAAAAGGAAAAAACGCCAAGAAATTTTCGGAAAAAATAGCCAAAAATTCGGAATTAACACCAAACTCTTTAGGTTCTTTTTCCTAGGAAAAAAAGCCAAACAATTTTATGGAGAATTTTTGGCGTTTTTTCTATTTTATTTTTTTGGCGTGATTTCTTATGGCGTAATTTCAGGGAGCCCAATATTCATATGATATATTAATAAACGGTGATTTTTTAAGAGTTTGAGAACTTTAAAAAAAAAAAACGCATAAAATTTGCAAAATCTCATCGATTCTTTATTTGAAACGTTAGATTGGTCCATGACATTTACTTTTTGAAGATAATTTCATTTAAATGTTGACCGCGGCTGCGTTTAAGGTGGTCCATTCGGAAAGTCCAATTTTGGGTAACTTTTTCGAGCATTTCGGCCGGAATAGCCCGAATTTCTTCGGAAATGTTGTCTTCCAAAGCTGGAATAGTTGCTGGCTTATTTGTGTAGACTTTAGACTTGACGTAGCCCCACAAAAAATAGTCTAAAGGCGTCAAATCGCATGATCTTGGTGGCCAACTTACCGGTCCATTCCTTGAGGTGAATTATTCTCCTAAGTTTTCCCTCAAAATGGCCATAGAATCGCGAGCTGTGTGGCATGTAGCGCCATCTTGTTGAAACCACATGTCAACCAAGTTCAGTTCTTCCATTTTTGGCAACAAAATGTTTGTTAGCATTGAACGATAGCGATCGCCATTCACCGTTACGTTGCGTCCAACAGCATCTTTGAAAAAATACGGTCCAATGATTCCACCAGCGTACAAACCACACCAAACAGTGCATTTTTCGGGATGCATGGGCAGTTCTTGAACGGCTTCTGGTTGCTCTTCACTCCAAATGCGGCAATTTTGCTTATTTACGTAGCCATTCAACCAGAAATGAGCCTCATCGCTGAACAAAATTTGTCGATAAAAAAGCGGATTTTCTGCCAACTTTTTGGTAATAAAATTCAATGATTTGCTAGCGTTGCTCGTTAGTAAGTCTATTCATGATGAAATGTCAAAGCATACTGAGCATCTTTCTCTTTGACACCATGTCTGAAATCCCGCGTGATCTGTCAAATACTAATGCATGAAAATCCTAACCTCCAAAAATCACCCTTTATTACTTCATACGATATTTGAAATATTTTCATAAGTTGTTAGTTCTCACCTGTCTTAGAAAAATCTGAAAGAAACGCTTAACAATTTATGCAAAAACGGTTTTCAACAGAAAAAAACAAAACAGTTTGAAAGAAAGTTTAGTTCTTGTTACGATTTTGTTAAAATTGTACATTTGTACTTTACAGAATTATCATAAAACTTTTTATTAAGAGATACATATTTTGAGGCTAAACTCAACCTTTAAAAATACCGTTTCTGGTTGTTTTTAGTATTTTAAAAGGACATTTCAAAGAATGTTATGGGCAAAATTTAATAAACAAAATATTTAACATATAAATGATAATACAAGTTGTGTATACAATTTTTGATTCCTTGTTTCGGCCACATTTTCTAAGATGCTTATGTCTAATAATTGAATCGTCCAAATAAATATTTCTGTTTTTCATTTTATTTGTTCACATATTACTTATTTCACTTCAATATTGTCTTTATGGAAGCAAATTTTGTAGATAAGGTAATATAAAGCTAATTAGCCAAAAACGTGTTAATTTTGGATATCACTTATTATTAAACACACAAATTAACTCGCTGTTAAAATTTAACACGGCGATGCCTAAACGTCTGTTTTTTGGTAAGGCCCTATGTTTTATTGTGTGATAATTCATCAATGGAGAAGTGTGAAATAGCAAGTATGAAAAAATTATTAATTTTTCTAAAAAGTTCAAATACTTCCTAGAAATAACTGATTTCTAAAAGTCTAAGTGCAGCATCAAATATTTTTTTTTAAAATACTTGAAAAAAATCATATCTTTTAAAATAATAAAGTATCAACCCGGACGTCACTTGGCAGCACCTTTTTGTGGAATGCAAGTGGATTGTAAGTAATGGAACCAATTTTCTGACATTTATCATCTTTGACATTGACAGTTCCTTTTTGGTACTTGTGCCCTGTGCGGTGACGGTGATACGAATTCGTTTTCCACGTTTGGCTTTTTTGTTCCGGTCTCAAAAATAAAAGTGCATAAAATAACTTTAATTTAGGTAGGTTTTCCATTTTAATTCATTTAAAACAAGTTAAGTTTCTACTAAAATTTTGTACTATCAATGAAATGCAATACATCTCCTTTACAAAAATCACAATTGAGAGGTTAATTTAGAGAATGTGAATGTTAATTGCAGTATGTTTCTCAAATTAACAATAAATAATAAACAGCAACTATTTAATCTGTCCTGATAGTTATAATTCCAATATTTCTGTGTGATTAAAATAAAGATAAAATTGCATCTTATTACCTAGTGAGAATAGAAAGTGTACATAACCAAACACTTTGATGCTCTGCATATTGAATATTTATATACATACCTATAGATAGGTATTTATGAATATGTTTAACTTTAAATTATTATTCTTCTTTTCAGAATAGTCTTTTTAAAATGCCACCTAAAAAAGTCGAGGAACCCGAAAAGAAGCCACTGATTGGTCGAGTGGGTACCAATTTGCGAGTGGGAATCGTCGGAGTGCCAAATGTTGGCAAGTCTACCTTCTTCAACGTTCTGACTAAGAGCGCTGCTCCTGCTGAGAACTTCCCTTTCTGCACCATTGATCCCAATGAAAATAAGTATTTTTTTAAATTATTTTGTCTTCCTTAGCTTGGCCTCCATTTAAGTTTCAGCATTGATTATTTTCCTACAATTTACTCATGGAAGTCTTTTTTATTTTTTATAAGAATGTTTATTATAATAATTATCCTCACTTTCTGTAGAGCTGTAGTAGAGACATGCAAAACTATTTACTTGATCCAAGCATAATAATTTTCTCTGTTGGCTCCTTTGTTTTGAGGGCATAAGTTAAGTTCTTTGGGGATGGCACATAACTTCTTCCTTTCCTTCCTTTAATCGGTAAATTATATTCTTATATATATATATATTGAATATAAACTAAGAGGCGTGTTGAACTCTTAAAAAAGCAAAATAAAATGGTAAGCTTCCATAATGTTTAAAATTACCTCTTCTGCAACCTAGTTGGTCACATTGAACAGATATTCTCTTTGCTTGTTGCTTTTTAAGCCCTTAGGGCTACTAGAGGCACGGATGAAATTACTGAAAATTGTGCTAAGGACTTTAATAATGATTTTCCATAAAGAATAATACCTATCTGTATTTTATACTTCCATCTGCAGCCAATCTCGCAGAATACAATTAATGGCTAAGGGCAATTTATGCAAAGTTCTTATGTATCGAAGGTAACTAGAAGTTGTAAAAATAGACTAAGAATTTCATGCAATTCCTTGAAAAAATTTATCATCATCGACTTTATTACTTTTCGTCAAGAATAATTTTCACAAAGTATAACAATTCGTTAAAAAGTCAACAAGCAAAACAAAATGTTTGCTTTCCATAACAAACCGTAACTTTTAAATCAAAATTTCAAACGTTTTCTTAGGAACTTCGAAAATGAATCTAAAAGGGTTAACACATTTTGCCTAGTTCATACAAATAAGTTTGTTAAAGTGAGGCCTTAAAAAAACAAAACCCGAAAGAAAGAAAGAAAGAAAGAGCAACTATGCAATTAAGAGATGAGATAAATTGCATTTTTGCTGCAGGACCGAATGGCAACAAACTTATAAAATAATGTCGCGACCCAATTAATTTAAGTACTAGTTACAACTTAGATTTCAAACTCAGGTCATAAAATAAATCAATTGAAAACGTGTCCTTTTTCTAAGTTGTCATACAATATAATCAATATCTAATTAAATAGAAAACAGAAAAACAATTAAATCAAAAGAACATGGATCTTGGAGACATTTCTTTTACATGTGCTGTGCCAAAGACCTTGTGGATTGAAGATATTATACTTGATCTAATCAAAAAATTACCACCTAAATTATTTGATGAGATACGGCCATGGTGTTCGATTATAACGCAATATCCATTCATTCACAAGTTTACAATTGCTGAGGCTATAGAAACAATTTCCAAAGCACGTAACCAGAGGACAGTTCAAAACGAACCCTTATTCCCTACTGATTGTCGCTATAGTGAAGATAATTTAAACCAGTTCCTAAAACGTAAGCCAATTCGTATAATGATTGCCGGAGATACAAATTCGTCATTCGACGAAATCAACAAAGCACTCGCTAAAGATTTCAATACGTATACAATCTCACCAGAAAAATTGATTATCAACGAAATTAAACAAAAGTCAAATTTTGGTAAAAGTCTAGAAAATATCGTGAAAACAGGTAGAGGAGTACCTGTTTGGGTTGTGATGAAGCTGCTTGAGCACGAATTAGATAATGAAAAGTATGCTACCAAAGGCTTCATTCTAACTGGTTTCCCAATAGTTTCAAGTTTAACTACAACCTCTAAAAAATATAACAAAAATAATGAATTTCATGATTTGGAAGATGAAAGTCCGAAAGACTGTATACAAAGGCAGTTTGATTTTATTAATAGCTTAGGTTGTCGTCCAGATTTGTTCATCTATCTAGACACTGTTCGTTATACAAAACAATTTACCGAAGCAATTGAAATTTTCCAAGAATTTATTCTTTTATACTTTAGAGAAAATGTAATTAGAATAGATTGCCGAATTGGAACCAATGCCATTTTGAGTTCCATACGGAATCGTTTTAAATATATAAATTTCAAAGTAAATTATGAGTGCTTTGTTATGAATGAAAGTCAAGACGAAACAATGAGTATAATAGAACTGTGTGACACTGAAAAGGTGTTGCCTAACTACAAATGGCTGATTTCTAAATTTGATCAAATCTGTCCCGTTGATTTGTACCACGGGAGGTTGCGTTTGTGTGACACTAAATTTCCAGTTCGCTACTTGAGAAACATATTTCTGTTTTTCTCTCAAAAAAATCGAGCGGAATTCATTGAAAATCCTGCGAAGTACATGAATCTTGAACCTAAATGTCGACTTGCAGTTATCGGACCACATAGAACAGGCAAGACAACTTTGTCACAATACTTAGCTAGATATTTAAATTCAGAGATTTACAAAGATCATATCGAAAAATCGAAGGAATCTTACAAGTTTGCTGATCTAACAAGAGAACTTGAGGAATCGAATGAGAAATTGCTTCAGGAAAATGAAAGATGCAAACAAAAGAAGGCTGAAGAATGGACTGTTTGTGTTTTAGGTGTTCTTAACGACATTTTGTCAGAAGCCTTAAAAGAAATAAGTTCGAAGTGGGACGTGTTTAGTACAAAACACGCTTATCAAAGTTTGCAAACTAGTGAAACATCAAATAGTTGGACTAAAGCTTTTCTACTTGACTATCTTATTTTTCAAAAGAGCTTTGACAACATATCATCAGAAGATTTTTTAATTTGGCTCGAATCAAAGCCAGGGCTAACCTACAAACAATACGTCATCGATTCTGCTCCCTTAAATTTAAATTTCTGGAAAGATTTACAAATCAAAGATGAATTACCCGATTGCGTTTTTTTCTTAAAGGTATCATCCCTTGAAAAATTGTTTGACACCTACGATTATAAACACAATCTAAACTGTGTAAATGGAAAATATATCTCTGAAAGACTGCGGTCAAAGTTTGAAGATACTATAAATATAGAAGATGTTTATTTAGACGTGAGTCAAACAACACACAATGTCAATAGAGAGCCCTTTGAAAGAGGCAGTAAGCCATTAATTAAACAAAGATATATCAAGGCACTCAAATTTATAGAAGAATATGAAGAAGTACAAAATTTCCTGCAAGCTAATAACGTGAAATGCGTCGATATTGATATTTCAAAGCAAACTTGGACTCAATCGGTACTAAAAGCACTAACTGAATACTTTTCAATTTATCAACCTTCACCATTTCCCATGCACGACTTTTTTGATAATGAAAGCGATGAAAACTTTGGCTCGATTTCCTCCTATTCCGATATTTTAACGAATAAGGAAAACACAGAAAGTGAAACTGGTACATTCGATAACAACTATGGCTATTGTCTTGACTGGTGTCCAGTTTCCTTGAATAATCAAAAAATTCTTAAGAAAGGTAATGCACAATACAGTGTTGAATATAAAAATAAGATGTACGCAGTTTGTTCAAGAGAGCATTTAGCTGAATTTATGTTAAATCCTACTCTGTATTCCCGTTGTAATAAACTTATAGTGCCACCACCTAGAATATTCATTCTAGGAATAAGCTATAAAAACAAGACTAACTTTGCAGAATACTTAGCTTACAGTTTAAATGTGCAAAGCAGCTCCTACAAACAACAACCAACAGCTTTACCGTTAAATGAAGCCCTGGAACAAATTTCAATTCAGCAGTTTAAAGATTCTTATAATTATATTAAACCGCAATTTTTAAAAGACCTGCCAGACGATTATAAAAGAGGTACTGTGCTTGTTGGATTGCCTTTTCTATGGGAACAATTTAATGATTTAATTCAAAGAGATATATATCCCGAATGTGTTGTTTCATTTGATGATGAAGAAGAAATGCACCAAACGTTTTATCGATACTTTTCAAGGTTAAATATGATGCAAGCGTTGAACATGAGGTATATACCTAAGAATTCTATATGCTTTTGCTTGTTTGTTAATGCTTTTGATTAAGATTGTGATAGTTAAAGCTAAAAAATGTTTGATACTCGTACTTAACAAAAAGCTATTTTAAAAGACTGTTAACCACTTCTTAAGATTTTTTGATTTCCTATCTTCATGAAAACTCGATTTCAGATAAAATAGTACGCAGCCTTATTCCAATCCTATTCTCATATTACACAAAATTCGTAATACAAATAGCAAAAAAAAGAATGATAGCTCCGCTGTAACTTTAAAATATTGCCACAAAATTCGAAGTTTAATTTACTTGTTTTTAAGAACAGAAAATTCTGTATTATACGTATACGTGTACTAAGCCCTATGTTCACCAAAGAAGGGACTCACGTCTAGAAGCGAAAGTTAGTCCTCAAAATGAAAGGCCTACTATATCTTCCAGGGCCTTGTCGTTTTTCAGTCGTTTTAATTAAACGACAACCGTAATAAGGTTGATTATTAAGCAAACATAGTTACTTCTTAAGAATAAAGTACTAACAAGCCAAAGCAATGTAAAAATCAAAACACAAATGATTAACATCTTTTTCCAATTAGTAATACTCGGATGGATCTTGCTGCAACTTTTTCTCACAACTTTCGAGCACCAAGTATAACTTCTTACATTGAATCACTATCCGAAACCCAAAAGCACGATATTGAAGTAAAATGTCTTCAACTAGTGCAAGCTTTCAAACACGAAATTCTCAAAATGGAAGAAGAATGTCTTAAACTGGGCATTGCAATTTTGAAAGTACCCAAGAATTAC
The DNA here is from genome assembly GCF_945859685.1 of Eupeodes corollae. Lineage (NCBI taxonomy): Eukaryota > Metazoa > Arthropoda > Insecta > Diptera > Syrphidae > Eupeodes > Eupeodes corollae. Next base: position 152,567 of record NC_079148.1, on the reverse strand, counting down.
CAACTTAAAAAAACTGTTAATTCAATTGTCGAATCTATAAATAATCATCGCCATCGAGCAGCGTTGTTCGAGAACGTCAAACAAATAACTATGAATGAGAGTGAAGTACTTTTAAGCTCTGGGTGTTATCGATTCAGTCGATTTAAATACTCTTGTCCAGTAGACGTGGCTCGACTTATGACCCTTAATCAATTTGAAGGATTGAGTAAGCAAGGAAAAGTCTACCCCTGCATTTATCTTGATTTCGTTTATTTTATTTGTGGAAAAAAGAATTTAAAAGACTTCATGAGTAATCCTCTTGAATTTATAAATACCTGCAATCCACCTCAGATGCAAAATCCTATTACAATCGCAGTATTTGGGGTTTCAAAATCGGGTGTTTCAACTATTTGCCGTACAGCAGCACACGAGTTTGGATTCAAAATACTAGCTTTGAATGATTTAAATGAAAAAACCGATCAGGCTGTTATTGATCTTCTGAATATGGAGAGAAACTCCACTCCAAATGGATTTATTTTGGATAATTTTCCCTTGACTCCTACTCTGCTCCATGAAGCAGCTCTAAGAACAGTGGACATAAGTGTTGTGTTAGTTGTTGTTAGCAGTTTTGAAAAAGTTATACAAAACTGGCTCATTCAAAATCGAAATCTAAAGACCTGTCCAAAAGAGTCACTAAAGAGATTACATAAACAATTTTGTAAATCATTAAAGGCTATAAACTGCCTTCGAGCATCAAATACAACGTCCTTGTTAAACATACAATACATAGACGGTGACGCAAATAGTTGGACAATATGGGAAAAAGTAAAGAACGAAATTATAAGAACGACCCGTTGCATAACGAGCTACAAGATTAAACTAATAAAGAATCGCTGTGCAAACCTTGGCTATCTGAATATGTTCTACGATGTCATGACATTCAAAAGGCAAATTAACCATTTCTATTGCCAAGCATGTCTGTCTCTAGGAAAGTTGAAAGCTTTTAAGTATTTCTATGTCAATGTGGGAGCTGAGTTCTATACCAAGTCATGCCAAAACTTACTAAACCAGCCCTACGGCTATACTAACCTAGATATTTATAAGAAGTTCAATTTTAGTATGCCATTCCAGACCAATGAAATGATTGAGCCTTTAGTTACACAAACCAAAAGCATTATGTGCATGTTTCAATACATCAATATTTTCTATTGGGCTTGCAATGACCACACAATCAACTTCATGCTCAACACACAGAAGTATTTTAACGATTCAGAGAAACTGAAGCCTTTGTATGTTCCATTTTTGGTGGTTGGATACACAAAGGAATACGTGGCTTTTCAAGGTTATTGTCCAGTTTCGTATAAGCAGGGAAAGTTTGTGAGAGGAGCTTTGAACTTGTCTGTTTATTATCGTAAAAAAGTAAAGAAGTTTTATTTTGCGTAATCTTTTTTTTCTAATTGGTTTCCTTTTTAGGTTTATCTCATGTCCAATACACAAAATACCCACGAATTTCTCATGTTTCCTGAAAAATATCGTTCCCTTAAATTTGATATTTCCTTGCTCAATCAAAAGAGTGGGATATTCAGAGGATTAAGTGAGAATGTGATATCGAATGTTGTCCATGAAGCATCAAAATTAAGGCCGAAACACTTTGCACTAGATGGCAGGCTATCAGCTGCAACTTTTATAGCTTTAAAACTTAAGTGCCTTGATTTAAGTTCGAAGTACAATCCATATTGGAACACTACAACTCGAAATTTCACAAAAGAGTGCAAGAAATTGAACGAAGAAGTCAAGAAATATCAACAAAAAAAAGACCGAATCGTTTAATCGAACACTTGAATTCAAATAAAATTATTTCAATAATTAAGTATTTTCGACTGTATTAATAAAAAAACGTTTGTTTTTAAAGAACATACTCTTCCATAGTTTGTGGTATTTGCAATATTTAAGGGTTTTGAATTCAATTAGGTTAAGTAAGGGTAAAGTGGCTGTTAGTCTTTTGATATATGTGGTCGTCTCTTAACGTTAAATGATTTGGAACCACTAATAGAGCTTAAGAAAGTAAATGTCGGAATTAGTCATATAACTGGGATCATTTTAAAATAAGTCTACTAAGGGGAGTATTCGTCTTTGTGATAGGTATGATACTGCCTCCTCCTCCTCTTCATCGATGTAGTTTCTTTAAGAAAGAAATAAGGCGGCCAATAGCTCTTCCTAAAATACACCATTGTAGTCGAAACGAAAGACACCCAAATAATTCATTGAAAATAATGTAACGTTTTGTACATTATAAGAAAAAAATTCAATGCTGAATAAATATCTATCTTATAATATTTATTATGTTTTAATCACGTAGGGTACCCGTTCCGGATGAAAGATTTGATTTTCTTTGTGAATATCATAAGCCACTCAGGTAACCATCTATTTGATGTGTAAACAAAATTCTATTAAGACATATGTTTCCCCAACAGCAAAGTTCCTGCTTATTTGAATGTGGTAGACATTGCAGGATTAGTTAAAGGAGCTGCAGAAGGCCAAGGTTTGGGTAATGCCTTCCTTTCACACATAAGTGCCTGTGATGCTATATTCCATCTTTGCCGTAAGTTTGTCTTCATTTTTTTCCAATTGACTTTGTATCAATTAATAGAAATCAATCATAAATTTAGGAGCTTTTGAGGATCCTGATGTGACCCATGTGGAAGGAGAAGTGGATCCTGTCCGTGATTTGGAAATTATTTCTGAAGAACTGCGTTTAAAAGACGAAGAAAAACTTATCCAAAACTTGGATAAACTAGAGAAAGTTGTTGCACGGGGTGGAGATAAGAAACTCAAACCAGAATATGATTCTATGTTGAAGGTGAAATCTATCCTTTGTGATGAGAAAAAACATTTGCGGTTTGCTGATTGGAATTTACATGATGTAAGTTTGCACTGTATTAATCTAAAATTGATTATTTATGTTAATTCCGTTTATGTAGATCGAAACATTGAACAAGTACATGTTTCTAACAACAAAACCTGCCATTTACTTGATAAATCTCTCTGACAAAGATTTCATCAGAAAGAAGAACAAATGGTTAGCAAAAATCAAGGAATGGGTCGATAAGAATGACCCTGGAGCCATCATAATTCCATTTTCGGGACAATTTGAAAACAATCTAGCTGAAAAAGACGAAACAGAACGGAAGATATATGAAGAAGAAACTAAATGCAAATCAGTTCTGGACAAAATCATTGTCACGGGTTATAAAGCATTGCAATTGGAATATTTCTTTACTGCTGGTCCAGATGAGGTCAAAGCTTGGACTATTCAGGTTGATAATACAAATATAAAGCTAATTTTGTATATTATAAAAATAATTAGCAAATTATTTCAGAAAGGAACTAAAGCTCCCCAAGCCGCTGGTCGCATTCATACAGATTTTGAGAAGGGTTTCATAATGGCGGAAGTTATGCATTTTAAGGACTTTAAAGAAGAAGGCTCCGAAGCGATGGCCAGAGCAGCTGGAAAATATAGACAACAAGGCCGGAATTATGTTGTCGTGGATGGTGACATTATTTTCTTTAAGTTCAATGCTGGAGCCGGTTTGAAGGATGCCAAGAAGAAATGATGTCGCATTGCTGTGGTTATTATAGTGATTTTATACTATAACTTAATAATGTATTCACAAAGCTTTTCTCCCTGATTTCTATCTACTTTTTTACGTAATGTTTCAAAGATATTGGTTCTGCTTTTTAAAACAATGATGTTCAATAAAATATAAATTGATTTTTTTGTTGAACTGAAATAATTGTTTTTTTTTTCTATTTCAAAGAATCTCTTTCAATCTTGTTAATTAGCCTATTACTAATTTGATATACAATGAGTTACAAAAAAAGTGAATTTTGTCTGTTAATACAAATAATGTCGTCCAAATTATCCCATTCCTCGATCAAGGTTCATTGAATGTCTCCGGAAGGGCAGTTCACATCATTATCTTTTTATCCAGCATTTCACAAGTGTGTTGAACGCCATTCCTGGCCGGGACACGTTGGGTCGTATATTGATGTGCATCAGCTAAAAGTGTCCCCATATGGAAGCTGCAAATAAAGCCATACATGTATTCCTTAGAATGTTTGTGTGATAAGGATTCATGTGCATAGACTTCACTGATCTTTCCACGATATTATGTAGTTCAAGTTTTTTAGGAATAGAAGTTGCTCCGAAAATCACACCCTGCTACATTTATCTGCCGAGCGCAAAATAATAAAACCAAATAAAAAAATATGACTGCGCCACATTTTTTATAGATCAGTGTATACAAAAAAATATGAAAATAAAAAATTAAATTATTAAGTGGACTTTATTAAAAAAGCACAGTCTTAAATATTCAATTCTTTCATAACGAAATTAATAATACTTGGCATTATCCCTGATTCCTCCAATTCAAGAATATCTTTACGCAGGTTTGGACTCAATCGCGATGTTATAAGCTAAAAATGAAAATTAAAAACATGGAAAGAATACAAAAAAATGTTAAAAACGAAGCTCAGGGCTTCCAACACAACAAACATAAAATAAATCTTTACGCATAGATGTTTAATATAATTTTAAAATTAAATGGGCTTCTACTCACTTTCTTTATTTTTTCTTTATCACTTAACGAACAGCAGAATACAATTAAAACCGCAGCCATATGGGGTCGATCTATGCGTACGCAGTCCTCTGCAATCTCAATTAAATTTATTTCACTAACCACGGGGCAGCCCTATAAAAAGAATTTTAATAAAATCCAAAATATAAGCAAGATCATCTTTAAAAACCTCACCTGTATCCTGAAAAGCGTTTTCATAAGTAACTCCTCCTGTTCAAAAGATCTGGTTTTGTTGGCTTTTTTGAAGGGCAGTTTAAGCACACAGTCCCAAGCCTGAATTAACCCGCTGGTATGCAGTATATGGGAATTGCAAGACAGAACATCGACGAGTGCATTCAATTCCCGAATCATATTGAATTTAACCATCTGCCGTAAAACACCATTCCAAATTTTTGGTATATAAATTTTAAATCCCAGACAAATATTCGCAATCACTTCCATTGCAAACTGACTGTTGGCATGGCTCTGCCAGATTTTTTTCAAAATTGTTATCTTATCATAATCCGCAAACTTATCCAAACTGAAGTTATAGCCGAGTTGTTTCAAGTTATGAACGCATTTGATGGTTATGTATTTTTGCTGCGACAACACATCGTTGTAGCTTGAACTGCCATCGTTAAGCTGCGAGAAACACTCAAACATCTGAAGTTGCTTGCTTGTGTTAACTGACCTGCAATAAAAAAAATTTAAATAAACAGTTTTTAAGGAGACTTACGAAATTACCCATCGGCAGGAAATATATGTCCGACAAGGAACTGCATGGCTTTGTCTGTTTCCCAGCTTTTTAAAATATAATGAGCTCTGAAATAGTAGCAGTTTCAATTAAAATGTTGTTCAAATCTATTTATTAGAATATTTTATCAACCTTATTACGTTTTCGTCATCATTTTCTTCCCCTATACTCATTGTATTGTTCATATCTTCGTAGAAAGTCTCCTCGAGAGTAGTCATTTCTGTAGACATTGTTGCAAAGGACAGCCATTTTTGAAGCAAATTAAATTGCATCATATCTATGTCTAAATTGTGAAGCTCAGCTATTTCCTTGCAGACTTTATTGATGTCTGGTTTATTTGGTTTCAGAATCATTTCGTGGTAATACAGTGAATAGACAAGCTCTTTTGGATTCTCAACTAGCTGTAGTAGTTTTTCCTCTACGAGGCCATACACATGAAGTAAATGCTGAGTTTTGAAAATGGGATACTTTCTTTTGGCTTTTCGCACAGTTTCTACAGATTTCTCTTGACTTAATAGTTCATTTTCATTCTCGGTGGTGAACTTGTAGCATTCATAGGAGGCTTCAACTTGATCTGCTCCATCTGGAGCATGACTTACAACAAAATAAAGTATGAGTAGGACTTTCGATTTACTAGACACATGCTGCACTAATCTCAGAATCTATTTTTCAAAAACAAAGGTAATATCATTCCAAGTTTCAAGTTTAAGTTCAGCACTTACAGATTGTAAAAATGCGTTGTTTGTGGGTTGCAAATTCCAAACATCCGAGTTCACGTTTAACTTGTAATCGGAAATAGAATTTTTCACAGCCGACATACAGAAATAGTCTTGCATTTTTAATATTTCCGCTTGTGTGGAATTTGCCTGCAAAACGGTGTGCATCTTAATCAATGGAAACCAACTCTCACAATTATCGATATTGATTTCATTATCTGTTGAAGATTATTCGAGAAATGTTGCTGTACTGTTATAATAAAAATATAAAGCATATAAATCGAACCTAGAATATCTTTGAGAGGCTGCTGAACAATTGGCATGAAAGGCAACCGATACTTGGAGATTTTTGGTAGAACACCGATTTCGGAATGAGATTTCAACCACCAGTCTGTCTCCATTTGCGATGGACGATTTCTACGTTTTGAAATCATTTTGTGTTTTAAAAATATCAAAATGCAATTCCACAGCTGCATTTCCTTTGGCAGCTCATTAATGTAATTCAGAATTTCTATCACACACAAGTAATGTTCATAAAAGTAGTAATTTATCTGCGGAAAGAAAAGAGTTAAAATTCAAATCTAGCAAAGTATAACATTCGGTATACTTCTGACATGAAGTTCAATAGCTTTGAAGCCAAAAGCTCAGTATTTTTAATCTCATTTATGTAGGGCTGGCAGAGATTTCTTATTTCCTCAACAGAATTCTTCATACATAATTCTTCCTTTCCGAATGTGTCGACCTTTATTTCAAAGTTGGGCTCTTGTAAATGAAGGACCGCTATAACCTTAAGCAAATATTAAATATTATATAAATACATTTAAATATATGATATATGAGAATTCTGACAAATCAAAGCAATATGCGTTGGCGAGCACGCTACAAAAATACTTGACTTATGAAAAGTATCACCAACGCATATACATAGATTCGGTTGTGCTCGAAACTTAATATAAATACTTACTTGTGAAACCAATACTTGTTGATAATCCCATCCAAAATCTTTACTAAGTCGTTCCAATAGACGAACATCTAGCATACTATTTCTTAGCTCTTTCATAAGCTGTCCCATTGATACTATATCTATGTCGGGCTTAGTCTTGATACTAGAATCTTGCTTACACAGTTCCGTAAAATAGAATTGCTTAATGCGGCTAAAACAAAATACAAAAAAGATATCGGTCATAATCTAATTTCAAGAGTGAAATCGATTTGTAAAATAAGTCTTTTAATAAGAACTATTCACCTCTCTCTGATCGATTTAACCTTGGCCATATCTTCTATATGTGTGTTATACATTTCCGACAATATGAGAAGATTAACTCTTTGAACGTCAGATTTTAAATCGTGCGTTAGATTTTCAAGTTGTAAACGGGGTTGCAAATCTGTTATTAACATTGCAAACATATCTAAAACGCGTAAAGTTTAATTAAAAATGGTCCTCATATAGTACATATATGTATATTTTAGCACTTTCATGCTTTACCTATAAAATTAGGGTCTTTGTGAGAAAGTAAATGCCGAAATACTCTCCGTAATTGTGTTGATACAAAATCAGAGTGGATTATTTGTTTATCAGAACTCTTTTGATACTCCAATAGATACTGTGCTACAGAGTACCAGGGGTTATGTTGCTTAGATTTTACCAAAATTTCGATTGAATGAAGAAATTCTCCTTTAATCCTGAGGGAAAATAATAAATAATTGTTTTCATTGCATAAGTGTTGAAAAGTACCGGCCAACATCAACTTTAATTTCATCCAATGTCAATAACTTCAGTTTGTTAAAAGGATAAATTGCAGGTTGAATTTCGAAAACAATTAACAACAGGGCTAGTGAAACGCAATTAACAACTGGTGTGTGATCTTTGACGACCTGCAATACAATTTTATATCCAAAAGTTATCATTGTTTATTATAGATTCTTTTTCTTTTGCCAAAACTTACTTTTTCTTTACGAACCTCTTGTACACAAACAACTTCATCGAAGACAGACACAGAGTTACGTCTTTGGCCCTTCGGTTTGGTATTCATTTGCTTAGGATTTTCGATTTCTTCAAAATGCTTTAAAATCTTTTTACATAAAATGTTAGTTTTTAATTAAAATAAACCTTAGAATATAAACAGAATATAGTTCAAAATAAGAAATATGTAATGATAAAAACATTATTTTAAAACAAAATTAAAAACAAATAAGAACCTAACTTAATGAGAATACAATAATCAGTTTAAACATAGAATGAAAGTATTTACCCGCTCATTGACATCTTTTTCTACTCCGTAATATTCTTCTATCACGTCCAGATCATATGAAGCGTTTACAATTCGCACCCATTTAAGAAGCTCAAGAATTTCCAACTTGAACGTTTTTCCATATTGCAAAGCCTTGATAAGAAGTTTATAAGCCAGCGGAAAAGAAAGTGGATCAGTGGCCATTGCAGTATCTCTGTCTTGTTCTAAAAAAGAAAGAAGAAATTAAAATAATTTACCTTGCAAAATTTTGTACTCTTACTATTCCGGCAGAGAACAATTTGTTGTGCGATAAGTATTATAGCAAGATCAATAAATAGTTCATCATTTTCCTTTGTACAGGTTACAAGCTCCAACGTGTAGTAAGCTAGAGCACATGATAAATGAATTTTATTTAGTGCTTTGCACAGTTCCAGAACACCAAAAACTTTATCAAAATCAAGTGCATTCGAAAGCTCACAAATTTCGTTCCAAACATCGGTTACATTGACTTTATTTTGTTTGATTTTGTGTGCAATGTGTGATATTCCTTTTTCTAAAAGTTGCATTCGAACATCTTCTTTCCTCAGATCGTCTGTTAGGACATTTAATTGAAATCGAACCCTGAGAATGTGACACTTTTGAATTTTCAAAAGAACGTTTTGATCACTTGAATTGGATTGTGGGGTCATTAGTTTAAAAAATTCAAATAAATTGCTGTGTGATTCTTCATCAATATTGGGATCCTCAAGAACTTCCTGTAAAATATTATAAAATAGTTAATATTACATATTAAAATCAATTTCAAGACCGTCAATATTTTTATATGACAACTACTTTTTTTAACAAGACAGTTCCTATCGTCATAAAGTATAAAACAAATAAAAAGTAATACCGAAAATATGTTGATAATTTTTTCGCTGCATTCAGCTTTTTGCTGGATCCCTAAGCTATTGAAAAAACGCAATGCAGTATCAATCTTCCCTTTCCTCGCGAGTTCATAGCAGCAATAGAAGTTTGCACTTCCTTGTATTTCAGGGGTAGCTTTGGTAAGATCTATGATGTCGTCCACCATTTCAGGCAAATCAGCTTTAACAATTCTAAACACCAATTTCATGTTATAGTCTGTTCCATCTGCAGGCCAACCGTACTTGACTTTCATGATTTTTATAATTTGAATCTCATACTCAATATTTATCTTTTGAGCTAATGGGTGAGTCGATTCTCCCAATTTAATAAGCGGACCTACGGCAACGGGCCATGGTACAGGAGCAGCCTGTAATACATAGATTAGTCAGGAAAAACGGGAAATACTTTATACTGCGACCTAAATACCTGCAAAACCAACAAAGCGCTCTCTAAACGTGCATCCTCACTGTGTAATAGTTCAATTGACGTTACGGCACGATTAAGCCAGGAACTTAAATTTTGTCTACTTGCAACGAGAAATGTTATATACTTCCTTATCGCTTTCACTGGAGACCGACCTCGTTCCATATAAATTGGATATAGAAAGTCATTGACAAGACTTTTCAAATTCGTGATTTGAACTCTTTGCAGAATACAGAAAGCTGTTTCGTCCAATGAATCTTTTATGTAGTTATCCAAAGTAAACACAAGGTTATAGCTCTTTTTAAGAACTGCCAAATCTTGTAAAGCATTAACCAAATCTCTTAGCTTCTCAATGTTTTTTTCATGCTGACGCCTAACATCACTGCAAGACAAAAACTTATAAAATAAGCTATACCATCCATTTCTTCTTTTATTTTTTAACTTACGAATGCAGAAATTGTATTTCATCAAAAATTTCCGACACCTTTGTAGAAAATTCAAGTCCAATGTCAGGCCAGTGCTTGGACAACTGCAAAGATCGTGTTTTTTGAATACTCCAATCGATGATATATGGCATCAGGCTGGGATATGCATGCACAGTGGTAGGTACAAAATGTCGAAGCCATTGCACCAAGTTAAATGGCTCTACATTAGCTGGGATTAAACTCATGAGCTTACGAATGTGTGGTGGATCGATTTGAGGTATAATGGTCGCTGAATGTCTTTTCCAAATAAGGCAAGCTATCAGAATTTCCGACTTGAGAAAAGACGAACATAGCTGTACTATATTTGGATGGTAAACAAAACGTTGCCAATCCATGTTGCACTCGTGTGGGTCTATTAGAGCTAACGTTTTTAAACGTAACTGATGTTCTTTGATTTCCCTGATGCACTCGTCGTCCGTCTTGAAACCATTAAGTTATAAAAATATTAAGCACTATACTAGGATACATAATAAACTGAAGATTATACCTCTTCGTCCATATGACGCAAGATCTCATCCAAAAACAACGAAAGTATTCTCCTACTTGGAATTTCGTATGATCGAATCGTTTTAAAGAACTCCTTATTCTCTACAAGCTTTAGCAAACTCAAAAGTTGTTTAAAGCGTTCTTCAAACCGTTCAATATTATCCTAAAATGAACAGAGTAAGAATTAAAATCACAAAGTATGCAAAATTAATAACTGTACATGGTGATGGAGTCAGTATCTTATTTTAATGTACAATACATTAAATATTTATTGGAATATACCATTTTCCATATCTATAACTAAGAGCAAGATAAATTTTAAATATTATTTAAGAATTCAATAGATTGTTAGAAATAGAAAGGAATCAAGAATTATAGATTTGTGCTTCTTATATTAGCGAGTAAGTTTAGTTTAGTAAGTTGTTGTTATGCGGCTCTTTAAAAAATATTTTGTTTTATGAAATTCTTAAAATATTTAGGTTATATTATTCGACAATCCAACAGCTAATTCCTTTCTTTTAGTTTAGGGATTGATACAAAATTAAAACTGTACTGAAATGAGTACTTTTTAATGTTTACACATAAACGGAATTATACTTTAAATTACACTTTTATGCCTAAAAACTAAGAATCTTCTTGCAAGCTATAACAAAATGTCGAAATTGAGAAAATAATATCAAACAATATTTTACCTCTGTTATATTGTTCATTTCTAGAAGAATTTTTTTAGATTTTGCCTCATAAATAGGTTGAAGACTCAGGTCAAATTGTTTTCCGAATTCCTTAAGAAAATATAAACAAATAATTGAAATTTACAAAAAATTAAAGAAAATCATAATAGTTAACCTCTGCTTCTTCTAAGTGGCCCTTGTAAATTAGTTTTTTAAGACGTTCGGCCGGTTGTGTTTCAGATACCAACTTCATTTCAATTTCTTGGGGCAAACCTTGTGCGTTTATGTTCTCTCCACTTAGATAATACAAATTAACCGAGCACTTAGGTTGATTTACAAGCCATGTATCCTTAGCCATGTCAAATTGGTAAATGCATTTAAATGCTGTAAAAATATAAAGCTTCAAAGTTATTGACGAATTCATGAACAAAAATAACATCAATTGATTCGAAACTAACATGGAAACTCTACTACTTTCATGGCACGTGCTCCATTTTGATCAGGTTTCGTGAGTATCAATAGTTCAACTGTGTTTTCATTGTTTTCCATAACAGTCAAATCATCAATAAGGCAATCAAAGTCAAAAGGGTTTTGATATACTAATTTCGTGTATGGACATATTTCAAGCAAATGACCACTGTTTGTCAACGCGATGCTGTGAAAAAATAAATCAACATAAGACACAGGCTATACGTTTATTCGCATTTGGTTTTATTCAATAATATATCATAAAGCTTTATTTTATCATTGTAAAAAGAATTAATACTTACATGTAGCTATCCAAGTTATAAATGTTTTTAAGACCTTGGTAGCTATCTGATATAATGATCTTAGTATCTTCGAGGGTTGTTTGAAATCGAAGGAAACACTTCGTTCCACTTATAAACAGGTATTCATCCTTGTCTGTCAGAGGTATGATTTCAACAGCAGTAATTTCATTCAGACTCTTCGTATTAGTCACTCTTTCTATGCTAACACTGTCCATAATACTGTCATTGTACATAACAGTCTCATTTTCCTTCAACGAAATATTAAGGCAAGCTTGAATGCGACTTTCGTCAGCATTGGTGAGTCTGTAATATAATAATAACAAGCACCAAATTAACTAAACTTTAAAGGACTGAGAACAAATCCAAAAAGAAAACAAATTCTAAATAATAATTACATACATATATTTGACAAGCTTATGAACAAAGATAATCTCTTAGACTCTATCTTTTTTTTATTGAAAAAACGAAATCAGGATTTTTCACGGTATCTTTAATCAGGTTTACGGCACACTCAAAATGTTCATATAGTTTAGTATTTTCATGCATTATATATGGCTTAGTTGTTAATAATCTTTTTGAGCTTTTTAAAGCAGGTCAAATGCTATTTCGCATTGAAATTTAAGGATTGGTTGATTCCCCTATAAGCCTTAATATGAGTATAAGAGGATTAAAATATTATAACCAAACGAAATGTATGAAATACGTGTCAAATACTTTTATTAATAATAATAAAATGGTTCATAACAATAAAAAAATGTATTCAGGTTTTTAAACGTCTCTTTTATAAGACGGCTAAAAATATTTTAGCATATTGACCAAATGAATAAAGCATCAGGCATGCAAATTTCACCAAATGATTGAAAACCGTGGAATTTTGAATATAAACACTTAATTAATGATTAGAACTTAATCCTCATGGTAATAGATAGTTGAGTATATATTTAATACATACAAAAACTGGAAAAGCTATCTTTTCATCTTGATCTTCTCATTTGTCATTAAAACTTTGTTCCATGCTCGGGAAATAGGGTAAACACAGAAATTAGTGCATAATCTAATTTTGTTCGTATCAAAAAGGTGATTGATAAAATATTTTGGGTATACAGTGAAGATGGGTCGAAATTGTATGGCGCCTGGTATCCAAAGAAAGGTGACTGTAAATACATAATTGGGAAGTTTATCACTTGTGGGATTTGGAGAATATTGAGCTCAAATTTGGACTTGAAAATTCAAAGAAATTGCTTTTTTTTTAAAAATGAAAGAACAAAAACATATTTAAAATTATACTTATTCAAGTTTTCTAGGTTAATTACTTTTCAAATTATATAGTCCCGAATTCTATGTAAATTATTTTGTTCGTGCTATCTTAATTGTTGCCTTTAGTTTGATAATTTGATATGAATTATAACGTCATTCATTTACTTTTTATTTTAATAGGCTTTTAAAATGTTTTATTTCTCCTAACATATATTCCGTAAGAAAAGTTCTTGATATATCTAGGTGTATATAACATTACCTTGTTACATTTTCATATAGCAAAGAAATAAAACAGTAATGACATCTTTTAATTTAAATAAATAGTTATAAACTTTCCTACACGAAGTTATATTCATTTGAGTACCGCTCTTGGCCATATAGTTTGGAACATGAATTTATTTTAACTCACTTGTAGATGCTGCCATTGGTACATGAGATATAGTAACTATTCTCAACCTGTCGTATTCCAGCAATAGTTGACTTCTTCTGAACATCGTCCTGATTGAGGCTCCTATAAAATCGTTAATATTGAATAGGTATTATTTTATTCAACTGTTAATAGAAATTTATATTACAAATTAAACAATGGGATACCGTTGATACACACTCCATGGATTTCTCCATCCGACAAACCACACACAATCAGATTCCCAGAATTCGAAATAGTGACAATATCTATCTGAGAATTAAAACTCAGAAAGCTGCACTTGGCTATGTTCTCGTCTTCCAATAGCACAACAGTTTTGTCAATTGCTATGAACATTTTTTTATTCTGGACACTGGCGCCAACTTGAGGTTTCTTGAATACCTGCAGGGTTTACAATTGTAATCATTTCTGTAAAATACCAGGAAAAAAGAAAACAAAAGTTCTCACAAGGTCATCGCTCCAGATCTTAAAAATTCCATTTGTACAAAATGCATTGCTGATTGTTTCATCTTCTGCCGATGATTGTGAAAAATTCGTCCACATCGTAACACTGCTCATAAATTCAGCTTTTTAATAATTCAAAGAAATGGCTCTTCAATTAGGGGTTCCGCAAAAATAAACTAAAGCTAAACAATGATCACACACAGTTTTAAATTTTGCAAACGTCAAAAGTTTTTGAAATTTAGTTTGAAACCAGGCGAATACTACGTCCATCTATTAACGGGGACAGAAAACAGCTTCAATTGAAGAATAACAGTGCTGCCAAGAAACAATTTGAAAAGGTTCACTAAAATAACGTATCGAACGTACACACGCACGCACAGACGTCTTTCTAAAAATCTTTTCTTTCGAGTCTAGGGACCTTGAAACGTCGAGAAATGTCAAAATTTTCAATTTCACGAATTGGACCCATTACAATAACTTCCTATGAGAAATTAAACACACGAAGATTTAAAAAAATCTATAAAAGTATGAGTTGCCATCTTCCGCCATGCTCACTTGACGACATTCATATGAGAAATGAGAATTTGTTCGCGAACTTCGCCATACACGACGAACATGAATGCTAACGAACATGAAAAAATAAAAAAATTTCGCCAACAGCGAGCAGTTCGCATGCAAGCCCATACACGAAAAAACAAACAGCAAACACGAGCTTAACGGACGTACTACGAATTTGATGCAATCTTTTTTACCCTGAGGCTCCACGAGAGTAAAATCCAATCCAGCTTCTCTTCCGCAATCTCATCTCATATTATGTCTTCCCATGAGCAACCTCAAATGTCACATTTGACATTAAAAACGGTTAATCTGTTGTTTACTCTTTTGTTGATTTTTCTTTAGTGTCGGTAGTTATTGGTTTTGGGTTAAACCATTTTTCGAAGTAAGGGAACTTCATGATTTGAAGGTGCAAATGTATAGACTATAATAATTTTCGTAAGATGTCGGTCGACAGCTTTGAAGCTGTTCTTTGCCCAGTAAAAATAACTTTGAGTTGATGAACTTAGGCTCTCGAGAAAATTAAATTTTAATTTCAAAAAGACTGTGGAAAATGGACGCTCACCACTACCATTGTATATGTATTTCTTATAGTACTCCTATGGAACGAACATTTTTATTTCATCTCCACGCCGTTTATGGCGCTGCGTGTATCAAAATGCTTGGTAGGAAATCAAGAATGAGGAGAAAATTACTAAAGAAAGAATGAGAAAAGTAAATTTGTTTAGGTTCCATAAGCATTAATATGTTCGAGTGAGAGAGGAATAATATTTGTTCACATTTTTTTTGCTTTCACGTGTGAATGTAGAGGAGATGGATGTGCATATGTATTCATATGCTTGTAGCTATGTATACTTTAACGTTGTAGGTATTTTGAATTTAAAAATTGTCGTTAGATTTTAAATTTTTGTTTAAAATGAAATGTTGCCATATTTGGCATATGATGCATTGAAGATTTTAAATATATTCAATTATTTTGTTGTTGTTTTTCTTGCGTATTATTTGTTATTTGTACGCATCAAGTTTAAACACAATCAAAAATTAAAATGCATTCAAAACTAGGTCGATTTTTGTTTTTAAACGGTTAAATAGGGTGTACTGAATTGAATTTTAAATTTTTATATAAACACATTCAAATAAATAAATACAATATAAGAGGTATAAAACTAGGTTCAGAAATGAACCTTACAGGTATAAATACCTTAATTGGAAAGATAAAAGCCTAATATATAAGATATCGTGATTTTGACAGAATGGAAGTGTTTCTTGTGTGGAGATATCATTATGATAACATTAATTGCTTCTATGGAACTCATCGATTCATATAGTCCAGAATATTTTGCTTTTTTCGGTTTTAATCTTTTAAGGTCTTTTCTTGTAAAAGATACAAACATACTTGTAAGTGCATTGTATGCCGAGTTTGCACCTTGTTTCAAGAGTTTTTTTTCGGCGGGCATTTTAATTAGCATGTCTAGGAATTTAGCAACAAAAACTTCTCAAAAATGGATATCTTATCAGAACAAATAGCCCATTTGACTCTAGTATATGTGATCTTACTAAAGAATTCGTAGATAGTTTGAGGTTTAACTGCAAATACTGACGAAATCAAAATTATTACCGAAAGCTTATCAAGAAAAAAAGTCCTTTTGCAAACAAAAGAGTCCCTTTTAAAGTGAACGGAGATTTTGTACCTGTTATCTTTTTGGCAAGACTGGTTTAAACAGCTGACGCACGTTTCGTGTTTTGTTTCACTATCAAACGTCTTCAGTTTGGTCTATGATTGCACCATGAATCGTCTTACTAACGAACAACGCTTGCAATTTATTGAATTGAAATATTGAAAATTGGACTAAGCGAATGGACGCCTTGAGGCGCGGTCAAGTTCAACATCAGCATGAAATAATCTTGAAAAATTAAATTATATGGACCGTACTATCCATTCAAATAAAAATGTCATGCATATTTCCGAATTGTATGTATGTGTTTGTTTTTAACTTTCAAATATTTTTTAAAAATTCTCCCTTTATAAATATATACATACATATACATATGAAACGGACACACTAAAGGAATTACATGAAACTACTTTTTTGGTATAAAAAAGATAAAATATAATTTTTTTGGATTTAAGAGTCATATCAAAAATAAAGACAATTATCAGGAACACCCTATTGAATTGAAAAACAAATATATTATATTCACTACCTACCGCAAAAAATACTCTTGCAGTACGTTTTTGCGTTGTTATTGTTTCTCCTATAAATACTTTTTCTATTTCTCGCCAAAGCATAACCGTAAAAACTTTCCTCTTCAAGTATAATATGCATACACACATAAAATGTCAAAACGTTGTTGCTATTATCTCCCTCGATCTTCTACTACATTTGCATATGTTCTTCTCTATTTTCTATTCTTTAATAGTTGTTGAATTTTCCCTCATTCTCAACTATTGAGGGGTATAAAAAAAGGGATCAAATTCAATCATCTCCACGCCTCTCAGATGTCGCTTCGATCGTTCCTCTTCATGAGAGTACTATAGTAATATATATACAATGCCACTACATAAACCACAAACGTCAAATTTGATGACAGAATTTTGATCCGCTCGAAAAAATGGACTGGATATTGGATTGTTGGTCTCTTTTGGATTATCTTGTCATCAAAAATGTTGAATGGAGATCCCAAGTTTAGGTAATGAAGCCTACGAAACAACTTTGTCTATTATTGAGAAAATCGGAAAAACGCTTTCATATAAGTGAAGTTTTAGCACAGAACTTGAATTCTTTTAAAGTCTTTTTTATTTGACATATATTAGTAGCTCGAGCTAAAATTTAGCCTACATACAAATTTTTCTCCGAATTTAGTTAAGCTTTAGTTAAGCAAAGCGTTTTAGAAGAATGGTACGTTGTATTAGCGTATATTATTGAACTACCAAAACTAAACGAACTGATAAAATGATCGGCGTATTTATTTTAAGCTAATTTTTGGCAGGCTATTGAAGGTCGTAGGATTATTGAAAGTAGGATTGTTTGGGGTTTGTTTTAATTAGTATTAATAAAACTGTTATATAAAATATAAAAAAAGTATATTTAATTTTAACAAAAATATAAAACGGTCCCTAAGTCTGAATGTGACGAGTACAAGAATTCGGCTATGCTCGTCAGTCAAAATCCCTCAATTTGAAACTTGGAGAAAAGTTCCTACAATTCATCAATTGCATTTTCTGCACAACGTTCCTCTGTTAAAATGTAGCTCAAGTCTTTGCTAAAGTTCGGAGAAATTTTAGCTCAAACTGTGTTCTACTTTTAGAAAAGGCACGCACATGCAACTTTTAGTATCTAAACTGATTTTTGACAGCTCAGTTCTACTATGAGTTTAAAAAGAAAACGACTTATTTGTTTTGTCACTTTCAAAACTGTTTCTTTTGAGTATTTTGGCAGCACTTTTCGGTACTATTGCGAATTATTATACTCAAATGTTGACTATTGTGAACTTTTTCGAACTCGAAAATTATTTCCAACTGGATTAGATTTTTGCTTGAAGAGGTTAGGCTGTTAGGTGTTGATTTTAATTTTGTGATATCTGTCTCGCTGTCTTTGCTCTGGCCGGTAAAATTTCCAGAAAACTAAGGTTCTGATTCGGAATTTAAATATTTCTATTATATTGGAAAAAATCATAAATCGTAAATCCCACGTTTTGAAACATAATCATCTATCTATTTACATGTCCCCATAAACAAAGATTGGAAATTCCTCCAAATACAAATACGACACATTATAATTGGCAATCCATCTTTTCCTTCTTCTGCACATGCCACGTTTTTCTATATAAAAAATATTGTAGAACCTGACTTCTTTTTGAAGTCTAAACGCAGACGCAAAATTATAGATTTTTCGCCTTTCTCTAATTCATTTTTGCAAAGTTAAAGTGTACAGCATAAACTTTTCAGATCGTAAAATGGCCTGTCCACTTGCAGCAGAACGTGTCTGGGTAGAAAAATCTCGCTACCATGATGCAGAAAGAGAATACTATGAGCGTTTGGCGAAGGTAAGAATTTTGCTGATTGAATTGGCCAATTGTTTTATATAATCATGTGTCTTTGTTAAATGTTAAATATAAATCAAATAAATTAAAATGAAATTACAAGCTGCTAAAAGGAACGGTAAGCAATACCAATACCGAGACCCAAGCTCAAGTCCAAGACCGAAACCAACCCGAACAAGAAAAAGAACCAGAAATTGAACAAGTTGTAGAAGAATCTGTTCCTGTAACCGTAAGTCCGGAAAAAACCAAAGCTAAGAAAAATAAGAAGAATACGCGTAAATCGCAAAGTCCTGAAGACATGGCGTCAATGGCAGGTGCGTTTATCTTGAAAAAGGCAGTAGCCCAGCCCCAGCCAAAAAAATCAAAGAAATCCAAAGTAGCGGACTCCGAAGCTTCGTCTTCGAACAGTTTATCCAAAGATTTTTCGCCTGCAAAGGACGAATCAATACCAATACATTCGGAAGCTGCAGAGGAGACAAAGACCAAGAAAAAGAAGAAGAGAAAGTTCAACAAAGACGTTGTTGTAGATAAGCAAGTGGAAGAGCAGGAAAACATACCACCAAACCAAACGTCGTCGTCGATTGAAACAAAAACTGATATTCAAGATTCCACTAAGAAATCAAAAAACCTCAAAAATAAGGTTTGCCTTTAGACCTCTCTTAGATATAATTTTTTTTCCCAATTGATTTCTTTTTATTTGAGTTCAGTTGATTTGAGTTGAAATGGGTTGTTTTCCGTATTTTCTCGATATTTTTCTGTTCGTATATACCTACATACATATTTAAGTAGAGTAGAAAACTTGTTTTCCGTACTTGCTGTAGCTGTACTTGCAAATATAAATTCTTAATAATTTTGTTTTGCAATAATTCTCTCTGCAGGGACCGGCTTCAAATCAGTGCACTTTAGTATCAGAGATAGCAAAGGCCAGACAGCACATCAAAAATTCACTTGAGAAGGTTAATTTATTATTAACAATTCTAAATAGGCATTATTTGTCTAAATCTATCTGAATTTTCTTGTATTTCTTTTTTTTTCGTATAGATGGACGGAATTGCAACTTTAGCCGCTTCACCAGCCTCTTCCGACATCGTTGATCGCTTGGCAGCAGTTGAAAAGGATAATGTTGAACTTCGTCAATTGATTGAGGGTTTGAAGAAAGTGTGTTTGCAGTCTGAGAACCGTGTCAAGTCACTCGAACAGAAACTGTCTTCCCTAAATGTCGGCTCCGCAGCACCAGCAGCAACAAAAGCAGCACCCGCCCCTTCCAACAAAAACAAAGACGAAGATGATGACGGCGTTGATTTGTTTGCCTCAGACTCGGAAGATGACGATGCTGAAGCCGCAAAAATCCGTGAAGAACGTTTGGCCGCTTACGCTGCAAAGAAATCAAAGAAGCCCGCTCTTATTGCCAAGTCCAGCCTTGTTCTAGATGTCAAGCCATGGGATGACGAGACTGACATGAAAGCACTAGAGGCTGAGGTGCGAAAAATTACATCAGATGGACTTCTCTGGGGAGCTTCCAAATTTGCACCGGTTGCTTTTGGCATTACAAAGTTGAGCATCTCCTGTGTTGTTGAAGATGATAAGGTTTCTATTGATTGGCTTACTGAGGAAATCGAGAAATTAGAAGACTACGTCCAAAGTGTCGATGTCGCTGCATTCAACAAAATCTAAACTGTTAATTTTAAACTCAAAATTGTATCAACTCTGAAATGGTTTTGCCAGTAAAATGTTTGTGTAGATGTTTTTTTGAAAATAAATAACTTATATTCAATATTCCATTTTGAAAAATATATTTTTCGTCCTTTTTAATAAAAAGAGAAGGAAAGAAATTATAATTTGGTTGAGTGACATTAGTGATGCCCAAAAAAAGGTGAGAGTTAATTTAAAAACTGGAAGGTTTTCGTACCGTAAAATACTCATAAATAACATAAACCTTAACCGATCTGGATAATTTTGATTTTTCCTCGAATTCCGAAACCGAAAGATGACTAATTTTCTCAAATTGCTCTAGAAACGCTTATTTGAAATTGTCTAATCAAGAAAGAAGATTTTTGTTTAGTTTTTTAGAGGCATTTTGAAACCTTATTTGCAATACCTTTTTTTAATTTCAAAAACATATTTTCAAGTGGATATTTAACAGAACAATGCGTAGTTTTATAAATTGGAATGGTTACGTTACTTTTATCAAACATCGTCAGTCCATAGCTTAGACGATATGGCCGTATGATGAACTAGGCTGCGACACCAACAAAATGACTTAGTTCTAAGGTCTTGTAGTAAGTATATTTATATTTAAAAAATCTACAAATTGGATACAAAAAGAAGTTTAAAATAATAAATTTATGAAACCACTTCTTTTAGTTGTGGTTGTCTAGTAATATAAAAGCATAGACACACCATATATAATTTTTGGAACTCTATATTAGATTCAAAATTAAAAAAAAATAATGTTTTACATTTTCGCTAATATATTTCAGGTTTTCTTTACATAATACAACAAATGAATTGAAAAGTGTATTATACGTAGTACACACTTTTAAATATAGTATTTAAATATATAAAAAATTAACAATTTCTTGCCACTTCTTCTTACAAAAGTTTCTTTAGCATTTAAATAAGCTCTATTTAAAAAAAATTATTTATCTTGGGTATACTTTAATAAATATTCGATTATTCCTATCAAAATAAGACTACGTATGTAAATACTCAAGGAAGGAAACAATAATTCAATTGAAATATATTTTTTTGGTAATTTTCTCAAGAACAAGAAGACATAAAATCATCTGGTTTTCAGTTTTTGATCAAAAACAAATATGAACAATGAATTCTAAAAACAATAATAGATAATTTAAGTATTAAAAATTACACTTCAAAACTTTTTTTTACCTTTTTTGGCCAAATTTTGAGTTTAAAACAATTTTTTTCAAAAACTATGCAAATTAACACATCTATTCCATTATTAATTAGAAAATATGAACCAAAATATAATAATAAGCTAATAGACAAAAGTGTTGGCTTTGAAAAATTTATAAAACTTAGTTGTAAGTATTACCATTATTTTGTTTCCATTTAACTTACATATTTTTTTTAAAATGTCCCTACCTCCTAAATGGGGGGAAACAGACCCGCTCCCGTAGTAAAAAATACTTGTTTTTAACTGTTCTATACAAATCCGTCATCAAACTTTGTCGCCTGAGCTATCGTACTCTTCCCAAAAAATGCAATAGCTAATGTCGCCGTAGCCACTAGGTGCCACCCCTAAAGAATTTCTCAGCACTATTCCTTATTTTCGTGGTGAATTGACTTTAGAGGGTGGTGAATTGATGTTAGCAGCGGTGAATTGATGTTAGACCTAAGGGTGCGTGTAAGTAGACGTTTCAGCTTGTAGGCAAACCAGAATGACAGATTTGTTTCCGGTCTTTATATGGTGTGTCTATGTATAAAAGCTATTTTTATTCTTTTTATTTCAATTGGAAGATCACTTCATTTGCTTGTGGCAAAATCACTTAAACGTCATTTTAATATTAACAAGGCAGCATTTTTACATGATAGTCTCTTAGTAAAATCCAGCTTTTAAAAACAATGCCCAAAAATCACGGACCTTGTATAGCGCCCACATGCTTTTTTCCAAATGCTGTTCTGTTCATTTTACATTTGTACAAGCCCACTCGAAAATGTTTTTGAAAACTAAGTTGGTAAATGATAAGGTCTACGCTTTATGGAAAATAATGTACTCGCATGTACAAAAAATGCCTATGATGGAAAAATAATATTGTATTGTTGTGTTGTATAAATTCTATTTTATTGTTTATAATTGCATACATAATTAACCATTAATATCTTTTTGTATATTTATTTCATTTAGATTTTTAGTTTAATGCTTTGTTTAATAATTTTAAGCCATTCATCAGAGGGCAGTAAAAAAGTGCTAAGTTGAAAGTGCTTAAGATAGGACAGGCTGTTTTTGCTATGGAATTCAATATGAGCGGTTTTGAAATGGACCAATTGATCAATATTTTACGGCATCACTGAATAGAATTTGTAACGTGATGTTTTAAAATTTAATTTAGATTTTACGTTTAAAGATAATTAACAAAATTTGAAAGAAATATACATAATCCATTTTGTAGGTATAACAGAATAAAAAGTGTTTAAGTTTTAGACTTAAGTTTTTATTTTTATAAAGCACTGTAATATGAAAATATCGATTTTCATTAACATATAAATAAATATCAATTGAGTTTGAGTTTGAATTGAATAAACTATCAATCGCAGTTTTAAAAGTATAAATATTTAACAAAGACAGGGTATATACATAAATGCAAATTTAAATTATCAAATTATTGTAAATGCATGTTTTACTTTTAGGTGTCGTTACTGAAGTCCCAACAAGTAACTTAAAGATGTACATTATACAAAAAAATCCTACTATCTGAAATGTAAATGCACCTGCATGTACTAAAATTTATAAATTGGAACGAAAAGATAATAATTTTTGATTAATTTTAAAGGGATAAGAAAAATCACATACATATTAGGCAATAGAAAGTGTATAGGATAGGTGAACAATAAGTGATTAAATTAAAAATAATTATTATGAGCAACTAACTGTAATGTGTATCGAATGTTTTAATGCTAATTCTACTATTCTGCTCATAGATTATTCTGTTATTTAGATATTATGTATTTGTATTTATTATTTTTTATTGAATAAATAAAAAATTACAAACATTTTTACATGCGGCTCGAACTTAATTTATTTCTTTGTAACTCTGTAGTTAAGAAATACCAAAGTCTTGAATGATTTCGTTACTTTCTTAATTCTACATTATACATAAGTGATGATTTTTTTTATTCATTTTTGTTTAAATTTTTTGTATATTTTGTATTCAGCGTTCTCATTTGCTGAATGTTTATCTTTCTCGGAAAAGATAAAAGATATTACAACAATTGGCAGCAACGGGATTTTGTTTTTGTAGGCTGTCGTACATCTGTTAGGCGTTGTTTTTTACGAGATGATATATCCCTGATAAGATCATAAAACACCTATTAAAAGAAAAAGGAAGAAACTTTGAGACAACTATCAAAACACATGCATTAAATGAAACCATAATATTTATGTACAGGGTATAACAGAAAACAACCAAACCAATAAAACCAATGAGTGTAATGTGTACGTATTTATTAGTATTTTTTTTTTAATATATGTAAATCTGAAAGGGCATATAATTAAATAAACTATAGAAACTACACACCTAGAACCTTTCGAATGAGAATGCATTTTGCAACTACTAAAATAGAATGAATCTATTGAAAACATTTATACCTTACTGATGCTTCTATTTATCATATGTATGTACATAATTCAAAAAAAAATATTTTTTATTAAATCGGTCGGTGGTGTTAAATTAATCAGTTCAATGTTTTAAACTTTGAGAGCAATGAATTATTTGTTATGAAACATTTTCATAAAGATCTAGACGCAGAATAAAAATAGATACAATTATAAACCATTTTCCACCCAATAAAATGCATTGACAACTAATCAAGTAGGTTAAACATATACAGCTAAAAAAATGTACAATTATAGCAAAAAAGTATATATGAAAAGTTATAATATGTAAGTATATTATCTTCTAATTTATTTTTTTACTGCATCCCAATTTGCTATAAAGCAATTTTTAATTTATTTCTCATTTAAAAAGTGAATTATAAAAAGAAGTCAGACATATTATAATAAGGTAAGTACATTTAATTTTCCTAGTGGAGAGAGAAATAATAACAGTTTTTTGGTAATAAGAACACATCACATTTGTTGAACTTAATATTAGGTAACTTCTAAGAGTTAACTTTAGGAAGGACAACTAGTGAAAGGAATTATTAGTAGACAAGCGAGTGGTATAAGTTTTTAATGTGTTATTGTTGCAAATTAAAAGTATATCTTAATTATTTAAAACTAAATTCATTTAATTAAATAAAATATTTGTAAAAAAAGGAAACACAAAAATACTTAAAATAAATATTGGTTATTATAAAGATTAAGATAAGATAAGTAAAGAACGCTGTATGCACCTATCTAAATTAGTATACACTTAAGTTTCCGCCTCTTGCATTTATCTTTAGTTCTCCCACTTGTTGCTTTTGAATCTTCAGTTTTTCGTGATCTTATTTCACGCATCAAATCAAAAAACACCTGTGTGGAATAAAAAGAAAACATACCAGTGGTTTGATGAAGGACAAAACAAATGAATATCAGATCTTAATGCAAAATAGAAACAAACAAAAATCTGAATTTTGTCTTCTTTTTGTTTTAAGCCTAACAAGCAAATAAATATAATACATACATAAGTACTTACTATGTGCCTATTTAGCCACAAAAATAATATCAAATTGAATAGCTAATAATATATTGGTTTTTGGTTTACTGAAAGTTAATATGCTTGAGGGTTAAAATGTAATGTGTGCTAGTGCTGCAAGTTTCAAAACAACAAAACCAATAAAAAGCTCCATAGGTATAAAGGGCATGAAGTAAACCCCCAATGGCACTCATAACTTTATGCCTTTGTGTAAGATTTATGTTTATTATGTTCAACTGGAAAAGGGGAGTACGGTTATTGTAGTTTATATTTGATCTTAATCTCTTGTATACATATGCATGTTCTTATTAACAAAAACTTATCTAACAGAAACAGCCACATGTTTATGCAGCGTTCAACGCACTTTGCAAAACCTTAGACTTTTGGAAGCTTAAACAAAATTGCATCGACGCAAAACTAACATTCGCAATTACTTATGTATACTACAGTCTCGAACACCATACTGTCTCAAATGAGTCATACGAATTTGCGATGATATTTTTGGTACTCAAATTATTATGAATGGTTTTGAGTTCTTAAGCAAGTGCTAGTCTTGGTTATTGTTATTTGAAGGCTAAATTTTAATTCAAGTCTTAAATTTCAAACATAGCGTTGCCGCGTTTTTTTATATTTGTTGAAGTATTTTAAAGTGAAAACACTCCTTCAAATTCATTCTTTAAATTTTGTCCTTTTAAAATTAAATACTTTTAAAGTTGTATTGACTATTTAAAACACATGTCTTCAAGTTTTAGGTAAATACCATATATATAACAAAATCATTACTCTAAGTACAAAATTAAGACGTGTTCTCAACATTTATGGAAAATAAAACTAGGTACAATGGATGCATTTAATTTTCAAACCACGTGAATCTAATTAAGTGAATGTATTTGCTGATGTGATGTTTTTTCAATGGAACTAAAAAATTAACATCATTTAGATACTCATGACAATGTGTTTTTGATAATGTTGTCATTGTTGAGACACCAAACACACTTACCATTTCTTTAGACATAATAAATAAATGTAGGTGTCTTACCTTGTCAACGTTTTCTCTTGTTTTTGCGGATGTTTCAACATATGTAACTTGCCAATGATGAGCTCGAGACTGGCATTCGCTAAGTGGTACTTTACGCCTCTCATTCAAATCACATTTGTTTCCAACTAACAGAAATGGTATGCTCTCATCATTTTTAACCCGCAAAATTTGTTCTCTTGAATTAAAAAATTTAAAATTAAATCAATTAATACCATAGTTATAGCATTTTACATGATAGTGGATAACAATTAAATAATATTAAGGAGTCACCTGAATTCTTGCGTGGCTTGAAAGCTTTCATCATCTGTTATAGAAAATACACATAGGAATCCTTCACCGCTTCGGAAATAGTTATCTCTTATTGCAGCGTAATCTTCCTGACCAGCTGTATCTAATATATCTATTTGTACTTCTTCACCATCTAACACTACCTAAAATATAAATAGACCTCAATTCATAATCTCAGTAAGGTTTTTAAATAAATTACCTTTTTTCTATAACTATCCGCTTTAGTTGGTTCGTAGTCTTCCACAAATTCGTCGTACATAAATTGAAGAGTCAGTGCTGATTTCCCAACGCCACCACTGCCAACCATAATAACTTTATGGAGGGCTGGACCTGTTACCGGTTTTTTACTCATAGTTTTAAGATATTTTTGTCTCAAGTTAACTGAGTTCTTATCACTGAAAACAAACGTATTTTTATAATTTTAAATGCCTGTCTATTTCATTTATTAACTGTATAATAAGCATTTATAAAAATTGTTACTAAAGATTTTAAATTATTACAATATTGGTTTGTTCTGAAATTGTTTTTGAAAAACTATCTTAAAAATTGCAATAGCATATTTTAAAATTAAATGTTAAGGAATAATAATTAAAAAGGCAATGAGTTTCCTGATGACAATGCCAAACACGCAGCCCATTCTTAACGACTTTCAACCCAACAAACGATTTGGAAAACTCAATTTTTAATGGAAGGAAAGACTAAACCAGTAGGTAACATACCCCAAATATTATACCAATATCAACCCAGAAGCTTAAGATGCAGTCTAATCAACGAATTCCTCAACATATATGATTCTAAACGACTCGAAATGGGACACTCAAATATCACCCATAGCCATAAGATGTCCAAACATGTCACTTCTGCAATGGAGTAGTTTACTCAACACATGATAAATTTATCTTATACTTTAATTGCCTACATTTTTTTTAATTATTTGGAATTTCATAATTTGCTTTAGATGGTAACACAAACACGAATCGGTGCTATTTAGCTAAGCCAACGAACCTGCAACCCTTGCACAATCTTTAGAACCTAACCCCAAAAAAATATTATTAAATTACATTAATCCAACAACCACATAAAAAAATTGGGACCAATAATTTAATTTTTGAATATGTGTTTGCACCGTTTAAGGTAGATAATTTGCAAAAACAAATATGACACTCACTGTAGGTAGACTCGTATGAATATGAGTTAACATTAAATGTTTTTAACGTCCCTATAATATTTCTTTCTGATTTAAAGACCTTGTAGAAACGTCTTCACACTACCAGTACATAATACAAATGCGTCACTTATGTACAGTTAAAAAGCTGAGTCAAAAAGATTAAAGGCAGATTTGTGATTGCAAGATTTACAATTTTGTTGTACTTACAAGAAAAACTTTGCGTTTACCATGCTATAAAGCTGTTATTATTTTTAATATTTTCGACTATACTAGATTTTATCATTTAACATTGTTTAAACAAATAAATCTCGATTAAATTCATAATAAGAAGTAAGTTTAATTTCAAGCAGCAACGATTTTCACAGCTCTTCATTAAAAAAGCAACGCTTTTCTAAAAAAAATATGATCTGTGAATAACTTGTCACTTGAATGCAACTTACCTACCTACCTTCTTGCTTTTGAGAAATCACAAACAATTTTTACGACTCAATGTGGGAAGAAATTTTCCGCAAACTTCAGTGCACACGTTAAATACCTACGTATGAAAACTATGCCACTTTGAATGAAGTGTGTGAGAAAATGCTCAACAATAGATCATTAAAGAATTCTTTCGTTCTACTTTCGCCTTTATCATTGTAAATAACAAGAAACAAAAAAAGTAAACTTTTAAAAATAACAAACAATTATTTGTAAGAGAAAACAAGCAAACATACTACCTACGTACAAACTCCAGTTTTATGCGTGTTTAAATTTAAATTAATCAACATGAATATTTTATTTGTAAAAATGAATGTACCCATTGGGACCCGTTGATATATCTTAATATTTTTATCAAATTTGTGTCTCTTAGTTTGATACGCAGAAAAACATGAGAAACATTAAAAAAGAAAAGAAAAAAGTGGATGACAACAATGCCAAGTTTTGAAGGGCAATTTCCGCAATGTTCTTTCTTTAATTACTTTTTACTTGAATAAGAAAAATATAGAACATTTTAAAAGAAATGTAATTAATCATCTACAATACGTCTGGAAACATAAAATAGAGCAATAAATATTGTTCATCAATTAAAACATAAAAAGTTAGCACTCATTTAAAATGGAAATATGTAACCTATACAAATTTTTGTTTAAATAATAAGATATTCCTATATCCACGATCGCCAACACTTTAACTGAATTAAATTAAATATAAACTTAAAATCTATTCAACCTGTTTCACTGATTATGGTATCAAAATGTTAGTGAAAGTGAAATCGTTGAAAGTTTTTATAGATATTGTTTTATGAAACTAATCTAATTCAAAGTTTTGGAACTAGGTAGGTACAAAAAAAGTAATGTGGGCAGAAATGTTAGTTACATTTCGATAGACGTTATCTTCGGTCTAGAATCCTAGGCATTAACGAGTTTTTGAACCAATTAGAAATCTTTAGGATTTTTTCAAGCAGTTCCAAAGAAGAAGGTACAATGACCTTATCTCCTGGATCTGAATTTTTTTATCATATTATTTTCCATTTTTATTGCGTTTTAAACACTCAAATGAGTTATAATTAAGGACTATGGCGTTTCCTACTCATTTCTTATTTCACTAGCTAAAATCCCAGTTTTAAATTGGGACTCGCCTTTTTCAATCTTTTTGCCATACTAAATTTAAAAACTCTGAAACTACCAAAGTGACTAAATGGCGAATGACTATTGTTATTTCTGTCCGTTATTTAAATGTTAACTTTAATATCTTAACAAAGAATCTTACCGCTGATATAAGGCCTCTACGAGCTATACCTGCGTTTAAATTTTCTCAGGCATTTATGTAGGTATACATACAAACAATATTTTTGCACCACAACCTTAAGAGATGTTCTCATCTGTTGAAAACCATTATTTTAGAACACTACTAATTGTTGTTCATCCAATTGATGTTCGTCAGAGTAGAATGTAATCAAATGACTTTAAATAACAAAATCCACATAAAAGATACTGTCATCGCCACGACAAAATACCCACAATGAGTCATAGAGCAGAGTACAGAACAATTGGGAGCGTGTAGTATCACAAATTAGGGAGTTCACCTAAACACCAAACATAGTCGAGTTCGAGGAAGTCTATGCAGAAAAACTATTTTAATCATCAGAAAATTTGGAGTTTTCTTTTTAAACGTCTTTGGCCTGTTTGTATTTCAATGAAACAAATTGTGAAGAACCAAAGTAAGACCCTGAAAATGTTCAATATTTCACTTAAATTAACTACAAACCTTTTTTTTATTTAAATCCCAAATTTCCGAATAACATAAATCACATAAACGACGACGACGACGGCACAATGCAATGCAGATAGCAGAGAAAAAACAAAACCAATGCTGTACTGCTGCTTCGACTGGACAACGCCTTAAGTTTTGAACAGACTTTAGACTTTAGAATATTTAACAAAATCAATGCGAATAACAGGAATGAATTGATAAGATATCGTTCTTCAATTAAATTTATCTTCTGGAATCACACTATCACTTTGAGATTTTTGATATTTGTAAAATTAAGTGTAATATATAAAAAAAATGAGCAAATCCATCCGTCAAGCGAAATTCGAAATAACACTGCACCCGCGCGTACCTTACTGGGAAGAGTGAGAAAAATAGAAATTAATTTCTTTAAACAGAAAGTAGTCTTTTCTAAAAATGATAGACAGAGACGGAACGTGAATGGGATATTTTGTACGAAAAAATATTGTAGTAGACTTTTTTGGGAGCCAGAAGCTGTAAGCCGTTTCAGTGGTTAATCAGCGTTGCCGCAGTCCAAATAATTTACAAGTAATACAAATATATAATAAAAAAAAATTATAAAAACGTTTTATTGTTGGTCTCAGACTAATGTTAAAGGGTTTGAGATAAGTTTTAAATTTTGATTTAAACAACTTCTTTAGTTTGTCTAAATTGCTATTTTAAAGATTCAAATTAAAAATCAAACTAGATTTAAAGTATTGAGTTTTACTTGTCAGGAATATAACTGTACCAAAACCGTTGAACAAAAGTAATCATATATATTCAGTCTAATTTATAAGCTTTTCTCTTATTATGAAGTGGCTTAACGTTTATAAATATTTGTATACAGGCTTATATTTAGTTCAATTAATATAAGTTTCAGTAATTGAAAGCAGTTAAGACTGTAAAGGTTATGAATAAAACCGTCTAACTTAAGATAATAATTGACATTTTGCTAATCGCAACTATCTTGACATTCAAAAAAAAAATATATATCCAAATATTTAGAAACAGTCCAACAAGAAGAATATATATATTATACATAATTAAAATTTCTATTTGTCTTGAATTTGTAAGCAACCTTAGAATGTAATAATTTTTAGGTTATTTAATTTAAAAAAAAACTAAAAAGGTATTACGAAAAAACTACAATTTTTCAAGACTATAGACTATGAAAAAATTGGTTTGCAATTGCATTTCAACCAAAGATGATGCACTCTGAGCAATCTCGATACTATATTCATGGTCTTCTTCAACAACAGCCAAACTTCTCAAGGAACTAAATTCTTTTTAAAATAAATATACTTTCGGAAATATACATACTTTTAACTTTTGCAAATAGCAAAAGTAAGGAAGTTCTTGTTAATTGCATCCATGTTGATTTCTTAAGAAACGAATGAATTGACTTTGTAGATGTTTTCCATACCACAAATCTGAACTAGTAATTATAATAATCCATTCTCTTTACTTTTGTATTGATTTGAGAAACTTGAATATATTTTATTAATATTTCAGTCTAAAATGATTCCAATAAAGAGCAGCTGGAAGCATAGAGTCCCGCTGTAACACACGTTGATCAGTTAATCTAAAAACAAAAAGTTAAAACACTCATACAAATTCAATATTAATTTTGTTTACTGGAAGTGAGCCTTCCTTAGCCTCTCTAAGTAACGATCTACAGCTATGGATGGCAGAAACAGTGGTCTGACAGACTTAGGGATGTGTTCTTGAAGGCTGCGTGCCTGAAAAAATTAGAATTTGTCTTGATTTCTTTTCAATACATTTAAAAATGTAATTTGAATAAAAAACCTTTTCTAAGTGCTGATGAGCCATTGTTGCAACTTCAAATATACAATCCTCAACTCCTTTATCGTCAGCTTTTCCTCTTAAAATTCGCTCTTGACTAACACCATGTTTAATGAGTACTTCTTGGGGAATGTTTAATGCTTCACTTCTTCGAGTATAAGGTATTGCACGCAAAAGATTTGTAATTCCTTGAGCTTTTCCTAAATGAGAAGCCGCATGGTCAACATTCAAGTTTCTCACACCGCTTATTTCAA
Organism: Eupeodes corollae; assembly: GCF_945859685.1. Taxonomy (NCBI): domain Eukaryota; kingdom Metazoa; phylum Arthropoda; class Insecta; order Diptera; family Syrphidae; genus Eupeodes; species Eupeodes corollae. Next base: position 120,639 of record NC_079148.1, on the reverse strand, counting down.
GTAACAGAAAATATATAGGAGACACTGTTTGATCTGCGTAATCTTCCATATCCTTGCAGGTGATAAACTGTTGATTGGGAGGGCGATCTCTAGCCGTGACTAAGCGCTTGAGATAGGCTTTTGTTATCTTGTGTCGTTCTGATATCTGTAATTGTACAATTTCTAGCATATTTTATTTAATTAACACTTTTTGCAATAACTTTTTTATTCATTTTCTTTGCTTGTTAACTTGTATTTATAAAGGTACGACTCCGTGTAAGTCGGCAGATACTTACATACTTAATCTCGTAGAGGACGGGGTGGTCTGCTACGTAAGATTTTACATCCTTGTCCAAACACTTGTCAATTGAATCAAACCAAAACTTCAGTTTCATCTTCGCTATATGCTGTTCGGACACCTTTTTAAATAAAATAAACATTCATACAAAATCAACTCAAAAGTATGAATTTTAAATGACTTACTGAAGAACCAATTTTAGCAATTTCAACATTAAGCGCTCGAATTGCAAATGCATTTCGCCTGATCTCTCCATTCACTAACAATGTGCAAAGGTAGTTTTCGAAATCATTTTTTCTAAAATTCAAAATTTATGTAATACATTTTATAAGGATACATTTTACTTACTTTACCAGGTCTATGCAGTAGTTCCGCTGCTGCGTATCTTTGGAGTTTGCACTCGATGAACAGTATGTTCTGATTATGTTTTTAACATTATTTAAGGGCTTACGGAACGTGACATACATACTTTCGAATTAATAAAATTGAATCAATGTAAGAAATGCACGAAAAAAAGAAGGAATTAAATTATTTGTATTTTTGTGTTATTCGGCAGATATTTTCTAATGTCGTTTGCCGTATGTCACATTTTGTTTTGAAGTATTCAATGTTACAGGGATGTTTTGAGGAATTTTATTTGATACATGTATCCAGCCGTGTTCATATGCGCAACTGCTATAAAGTTGCAAAGGTTTAATATTGTTCCATTTGATCAAGGAAACATTTCCGCAACTTTAAATTCGTTATCAAAAAGCACTAAAATGAAACGTTTAGAGCATTTAAAAAATGGTTTTAACTACTATCCTAACTGAAAAAGACGTCAAAATTAATTTCTACCAGTTTGATTTCATCTTCTGGAAGACATACAAGAGAAAGTCTTTCATACAATTTCTTGCAACAATTTTCGACAAGTGTTAAAATTTGATAGGCCATGCTTAACATAGCGATATACCTTCGACTCAGATGAACCATTATCTCGTTACGTAATTTTTGACTTAAAACGCTTTATATGATTTTTCTCCTTGGTTATAAATGTTGGAAATAAAACCCAGAATGTAATTCATCACCCGCTATTCCATTGATCACGTAATGGATTACTGATCCCTGATCCATCTCAATATTGCTACCCATCTCCTGCATAGTATATAGATACTGCCTGTAGCTCTCCGTAGGAAGTTTTTTTCTTTTCTGCATCGCAGCATGGATCTCAGCAGCAGATTTTTTCTCCTCTCCTTAAGCGAATTTTTAATATCGTCCAGGAACGTATGCCATGTAACGAGCTGGCGAAAGCTCTTGCTGTGCCCTTTAACAACCTTTTGGCATACACCAACATTTGTAGCTTGCTCCACTCTAAAATGCCGGCCATCTCCTCGAACTCATTGCACCACCTGGAAATTTTAAGATTATCATCGCCTGAAAATGCCTGTACAATCTGCTCGATGTCTTGAAAGGAAAAATGACTCCCATGTCCCATGTGTTTTTGGCATGGATGGAAATGATTCCTCAACATTCGTCTTCTGAATGTTCTCTCGGTAACCATGTTTTTCTGATTTATTAGCCATTTGCTTCCCATCAAGCTCTCCACCAACAGCACCATCGTTTCCATCTGCTTCTTTATTCTGAGTAAGAACATCTGAGCTATCATCTTCGTCGATGTTTTCCATTCCACCAAACAAATGCTTCCTCAGCTTATTCAATAAAACTCGTCGTATTCCTTTTGAACATATTTTATAGCTCTCTAGCAGAGCGCGAAGATCTTCAAGTGAAAGTTTGTCCGCCTTGCTCATAACTTTATCTGCAGCTTCCATATCCAACGTTGTATTCTGCAGCAATCAATGCACTCAGATCTCTCAACGTCTAATATGTGACAACCCGCAACAACAGCAACTCCAGCAAACGGCAACAACAGCTCTGACTCTTTTATAATATAAAAAGGAATATTCTGATTAATTTAATTGCTCGGTTTGTATTAATTAATAATTTAATTAATAAAGCAATTGGTTGAGCCCAGAATTATGTTGGAAATAAAACCCAGAATTTATATTACTTATAATAATGAGCTTTAATTCAAAGTATATTTTAATAGAAAAGAATATGTTAAGTAATTTTAGGTGATGTTAAATTAAGAAATTGACGACAGCGACTGACTCAATCGATTTCAGTTAGTCAGAAGCAATGTTTTTGTTGTTAAGAAGCAATGTTAAGTCGTACGATGCGGATTAAGAAAGGGATTAACTGGCTATCAGCTTCTTCATCTACTGTCAGGGTTGACCGACCCATGGCACATGTGTCGCGCCCAACATAAATTCGCCACCTTTTAATCGACTTTTGATTTGAAGAACATTCTGAAATGTTTACAAGTTTTCTACGTTGATAACAGTTTTTGCGAAATTTATCGTATACCTAGCATAGATTTTTTTCTTCAAAAATATCGTTATTATGTATTTAATCTTTTAAATAACGACGCAATATTTGTTCTATTTTAATATTTTTCTAAACAGCCTCCCTTAGTTCAAGATTGAATGAAAATTCAGTACCAATGTAGTTTAAATTATTTAGAAAATAAGTATACTCGTATTAAGACCGAAACTATTGACTTGATCAGCTGGCCAACGAAAATGATAAAAGAAAGGGTACAATACAATAACCTTCGAAGAAGAAATATCAGATACAAGCATTTTTACTGGGGAAAATCTATCCCATACCAAAACGAGAGATGGTTTTCTAAAAAAATCGCAGATGAAAGATTTCTGATTTAAATCAACGTCCAAATGCAAATACTAAATATACGTTAGGCGGTGTAAAAAAATACAATCCACTTCATTGCAATAGAACACCTTTGAAATTAAAATCCATTTATGTATTTATTTTGCTTTAACTTAACATTCAAGTATAATTCTTAACTATTAATCTGCTGGATAACAGAGTAGTTTATTAAACCACTGTTTTTATGATGTTTCTCACAAAATTCAGATATTCTCGAGCAAGCCTCCAGAATCATTTCATAAGGTACGGTGAGTACAATTCTAAAATAATTTGGAAGCTCAAAACAGCTACCCGGTAAACAAAATACACTCTGCTCATGTACAAGATCTTGCACAAACTCCAAGTCATTTTTAAATGAGGGAAAGTCGTCGATATCAATTCCTACCATCATATACATGGCACCTTTGGGTAGAATTGGGTTAAGGCCCACAATAGCTTTGAGGACATCAAAGGCACACTTTGCATTTTGCTGCAAAAATTAACTTAATCAGTATATTAAATTCAAAGGTAATAAGGTTATATTAAATACTTACTGACAAAATGTCAAGAACTCCATCGAAGTAGCTTTGAGGGGTATTACAGAGAATTTCTGGCAGAGCACCTTGAACCAAAGTATTTGACCCCAGAATGCGCGCTGCCATTTGTTTTAACCCACAGATAACATCCTTCAATCGATGTTCACGGTCGTGGATGACTATCCAACCGGTTCTCCAGCCAGGAACAAGAAAACGCTTCGTTAGACCACCACATGATAAAATTGGCACATCCTTTGACAGAGAGCTGATAGAAATATGTTTTGAGCCAGTAAAAACAAAGTGTTCGTAGATCTGAAAATGATTAAGTCATAATTGTGTAGTAATTCAATCTAAAGTGTACTCACCTCATCTGCAATAATTGGCAAAAAGTATTTTTCAGCCACTTTTAGTATTTTTTGTAGATGCGACTTGGAAAATACGCTTCCGCATGGATTACTTGGATTATTTATCAATATACAGGAAGTATGTGTGTCAATCAAACTTTCCATATGCTCAAGGTCTACCTCCCATTCTTTTTCAGGAAGAAGATTGTAGTATCGAACTTCAATGCCTAAACCTTCACAGAGTGTATTGTACAAACAAAAGCCTGGTCTTGGCACCAGTATATTTTGACCTACATCCGCTAATGTTAAAATGCACATTTCTAATGCTGAAGAACATCCACTGCATATAATGATGTCATTTGGGGTGACTGGTCCTTGATGAGCAACATATTTAACAATTGCTTTGCGGGCTTCCTCATGCCCAGTGCTTGCTGCATATCCATTATATTTGCCACTTTCTATAGCACGCTTAATGGCATTAATGGTTTCATCAGCAGCAACCAAATTTCCGAAAATTGTTGGATCACCTTTGAAAAACATAGCAGATATATTTTAAACGATGAAATTGATGTATCTATTTATTTATTTATAAAAATAAATCTCGAAAAAGTTGTCTTTTTCGAGCGTAATTGACTTAAACAAAAACGGAAATCATTTAAAATCTTGTTTGAATTGAGGCTGTTTATGTTAAGACTGATAAGGGTGTGGTAAATAAACATAATTAATCAAAAGAATAACGTATAGGTCTGCATTTTACTATTTTGATATGGATAAATATATAAGTAATATATATTTTTGCAGGCATACTATACGAAGATAATCAGTGCAGCTATTGTTCCGTAGCTCCCAAGAATGTATTGCTTATTTGATTGTGAGTTTGGCTGAATTCATATTTAAAAAGTAAAAGAATCACAATGAAACTAAACCACGATCTAGCTCAACTGAACTTGTGACTTTCGAGCCCTTGTATAATGAGAATATGACTGTTATTTTAAATGAATTTTAATTCAGTGTTTAAACTGCAATATTTATTGATTGTTGGTGTCAGAACAACTTTCGAGGAACCAGAGCCTACTGACAACTATGTAACTGACAACCCCCATTAGGTATGTTTTATTTTATTTACAATTGGTTTAATGCGCTTAGCGAACAAAAATATCACTAATACGCCTTAATGGTTTTTAAATAAATTGATGGCAAACATTAATACTATATTTACTTCTTTTAAACACTATCTTCAACTAATTAACCTTTATAAAAAAGTTGAAAATGTGTCCAATAGTTTATACGTATAATCATTACATGGTGCTAATGTTTGTAAAATCTATAAGCTAAGTAATAAACAAAAATAATCAAGATGGTTATACATATATGTATTACGAAGATATAAAAATAATAATCGTGGGAAACAACAAACAAATGTTAATTCAAGCGGTGCATTAATAATAATACTAGTCTATCAATAACATACGTCATAATAAATTATTTATGTCTTGTTTACAGAATTACTTGCATGTTGAAGATATTTTGTTTTCTTAAAAAATAAAAAAGAAACAAGTAACGCAAAAGAGATCTACAGCAAAACATCAACAGTGACACACCCGCACACACACCTTCTTTCTTGAGACGAAACTAGGTGATCTTAGTAATTGGAGTTAGGTTTTTAGTTATTTATTAAAGGCGCATTAGAACACGTTAATTATTTATACATTTTTATACACGACAAAAACAAAAACCGGCTTTATGTTGTCAAAAGAAAAACTACATTATAATATTAATCATTTAAATATATTTGAATATTGTTTTGTTCGTGCAAAAAGTAAAAAATAATGTAATCAAATTTACTAGAACACAACAATAATAATTAAATTGATTCGAAAGAGCTTTAAAAAATAGTTTCGTAAAGAAACATTTGCTTTAAGTGAAGTTGGTTAATATCAAATGTTAACATTTGAATATACTTTTAAATATTAATATTTTGATAATAAAAGTATACAAATATGTATATTTAGTGGCACAAACACTTATGAAGTGTCAGACCCTATGGACTAAAAACTCTTAACCATTTATATGCGCATTATAACAAGAATGGAAGGGACTTCTGTGGCATTGTTCAAGTTCAAGATTTTGAGGGTTTGTCAAACTATGATTCTATAATAAATTCGAGATTTTTCGTATAAGATGATAATTGATCAAAAAGAAGACACATTATTTTTTCCCGAAAAAAAGGCCAAACATATCCAGTAGAGCAAATGTATAAAACGTACATTACAGTTTGCAACTCTAAGTTATTTGATTACCACAGTCAATTAGCTGACTATATACGCACAAGAATTTTTATTGTTATACGATAATAAAATATATTTTTTTATTGGACAAAACTAGTGAACTCTAGAAGAAGATTTAATAAAACAGCCGGTTTATTATAACAGCAGCAATTAATTAAAGTTACATACCAATAGACAACGGAATCATTGGTTTGTCAGGATTAGGTTCTAATTTCAATGTCTCAACTATTTCCCGAATTCGGTTGTGCGTGTTTCGCGCTAATTTTGAAGAACGAAGTTTCCATCCTGAAGAGCTCGTTAAATTAGTTTCTTCGTGGTCTATATCACTGGAGTCAGATTTGCGCATTATCACATTAGATCAAATGTATTTTATTTTTCTCTTCTCTAACAATAATATTGTTTTACACTTTAAGGTATGAAATCAAAGTTAAAAAATAAGCTAAACAAGTATTGAACTCTTAAAAATCTGTTTTTAAGTAAAATGTTAAAAGTCTGTTTTTTTTTATTCAAAGAAATTTTTATATCTGTATCATTTAAAAACTCGATTAAAACTGAAACTATGTGATACACTTTGCCTGCTTTTATCATTTCAAAATAATTTGATTACACGGAGGAGAAAAATGTTAATTCTTCTAAAGATATGCAAACATTAACAACCAATATTTCCAGTTGCTTGTTTTAAATAACAATTTAAGAACACAAAATATATGCATATCTATAAATGAACCACAGTCGCATGCTGTACGAGTCTTAATATAGTTGAATAAAATTAAATCTGTTTCAGCTTATTTACATTTCCAACGTGTTTTAAATTGAGTACGCGAAGAAGAAAATAAACGGAATTATTTCGTTTGTAAGAATTTTGTTGCCCATATGGCTTTTTACTAAATTAAACCTGAAAAGAATTCTATAAAGAATTTCGTTCCTTTCTTTAAATTTGATAGTAGGAAATCTTGAAATGAGTAGCCCTGTTTCTATGGCCCTTTGCTATATAAAATATAGAATCGTAACCCAACAGATATTTTTGACAATCTTGTTTCAGCGAAGTTAAACTAGAATTTCTCTCAGAACAATTATTGAATGTTGTATAATAATTATGAATTACATACTTAAATGTATGCAAATGTTGTAATAAAACTTTATTTTATTACCCTTATCTTATATAAGTTTTAAAAGCAATAAAATTCAGTTAAAATTAAAGATAATATTTTTTTAAGATCAAAAAAAGAACAAGGGTGTTCAAATTACAGATCACAACAATAACATACAATAATAAAATAAGGGATACTGATTTCCTACCGCAGTCTTGGTATTAAGGAATTTCTTTAAAAAAAATAATATCAGAACCTTAGTTTTCATTTGGGTTTCAGTTGGGCTTATGTGGACTTTAAAGTAAAAAGAAGATATAATAACAAGATTTGATTCAGTAATACTTTAATTCAAATTCTTTAACATATAAACCAGATATAAATATTGTTAATCCAGCTAATAATAATAATAATTGGCTTATAAATGTATTACATAATTCTTTAACATATATTTTCGATCAGAAAAATAACTATCAAATCAACCATCTTACTTTGCTGGTCGAAAATAATAAACCGTTCAATAATATTAATTAATAGCAATTCCATTTCTTAACTTTTTTGAAGAAAAAACTACCTGTGATTGAATTAATACAAAAGTAATCAACTTTTAAATGTATATCAGCTATTTTTTCTACAAGCACTTTATGTTGATTTCAGAAAGTGCGTACGAAGCCTTTGATCCTAGATACGGATATCAGTTACAAAATCGTGCGAATTTCCTTACTTGCAATCTACACCCCTGCAAAAAATTCTCTTGTACAAATTTCCACATCTTTCTTTGTTTTAAAAGCTACTACGGGTATCGTATACATTTTTAAGCTAAAAAAGCTAAGGATTTTTTTACATTCGAAAATACATTTCATTATCCCTGCGCAATGTAAGTTTATGCGCTTTGGGTTTTCGAAATGTGCTTCTGTATAAGTGAAAATGTATACTCGGCACAGCATTCGAAAGATGGAAACAGAGAGATTTCTTTCAGTCGGGTGAGAATGTTTATTGATATCGTACTCTTCCGCACCGCGCTTTTCCGAAAAAATTAAGTGTATAACATTTTTTACAAATTTATGTAGACCAATTTATATTTAATTGCTTTTCCGAATCTCACCGATACAAATAAAGTATAAATAAATATAGTTGCCGGTTATTATTAATTTCGTATATTAACAAAACATCCTATATACGAGCATTAAAATTTACAAAAAAGGTTAGATAAGAAAATCAAATAACACCTCCCTTGTTTTTTTTTTATTTTTAACAAAGAGAAAAAGTGTCTTTTGATATCGTTGATTAATGTGGCTTGTTTATTATGCCTTCTATATCCTTGTGTTTTGAAAAACAAATCATATAAATACCTTCGTGCTTTTTTAAGAAAAGATATATCTAAAGTGAAATACAATACAAGTTTTATTATTTTTAATAAATGCACATTGAGCCTACGAAATGTACATAAGTGAAAGCAACAGATAAAGAAAAATTGCAAAAAGGAATTGATACCTGTGAGATCTCTCGAGTTAAGTGAGAAAAAAATCCAACTTAATAAAAGGATCCGAAAAACCTACATAATTATATACAATTTTACAAGTGCCCTGCAAGACATTTTTGTTCGAGGAATATCTATGTGTATATAAACAGCAAACAACAAAAGAAATCAAACAAATATACCTATTTATTATGTGTACCTATATAAACTTGAAACATGAACTCCCATTGAATTGAAATTGAATTATGGTTTGATTTTCACAAGCTTCAGGAATTCGAATTACTTTTTAAACTCAAGTCTAAATTATATGAGATTATTTTAAAGTATACGAATTCTGTGGGTCTTAATATAATGTAAACATAATGACGTTGTTTCTAAATATCTAGGAGTTATTTTGAAGATATTTTGTGGTGTAGTCCCCTGACAATCGGATTAAAAACAAATGGGATTTTGGAATACTAATTAATACACCCTGGGCATTGATTAAGCTATAAAGCTCGACCGAAACAACATTTAGTGGGTTGAAATAGGTGCCTCTGAGAAATAACATAAATCAAATAAACTGAATGAATAAACAAGACATATTAACGTGATTTAAGAAATATTTATTTAAAGTCTCATTTGCGTATTTGATCCATACGTGGCAACAGATAAAAGTTTTAGAACATGCATTTTGCATTCATTCTGTATTTAGGGACTACTGAAAAAAGCTTTATATCGATGGCGGGTTTTTAAAGATCATGACATTGTAAATAATTCTACAATTTTGAGTTAAGGGTTATTTAAAATTTGTTGCTTTCCAATCTATCAAAACTGCGTGAAACAATTAAAACCCTGCACTTTAGCATTGATAAAATGAATGTCTTCTACATGCTCATCATCATGCAGTTCTTTAGGTGGAGGGCGTTGCCCGGCTTAAATGTTTTACCAATGACGTTAGAAACTTATTGTGGATATGCATGGAAAACTTGCATTTTGAAGTCGAACTGGCCTTGACTTCAAATAGACTGAAATTGAACAAAAAAATAAAACAACTTTGGCTATAACTTTTGTTAAACGTAGGTTCAGCATTTGAATTATGATTAAATTCATGGCTTTGGTCCCTCACTGTAAACTTTTACTTAAAAATGTTTTTAATTTGCACCTCTACTATTTATGTACTATGCAAACATAATTACGAAATGGATGAAATTAGATTATGTTTTTGTCTCAACCCGTCCAGTTTATAGTAATATTCTATACTTTTATAAAAACATAACTAGAATTTGAATGAAGTGAAATATAAATGGAAATTCTTTAAGAAAAATACTGGAAAACAATGGCTTTAATACCTGAAAGCATTCGTATCAATGTACGATGAATCCATTCACTAAGGTGTAACAAGGATGAGTTTGAAAGCTATGTCAATTAATTATTAATATATTACTTCGAACATCATTGATCAATTTATTTAAAGGATTTTCAATTTGAACTTGCACACACTTATCTTATATTTCTAAGGAATCAATTTCTTCCCTAAAATCTTAAATATTTATACAATCCTATACGTATAAATGCAAATGTGTACATTCGAAGTACATATAGGTATATTGTATATTCATGTAGCAAAAAGTTAACAAACCTGACTACCGCGCGTCTTCGTTGTTAAAAAATCAACGTGAATTGAATATTCCATTTAAAATTAAAATTTGAAATTTAAGAAGGATTTTTCCACGCAATTTTAAAATAATTGTACCAGACCATGTCCTTCCCCCTTAACATCTTTGTATTAAATGAAAATGGCACATACATATGGATTTATGTATTTTCATACCAAAGGACACACAATACTCTTCGTTAGGACTTTCGCTCGTGCCTCGTGCATTCCCTGTTATATTTTCCACAAACGAATTTATTTTTCATATTATTACAGACGGATTAAGTACTTAAATTATTCATGTATACGGTACGCAGTTCTTAGCCACACAGCAGGAGTCATTTGGCATTGTAGCCTAATGAGTTCCAAAGGACCAACATTTTTTTATATTTTTCTTCAAAGATTTTTTATCTTGCTCTTCAGTTAAATTTATTTCTATTTGATGCATAATGAACAACCATTGAAAAGCAACAGTATATCCTTTGTGGCGTCAAAAAATTGTGGGGAAGAAGGTTTCAAAAGGAGGTTGCTTAACCTCAGCACTGATGGAAGCAAGCAATGAAATGGGACATTGTGTAAAGCCTGTATTCTTGCAATGTTTATTTTGTTCGTTCATCTAGTAGAGTTTTTGTATCATTTATTTTTATTTCATTTACTTTTTACAAATATATGCTGACGGTTCTACAACTAAATTTAGACTTTCGAAACAAATAAAACTATACTTTAGCTGTAATGTCAAATATAATTGCTAAGAACTTCGTCTTCAGTTGAATAAGTTGACATCTTTTAATACGTTTTTTTTTTTAATTTTCAAACACAACCGTTCCCCAAAGCTCGTATTTGAATTAAATCTAGTTTCTTTTTCAATTTGAATATACTTTTGTAAGTCCTTACTGAAAAGCAAAAGACCACTTTATTCTAAAATATTGAAAAAGTATGCAAATGCAAGAACATAATATATAGTACGAATGAGCGAAAAGTTGAAAAAAAAATATGAATACGTACCTAAGTTAAAGTTAATAAAAGTTAATAAAAACTTAAAGGTTTAGTTTAAACAAGGAACTTCAGAAGGGAGAAATTAGTTTTTTTTTAATATCCAATTCGATAAAAGCGCAGAAATATAGTACAGGGGGGTCAATCTGTAAAACGTTAATCGTTAGACGATAGCGTTTCGACGATATTCTCATTTCACGTAAGACGATAATCGTCAAAGTGATGTCGTCAAAATGATAGTGTTTGCACGATAGCTAAGTAGGCATCGACTGCTATTAATTTCCATTGATAACTAAGCAAATTGAAGTAAAAAAGTTTCGGTGTAGTTTAGTTTTGTTAAAAAATTAAAATAAAAATTAAAAACATACAATTAATTCGGTTACGAAGAAAATTAAGGGATGAATCGGACCTTCATCTATTCTAACCCATATGTAACCATTTTTTTATATACAAAACATTAGTAATCTCTCTTAATTGTTGTTAAATAAATAAAACAATTATAGTTATATTATATTATATAATATCACACATTGATGAAACATTTTGATATTATAGTTTTATCGTCGGGAACAAATGAAAACACAAAAAGTAACAATAACAATAAACATCACAAAATAGTTGTCATGTCATACACTTTTTGCAAATTTTCAAAATTTCCCATAGAGAAAAACCAAGTTTAATAACATTTTCAAGTTATTGAACCAGCATTGTATTTCGTTGAGTTCATTTTGACATTTCAGTCATAGTATAAGAGTATTTGGAATATACTCAACAAACTTATACTAAAAACGATTGACGGGACGATAGTGATAAAGTTACGTGAAGCAAATTATTGACGTTATAGTTAATGATAATCGTTTTAACTAAAGTTGGAGTGAACTGGTAACTTTATTCGTTGTCTTTTCAACAAACTGTTGGCTAATAAATATATTTCGTTATGAAAAGCTAGGCATCATTATCCCAGAACCAAAATCATAAATCAACATTGCCAAACTTCTTCTGTATTGTATTTTTTTCTTTTTAAGTTGTTAAAACATTTTGAATATAGTGTTTAACCTTTTCTGGAGGGCAAAAGTTAGTTATTTTACTTGTTTTACAAAAAAAGATAGACTGTGCGACTTATAATGATAATTTCTTTATAGTGTACTCGAAAACTTGTACCTAATTTTGTTGTTTTGTTTAAGTTGTTAAAACATTTAAAATATAGTGTTTAACCTTTTCTGGAGGGCAAAAGTTAGTTATTTTACTTGTTTTACAAAAAAAGATAGACTGTGCGACTTATAATGATAATTTCTTTATAGTGTACTCGAAAACTTGTACCTAATTTTGTTGTTTTGTTCGTACTATTGCAATACATATCTGAGACCTTGAATTATTTTTATTGTTTTCCAGATAATGTATGTTATTTTTTTAGCAATTTTTAGTAGTATTTTTTGCAGTTTTGTAAGATTACGTTCAGTTAAATTATTTTAAAAGATTTTCAAAACGTGGTTCTTCGTGGCATTAAACTATTTTTGGGTCTATATTATATTTTGTTCTTTGAAATAATAAAGCCATGTTTTATTTACAATTTTTTAAAAATAAAAAGGTATTCTGATACGTTCAGATTTTCCAGCTCTTACATAGATTCTTAGTGGCTCAAAATGTTTACCAATTACACAACACTTTGTCTTATATTTAAGATAAATAGTTTATCAAAAAAGTTTTTAAAAACACTCTTAAAATGTCTATCGACATAATCTAAACAAACCAAATATATATTATTAATTAAATTTTATTAAATCAAAGACATTGAAAAAGTATTACAAAAATATTTGTTGAAAAATGAAACTTCTTGGAAATGTTTACACAAAATAATTTAAAAATATTTGTTTCCAAACATAATCAACAAATAAATATCCCCACACAAAATAATATGATTGTATGTATTATTTTTTGTTTTTACTAAGTAAGCTACACCGAAATGTTTTCGACCGTTGTTCTCCCAATCTATAAATTGTATGAAATAAAATGTTTTTTTTCTGTACATTTATTTTCATGGCCTTAGTAAGAAAAGGAAGACCCAACCTATTTCTTTCGAGTAATTTGTATAAGTTTGTACTTCACCCTCAAATATTTTGTACCCTACCCATAACTCAGGGTACTTTTTAGGAATTGTTAAGGACGTGTAAATGCGAAGCTCTCCAACAAAGTTAAGCTTTGTCGGAATGTTTTCGAATTAAATATCTAATTTTCCCTAAAATCATTTTGGCTTTTAAGGAATTAAAAACAAATTCTATATATTGTATCCAACTGCCTGAAGGTTAGTTTATTAAATCAAAGCCAATAATTAGGAATAGATTGAATATTTCAATAAAACAAAAAATGTTTTCAAACTTACATACAAATATATTTTTTATTAATTTATGAAGAAGTTGGAAAAAAAATCTTCATAAATTAATAAAAAATTGAATTTTCAGGATTAAAAACCTTTCAATAATTTCTAAGATGGTTCAATACTAGCTCACGAAATACAATATCATTATCATCCATATACTTGGAACTAGGGACACCTTTAAAACTTATTACTTTTAATGACTGGGCATTTTTTAAACAAAATAGAAGTTGGATACATTTATATTTATTTTGGTATAATATAGGATTACTTTAAAAAAAATTTAATTGATAGCCGAATAGAAATCCTTTTTAAACTGAATCAATTCTTGTTTTCTTTTCATCGTTTAAACTTTTTAAAACTAGATATTTTGAAACTTTTGTTTTTGTTTTCATATTCAATTTCACGCAAGGCTTTAAAAACAATACACCTCTGTTCTCCTGTATATATTGAAATAGACACTATATTACATAATATATAATGCATATTTGGTGTTGGCTTGTTTTCATTAACTGTGTCCCGATTTCAATGATAAAGACAATTTGTAACTTTTGCGATGTAAATACATTAATGTTGGTGAAGATATTTTGAAATTTCTTAATTTCCCCTTTTCACAAAAGTTTCATTATCTCCTCTAACTTAAAGTGACACCTTATAGCAGAAGTGTCAATAAGAATAACCGAACAGGGGAAAAATGATAAATTACCATATCTTAACTTGATAACTCTTTTAGGTAGAAAACAATACTATGAAGGGCGAAAAGGCAATTAATCTTTATTAGCTAAAAATATGGACGTCTTTGGTTATATTTACATTTAAGCATTTTAGGTGTGAAGGCATGGAAAAGGGTAATTAGAAATTTATTTGCAAAAATCTTTTCAAAGAAATATCCCTTGAGGAGGAAATTTGTAATATGCCAATGTTTTGTTCCTACGTATATTGATACAAATAAAAATCTATCCTTTTAACAAAACAGAAGAATTTATTTAGGTTAATGCTCTTACAAAACAAAACTTATGGAAATATTTAAAATACATTTAACCTATGTATAACTATTTATAATTATGAGGTCATGTTCTGTGAGTTCTGAAGCGGGAGTTTTGCATAATTGTATACACTTTTGTATGGGGTGTTTGTTCAAAAACTCAAGGTAAAATCAAACCAGACGATTGGTTCGTCCCCAGTGATTTGGTTTCTATTTCTATATTTTTGTGTTTTACCCATACCTTGAGTATAATTTTCAAGTCTTAAGTTTTTTTTACATTTGGGATTTGTATGTACGAATATCTACGAATTTGTATCTTTTACAAAAAGTAAATAAATCAGTAAAAACTCGATAACAATAACCTCCTGTGAACTACGGTATCACCTATAATATGCACTTCTTTCAATAAATTTTGTATGCGTCATTTGCTGTCTTGCACCTTAACTAAATGCATAATTTAAATACAGTTGACAACTGCAAAAAACTAGCTTTTAAAAATTAATGATAATAATTTAAATGTAAATGTCCACCTTTCTTTAATAACAATAATTGTTAATTTAAATTTTGTTCTAAAGAAAACACGTCAGTTGACAAGAACCGTAACATTTATTTTTGATTCGCTTTTTCTCAGTTTTTCCTTGGGTTTTTATAAAATTAGAGATTAATCGTCTATTCTACATAAAAAAAGTAGTAAAATTTTGTTAATCATTAAGTTATTAAAAGGTTTTTCTTTCGTACCACAGATGATACTTTGAGCATTTAAAACATGAAATGGAAACATATTCAAAATCCTGAGTTGAATTCTTGATGCCTTAGATTTTAAAAGATATAATACAAAATGTTGGCTTTAAAATGAGCTTGACTAAGCGTTTGATTCAAGAAGGTCAAATGTCAGATTCAAATTTTGTTTGTTAAGCATCTCACTCAATGCCCGTTCATGCTCTGAAGACAATATTTGTCCATGAATTTATATAAATCGAAACTGTTTTTATGATTATCATGCATTAACGAAAATTCCCTTTAATTATGACCCATGATAGTTTCTGTTTTCATTGAGACCCAGATTATCACCTACGATACTTCTTGTTATGGCACTCTGAGGGATCGGATGGAGGGACTTTGGTTCCAATTTGTTTTCTTTTCCTGGTTAAATTTTAGCAGCCTTAAGCAAGAACTAAAATGTTTGTTTAATTTGTAAATGTGGGTCAAACGAGGATAAAAACGATGTTATGTCGTATTTATCGTTTTGTGGGTCAAAAAATTTAATCATATTTTCACAATAAATATTTATTGGTAAAAGGCAATTTGTTGGACCAACAAACTTCCATTTTATGTTTCCATTATGTGGTTCGCAAGCATTTAGAAATTGTCTTGGTAAGAAGGGGTTTAAAATGTATTGAATATCGCTAAGTTTAGCCAAAAATTGAAATATCTTTTAGAAACTAATTCCAAAATAAATTAATTACATTGGGTTTACAAATAATCCAGAGTCGCACAGCCTCGCATTCTTATTATTTAAAAAAATAATCAATTCAAATATGTATAACTAAACACTAATTGTAGTCATACAAGTCTTTGTGAGAGTTAACAGTGCTCAGTAAACGTAAAAGTTCCAAGCTTCAAAAATATTGTTTTGGTTTTTTAAAAATGGGTTGTCAGGTCTGTCTTTTTACATTCCAAATCAAATTTGTCAAATCGCAATGAGACGTAGATCATGTCATCTCGATTTTGGTAGGTCCTTTAAAAAGATAATAAATCAATGAATTAGCACTTTTTTCCATTGCAGGTAAATGTTTTTAAACTTTCACCTTTAGTTTTGTATTTTTCTCTTCCTCCTCTTTCAAGTCCTTATGTTAAGCACCTAATGTTCGTATAGGCATCTTATAAGAAAAAACTGATGACGTCAGAAAAAGAAAAATAAACTTACTGTTCTTGATTTTTTGAGAATTGAGATCAACTACATACGAAAAATGTACAGAAATATATTTGAATACTTTTTATTTATATAGGAAGGAGCATTGTGTAGGAAGATAATTGCAAGGAAGACGTTTGTAAAACACGGTTTTAGTCTTATAAATACCTAATAAGACATAACTTGCAGAAAATAATCCTTTTCTTGGAGATGATGATGTATAGTGTAGTGAAGTAAAGAGTATGTATGTTCGAATATAGTTTAAGTATAGACTATGAAAGAAATATAGTTTGTGGGGCACTTGATGATTATTTTTTCTCATTCTTATGCCTTGCAGTATATATTTACTTAAGAGTTCTAGATACTTGAAAAATACTTGAACCATCTTTAAACTAGAGAAAATGAAAATGAATAAGGTGAAATGAGAAGTCCAATTAGTCTTGCGGTTATTTTCATTTCCGCTTACCGTAAAGTTTCGTTTATTCACGCTGCTCCAACAGTGCCAGTGCCTTCCTAGTTTCTTTAAGGACTATTAGACTTAATGAAAGCATTTTGATGAGATAAAGTGAAAACTGCAAGCACAGATGTTTTCAATATTCATGTCGATTATAACACAAAATGGGGCTTGGGGTTTGGTGGGTAAGGAGTCGACGTCGCTCTTCCTACAAGAGGGTTTAACCATCATTTAGCTTCCAGTTCACTTCTACCAAATGTGGTCAGAACAAAGAGAATCCGATTTACCCAAAGGTTGTGTTTCTTAAATATAATGCATTTTAGTTGTTGTCATAATAAAATTGGCTTTCAAATTTTAAAAGTACCTACATATATACTTATGCATGATATATTGTAGTTTTATCAGAAAACCAAACACAAAACTTTACGTATTTTTAATTCATTTTTACTTTTAATTTTTGGTGCTTGTTGCTTTTGACTTAAGGTATAAGTAAACTTAATTAACTCATTGCGAGAAGTCTGACTTTAATAATAATTTAAATCTTATGCTTGTGGAGAAGAATTCACAAATACAAAAGTAGGAGTAGGTAGTTTAACTTCTGTTGATTATAATTTTCAACCAAATTAGGAGCTAGAAAGATGCCCATGTCATATTAATATGAAAAGATAAGTTGAATGATACTACTCCCAGCTCATAAAATGGCATTCATGTCCATCGTTTGCCAAAACCACACCAGTAAAATAAAAAATTAGCTTACAATGTTTTAATATAAAAGTAAATTTGGTGTAAAACTTATTGATTGTACTTTTTGTATTAATCAACAATACAAATTGAAATTAATTTAAAGTTGAACTTACTTTGAAGGCATTTTCATAGATTTTGGGTATTATCATAAAAGTACACTAATCAAATAAGCACGTATTATTAGATGACGCGTTCTAGTTAGTTTCAATTTAAAACTAATTCCAATTTGTTTAATTTTTTGTTCATTGATACAAAAAGTCTGATCAATAACACTAAGGTTTAAATTTTGCTATTATTAGTTGATAATGATCAAATACTTTTCTATGAGACTATATATCGAGAATTCACTATGATTTTTACTACAGTCAGTCCCAGATATATGCATATCTATCATATTATTAAGAACCAAGATTTATAAGTATTTTTTCATATACAAATTATCTTAATAAGTACCTTCTGCTTAACGACCTTCCTTTCTTCATTGCCTGTTATATTTTATACCTTAAATGAAACTTCTTTTAAGTTCGCATTTGAAATAAGCTCAAAAAACACAAAAAGTCTTATAATTTATCACAAAAAAACAATAAAACAATTTTATAGTATGGTGGAAACAAATTTTCATATAACAATAACCAATTTATTTATTTGTTAAAATAAAAATTAATGCATATGTTCATTTAAGCGGGTTTTTTATAATTGTCTAAAACGCATAAGTGCCTACAAAGACAGAACATTTAAGATGAGGCACTCATCCGGGTTTGAGTGTACATAATAATTTAAATCAGCTCACAATGACCAAACCTTTTATTCATTTAGCTCACCGATTAAAAAGTTGTCCATAATATAGATAAGTGGTACCTATTCCATCTTGCAAGCAAAAATGTAAAAATTGTGAAAAATTATGTTATTTAGTGATTTATGAAGTATTTATTTATAAAGTTTTCATAAACAGTTTATTATGAAAAAATAAATGTGACATTATCAACACCAGAAGCTAGTTACATGCATACAATAAAACTGCATGTGACACTTTTGTTCAAAACTCCTGTAAGAAGCTTTCACCACCAGAGAATATTGATAGTGACATGCCTACATTTTCCAAAGATGAAAAAAAATAAATAACTACGTACATACATATACATACAATTGGAATAGTGAAATTAGACTGTGGTTTTGTAACATTTTTAACATAATTTTTCTTGATAAAAGGAATGCTTATGCTTCTGGAAAATTCAAATGAACTATTGGAAAACAAATTTTTCTTCATTTCTTAATGGTTTCTGCTTGCATGAAATGTGTCCAAAATTCCTCCATGGTAAAAGCTGAAAAAATTAAACACGGGATAGTTATGCAAACATTTTCTTTGTTATTTTAAAGCAGTTTTTCAAATTATATTTAGGCAAAAACTAAATTTGTTATGAAGACAAATATATCAAAAGAAAAGCAGTGGTCACTGATAATTTTTGGGGAGAAAATAGAGAATTTTTGAAAATATATGTGAAATGAATTTTTACCAACTTTAAGTAATGTTTTGTTGAGGTTTTTATTTTTTATAAAAAAAATATCATTTCGATTTTTCTAAAAATTTTACCAGTGAATAAATGTTGAATTATTAAGATTGATACTAATTTGAACGACCCATTTTTAAGTCTTGAGTTAAGGTTTTTTAGTTAAAGCAAAGTTGAATTACTTTGGAAAAAAAATCAGTGCCTAGTTAAATTAATTCAAAAAGACGAGTTCTCTTTACATAATCTTTTAATAGTTTTAAAAAGATGCTAAGTATATATACAGATGTTTTGAAGGATTAAAAATAACAACTTAAAAGTGCTAAAGTTGCATGCATCAAAAATCAAACAGTGTTTCTTTGGTACAACATTATTTGGACAGTTTTTTAATGGCTTTTTTGTAACAGCCATATGTCAAAACTAATGTGATATGATAGTTTGTCTATTTGTTACTTAGCAAATATAAAATCACTTAAATATTGAAACTAAAAGAGCTTTGAACGAAAATTCCCGTTGGGGTGGAAACGGCTAAGGTAATAGTGACTATCATGTATCATTTTTTTGATAGTCAAATTGACCATCATTTTCATTCCGTCTGTGTCAGATGATTCAACTCAATCCAATTCGATTGAACAATTTCGGATTCAAATTGTCAAAATTAGTTTTGACTTGGTGAAATTTTAAATTGATTCTTATAAATCAAATTGCCTGTTTTGAATAAAATTCTTACTTTTCTTGCTTCTTTCGAATGTCGTAAGCTTAGTCGATCACAGGAATGTGTTTATTAAAAGAAACAAAGTGAACTAAGACAATTTTCCACTCTTTTGTGTAAGCGTCTGGTAGCTCTATTTGGAATAAACATAATTGTTTCAAAACTACTATCACATTTTTTTGTGACAGCATTTTAGGTATAAATTTGACTATCACCTTACGTAGATCAAATTCAATCATTTATCAACAATCACTTTAGCCGATGATTGTTTTTGCCTTTTAAAAAATTGTCAGCCAGTTAAGAAATGAGAAAGAGAGAAAAAATATTATTCTTGTTATCGTATTCATTCTATAGATTAGACGGAAAGAAGAAAATATGTTAATGCATATACGTATGTATTTAGCTTAAAATATTTCATTAAAGACCTATGTACATACATATTTCGGATTATGAGAACCGATAAAGTTATGAAATTAATCGAACTTATCGATGGTTGCTATGCAAAATTCCAAATGAAATTTTTTAAATTATTTCTTGGTTTACATTTTCATTTACATAAATAAAATTAAAAAAAATCTAGGCTAAGGATCTTTTATTTGAACTAAGGGTTTAATTTATAAGCAATAGTTTACCTAAAATAAAATAAATGAAAGACTAAGGTAATCTTAGCTCATGTAGGAGTATAATAGGAAAATAAACAAAGTTTCTATAATATCCTTAAGAAATGTCTTAAAAACGCGAAACACTTTGAATATTTTATTCATCACTGAGCTCGTTCTCCTGTTGACAAGACATATCTCCTTGGAAGCAAGCACAAAGAAATGCTGAATAAGTATTCTAGGACAAGCCTTTATATTTTGTTTATATGACGTGGGGCAAAACTGAAGAATGTCTGCAGAAATAACATCGAATCAAAAGGAGATAAAAATAATGTTTACTTGCTTTGCATTTGATTGAAAAGATGACATTTCAAATGCGAAAGAAGAAAGATATCTTGTTTTCAGAAATTCTGTGGTGAGCGGACATTGTACAATGTACATACCTACTAAAGAATAATTTACGCTTTTCTTGTGAGTTTCTTGTTGAAATAGGATTATGTTCGTATTCATATTTAAATACAATTTTAAAACAGTTTAAATTAATAATAATCTATAACAGTTTTTTCTTTTTTAAACAATTGTCAAGGATTTGGAGACATTTTAGTCAAGATATTATTTATAAATATCAACACAAAGAAATTCGACATATTTGTCACCTTTTTTAAATTGAAACTGAAAAAAGTATTCGTTAAAAGAAGTATTCAATAACATCGTGAACTTTAACAGCTTTAATTTGAACACATTACTACAGTACACTTGCTGGAAAGCAGCTCCCACCGCCTCCACTTTTTCCTTCGGATCTTCAATTATATAAAAGTCATCGTCAAAGATGGCTTCTTCTGGATCTATTTGCACTGTCCTGAGTACGTCTCTGTTCTCTTCGGTTCTTTGGAGTTTAAGACACGGAAGGTCATTGTCGTTTTTTTTCCTGAATATCTTATTGATTTTGGGGAACATACCAGGGTCACTCGAATTAACTGACCGGATCTTGCGGTCCCAGTACTTGTTAATTCATAACCTGTAGTTCTCCTTAATCAACAGATTGACATTTTTTATTGACGACTTCAGTGTCCTAACCTCCAAGTCGTGTGGGTCTGTAAGTCGTCTGTACAAGTTTTTGAGTCTTGTCAGTAAGCCACTCTTGTGCCTACGTAGTGCGTCAATAGTCGCGTTTCTGTAAGCGTCCATTTGGTCCCGTTCTTTGTACTTTGGAATTGTCCTTTCCATTGTTCGTTTTATTGTTGACCTGGAAAACAGAGCCCTACTTAATCACTTTTACCTCCGTAATGATATCACACATTGGCGATCTGAGAACCGCGGTTTCATGCGGTTCAATGACGATTCCTTGGCAAATACCATAATCGCCGAGCAAACGGGACCAAGTCCCTTATTAGTGACGAAGGTTGAGCTTCAGCTCATCTTCAATTCAATAAAAAACAAAAAGTCAGCAGGTGTCGATGGTATATCCAACGTTGTACTAAGACATTTACCGATGGAAGCAATTGACATTTACACCACGCTCTTCAATAATGCACTGAATAATGCATAAAAATGGTCTTCAACAGGGAGCGGTGAATTCGCCGATTCTCTTCAGCATTTACACCAGCGATCTGATAGGTAGTCTTACAAAGGCAATTGCGTACGCCGACGATCTAATTGCGTACAGAACGGCCCGAAAGGTTGAGGTTATTAGAATTCTCTTGCAGCGTGATTTCGACAAGATTCAGCGATATTGCGACAACTGGAAACTGAAAATAAATGTCCAGAAGTCAGAGACAATTCTGTTCCGGACTCCGTTGGCTAGGGCCACGAGGGATACGTGCAAGAATTGGCGCAAGATGGTCATCGTTGATCTTCACGGGCAGCCATTAGCGAGCAAAAGTGTTGTGAAGTACCTCGGTATCTGGTTAGATCAGTATTTATATTTCGACAGACATATAAATGCTGCTCTGAACAGGGCCAGAGGTGCCTTCGCTCTGACGAAACGGCTGTTTTTTAGCAGTTGGCTTGACCCCAGAGTGAAGGTAATTTGCTACATGGCCCTCATACGGCCAATGATCGTTGATGGTTGTCCTGTGTGGTTCAACGTTGCCCCTTCCCAGATGGAGAAGTTTCGGGTGTTCGAGCGGCAGTGTTTACGACGCTGTACCGGCTTATATCGAATAGCCGAATCTTCTTATGTGCATTACTTTTCCAACGATGTCCTATACAACGAGGCACGAATCAACAGAATTGACAATTTCGTGATAAAACTCGTTCGAGGTCACATTGCAAGAGCTATGTCTTCGACCAACAATTTAATTTTCGGGGCGTTCTATCCGAACGACGAGTATTTTGAAAGTGCACGCTTGAGCGGCTTCATTCCCCCAGAGGCATTCCTCTTTTTAGATAGATGCGGTCTGATACAGGATAGATTGGCAGTTCCGTTAATCTACCACGTCAGACGAAGAAACGTGGATAGGCGACTCCTGTACAATCGGGACGTCATGGCACAAGGCGGAGCAGAGCTCCTTCGGTTCAGTAGGGCTGTGTCCGAACGGGACCAAACTGATAGGGTGAATCAGGAGAACCAGTTTTGGTGACTTCAATCGGCACTTGATAATGGGTAGTCGGGATGGGGTTTAAGCCTTGGCCGGCTTACATACCTGTTTTATAGTTTTAGGGTTTAGTTTTAAGTAGAATAGGCATGGTGGCACAAAAAAAATACAAAAACAAATTTAAAAAAAAAAAAACAAAAAAAAAACAAAAAAAATCAAAAAAAAAAAAAAAACATGGACTAGAAAAAAAAAATTACATACAAAAAAGACAGAAAATTATAAACACAAAAAACGTTAGATTTGCTGCTGTGGTTGTTCTAGTTTTAAGTAGTTTATAGGTAGAATAGGTAGTTTAAGTTAGTTTTTAAGTTTTATTTAAGGACCTTACTTTAAGTAGTTTGTAAGTAAAAATAAATAAAAAAGGTTATTGATATTAGTTTTTTTTCAAAATTTTCTAATAAAAACAAAACAAATAAAATTTAAATTGAAGTAAAATAGATCTTAAGGCCGAAGGCATTAGTAATTAGTGTTATAGTTTAGCTTAGAGTGTCCGTATGGGACCATTAAGTTAGTTGTAAGTTATGGATAATTAGGCTAGTTTTATGAATTTTTGTCTAGCTTTAAGATAGGTTTAAGAATGAATTAATAAAAATGAATTATATATAAAAAAAAGGGCGTTGGACTGTCATGCAAGGGGTCTAGGGTTCAATCCCTGCCTGTGCCACCTTAATTTTAAAAAAAATTAATTTTCGCGGGTACTGCCTCTTGCGAGGAATTGACAAATTCTCCAAGAGTAATTCTTGTCATGAAAAAGTGCTTTCTCAAACTAGCCGTTCGGATTCGGCCTTAAATTGTAGGTCCCTTCCATTCCTGACAACAGTACTCGCACACAGGAATGGTTGAGAGTTGTAAGTCACTAGGCCCTGGTTCACAACGGACTGTTGCGCCACCCCATTTGATTTTTTTTGACTTTAAAAACTGTTATATGAACATAATTTTTGGTTCGAATATTTTTTTTTACAGAATATCTGTAGAACTAATGACCAAACTTAACCGTCACCTGACATGTATATAAAAAAATCAAATTGATTAGGCTTCGAAAAGTTGTAAATATGAGACTTTTTTTAATTATTAATAATATTTTAGCCATTATGTATAACTTCCCCAACTTGTTCAATAAAATACTAATAATCATGCATTGACATTCTGAACGCTTTTTGGAGTTGAGTTCTTTAGACTTACATTTGAGTTACATTTAGTCGTAATTGTTAAGCGTATTCCAAAATACTACTAAATGAGATACAAATATATGGGCTTTTTTTAAATGTTCAGAACTATACCATTTTGTTTGTGCTGAAATCGAATAAAATCTAATATATCCTAGAAAAGATTTTATTTTCATTATTCATCTTACTTCTTTTAAGATTCCGATTTGCATATCAATACAAAGTGTCACTCTCAAGCCAACTGATTAGAAAGAAAAAAGTTCGCATTATACATTTTATAAGACAACAGGTCTAAAAATACACTTGGAGACGGAATGTGTGTAGCTTACGTTGAATATCGAGCGCTTTCTGCTAAATTGTCGTGTCCTTTAAAATAAATACTACTTATTATGTATTTAGATGTTATTGGATGAGTAGGTTTGAGTATACCAAGAAAGATTAGGTATGCCTTGGGTATAAAAATAATACTTAAAAATCAATGTCATCTAATGTCCTCCCAAAAGCGAAGAAAAAGTTTTAAAACGAACCAGATTATCCGTCATGGACACAGCCCAAACGCTACAAACAAACTTAGACTTCAGGTTTGAGGGCTGTTAAAGTTGGCAAATAGTTTTAAATGAACATACCCACCAAGCGAGGATTAAAAGAAAAGGCTTTGACTAACTCGTAGTTTGTACATTATGCCTTTTAAATGTCATCAACGCAGTTATATAACTTTAAGTCTTAGCTTTGGAAAAGTTTTTTTTTGTGGTCATAATAAAAATATCTTCTTAGTGAATATTAATAAAAGAAATAGGATATTTACATTTAATCAAACTTGCAAAAAGTCATGATGGTAATAAAAGATATTACGAGTAAGTGTAATAAATGTACCTACTTGTTATACTAAGTTTCTTATGAAAACAAAATAGAAATTTAATTACAACAATGAATCAATGAAAAGTGCCAGAGTGTATATCTGGGATTGAAAGTAAGTGATGCATATTCCTTAACAGATTCAAAATATCTTCATCCAAAGGTATATTTCACAACGTTTCGTTAAGTAATCTCAGAAGTTTTGATTCAACGTCACAGGGATTTGAGCAATAATTCCAACTGACTATGAAACATCACTCTGCGTCTAGCTTAATATATGTATATGAGTGCGATAAAGGTACCTTTTGTATAAGTGCAGTGATAAAAGTATTGATTTTGGATTTCAGTACGAACTAAGAACATTCACACTTTTAGAACAGGCTATTTTCCGAGGAAATGCATTTCATTGGCATTCTTCTTTTCCTTGAAGTTTTTGACACTACAAAAGCAAATATCCCAATATACCTAAATATATTTCTTTATATATATATGTACATATGTACATCTATATATATATATATATGTATGTACATACATCTATACATACATGGTAAATAGTTAAATCGTCAAGCAGAAATTCTCTAAATTGCACATAAAGTAAATACATATGTGAACAGACTTAGTAAATATTTGCTTGGAATTGTTTTCAGTGGGTTGCAATTTGAAATTTTAAACTTGTACGTAAATTTAATTTTCCTATCTCGTCTCGTGTATGGAGTTTTGTGTGACTTGCCACAATGTTAAACACAGCGGGGCTTCTATTCCTATGTCATTTCAATTTCCAAAATATTTGACGTACATTGTGCATTACCACATATAGAGTAATCCTAATCTGTATGCCTTGAGTAATGCACTTTTTTGTTCTTTTCCAAGAGGGAATGTAGTTTAGACAGGACGCTCTTAGCATTCGTCATTTAAGGGTACCTGTCATTAAGATTGACATTGATATTAAATTGTAAAAATTGAATGAAAAGGCTCAATGTGAAAATTAAGATGAATTTGTATTTATCTAGTCGTTAACAAATAACTATAGAAGTTTACTCAATTTTGTATAAATCAGCTTGTGTTTTTTGTAATTTAATTTATCAATAAAAATTTTAATTCACGAGGCAAAGAGAGAGAGCTCCGAAATTAAAACCTTAGTCTTATAGAGAATTGAATAATAATGCCAGTTTTCTTTCTTCGTCATTTCAATTTTAAAAATCTATTCAGTATAATTTGGAATTTGTTATGCTTGAAAAGAAGGCAATGCTTTTAATAATATTGTACGGACATCCGTCTATTAAATAGAATAACCGGATCTGAATCCATGTACATAGTTATAATTATATGAATAGTTTTTTGAGTGTTCATAACTACACGGATTCCGCCTTTCAGTGTTTTTGAAACGTTAAGAATTGTAAGATCCAGTTTCTAACAGTGAATAATGCATAATTTGCATGTTTTTGTTTTGAATATTAATTTGATGGGAGAAATTCAAAAAAATCATCCCAAAACCTTACAATTTTAGATTTGTGTACATATAAACAACTACTTTTTAAAGTTTGTAACCAAGTTATCTATCTATGAACTATCAAAATCAAGTCTTAAAGCACGACTACATATTACAAGAAACTAACTTTCTGACTTCAAAAGAAAAGTCAGAATTTTAAGGCTCCCGTGATATAGAAAAAAAACGCTTACAATTGAAGTGGCTCACTCACAAATCATCAAAATTACGAAGCACTTGAAATCGCGGAATTTCAAATTTCATAAAAAGACAGGCCTTGAAATGTAAACATAATAAAATGAATTTGGTGGGAATATTTTTTCATATAAGGTATTATTTGGTTGGTGGTTACATACATGAAATAAAAATGTATTCATTTTATATTTCGAGTTTGCCTAAGGCTAAGCACCAACGAAATTAACAATTTAGTTGCACTTCAGATTTGCTTTACGATAGAAATTACTGCAATCACCTTGAATGAATCATACCTTATTCATAAAACGTAAAGCTAAGTGTATCCTTTCAAATTTTCGAAAAAAAATTAAAAATGAAAATTATACAGAACCTTTCTTGTGCAATATTTTAATAAGGGTTTTTTGTGTTTCTCACGGTTTTCCTGAATAATGTAGTTTAAAGCTTATTTCTTCTAGCTGTTGAGGTATTCGTATTAGGTTGATGGTTGATGGATTTAACATTTAATTTGGGTTAAATATTTTATTTATAAAAAAACCAGTGCAATTAATTTTAAATACACACATATGTGAGTTCGTATGTTGATTTAGTTCCCGAGGAATTATGAGCGATATATAAAGAAATTCCACAGGCTGGTAGGGTTCTGATTCTATGGGATTTTCTAAAGAACTTCTTTTCTAAAAACAGAAAAGGCAGAAACGCTTGAAATAATTGTGTTCTAGCCAAAAGCAATATTTAGGTTGTTACCCATGTTTCGTACTTATACTCAGATGATGGGTTTTAACTAAGAAACATGTAAGCGTTGAATGGATTCTGTGGCTATTCGACGAGGTTAACTCTATAATCAACAGTTTTCACCTGTTCCATATATTTGTGTATATGTTGTTGTTTTTTAAGGGTATGATAGGACCTGAGTTTCTGTAAATGTTACACTACATTACACGTAGATATATTGTATATCCTTAGAAACAACAGCTATATGGATGTGATGGTATTTAACATGCTCCGTTTTGCATGAAATGTCTTCCATTTCTCTTTATAATGATAAAGTACCCACCCTAGGTCTTCGTCCCCATACAAAATCAATTCAATGTACCTACTATGACTACCTAGTACCTAGGTATTCATTTCTTGCTTGCTCAAGTAGAAAATTACTCTACTTTAGTTAAACGGGTTGCGCCTTCGTGGCATCCAACATTCAAGATAAAAAATAGTACACTTCGTGTATGAGAATTTTAATCGCAACGCCAAAAGCCATTAACACTTCAGTCCAGACTCTGCAAGTGATACCTAGAGCTTGTTACAACTATACCGTGGCGTTACCGCCGTATAACATTTCGTGTATATTTTCAAAGCTGTTGTTGCCACAATCAGAAAAGCCTGCACAATAAAAGAGCATACACAAAAAGTCCTTTCTTCGTTTTCTGGTAAAAAAAACATTGTATCATACATATAAATGTGCGATTAAAGGGTATTCCTTTCCGCGCTTCGCTTCTTCTTTATTTCTTGTACACACTGTTATATATATACTTACATGCATATATGTTTGCTTATATGCACATACATACATGATACACACTTCTATATATAACAGTATCGTCATCATAATATAGGATACCTAGTGATATATCTAGTCCTGTTCACGTTCGTATCTTTCATACCACACTTGTGTATGGGAAAAAATAATTCATTTGTTTTGCCATTAAGGTTAAGTGAGATATAAATAACAATTGCAAACCTTGTTGTTTAATATACAGCAGTAGATTATTGTTTTGTGCTAATGAATTCGACTCACCTACATGTTTGTTTGCTCTTTAAACTGCTTTTCTTCTACGGAAAGGTAAATGAATTATGTATAGCTCTTCGTTGTCATAAGGAGATTGTTAATTATCTTGGTCCTTAATGTGCCGTGCTTATGTCGATTTGAATTTCATTCAGGTTGCGTGAATTTCGAAACCCACTTATGACGAGCCTTGTAGGTATCAAACAAATCAACACTTGTTTGAGAAAATTTATGAACACCTAAACGTTTATTTTGAAGAAGTTCTAGAGTTGAAGAGTTCCAGCAAATAAAAAAGAAACAAGTCTAAAGAATTCTATGATTTTGTACAACTTAACAGATGTTTTCAACACACATTTTGTTCATGTTTCTGAAAGACAGGCACATGATTGCTTCGGATGAAACAAACGATATAATGCTTTTATTTACTAATTGTTAAAGAAGCTATTAAAAGTAGCCTTAGACAACTTAATTTTATTTGTTTTATTTTTGTATATTGTTTTTCTTAAATGTCCTAAAGAAAATATGCAACATAAATACTTCCTTAAATAAATAAATAAATTGGGTGGCGCGACAGTCCATTGAGAACCAAGGCCTAGTGACTTACAACTCTCAACCATTCCTGTGTGCGAGCAATGTTGTCAGGAATGGAGGGGACCTACAGTTTATATGCCGACTCCGAACGGCTAATTTTGAGAAAGCACTTTTTCATGACAATAGTTACTCTTGGAGAAGTTGTCAATTCCTCGCAAGAGGCAGTACCCGTGAAAAGATTTTAGATGGCATAGGCAGGGATCGAACCCAAGACCTCTAGCATGACAGTCCAACGCACTAACCATCATGCCACGGGTACCACACTTGCAACTGGGATTTAAGTTAAAGTTAGTCCGCAGTATAAGGACAATAGTTGTGGTTTTGGTATTAATGATACAAATTTGTCATGGAAATGAAATATCAGATTTTGAAGGTGCGTCAGGGTACATACAAATGATTTTACTTTTATGTCTCTAATTATTATTGACTAATTAAGGGACACCCTGTATAGTGCTTACTCATAGAGATAAATAGCATTTTTAAAAAATCAGAACATTTCTCTTGCAGGCAAAGATACTTTCATTGTGAATGAATGTGTATCTGCATAGCATAAATAGCCTCAAGTTAATATTTTGGTACAATTCTCATAATAAAGATATTCAGTAAATGCAACTTGGGTAGAAATCCGTTTTTCTCGTTGCAGATCGCTGTTTATACATTAAAAAAGAGTGTTTGGATGAATCACAATCAAAAAAATTGTTTGTGCAACTTATTTGCATTTAAAAAGACCACTTTAAGGCTCAAAACCCGAAGCAACATGCATTGATTTTGGTCTCATTTTGCTACTCTGACTCTAGAACCTAACCTTTAGACTGTAAAGTGATAAGGTGACAGTTTTTGGTTCTAGTTTTTCTACAACTCTTACTTACTTACTTACTTACTTACTTACTTTACGTAGCCCTACAGTTCAGGGCGGACCTGGGCCTCAACCAACATGCCTGCTCGCTCCCTAGCTATAGCTGTCTCCAGTTTCGAACGCCAAGATGGTTGAGGTCTTCACCCACCTACGTCGTCTTCCTCTATTGCGCTGTCCCTTGGGATTGGATTCGAAAACCTTCCGGGCTGAAGCGTTGATGTCCATTCAACAACTCAGCGAAACTCATTTACTGTGGAAAGATTGATGGTAAAATCTGTTGTAGAATCCACGAATTGAAAATGTAGGGCTATATTTTAAAAATGTTGGAGGAGAGAATATTTTATTTTTGTATTGTGCCAGAGTTTAAAAATATTTGTTGGTAAGCTGATGTTAGATTCCATAGAATAATAGTTTTTTTTATTCTCAACTTAAGTTTTGTATTTAAACTAAATTATTGATAAAAACTCATAAAACATAATAAGGAAAAATCAAAGAATCAAGGAAAGCAATTAAGTACATAAATTCATTGAACTATGTAAAATAAGTGCACACAGTGCAAACTCTCCATGATAATTTCTTATCGCAATTAAACTTATCCAGTTATCAAATATGTCCACAGTTCATTTACAGCCCTGAACTTCCAATATACATAATACGCATTACTTACAACTTACTTAACCACTATACTATAACTGATATTAGGCTTTTATATAAAAAGCACCCCTCTTATGAAGGTTTTTCTGTAAATCTGGTGCGGCAACGTGCGGTTATTTTATGATCTGGATTATAACGAGGTCCCTACTACCAAATATACATACACACATTCAACAAAGGCGTATACAAAGCAGAATTTACGACTGAATAGCAGTAATATTTTTATTTCTAATACGCCTCGTTATTTTACTTTCAGTTTTTGAAGCTATTTAATTTTCTTTTATCTTTTCTTTTAAAAGTATCTTGTCCTGTTATTATATTATAATTTGCGAAGTAACAACAGTATGAAAGCTATAAATATTTATCTATTTAGGTAGTTGGATGTTCTTTAATTTAAAACAAAAATTTGAAGTATAAAAAAATGCCAAGTACTGAAATCTTTAAAACTACAAGTAATTATGGCAATTCGTGGCAGACTTAGGAATCCATTAAATTCATTTATTAATGTTATTTACCTAATTTGCTTATGGTTTATAGAGCTATTCATCTTTTCATATAATAAACCCACATGTTTTTAGTTTTGTACACATATATATGAGCATATGAGTGACTCACAATATTTACATAGTTACGAGTACGCCCAGTATTAAGTAAGTACCTATATTACCTAAATATATACACTAGGTATACACAAAACGTATGTTTACGCAAAATGAGAAATATTTTGTTTTCGGGGTCTATTATTGAAAATATTATAAATATCTTACAAGAACCCAAATTATTATCAACAAAAAGAAAAGAAAAAATATATACACTTTTAGGTATATTGAATTATAAAAGAAACATGAATGATAAGAAAACTTTGTACTTAAGTATAGGAAATTTTAAAAGATAAACCAGCCTCTTATATTGGTATTAAAAAGGACGATAAATATACCCTGTGATGTGATGCTGATGCTGAGTACACGCTCGTACCCATGGAAAAAAAGAGAGAATAAAAAATAACATTGACCTCTACAATCTTGCCTCCAAATTAACTACAATCAAAATCTACAGACAAACATACTTGACCATTTATGTGGTAAACAGTAAAAATACTCTCCTATCTATGATGAAATTGTGGGAAAAATACTAAAATGCCATGGACAACTAAGCATCCCCATCGTCATCCCCATCTACCCTAGCCATTCTTATTATTTGCCAAATTGTTTTCTCAAAAGAGGGTTCCTTTGTTTGATGTTATTGCGGCAGAGGTAGGGGCAGAAGTGAAGGCAAAGGCAGACAGAGATGCAAAAAAGACAAAAAAGAGACATAAGATAATACAGTATTGGAGTTGGTAGTTGCCGAAATGTAATGACCTAATAAAATAATGAAAATTGCAAACGGAGGCCTTTGGATAAAGTCTTTTGTTTGGATTTTACTGGGGTAGTAAAAGTTTCTCTTCATGGTTGTTAAATTGATGAAGTGATCCCTTTCTCTATCTCAAAGGATACGCACCGGCTCGGCTTGGCCCATCAGACCACCATGACCTCCCCCCCTATTGCTATCCTTACACTACTATACTATCAGCTTCAAGCTTCAGCATTATGATTGATAATAGAATTGGACAAAGCAAATGTACACGTACACTGTACAGGATGCCATGGTGTTGACAAATTTTGAACAACACACACAAAAATACAGTTTTATATTGCCATTGAAGGAAAGGATGGATTAATATATTAAGATGTTTATTTGTTTTCCTTCAATATTATTCCGATTTTTCAAGCAATCAATTTGTTTGTTTCAACTCTGAACTTTAATACATCGTGCGTATAATGATATTATGTTTTTCTCTTTTTGTAGATTACTTATATTATATAACCATTTATCTGGTACTAGAATTATAAACATAAAAATATGTTAGAGGACATATTTGTGCTTCAAAAGATACACACAAATATAAACCGAATTGAGCGCTGTTTTTGTTTTGCACAAACACATCAGACGTTGATAGTCTTGAGTACTTATAAAATATCTTAGGGACAGTTGACCATCTCATTAATAGAAAATGGTTAGGCAGTTGTGTTTTAAATGAATTCTAATAAAAGAGCTTACTTTAAGTACCTTTATATATAAGTGTTCTTTTAAAATTAAAAACTATTCAAATATTTGCAATATAAAATAAATTATACAAAATTATAAATAAGTTAGCTATTGAACTTATGATTAACAAATATGTATTTGAATTATTATAAGATACACATTTGTTGGATATTTGATTGTACATTAAATCAGGCCATATTTTGGGTGGTGTAGGTCTTTTTAAATTTAAACACCATAATTTTTTAACTTTGAATAGTTTGCAAAATTATTTTAAAAAAAAATCGTTATGACTTAAGGGCCGGTTAAAGCTGTCAGTAAAATGTTTTGTGATTAGTTTTTATGTTAAGGATTTATTTCTAGCAATAGATTGATACAATAAGATAGATCCTATATTTATGTATTTAAAAGTTTTATTTAATTTATAAATCCATTTTAATTTTTTTAATGATGAAATTTCATTTTACTGAACTGCCAAAATCCAAACAAAATTCCATTTCGTTTTACTGTTAGTGTTGATGAAAGCAACAGTGAACAAATTGTTTTATGCGCGAAGCTCGATGTTATGATCGGAAGAAAATAACATTTAATGACGATAATTTACTGATTGCTATAAACGCACATCAGTAAAACATTTCATATTCCTCCTGTTTCAAATTTTGCTGATAGCTATAACCGGCCCCTTAAATACATTTAAAAGGCCCAAACTTATGACTTGCACAATTTTTTAGACACCCACACTATCATACACATTTTTCAACCTAAGACCAAATATAATCTTAAATAGCGTAAAAATTTGTTAGTTCACTTAAACACGTGTATAAAATGTATCCAGGAGGAACAAGTTGCCGTAAAATAAGGACAAGTGAAATAACACCAACCAAATGAACTAAGGCCAATATTCAGCAGTTGGTCATATTGCACTATGACAAAGTTAAATAAGACCAAACTATATTTGAGAAATAAGACGAGCTTACTTTTACGGTGAGGTACATTAGGGGGATTTCGTTTTATTAATGACAAAACACACGGTCGAAAGTGAAATAAAACGAAATTGGCTTTATTACACTTTAAAAAATTAAAATAAGCCATTTCTTGAAAATTGGCTTTATTTCACGGTACCGAGAAACAACCTCAATTCATTTTTCACCGCTTTAAACATGTTTTTGATGTTCTACATTCGATTCTAGCCCAAGAATGATTTCCAAGTTCGACTTAGGTACACCAAAAATCTTAGAAAAATTGTTTTCTGGTTCATGCCCAGAAGTCTCATTAACATGTGATTGTAAACAACCAAAAAACACATAGCACTTGGAATAATTAATTGGTATAAAAAGGAATATAAATGAGTTTTAGTAAAACATAAATAGAAACAGCTCGATATTATGTAACGCTACTGCTGCGAAATCATCCAGCTTTTTATTTCGACATATTATTTGGAGAACTCTCCGATCATATTGATTGATAACGATGAGACACTTTATTTTCGATTAAGGAACTTATAATAACCAATGCGCTATTATATTAATTATTTTTAAGTTTAAACATACACTTTCAGTAGACTAGGGTAAAGTTTTTTGTTGCAAAAATTAGAATTGTACGCAGGCACCTTGTACAAATGTACATGCAAGCCGTAGAGTACATGCAAAGCAAATGCTTTTATACAGACAACATTTTTTTTAACGTCGTCGTCATCCAACAGCAGAAAATGTAAATTAGATTCAGAAAAATACATGTGGCAGCTGCTAGAGGAGGACTTGATGTTACTATCTCATATAGCTATGTACATCTCGAAGTAAAAACCTAAAAATAACTACAAACCACCAACCTTAAAACTTTCGTTTCTCTTCAGGTAGGTATAGCTACTACCTACCTAATGCTTTTTCAGGTGCAAAATTGAAAATTAAGCTACAATGCTTAACCACGAACGTATGGACGCACCCACAAAACTGCATTAGATATCTGCAACAATCTAAAGAATCTCACTCTCACCTGCTGCTCGGTGGGGATGTTTTGTTTTCATTTAACATGGCATTTTTGTTTAAAAATATTATTTCTCTTAACTTATGCGTATGAGCTTTATGGCAGCAGTTTGTACAGTTAACCCAAATTTATGTTCCTAATTTTGTTGAATTTGAAACAGTTTTAAACATGTGTTTGCAAATTGTTTTCTTGTTAATATTTTAAAAATTTACCTACTTTATAGATAATTGTTTATTAATGTATTGTAAGTAGCATGCAATATAATATAATATAATATAATATAATACAATATAACATTTATGAAGATATTTGGTAGTGCTTTGTTTATTACATAGTTAAAATTATTTACTTAAAAATATAGTGTATATTAATTTTAACATTAAGTATAAGTTCGATAGGAATGATTTAAGTTGCCTTTTGATTTAAATTTTGTAAGTTAATTTCTTGACGCCAAATGCCATTAGGGTACATGTTTCTTAGGTCTATTTATAAATTATATATTTAATATATTAACATAACATACATACATTGTTGTCTTATTCACCAACAAAAAACAGTGAAAATAATTTCTTTGCATAAATTAAATTTCTAACTTTATACATTGTCTTAGTTTTCATTTTAAAACACCCCACTTTTGATTTTTCAATTTAAGTTTTCCACTTTAAGTGCTCAAGTTTGACAGACTTGAAATAGTGTTTACGGTGCGCCGTGCGTCGGTCGTAGGGGGATTTTTATGCGATATGTAACGTGTTTATGCGACGAATTCGTGCGGTCCACTCTCACTTTTTATGGCATAATTAAAGTTTTCTTATGATGGCAAGAGTAAGATTTAGGATTGCCGAGGATTTGATTTTATGACTATGAATAGAACATTATTGTACGTATGTATATTATGTGTAGTTATATGCATACAAATTCTTTGCCTGAATATATATGTAGGACTGTGTTAGAAGGAACTTAAAGGAATGTTGTAAGTACCCAACAACTCGTTTGGTTATGTACTTGGACATCTTACTTTTTGTGAGGATTGTATTGGATGAATATTGTTTATACTTATGGAATCAATTAAAACTTTTGTAAATGTTTATCTTTTCAACTCCGAAAGTTTTATTTTTTTCTTTTCATTGCCACAATTCTAGAAACAAATACACTTTAGCTTACTTTTTTGGTGCTTATAAAACAGCTTTTGTTTGTCTTTCTTTTCAAAGGCATATTGACGTTTAATTTTTGGATAATGCTGAGTTTCGATATCAGTGAACTCTAAGTTCTCCTTATTTTGCAGAGATGTGAAGTGAATCTGAATTCTTAATCAAACCTAATTTTTAAAATTCAGAATTTATTGTAATGTCTACAGGGTGCTTTTTTTATTGGTCCAAACAAAAATCGTTCTATAACAACAAGCCTTTGTTTAACGCTCTTTTCATTTCTTGGGGTTCTAAGAATAAGGCTCAAAACTTAACTATGAAATTTTCTAAAAACTTAACTCATTGTTTGTACAATATCAGTTTAAAGTAAAAATATTTGTTGGGTTCTGATGATAAAAAAGCAGTGCTGATGAATATTGTAATTTTTGATTTCTTTTTTTATGCTTGTTTGAAACAGAAATATTCAACACCAATCGTTTGATAAGTCAATTATTTTGTTTCATTTGCTTATAGTAATTTCGGAGTTCATATAATGAACAAATTTAATATTTATTTTCTTCTCAAAAACTAACGCCATCACCACTACTTATTTTTTGTCATTCTTAATGCATCTTCTTTCTAGATGTGTACTCACAACACAAAAGAAATACTTCTGCCTTCCTAAGTTTGTGCAGCTGAAATAAAAATAGAAATAGTCCAGCAAAAAAAGTCCTGGGTACGTAATGAGAACATAAGCCAAAAGGATTTTATAAAGATCCATTCAGGATATTTTGATTCGCAGATCGTAGGGTTTTTTGAGTGACCTCACTAAAATAAGGTTACATTTTTTTTCATCGCATTCGCTGCAAACAATTAAATTTTATTTTCCTTCGTCCTTAGAAAGAATTTGTGTGAGGCGCATACACTCATATGTTAGGTATGTATTATTATGAAGAGCCCAATTGTGTAGGTACTTTCTTTTGCTTTTGACTTTATCCATGTTGTTGTTGGCAAACAAGAAAACCATTATTCATATTCTTCAAACTGTTTTTGCATTGCAGGCAAGGGCTTACGTTTGAAAGGATATGCTGCCTCTTAATTAGAATAAACACACTAAAAAAGGTGAGCACAAAATATAATTATGGCAACGTCGTCATCGTCATCATTGCAGGCGCAGCACAGGGTAGTTGAGAGTGAGATATAGAGCAGCAACATATTTTAATCAACAAGTACGAGGACTATTTATGTAAGGAGTATAGTAGTACGAGTATATTGTGCATAAAGCATGAAATATTTTGCAAGAATAACGGATACTTTATAAAACTTATACTTCCTGGTAGTTGTTGATGCCAAAATTGTGCACAAGCATTCCTTTCCTGGCGCTGGCGGAACTTGGTGGTCAATAAAATTCAAAGTTTAGTCGTCGCAATTTCCGTGTGGAGAATAAGTGTCATCTGATTTAACAATTTATTGTGTTGTTTACGCTAGCTGTGAAAAATTGAAACACAACTAACAACATTTACCTTCAGAAAAGACTATTATGTCACACATTGTTGTATAGCAAAGCTCAACAGAATACCCAATACTTATTCTTACTACCATGCCACAACTAAAGCCACCTGCGAAATTTGTACTCGTGCCTTATCTTGGGGATATCACATACGAGTATAAGTTTAATAAGGTAGCAACGAAATAAGCCAATACCACTTAAAGATTGAACGGTTCAAGTGTGCTGCTAGTACTGGTGGTACTTGGTGTAGGTGCGGTG
This sequence comes from Eupeodes corollae, assembly GCF_945859685.1. Classification (NCBI taxonomy): domain Eukaryota; kingdom Metazoa; phylum Arthropoda; class Insecta; order Diptera; family Syrphidae; genus Eupeodes; species Eupeodes corollae. Next base: position 82,827 of record NC_079148.1, on the reverse strand, counting down.
CTGTACCATGCGATGGTACTGATTCTTGAGAAAGAAAAATAATAATATAAATCCTTTAGCGAAGATACGAGTATAGCACACAAGCTTAACATTTTATGGGAAATTTAAAGAAAATAATAACAAGAAACAGGAGAATGCATATTCGTTGTAGACACTTGGAAGACTCAAGGATAAAGTGGCATTTGGAAAGTTTAAGGAACCCCCGTTCCTAACTTTTAAGAAACTTTTAAATTTTTCTAGCTTTATAGTTTTTTTCATCTCTTGGCTCAAACTTTGCAAATATTTCTTTTGCATTTAGGAAAAAAAATGTCTATATACTACGAGTATACGAGTACATATATATTTATGTATATTCTATGAAGGTACAAGTATATACGTACATAGGTACCCAACTCTAACATAAATAAAGGAATAGTGTGAGAGAAAAATAGCTTTGTGCAGAGAGATTTTCCTTAACGAATGCAGTCGGGACTTAGTTCTTTTCCGCAGCTTTATTTCTCTGCTTGTTAACTTGCTCCGCCCTGTCATAATTCATTATGAAAAGTAGAGCACTATTAAAAAAGTTTTTCTTTAAATTTTCCATTGGGCTCATGAATTTTGATTACATATCGTTGAAAGTATTACTCACAAGGATTTAACAGCATATAATTCAGAGGATTTTTAACTTGAATTCTTGAAGAATGACATAAAATTACTCTGTAGCTGTAGCTGTAGATTTAGTTATTTATATACAATAGTGAGATGTCTTGAGCGCAATTGCTTTTGCCGAAACTTCAGGTAAGAAAATGTGATATTATATTTTGTTTAGAAAGTTTACCTTACAAATACGTGTTTCAAATATCTAAATAGCCAGAGGTAAGGTAGTAAGTATATTAAGGATACGACAACGACAGCAGCAGAATAATAACTTGACAATGAGTAAACATTAAAGAAAAAACTTTCACCCCCTCCTACACATCAGGAGCTTAGTTGACCCCTAGATACAACCTTATACTCGTATGTACGTATATAAAACACACCACATAAAATATTATGTGTTATTAATATTGTAGAATAAAAGAGGATTGATGATGGTGTTTTAATTGCTGAATTGAGTGGTCAGAAAAATTGCAAGTCAAAGCCAAAACGAAATATTTGTTTCTTATAGCGGAGCAATAACCATATTAATCAATAAAGTACATATACATTTTATTTCTTAATTCTGTAGATGAAAAGCTTCTTTAACTATACCTCGATGTATTGATTATGAGTATAATTTATGAGAATACTTATTTTGGGAAAGAATTATGGTTTGGAAAGACTTGAGGCGAATATATTTTAGAAAAGCATTTACCTCCTTGTATAATATATATCTTAACATTTGTATAAACATTAAAAATAATATTGGAATACATTTAGTATATGAATATGAATCCTTTCTTATATAAAAAAAATATGAAACTACTTATTAATAACTGCAATAATAAATTTATTTCGTAGCTATACAACGTGCATTTTTATTTAATTTAAAACTAATTATATTTCCTTAGTATGTACAATTGAAATAATTATAATTTTTCTAATTCCTTTTAAATAGTGCATAGACCTTTTCAAAATTTGTCTCATGTTGAAAACTCCATTAAATACAACTAAGTAAACATAAAACCAAGAAGTCCTTGTTTGATTTCTTTGTGATTTTGTGCGAGTTATCTTAAAGACAATAGATACAATAAAGAAAGAAGAGAATGTCCAACACTTTAGGTTCAATGCAACCTTTTTTTTAAGTAGTGTTTTCTTTTTTATACGTATTTCGCATATTTGAAGATACCTATTCGGCAGTGCTTTAATTTAAGTTAACAAAACGTGCATTTTAGATTACACAATCAATAGCCACTATATTCACATCAAGGCATCATCTCGATATGTTTCTAAAAGATGATTCCTGAGTAAATAATAATAATTTTTATAATTTTTAGAAATTTTTTTTTTTATTTTTTCTCAAATGTATGTGTAGGTATTTAATTTAAAATAAAACAAACAAAAAAACGGATGAAGCGAATATCTTACTGCTGGCGTAAATCATTTGATCTTGAGAGTTCTTGTTCGTTAACGACTTAATTTTATGCTATGTGCATATTTGGCACTACACGAAGCCTTTGGTTTCGTATTGGCTCATTGCCCGTTCAAAAAGAATAAAAAAGTAATCACAATTTTTACTAGTCAAGGAAGTTGAAACCGTTAAAAATTGACTACAAATTGGAATTGAATATGAATTCAGAAGATAAGTGAATTTGAATATTATTCTCTTATCGTATATTTTTGTATTTGCTTAACTTTTCTACACACTAATTTACTCCTTGTTTTTTTTTTGGTTCGTAGTTAGTATTTTATTTTATACCTTTGAGTATGATGAAATGATAATTTCTGCTATTTCAGCTAAGATTCACATGTTTAGAGGTTGCTCATCGCTTTTGCTTAGGATTTTCTTGACTTGAAATAAAATAATAAAATCATTCCTTTCGTTAACTTTTTTGATGGCATGATATTTAACCCTTTTATCATAGTTAAATAAATGTTTGTGGTTAATTTCAAATTTTATATGCAATTTTAATATTATGTACGTATTGAAAAATTGAATAATATTGTTCTTCTGACTAGAGAAACACATTAGTTAAAATTGATTAAGTTACCTTGAAAACCAAAGACTTAAACTGATTTTTCGATATAATGTTATATCAGAAGTCAATAGCTGATGTCTTACCATTAACTTGTAATAACAATTCCGTTTAGTAAAACCTATAATTTGTGAGTATTTAATGATCCCTCTCACTAACAACACCCTTTTAAACTTTAGAACTTTATAATAATATTGTGAATTTGTGGTCTATGTATACACATATTCCACTTTCATCCTCAGAAGGCTAATTTCCTTACTCGTACTTTACCCTCTAATACCTACTCCATTGTACATGCTATGTGTGTTCTTAACTCTCAAGTCAGTATCACGTCCGCGTTGATTAATTGGTAATGTTATAAAGAATGTACAAGAAAAATTATTTCAATTCTAACATAATAAATGAATATGTACAATGTCCTTGATGTCTTTGATACGAGTAAATTTATGCTCATTTGAAATTATCACAATAATTGATTGATCCTTTTTTCTCCTTCTTGTATGCTTGATATTATTATGTAGATTAGGTTTGATTCTCGTATTATTTTCATTTTTTGAGCATATAAACCATATGTTTATATATAAATATATCATTATTTACAAATGTATGTTCATCCTAATTTTTGAATGTTTAAAGGGCATACAATAAAATTGGTTTGTACTTAAAGTGTAACCACATATATTTTGAAATTCTATTACACGGTTTATAGTTATTTTTACTTTTAAATAACACAAAGACAAACATTATCCGCGGACAATCAAAAGTTTCGTCATTAGAAATAACTTAATTTGATTTTTACTTATGTACGCTAGCCCATTTACTGAAAACAACTATGTTCATTATATGGTTCCGTCACCTTAAAAAAGTATTCTTTTTTAAAGATATCCTTTTTCAGTTAAAATAAAAATACTTAAGGGGGTATTCTGGTCTAGAAGACCAGTTTTTTTTTCATATTTTCCTAGTTTAACTATTTAAGAATAATATGTCTACGAGGGGATTTTCCCAAATTCAAATTATTTTCGGAGAAATAAGTATTTTGCTGCGCAGCCTCTCAGAACTGTCTTTTTGAATCTGATACCCGCGATTTCTCAGGTTTTGCCGAACCGATTTACTTGAAATTTTAAGAGAGTCTTCTTTAGAGACTTGTCCGGAACTACGGCCATCCCCAAATTTTCATTTTTACTATTTTTAACAAATCGAAGAATGTTCAAAAGAGTGGTAATTTTTTTTTTTAGGCAGTCGCCATTTTGTAAAAAAAAAATGTTTGTAACTTTTCCGTAGTTCCAGACATTGCGACATTATTGTAGATTAATAATCTTTTTTAGTTTTTGATTTCAGATTTCTAGGAGAGTTAAAATCGTGGGTATGGTCACGCACCAAATTTTTGAGACGCATCACTCCATCAGTTGATAACCAACGGAATTTTGATTTTTTTGTATGCTTCTAATGTAAATAAATAATGTATAAAAAATTGATGGTAAAATTGTTGCTTGCTTTTTTCTACAGCACTTCAAAAATTACCTAAAATTCATGTCTCTAGACCAGAATACCCCCTTAACAATAACTTTCAGAAATGAGCAATAACAAACAAAAACAAACAAACTCTTTTGACAAAAATTGAAATGATTAATGATTAAATATATGAAATAGTAATTAAGAATTATAACATAATATAGAAAAGGACCTTTTTGAAATATATTGTTGAAAATAGTTTTGCCTTAAGAAAATCACTTAGGTAATATGTCAAACATTCCTTAAGCTTTAAAAAATAAAACTCCAGTCATTAAATCCATTTATTTGTATTCAAAGTGGATAGAAGTTATTTTTTTTTTGTGGATTTATCAGTTCAATTCAATCAAATTTCTTCCAATAAAACTTTCTTCTTAAGATGCGACAAAAATAAACGGAAATTGGGTGATTATAGGTCTTTATGCTTATATATTTCAACATAGTTGAAGGCTATACTTATTAATAAAATAAAGAAATTTCTTTTCCAACTTACAAAATAAATGTAACAGCTCTTTGGCTTCTTTAAACACATAAGCAATCTCTTGGGCAGAATTGCTCCTTTCCCGCTTTTAAATCTTTTTTTAAATCTCTTCGTTTTATGATAAGTATTAGTGTATTCATAAGACTTCCTTCATAAAATATTCAAATGACATCTGCAAATTGAAAAATGTTACCATTCAAGCGAAATTTCCTAAGGTATTGGTAGGCAAATTCTTATATATATATATATATTTATTTCTTCCATAATTGTCCAGACTACTCTGCTTATATTGTTACCCGAGTGGATGTGCGTCACTTGAGGGCGATTCAATTATGCACAGTATATTTTTTGCCTCTAATCAATAAGAATTGAAACAAAAAGGATAATAAAGCAAATTCTAAAGAAATAGGGTGGTACGTAATTTAGATGAAGTAACTTAAAAGAAATTCAAAGATGTAATCGAAATGTCCTCTAGATTTATTTGTATTTGATTATGCCTGGTGTCTTCAAATAAATCAATATATTTCATTACAGGTAAAGTTCATCAACTATAAATGTAAATCATTAAATAAAATCAATTCACTTCAATTCTATAGCATAACCTTGACGAAATCGGAGAAAAGTGTCTTCTTAATTTTACATGCCATCTTAGGAAATTTTTCTGACTTAATTTCAATTTGACTACAATTTTGTTGGCTGTTCCAAGACCTTTTTTGAATATTGGGTAAAAGGTCGTTTTGTAAACACATTTTAACATTGAAAACAAATTAAAATAATATTTTTGAAATTCCTACCTTTTTGATTCTGATTACTTTTTACTATTAAGTAAAAAAAAGGTCACCTTTTTCAAAAAAATTAATGTATCTAGCGTAATTTCAGATTTATATAACTTGCATGAGCCAAAACACTTTGCAACATTTTAAAAAGGCAGATATCGTACTCCTTATAACAGAAGTGTCTATATGAATGTAATTGTAATACATTTATATTTATAGGTTTTATAGCTGAAACAATTTTTTCGAATTTGCCACACCCAAAAAAGAACCATTTGAAACGTATTTTTCTACGTTACAATACCGAAAATTAACAACTTCTTCTTTGCAGAAAATCTAATTTAAATTGTTTTATTAAGAACCATTTTATTTTCGTTAAGAAAATGTTAGAAAACACTTTGAACGAAATTGATTCTTCCATAACAATGTGAGTGTGTAGTACCTGAAGGTTTTAATGAACTAAAAAGTATAAATATGAACAGGATTAAAGAATAGTTGTGCTAATATTTCTAAAAACTATGTACTTATTAAGAGTTAATCATTTTATGAAAAATGTTGTTTATTTCTATTGTTTTATTGCTACAGAAGAAGTAAGTTTCAGTTCCGAACTTGATGTTTTTTTCAATAAGTTATTAAACTACTGTTTAAACTATATATGTACATATGTAGATGTACTTACGAAAATTAAATCAATCAAAAATGTTTTCTTTTCTTTTTTAAATAACGAGAATTTCTTTATCATTTTAAAAAATGAATTGCTGAAAATTGAGTACCCTGTTATTGAAAACAAAGATGAAAAAATGGAAAATTCGCCATCAGCTCAATCGAACCGTTGGCGTTGTGTGCAGTGTACGTGGTTATGGTTATTCTCAGTTGCTTTGTGCCTCTCATTTATAAAGAAGACAAGGGGTGGTTTGAATTGGCAAAAATGATTGGTATTGTCAAACGAAACGTTTGAATAACTTTGGAAACAGAAACCGGAAGCTCAAGTAATGATTCAAAGGATTTTAAATTGCTTTGAGTTTTCTTCTCACTGTTACTTTTTATTTAAACAAATAATTGCCATTGTTCGTTTGTTTTATGTTGCATACTTACGTACATACATATTTCATAAACATAAAATTTGTGTTTAGCATCTCTGGAATAAATTTCCATATTGTTTCGAATATCAATTCTCATATATGTACTGTACATGTGTACATAAAAAGTGCAATATAAGTTGAAAATAAATTAAATAGGAATCCATCTTGCTACCTACTGCTTGTCTTGTCTTTCCCTGATTTATAAGCAATTCTGAACTTCAAAAACATAGAGCAATCTTCTATTATAATAAATAAACTCACGTCGAACACGTTAATAGGATTTCTAATAAATAATTATTGTCCATTTTAGATCACGCACTCATTACCGAATAGAATTCAATGCCAAAAAATCTAAGCTAAAATGTTCAAATTAAGAAAGATGTGAATATAAAAAAGCTTTAATAAAAATATAAAAAATCACAGAGCAAGTGACATCAACTGACTGACCTGACCTCCAGATTATGTGAAACTTTGGAACGTTCTATTGGTGCCGCCTGAGAGTGCATTGTATAAAGTACCCATAATCTTTTTTAGTCGCGAAAGTGTACATTTTTTGCTTCTATGTTACCTTTGATATCTTTTAAAATAAGCTTGCAGAAACTACAAGTCGAACCAGAACTAGTCTTTTAAATTGTATTGCCTTTTAATTCAACTATACTTTAATTGTTTGAGAACATTACTCCGACCAGGCCATATTATCGCATCTCACAACCTGCATGAAAAACTTCTACCAGACCACTTTTAGTATTATACATAAAGGAAGTTTTCTTCAAAGGCGATAATATTATTTATTCTTGATTATTTTCAAACTTTAATAAAGCGCTGGGCCGAAATAAATTAGAATCAAGATTTCAAGGGAACAAACATTGGAAAGATATTTATATGAAAACATTAATTCAACAAAGATTTTGCATGCACTGTTCTTCATTTTTATTTTTATAAAACTAAAACTGTGTTAAATGTTTCTATAACTTCATTATTATATTTTCATACAATTAGATTGCAATAAAAGATCTTTCCCATGCGATGCAGGTACAATTTCCTGAAAATCGCTTTATTGAAGTATCATCTTTTTTAACCGCATTTGACAGTAAACATAAAGGTGTAAATTTCGGAGTCATTGCAGTTTAGTTTAAAAAAAAACTTATAATTTTGATTTTAACAAAAACTAAATCAAAATATCGAAATGCAAATTATGTTTGTAAAGGGCAGCGTCTCATCGTTGCGTCGTAAGTCGGCCGTAGTAAATTATATGTAATCATAGTTTCTTTTTAAAGTAAATGTTCGCGTACTTAGAATACTTTTGATACTAATTTCAAATAGAAATATTTAATTTCAGCTCTCACGTGCACATTTAAACATCCGAATGAGCTTTAAAAACTTAAAAATAATGCAGAAAACTCGATTGTATTTTCTTGTCTCTTGAAAATAAAAATGTTTTATTCATTGGAATTACATTGAAAAAGATTTTTCGTTCACATACAGCACAAATTTAGAACCGCGGTGTTATCGGGGATTTAAAAATTCTCGTACAAGTAGCACTTAGATGAAATCGAAATGGAATTCCATAAAGGAACTGGACATTTTTATACTTAGGTATATACTTATGTGTACGTTTCTCTTCGTGGATAACCACAAAATCAGGGACATCCTAAATCTTAATCTGGCGCCAAGTGTTTTATGTTCCTTACAGGCTATATCGTTCATAGCAGGGTGGTTTGGGGGATAAGTTGATTAAGGGTTGGCTAAGGTTAAGGTTTCCCATTTTCTCAACTCCATGCGAGTAGGTATGTACCTATGAAAAAAAGTAGCACGACTCCAAAATCGTTCGATTCTTTTTTCTCCTTTGTTTGGGATTCAAGATTATTGTACGGATATACATATCGCATGGAGTTTTCTTTTAGATTAATTGCCCTACTCTTATTTTGGTATTTTGGTATGTGCTTTCGAAAACAGTCTGTGGGAATATTGAATCGATACAGCTAGCTGCTTACTGTGTTGTTTTTAATTCAAATATTACGTCATCAAAATCTTAACGAAGAAATCAATAGCTTTTTCACCTGTCCTCTTATTAAATTTTCTCTCGATTCGAAACTACCAAATCAGTTATTTAACCTGCGTTTTGCGGTGGAATAAGATTTTGTATACAAATCCATTTTCGTCCTTTCTCAGTTTCTTTTTGAATGAAATCTGAAATCTGAAATGCACCATTCAATTTCGATATTGCTGCAGATGCATTGGTATACGTGTATCTATCTAGACAATAAATTATTAGTTGTTACTGTATATTAAGCTAATGAAATCTTGGCACACTCTGTTTTTAACGACTGATACGAATTTCAGTTCATCTACGATGACGGGAAATGTGGATTCTCAGAACAAAATGTTATTTGCTGGGCTGGGGCCTTTGGTGTGTATAGTGTACATAATATAGTACACAAAGCCAAAAGATACCAGAAAAGGGGAGGAAAATGTTTTCACGAAAAAGCAATATTTTATATTATATGACTTTAATTAAATTAAAAGGAACAACACAAAGAGACGATAATATGAAGGTTTATATTCTTGGTCCTCCCTCCATTTGATATTTTTTTCCTCGATGAGTGGGTAAAGGTTTTATGTTATAAGTAAAGTAGGTAGATATACACGATCTGCACATAAACACGTCCTTCTTAAAGCTAGATACTTTTAATCTTTTTCACAGGAAAGTTTACACAGCCAGCCCAAAATAATATGCACGAAAATGTTCATTCGCTAATTGGAGGCGGGTGATAACTTACATTAACTCTAGTGAGAATTTATTAGAGTTTATGAAAGGCCAACGAAAAGGAAGATACACATAATTTTTGCAGAAAGGGTTAAAATATAAAAAGAATATTTTCTTCTGCAATGAGATTTTTTTGTTGATAAGTTAGATATTATGTAATTAAAATTGTAACCTGCACAATTAGTTATTAAAAAAAAGTTGTGGCATAGTTCAGAAAAGGTGAAATGGTAAAGAAAACATGAAATGGTTTGTACACTTTTAAATCCTCAAAGGGTTAAAAAGTGTTGTTTTAAATGTTTTGTATGTTTTATTTCTTTATATTTTCAAATCAGTGTGTATTCTTGGCTCTTTTTTTTTAACTTGGCAAAAGCAATGAAAAGATGATAACATCTGAGTGTAGACATTATTTATTTATTTAGAATTTTAATAAATATATATGCAAACACAAGTTTTCAATCAAAACAAGAATAATTAACATTAGCGACAAATTATTTTCAAAGTTGTAGTACTAGTTTTATTTTTGTTAAATTTTCCTATGGCATAACTAAATGACTTTTATCTTTTAAATGCGTTGTAATAATCTGCAACATAAATTCAAATCCGCCTAAAATTATTATTTCCCACGGTTTTAAATAGAGTATTTCTTAAATAAAGTATTTACCTAACTGTTAAAATATTTGTATCTTTGCAGACAAATTCAAGAATTCGATGGCAAGAAAAAGAAAATGTTATTATGAGTGGTTTAATCTGATGACCCTAACATGGATTATTTTCTCAGATATATGCTTAAATGGTGAGTTTCCTTTTGAAATATTTGTGAATTCAGTCGTCATTATTACAATATGTCTTCTCCAAAACGCACTTAAATTTTCGACATATAGTCCAAAAGTAGATCGAGATTTTAGCTAAAAAGCGGGGGAAGGGGTTATTAAGTCCCAAAGACTTCAGTTAATACAAGTGGCACTCAACGAATTAATTTCATTAGTCAATCTTCAAAAAATCAATAAATTTACAAGAATAAAATTAATTTTAACTATATGACACGTTTGATATTTTGTATTTCATTCAATAATTTTTTTTATTTTCAACTTTTTTTAAAACTTTTTTACCTTAGCTAAGCTCTAACGAAATTATTTGTAATCGACATACAAATCCCGGGTGATACAAAACAAGGATCCCTGACTTTTGTCTCCACTTATTATGAGTTACTGCTAAAATGAATTGCACAAATTGGAAAATGTTAAAGTAGAGACTGTGTAGCGATCCACACTGATATCTTCCAACTGGTACCTTAACAAAAATCATTTGAATGTATAAGCCAATTTTGTATTTAATTAACTCCCAAAGTTTAAGTAGTCGTGGCTTAAAAATCCTGCAGAAAAGTACAATTTGATGTCAGGTACAGAATATTATGAACAAGCAATTTAGAATTCAAGCCTTCTCACTAACGAAATCTTCCTAAAAATCTTACTTACTTACTTAAGGTGGCGCTACAGTCCTGTGTGAACTAGGGCCTCACTCAACAAACTTCTCCATCTAGCTCGGTCCCTAGCTAAATGTCTCCAGTTTCGCGCTCCAAGTTGGGTGAGGTCACCTTCCACTGGTTTCCATGCGCTCTACGTGACCCAGCCATCTTAGTCGTTGGACTTTTACTCTTCTTGCTAAGTCTACGTCGCTGTACAGCCCGTACAGTTCGTCGTTCCATCTTCTCCTCCACTCCCCTTCGATGCATACGGGACCGTAGATCACACGAAGAACTTTTCTCTCGAAGCGACCCAAGGTGCTTTCATCCGCTTTTGTCATGGTCCATGCTTCTGCACCGTATAGCAGGACGGGGATGATAAGGGTCTTATATAGCAGCACTTTGGTCCCTCGAGAGAGGACATTACTACTCAATTGCTTTCTTAGTCCAAAGAAACAGCGGTTAGCAAGAGTTATTCTGCGTTTGATCTCAGCGCTGGTGTTGTTTTCTGCGTTTACAGCGGAGCCTAGGTAGACGAAGTCCTTGACTACCTCAAAGGTACGTCTGTCGATTGGGACGTTTTGACCAAAACGTCGGTGTTGTATGTCCTTTCTAGACGACAGCATGTACTTTGTTTTGCCCTCATTAACCGTTAAACCCATTTTTGTCGCCTCTGCCTCAATACTCACAAAAGCCCCATTGACATCACGCTGAGTTCTTCCGATTATGTCAATGTCATCAGCATATGCCAGTAATTGGACAGACTTTTGAAAGATAGTGCCTCTAAATCTAACACATTTAAAATCAACCAAACCTATATATACTTACTATCCTTGATACCATAAGAAATTGTATCTATCCGTAGGCACTAACTGTTGGTGTTCAAAGCAGACTTCTCTGTGTTTGTGTAAAATCGCAATACAAACAATTCTGTCAATGAAGCTAAGCAGTTGACGCCGCCCTCGTAGTCATCCCTAATTTAATACACGATATATGGACAAGGCATATCTTCCTACTTCCCTTTTACCATGTACCAAGTTTAAAAAAAGTAGTATATCTTCCATTTGAACTCTGGAAACTCAAATTAATTAGGTACACAAAACTTAACACACAAAAAAGATGACTATAAAATCTATTACATTAACAAGAATGTTTTGCTAAACTACTTTTGGCTTTGAAGAGAATCTTATTGAAATGAATAATAAAGGCTATGATAATTTCGAAGGGAATCTGAGAAGTGTTATGGCACATTTATTGATTTTATGATGGAAAACTTACAGAAGTTTTTGAAAGTTATCAATTTCCAATATTTAACTAACTGAGTTTGAAGGAATCTAGTTCAATGACATTAAGCTGTAGAAACTTATTAGAAAGGTAGATTAAATAATGTGTCATTTGAAAAAAATGTTGCGTTGTTATGAAAAAGTTTACTCATATTTTCTTGTTTTGATTTAACTTTATAATAATTGGAAAGAAGATTCACAATGGGTAATATTTAGTTTCAAGTGTGGTTGTTTTAACAAAACTATGAAAGTAAAGTTAAAACGCAAAGTAAATGCAACAAAGCAAAGGTATAAATACATAAACAGATCACTGCTCTGAAGTTTTCTAAGCAAGGCTTAAATATAGATTTAGTTGGGACTTTTTTCAATTTTAGATTAATTTAAATTACGTAACATTGATTTTTTTCCTTCTAAAACAAAGAATAATCAAGCTCCTGTTGGAATACGTATACATTCTAATAAAAATGTAGTTCAATTATCTTAGATGATGATAATACTTTTTATGGTTTGTTTGTCATAGATTTTGCCTCTATATTGTAGTTCTTATCTCCAGTATATTGTAAAAGACTATTAAAATTAATGTTTCTGCAGTAAAGGGATTCGAAATGCTGTTTTAAGTGGGTGAAGTGTACATTATGTATAGTAAGTTTTGCGAAACACTCTCTTATATCCTTGAAGGACGAATCGATTCCTGGTCCAAAATGGATTTAACATGATGTTAATCAATATATATATGTATATATACTTGTGTGTACATATACATATGTACGAGTATATTCATACATTGACCAACACAGAGAAAATGAATTAATTTATTTTAATTTTTGATACCACTTTGTGCATTGTCTTTATTCGTCGCTATAACAGAAGTAATTTGCACACCAGTGCTTACCATTTTCCTTACAATGTAACTTAATTGAGATTTTGATTGTGACTTGCACAATGTGTACTATCGATTTGCAATAAAACTGCCATTGAAGAATGAATTTAAAAAAAACACATCTGTGCCAGGTGGGATAATGATATCATATTCGTGCGTGTACATCGCAAGCGCGATGGTAAGTTAATTAATGATTTACCGAATTTGTTCAGGAACAGAACGGCAACAGCAGCTTTCCTTTTGTTCAGGATTTGCAATTTTAAATTGAAACCAATGTACCACATAAAAGCTTGCATACGGCGGCTGTTTGTATCTGTATAGGTCGTAAAATTTTGCATGCACGCTGCATTTTGCAACGAACAATTTTCGTGTTGCAACCAAAGGACAAAACTTACTCTGTCATAAATTAAAATTTTTACTGTAATTAAATTTTACACAATATAATAATTCAATTCGACTGTCAATTCGAAGAGTACCCACATCAGTCCAACGTCCAATGGCTTTGAAATAAAAGGGCATTGTGCTGAATTAATTATTTTTTATGAAAAAATAATAGAATATTAAAAAAAGGACAAAATACTGTAGATACTCGTTAACACATACATACTCGTATGTGCATATGTAGGCGCTTAATGAAGTATTTATTCTATTCAATAGAAATTTTATTTTCAATTATGGTATACTTTTATTATTAATAACATAATCAGTAAATGTATTGTTTGTCGTTGTATAGTTTGGTTAATTTTAAGATTAGTTATTTATTTGATTATGTACATATGTATTTAAAGTTATTAGCTTTACTTTAAAGACTTCACTGCAACTCCTATAAGCTTTACTGAACTCATCAACTGTATTTTTTTCCTAGAACTAACCACACGAAGGCAATTTGTATGTAAACAGCACTTTTGTGACATTCATGAACTGTAAATGTAGAAGTGTCTTCTTGTGATACTAAATTAAAACTTAGTTTGTAATTTAAGTTTTAGGAATAAAGTTAAAAGTACGTTAAAAACGATAAACTTGTTCAAAACTACTAGAATTCTACCTAAGTCAAGTATCTTTCTACATGGGCTTTAATATATTGCTTTATCGATTAAAATTTTAAATCTAGATATTTAAATTTGTATACAATTATTTTGCGTTATGTCTATAAAGCTATTCCCTAACCAAGCCATCTAAAAAGAAGAATTCGGAATAGGAAACTATCTTATGTTAATTAAATACGATAGTTTTAGTACACTTCAGAAGAAACAAGAAATCTAAAAAAAATCAAAAATATCTCATAACTTGTTAGAAAAAAAGTAAAACAAATTATGAATTTTTGCATCACTAAAATAGTTTATTTTGTTCTTTTTTAACCGCTTAGTTTGTTTTAAGTGCATAAATATCACATTTTAAGATAAAATAAAATAAGCATTTAGGTATTTAAAAGGATTTTTAGTAAAAGCCCCTCGTTACACTTTATTAAAAAGAATGATTCTTATGAACCATTTTAAATTATAAAATTAATTAAAGTATATATTTACCAATGGATCATCCTCTTTAGGAAGCATCTCATAACATATATCTATTACACAGAAATTATCCTTATATAACAAAACCATACTGCCTATAGCTATCTTATTGATCTATTAAAAAAATCTTACATTTCCCAACATTAAAATCTTATTAAATATTTATTACTTTTATATGCAGATGGAAACCATTCAAGTGCTGACTTTTTCTCAGTCTATAAAACTATCCCTAATATACCTACTCTTATTATGAACACTTTTTATTCTCTTCTTAATAGCACTTTGTTTAAAGGACTTGAAAATTTTTGTGCCGGAAGCTGTCATAATGGGAAATGCTGCAACTTTATCGTGTCAATATGACTTAGAACAGGTAAATCTGCTAATATTTATTTTTTTCTTTTACTTATTGTTGTAGAAAATAAAATTTATATGAAATATTTTTTGAATATCAATACTGATGTTTAATTTTTTTTATAACTTTTTAGGCTGCCTTGTATTCAGTGCGATGGTATTTTGAAACTGAAGAGTTTTACAGATATGTTCCAAAAGAGTTGCCGCCCACTTTAGTGTTCCCAGTTTCGGGAATAAATGTTGATGTAAGTTCCTTTTTAATAACTTTTAATGGTGAACATGCATAACAATAAAGTTTGATATATAACCTACTGTCCTCATTTGAATTGTATTCAATGGCATGGATTGAGATAGATAAATATACTATAATATTAATTTGATACGATATCTTAATTTTTCAAAACTTGAATACTGCAAAGTTAAGTCACAAAAGCCATGTCTTCTCTACATTTTTGAATACCGAGAAGTATTAGAAGGGTTAAATTCGAAGATTTATATGGTATTCTTATTAGGTCTCGAAGATACGAAAAATTTGAAAAAACTGGAGTGACAATTATCTTACACTTCATCAAGGTAAATACCACATTACACCTGGGCAATGTCAAAATTTAAGTTCAACCATAAGAGCCCATAATAGACATATAGTCAAATTTGTATTTTGCCCTAATTTGAAAACATACTAATATTATCTTAGAAGCTAGTTATAACCATATAAAAATAAAATATAATGATTATTTTAACAAGTTGAGACTGCGCGGAACCCTTGTTTTAAAATAATAAGCTAGCGGAAAAAATCTTATGGGCAGATCTTCTCGATACCTTAAAGATATCCTGCCTTTGGTACGCATCCGTCTTTTCTATAAAATTAGAACCATTTGTTCATATATATTTCGAACCTTGTCGTTGACAACCTATCCATCCCTTAAAAACCAATTACCCAGTGCAAATCCCTTGATATAATAACTTTGCATCAGTTTTAGTTTGGTGATTTAAACCAACATTTTTCATACAAAAAATATGTTGCATATACAATGAGATGAGAATTTATATTTATAATATATACTATGTATATGAATATACCAATGTTCGTATGTACGTTCATTGGCATGTCTACATACCTACATATATAAGGTCTTATATTTCTTTCCTACGTAGGTACAGTAACAAAATTTTTACGAAAAAAAAACAACATATAATATGTAGTATGTACATACATAAATATAGAGGTAAGCTATAGAGTACACTGTACAGTACACATGCCATTTGTGTGTACATATGTACATATATGAATGAACACGTTCGTTAGTACCATGTTCACTGTTCGGAGGTATTATATTATGAATGTGCCATAACCAAACGTGACATAAGAGGTAGGCGGGCATTCGTTTTAGTTAAAGCGTGAATGTTCGTTTCCAAAATATAATTTATCTGGAAATGAAGTCCTACTAATATTCGTTTTTACGGACCATGAAATTGAATTTTTGTGCTGTTCTTTTGCATTTTATTATTTTTATCGTTGCACACAGAGTGAAACTTAATTATTTTTTCCGTACCCCAGTGTGGTCCAGCGGTTTTATATTTTGATGTACAAGTTTTGACTAACAAGCCGAAATAACAATACACAAATTGTTTGATTCAAAGTAGCACCTCATATATTGTTAATTGAATTTCTCTTAATTACATTTTCGGTTACTGATTTTTTTTGTATATTATTTCAATATGTAGGTATAGCTATGTCGATATCTTCATTAATTTTGCAGAAAAATATGTATTATCCAAAAGTCTGTTTTTAAAGATGATTGCTAGATCGAATGGAATTCATCACATAACTACTATAAGTATATGACTGGCTTATTTTATGCTTTAATCCATTTAGTTTAATTTGAAGCAACATCAAGGGGCCTTATCGTCATGCAATATAATGTTTATAGTAAAATTATTCTCAAGTCCTTGCAATATTTTGAAAGTATGAATTCACATTTAAGCATATAGGAGAGTGGAGAGATAATTCTCTAGAGTGTCTAATGAGATGCTGGATTGGATGGATTTCTTCAAAATAATGAAATAGCTCACCTACATTTTTATATACTTAACATACCCCAGTACCCGTGTGTGTTTTTTTGATGTGCTGATGCCTCAAGTTTTGTCAACTCTCCATTGGGATTGTTGTTTCGACGAAGGTTTAAAATGAATTTTTCGATTTTAATCTAGATATCAGAATTAACCTTGACACTCAATAGAAATAGTTGCTATCCCTATCTGTGAAGTTGATAAAAGAGGTATATTTTTTTTAATGATAAAATGAGCACGAATATACCCTTCACCAAGTTTTCTAGAACTGATGGGTAAGGCTAGCAACGTTTTTTCCCTTCAAGATTTACAAACAGACTAAGTATCTTAAGCGGTACACTTATATCTGTTAAGAGTTTGATATAGATGTTTTATCATAATGAAACAAAAAATAAAGATGCGTACATCTAACTACATAAATATGTAGGGGTTTCATCGACATCTGCAATTTGAAAAATACGCAACGAAGGTGTGGGGACATTTTTTAAATTTTTAGCCTATACACCCAGTATACAGTTGTATTAAAAGTTTTCCTTCTATTTTGCGCCTCCATATTTTAAAAACAAAACACCATAATGGAGCTTAATAAAATACTAATAATTATATAGCCCTTAGCCCATAAGATTAAGATTGAAAGTTATTTGCATTGAATTGTTGTTCAGTAAAGCCTTCATGGATTTGTTTCCTTTATAAAATTAGAAAATATTTATATCTTAAGATGCACGTATGTATATTGTTTATATGTACCTAACCATACAAAAATCATAAATAACAATAATGACTTGCATTTTCATTTAATTAAGAAAACATGGAACGAGAAAAAAAATATAAATTGAAAATAAAAACGTATCTATTTTTGGTTGGGGTTATAAAACAAAAAGGAAAATGCTCTCAAAACAGAAAAAGTAATATGTATAAAAACAAATTTTAAATTGCTGTAAAGGCATAACTTTTTATAACGAAAACATTTTTGTGGATTCTGACGAGCACTGAACAGTTGAAAATCACTTTGCTTCATAAAAATTCTGTAGCCGCCACCACATTCAAATATTTTAATGAAAACATTCCATTTTTGCCAATTTAATTTCACTCTTTCCGTTCTCCGTCCACTTTTGACGATGCTACAAACATAATACTATACATAAACGTTAATGTTTCCGTATACATACATAGGTATATAGATACATACATATATTTTATATACGAGTTTAACATAACCTTGTTATTCGTCTTTAGATAGAATACGATTAAGTTACCATAAAATGAAGACTGAGAACAAACCAAAAAATGGTGCAACAATGAACCCTTTTTGATGCTCTATAACCCAAGCAATTTAGAAATATTGTTGGCATTAGAAGGGATTGCTGGATTTCTAGAAAGGAAAGTGAATCCTCACTCATATAATCGTATGTATGTAGGTATATGTATAATCCATCAAAGAAGGGGAGAACATCAGCCATAGCCGGAACAACGACAACTTGAAATCCTTGTCGGTTTACCTCGTGCCGCAAATTGTAGTTATAATAACGCCCGCAATACCAAAACAGGACTTATGCTGTGCTGAGAAAGTTAAGAGGAAACATCATTTTAAAGAAGGACGAAAGTGACGTCGTCATCGTCATCATCGTCGTCATCGTCATTGTCGTCGTCGTATGTGAAAAGCCACATAATTTTAAAATAAACTTTTTCCGAAAAAATGTTGACAACACGGATGGTGGATTTTGAACACAGTCTAGTGTTCAGACAACCAAGTTGCACTTCCATTATTAGAATCTCATCGGTGGAGATAGGAGATAGCGTGTCTGTGCTTGGAAGGTTTTCATTTTAATTTCCGTAGCAAAAGTGGGAATTACATGGAGATGCCTTGCCTGTATATCCGGTATCCAGTCCATAACTTTAATTACAAAATAGTACCTATACACAACGAGCAAAAATTGTGTGCGCATGCAAACGAACGAGCAGCATCGCAGCATCGAGATGGAATACGAAGTACCTACACCTACCCACCTATATTCACCTAACCCTCTCCATCCTTACCGCCCCCCTACCCATAGCTTCGAACGTTCATTCAAATTTCTTTTTATTTTTATATTTTTTTTAATAACACTACCTACAAAAAGGACAACACATTCATGTGAGGTTAGTAGTTGCAATTCCCTCCCTCAATCTCAGTGATGTGCTGATAAAAATATTTTTCTTTATTTCGTTGTCCCGTCCCGGCTCGTCCCGGTTAAAAAATATTTTTTATTATTTCCCTTACATTAAAATAAAATGCTGAATATAATGTATGTATGTCGGTTTCTATATATGTATGTATGTACATATGAAACGATGTATGTATATGTAAACGCATACATTTTTAGATTACAGTTATACGTAGTAGTTTCGGCTATAGGTGGACCATCTCCCCACATAACACATAAAACGAATGCAGCTAGAATTAACCAAAAGCCCTTGAATATTTCAGAATAATTACCAAGAGTTGATATACCTACTCTATCCTTGCTAGTAAAATTCTACATATCAGGAAACCACTCATTTACTCAATCCGTGGCATGTTTGCATTTATGTCCTTACAAAGATCCGGAATGACAAAACAATGCTTTTGAGGGTAAAACTAAGTGTGTCGAGTAAAAAGTGGTAACGGGAAAGTGGTTCTCCTGCAAACTTCATATTTGTCCTTGTGGATTACTCTCGAGCAACGTGACCACAAATGCACGGGATAATTTACTTTTCCAACATGACATACACACATTTTTGCATGTTTTATAAACTCAGGATGTTGACTCTTATTTCCTGTGAATTCTCCACTATCCACTTGGAATGTGAATGATGTGATGTGGCATCTACTTCTACATACCCATATGAAGTTTTTAGCTGCAATTATTTTTTTCGCTTTTCCTCTACCATACTCCTAAAATTCAATGAAACGTAGGTACTTTGTCATGTATTTTGTTAGTTAGTAAAAATTTTGGAAGGTACTTTACAGTAGTTTTGTGTAACTTTTTTCGTTTCGATCGCGTTTTAATATTTGTTTTGATTTGATTATTTATAGAAGTTCTATTTTATTTATTTTATTAAAACTTGATCTAGAATCGAATTTGTTATGTCATCTGACAATTATATGTTTAAAATTTTATAAGGCTTGATGTGTAAGGGAGGACACCAAATGTAGTAACAAACACTTTCTTAGACCCATTCTTATGCTTCAAAGGTTCTCTGTTTGATAATTTTAGCATGGTTTAACTATGCTATGCATGTTTAATTTCCTTCAGAGATCAGATACCATCTAAAAAACACACGAAAAAGAATACACTGACATGTCAGCAAGAGAAGTTTTGATGGTTCGACTTCGAATGTCAAAATGTGTTGAGATTTATATTCAGCAAGGACATTCATTATTAATATTTTGAAAAGAGAAAAACACTTTCAAAAATAAAGAAAACAAAAATAACTGACTTCAGTTTCCCAGGAAGTTTTAAATACTTCATTTATAAAAATTACCTTTATAATAACAACAAAGTACATACAAAATATGGAAATGATGGTATGGGTGGTATACATTCATTAAAATGTAAAGTAATTTTTAATGATAAGGTCTTCAAATTCTCGAGCATACAAGTTTATTTTTTTAAAGATTCGATTTAAATGAACGTTTGTCGTGGGAATGTCTTTTTAAATTTTTTGTTTGTTGTATTTTCAGCTTTCGAATTCCGACTCAGCTTCAGTAACTTTGAGGAGTGTTACTCGAGAACTCTCTGGTCAATATCAATGCGAAGTTTCTGAAGATGCACCTCTTTTTCATACGGACATCAGATCTGCAAATATGCATGTTGTTGAACTACCAAAAGAAGACCCTGTAATGCATGTAGATAAAAGTGTGATTACTGCAAATGACAATTTCAAGGCAATATGTACTGTCGGACCCTCTCACCCAACCGCAAATATAACGTGGTATATCAATGGGCGCAAGGTAAGTTGACAGAAGACAATGCTTGTTTTCATTTTTAAAGCGACTTTCTTTACTTTTTCTTATTGATCTATGATCATTTATATATCAATTCATACTTTAAAACTTCACATTTCTATCATGGGTGGGACATAGCACGCATAACTTTGATTTGCAGAAAACCATCCTGTTTGAATGTGTTTATTTATTTAAAAATAATTAGTTCAACAAACTCAATATTTTATATTTCAACAACATTTTTTATAGAAGATTTATTTTATATTTTAAATTTAAAAAATGTTCACAATATTAGAGGGAAATATAAGAAAATAAAGCCTTTGATCTTAATGCATGTGCTGTTTCAAAAACTCCACATTCACAACACAGTATTTCTATCTCTTCTCGACTTATAAGTGCAGGGTAGAAAAAACATCTATTTTGAAAAAGAACTAGTTCATATTTAAATCAAATTCAGTCCAAAAAGAAAAAAGAATGTTTGGACAGCATCTAACCCACAACATTGTTTTAAATTCACTCTCAAAACAATGACAACTTAAGGAAGAAATGCTATGGTTTGTGAAGTTTGTACTTGCAGTGTTGTGCATAATTGTTTTTACTTTCTTATGCATATGAATAAGTATATAGAGAGACCATTTGACTTGACGTTGATTTCATGGCGTGAAACGCGGTTGAAACATCGAAAGCAGACAGAAAAATCTCTTTTTCCTAACACAATTCAACATGTCGCATTCAGTTTGCATGTAGAATTTTATGAGTATTTTTCAGCTGAAACTCTCGGTTCTAAATTTAAATATAATTTTGCTAAATCGAATTATGATTCAATCAATAGTCTTCTCAATGAAAATGATTGGCATGCATTATTTGTTGGTGCAAATTTTGAGAAGTGCTACGATTCTTTTTTAAAAATTGTGCATGATGCAATTGCATTGTACACACCTAAAATTAAAATGAAAAGCTTTTCAAAACCAGTTTGGTTTAATAAAAGATTAATAAATCTTAATAATAAAAAAAATAAGGTTTATAAGCATTTTCGCAAATCAAACAATGACCGTGATCTTTACGAACAATATCGATTATTGCAAAAGAATTTTGATACTTTAAATAAATTTCTTTACAATCAATATCTTTTATCTGTTGAAAGTGATTTAAAATCTAATAGTAAAAGTTTTTGGAAATTTATAAATACGAAAAAACAATCAAATGGCATTCCTAATCTAATGCGTCACGATGGCATATCATCTTCGGATCTTAAAGTAGTTTGTAACTTTTTTGGTAAACATTTTCAATCCGTTTATTTAGATAGTAATCCAAATCCAAATATAAATCTCGATAATCAATTTAATTTATTTTCAATTGAGGAAATCGAAAAAGCTTTATCTACGGTCAAAGTAGACACAAGACTTGATATAGATGGAATTGCACCTATTATTTTATAGAAATGTTCAATAGTATTTGCTGTTCCTTTACAAATAATTTTTAATCGATCTCTTGAAAGTGGTGAATTTTTAAGTACGTGGAAGCGTTCTATCATTACACCAATTTATAAATCAGGGAATAGGCAGGATGTTTCAAACTACCGCCCTATTTGCAAGATCTCTACCGTTCCAAAAAATTTTTAAAAATTGGTTTATGAAAAATTAACTACAATGGTAAAATATGTTATCTCTCCCTGTCAACATGGGTTTTTCGCTGGTAGATCTACCAGCACCAACCTAACAATTTTTTCAAACACCATTTTAAACGGGCTCGAAAAAGGTTTCCAATTCGATGTTGTTTACATAGATTTTTCCAAAGCTTTTGATAGGATGAACCATGATATATTACTTATGAAGTTGAATAAAATTGGTTTTCATTCTAATTTGCTGAACTGGATACGGACATATTTAAAGAGTCGCATTCAGTTTGTTCGTATTAATAATTTTCTTTCATCGCCTATCAATGTTACCTCGGGTGTTCCACAAGGAAGCCATCTCGGTCCGCTTTTTTTCTTGTTATTTATCAATAACATACCCAATGTTTTCTTAAATACTAGATGTCTAATGTACGCAGACGATTTGAAAATCTTTCGGTGCATAAAATCTGAACAAGATTGCATATTGCTGCAAGAAGATCTTCAAAATTTATCAAATTGGTGTTGGATTAACTCCTTACACCTTAATATTGCTAAATGTCAAAGTATAACGTTTTGCCGAAAACGTACATCAATTAATTTTTCCTATAGTATAAATAATATATTTTTATCTATAGTAACCTTTAAAAAAGATCTAGGGATAATTTTTGATCAAAAACTTGATTTCTTTAAACATATAGAATCTTATGTTAGGATTTATCTTGCGCAATTCAAAGGAATTCTGTGATCCTCACACATTGAAATGTTTTTTTTTTTGCGTTTGTTAGATCTACTCTTGAGTATTGCAATACTATTAGGAGCCCTTTGTACGAAGTTCACTCTTTTAGAATTGAGAAAATTCAAAAACGCTTTACAAGGGTATTAGTAAAAAGGCTGCATTGGAACATTGATATGCCTTCCTATGAAACAAGGTGTAAATTATTTGGAATCTTGCCTCTTAATATTCGTAGAAAGTTCTCTGGAGTTATGTTTATTCGTGATGTTTAAACTAATCATATTGATTGTTCGGAAATTTTGAGCTTAATTAACTTCAATGTTCCTGCGAGGATGCTTAGAAACCAAAATTTATTTAACATTCCATTCCACAGAACAAATAATGCTGCTAATGAACCATTGACCAGGTGCTTAAAAGAATCCAATTCTGTTTGCAATATGATCGACTTTTGTCTTGGTAGATTTTCATTTAAAAACAATTTACTCGTTATTTTGAGAAACCTTAATGGTGGAAATGTTAAATATATATTTATTTATTTATTGTTTTTTATTCATTATTGATTTTGTAGGTATATTATTATTATTTTATTATTGAGTAATCACTAAAGCATTGTAACTTTGTTTGATAAAATAAACACTAAACAAATTGTACTTATTTTACGCATACTCAAATATTAAATAATTTCCTAAGAAAGTTTTGTGGAGCTGATATTCTTAAGAACGATTTGAGGAATGCATCTAAAGGGCCAATTATAGCGATCATTGTTTTTCATTATTGAAAACGATTTCTTCGTTAAAAATTAATAATGAACCGTTAAATAAAGTTGTATTTTAAATAAAAAAACATCTATACATTAAGCTTTATTTTGGATACCAAACATGACAAAACTTAAATTTCTTTACCACTTTTAAATTTGGAAACAAAATGTTTAATTATGAAAACCAGTGATAGCTATATTTGACATCTAACGCAAAATAACAGCAAGTCATTTGATTAGACTCACAAATGAGAAACGTGATTTTTATTAACTTCCTATAGAAAATTATTATAATCGATCCGATTTATCAAATTGAAAATGTTGACATTTCTCGACGTTTCAAAGTCGAGATGTACATTGTGTGTGCATGTTTACGTACGTTCGAATTTTAGTTTCTCATGGACCAATAACACTAGCGATTTTAATTTAATTTTATACATTGTGACTAGTATAATTTTTGCCACCTGGAATATTTACGAACAAAAAATGATTTTAGTAATGTAATGCCACGAACAATAACGTTTTTAACATCTGGTCAAATTTTTCATAAGTTTTTTTTACAAAAAATAAAAACTTGAAAAAAATATTACTTTACATTGTTAAAAATTAATTTTCGACTCGAATATTTTGGCAAAAATTAAAGATATTGGATTCAAACTAATTTTTAGAAATATCCAACAGGCAGTTTTTTTCATAAAAATTAAAATCTACAAAAATTATTACATATACTTGGTAAAAATGTCGATATCTGAGAAAAAATGAATATATTAACTTCATTCGTTGCCAAATTTTGTTTTAAACTACATAAAATGGTCTTAGAAAAATAAAATCAGTATTTTTTTATACAAGAAATGAAATGTTTTTATCGACTAAGAATCTCGTTAGCTGAAACTCTCGGTTCTAAATTTAAATATAATTTTGCTAAATCGAATTATGATTCAATCAATAGTCTTCTCAATGAAAATGATTGGCATGCATTATTTGTTGGTGCAAATTTTGAGAAGTGCTACGATTCTTTTTTAAAAATTGTGCATGATGCAATTGCATTGTACACACCTAAAATTAAAATGAAAAGCTTTTCAAAACCAGTTTGGTTTAATAAAAGATTAATAAATCTTAATAATAAAAAAAATAAGGTTTATAAGCATTTTCGCAAATCAAACAATGACCGTGATCTTTACGAACAATATCGATTATTGCAAAAGAATTTTGATACTTTAAATAAATTTCTTTACAATCAATATCTTTTATCTGTTGAAAGTGATTTAAAATCTAATAGTAAAAGTTTTTGGAAATTTATAAATACGAAAAAACAATCAAATGGCATTCCTAATCTAATGCGTCACGATGGCATATCATCTTCGGATCTTAAAGTAGTTTGTAACTTTTTTGGTAAACATTTTCAATCCGTTTATTTAGATAGTAATCCAAATCCAAATATAAATCTCGATAATCAATTTAATTTATTTTCAATTGAGGAAATCGAAAAAGCTTTATCTACGGTCAAAGTAGACACAAGACTTGATATAGATGGAATTGCACCTATTATTTTATAGAAATGTTCAATAGTATTTGCTGTTCCTTTACAAATAATTTTTAATCGATCTCTTGAAAGTGGTGAATTTTTAAGTACGTGGAAGCGTTCTATCATTACACCAATTTATAAATCAGGGAATAGGCAGGATGTTTCAAACTACCGCCCTATTTGCAAGATCTCTACCGTTCCAAAAAATTTTTAAAAATTGGTTTATGAAAAATTAACTACAATGGTAAAATATGTTATCTCTCCCTGTCAACATGGGTTTTTCGCTGGTAGATCTACCAGCACCAACCTAACAATTTTTTCAAACACCATTTTAAACGGGCTCGAAAAAGGTTTCCAATTCGATGTTGTTTACATAGATTTTTCCAAAGCTTTTGATAGGATGAACCATGATATATTACTTATGAAGTTGAATAAAATTGGTTTTCATTCTAATTTGCTGAACTGGATACGGACATATTTAAAGAGTCGCATTCAGTTTGTTCGTATTAATAATTTTCTTTCATCGCCTATCAATGTTACCTCGGGTGTTCCACAAGGAAGCCATCTCGGTCCGCTTTTTTTCTTGTTATTTATCAATAACATACCCAATGTTTTCTTAAATACTAGATGTCTAATGTACGCAGACGATTTGAAAATCTTTCGGTGCATAAAATCTGAACAAGATTGCATATTGCTGCAAGAAGATCTTCAAAATTTATCAAATTGGTGTTGGATTAACTCCTTACACCTTAATATTGCTAAATGTCAAAGTATAACGTTTTGCCGAAAACGTACATCAATTAATTTTTCCTATAGTATAAATAATATATTTTTATCTATAGTAACCTTTAAAAAAGATCTAGGGATAATTTTTGATCAAAAACTTGATTTCTTTAAACATATAGAATCTTATGTTAGGATTTATCTTGCGCAATTCAAAGGAATTCTGTGATCCTCACACATTGAAATGTTTTTTTTTTTGCGTTTGTTAGATCTACTCTTGAGTATTGCAATACTATTAGGAGCCCTTTGTACGAAGTTCACTCTTTTAGAATTGAGAAAATTCAAAAACGCTTTACAAGGGTATTAGTAAAAAGGCTGCATTGGAACATTGATATGCCTTCCTATGAAACAAGGTGTAAATTATTTGGAATCTTGCCTCTTAATATTCGTAGAAAGTTCTCTGGAGTTATGTTTATTCGTGATGTTTAAACTAATCATATTGATTGTTCGGAAATTTTGAGCTTAATTAACTTCAATGTTCCTGCGAGGATGCTTAGAAACCAAAATTTATTTAACATTCCATTCCACAGAACAAATAATGCTGCTAATGAACCATTGACCAGGTGCTTAAAAGAATCCAATTCTGTTTGCAATATGATCGACTTTTGTCTTGGTAGATTTTCATTTAAAAACAATTTACTCGTTATTTTGAGAAACCTTAATGGTGGAAATGTTAAATATATATTTATTTATTTATTGTTTTTTATTCATTATTGATTTTGTAGGTATATTATTATTATTTTATTATTGAGTAATCACTAAAGCATTGTAACTTTGTTTGATAAAATAAACACTAAACAAATTGTACTTATTTTACGCATACTCAAATATTAAATAATTTCCTAAGAAAGTTTTGTGGAGCTGATATTCTTAAGAACGATTTGAGGAATGCATCTAAAGGGCCAATTATAGCGATCATTGTTTTTCATTATTGAAAACGATTTCTTCGTTAAAAATTAATAATGAACCGTTAAATAAAGTTGTATTTTAAATAAAAAAACATCTATACATTAAGCTTTATTTTGGATACCAAACATGACAAAACTTAAATTTCTTTACCACTTTTAAATTTGGAAACAAAATGTTTAATTATGAAAACCAGTGATAGCTATATTTGACATCTAACGCAAAATAACAGCAAGTCATTTGATTAGACTCACAAATGAGAAACGTGATTTTTATTAACTTCCTATAGAAAATTATTATAATCGATCCGATTTATCAAATTGAAAATGTTGACATTTCTCGACGTTTCAAAGTCGAGATGTACATTGTGTGTGCATGTTTACGTACGTTCGAATTTTAGTTTCTCATGGACCAATAACACTAGCGATTTTAATTTAATTTTATACATTGTGACTAGTATAATTTTTGCCACCTGGAATATTTACGAACAAAAAATGATTTTAGTAATGTAATGCCACGAACAATAACGTTTTTAACATCTGGTCAAATTTTTCATAAGTTTTTTTTACAAAAAATAAAAACTTGAAAAAAATATTACTTTACATTGTTAAAAATTAATTTTCGACTCGAATATTTTGGCAAAAATTAAAGATATTGGATTCAAACTAATTTTTAGAAATATCCAACAGGCAGTTTTTTTCATAAAAATTAAAATCTACAAAAATTATTACATATACTTGGTAAAAATGTCGATATCTGAGAAAAAATGAATATATTAACTTCATTCGTTGCCAAATTTTGTTTTAAACTACATAAAATGGTCTTAGAAAAATAAAATCAGTATTTTTTTATACAAGAAATGAAATGTTTTTATCGACTAAGAATCTCGTTAGCAAAAACAGATTTTGAAATCAAACTAATTTTATCATATGCAAATGGGGTGCTAGTTTTTAGTTCATTTTTTAGAAAAGTTCAATTGACACATTTTTTCACAAAACACGAAAACTTACAAAAAACTGACAGGAAATAGTTTATGATTCAAGTATTATGAGAACAAAGGAATATATTGACTTCAAACTGTGAAGCTGTTAGGAAAAACCAAATATGATAGCTATAAAAAAGTACTTTTAGGAAATGTGGTGTACTGGTCTTTTTTATGTTGCAATACAAAGCGTTATTAAATAACTTATTTAAAAAACTATTAATGTAATGGAAATTAATAACTGAACAACTACTTAAATACATATAAAAGAACGTAAGTTGGTCGTTAATTGAACTCTCAATGTACATATTTCTTTTTTATTTACAGGTTTATAAAACACCCTTTCAACGAATAAGCCAAGAATCTTATGAAGGTTCAGCAACGTACTCTTCTCTAGAAATTTATCCGCATAGCCAGATTCTCCAGGGTTTATTTCAAGTTGTTCCAAAGTATCAAACGAGCATTTTACTTCTGTGTGAAGTCTCCATATTGCATGTTTTTCACAAGAATGTCCAACAACGAATTTTGCTTAGTATGTCGTCTCACACAACCAGATCTCCAAGTTACTTGGGATTGGAAGGCACAAAACAAAATGGCGACCCCGATAACTCGGCATACACTGGTAATTCTGCTCGGATTAGCCGCAACCCGATCTCGTACTCATATTTAATAATATGTCTTGGAATAATTAAACTGCTCAATTACGTACAGAAAATAACTTCGCGAAACACGTCCTTTTATCTGTGACAATTTATTTTATAATTTTATTGAGATAAATAAAACTATAAAACATACATAGATAAGTTAAAGTAAATATACAAACATTTGTTACAAACAAACACAAATATTTTTTTATGTTCAGATTTAATATTAAAATCAAAATGATAAAAGCAAGTAAAATAAAACTGCAATAAGCACTAGGTACGCAAATTCAGTTGCTTTCGGGAAAAGTTGGCAGTATAATATGTATTAAAAAAACGTAAAGATTGTATTTTACTATTTTATGAGTAAAATTTGGTCATAAGGAAACGTAAATAATATTAGTCCCAAGTGTGTATTATGCTTTATAGCGACATGTTTCAATCGGGCAATGTCTGTTGTCTAGGATATAAGTTGTTTGCATGCAGCTTTTTTATTTTCCACCTTTTCATTTTTAAATTTGACAATAAATTAATTGTACTTAAAGCTCTTTTATTATTAACTATGTATTTAGCTTAAGCTTATTAAGAAGAATGTTGGCAGTTGTTTGTTTATCCAATATGATTATGGAACACAAATTTTGTGTTAGGTTTCTTTAATAAATAATAAATTACGTATAACTTAAATATAAAACAATTAAGATTGTACCTTTGTTATTTTGAAGTATGATTTGAGATTGAATAGTTTTATTATTAGCTAACCGATTTAGAACCACTTTTGTATTTTTTTTTTATTTTTAAACTAGAAGAGTAATTTGAATCTCCGAAGTTTTTCATTATAATCTTTGATAGCAATTTAAAAAATGTACGCATAGCATCATATTGTGTTTTCAAAACAGATATTTGATTCAATTGGTCTTTCAAGTACTCTTCAACCATGCCAATTTATAATTAACAGTTTAATATAAATTAACTAAAAAGTTAAAACAAAAAAAGAATATTGTAGTTTTTACTTTAAGAACATACAAGCATACAGGTAATGTTATCTTTTTACAAAGTGATCTTAGTTATTTGTACCTACCTATACAAATTTGTGGCATTTATAACAAAATCATGTATTTTAAAATTATTTAATTGTATTACAATTATTTTGTGCCAAATATAATCGAATGAAAACATTTTTTATGCTAAACATTAGAAATAACTTGTAGAAAATAAGAACTACAAAAGGAACTCGAAGTATAATATGTATGTGTAATTAATTTGCGTAAACAAAAGTAGAAGGGTGCAAATTTTAATTGTTAGTTGTGATTATTTAAGTAGAAGTAAAAGTAAAACTGATATAAGATAAACGTATATTATAAACAAATAAATTTATCGCATGCCATTTCCATAATAACGTATTGTAAAAGTTACTTAGTAAATAAAAACAACATTGGTAAATAAAAGATAATGCATTTTTAACTAACAAAAACAATTGTTTTTAATTTCTACAAAACAAATAATGCTACCCAGATATTAAACAAACCTAATTATAAAGGTTATAGTCAACATTCCCCCCTTTCCTCAGGATCGTAAATTCTAAAAGCCAGCTTAATTTTGTGCCCCCTTTTCCCGACTCCTACGCTGAACAACTTTAAAAAAATTGTTTTTAAGGAAATGCTCAAACCAAAGGAATTGTATATATAAATTAACAATTCGTTTAAGACTTAACTTTTTATTATAATAAAAATAAGAATACAAATATGGTGGCTGGAATAAAGGAAATATTTTAAGGAAAATGTAACACAATACTTTTTATTAAAATAAGTTAGAGCGGTTGAGTTTTAGTGAGTGTGAATAGTGGGTTAGTAAATTTATGTAAGAAAAATAACATAAAAACGTGTTATCTTCTATTCATCTTTAATTTGAGTATTTATACTATTCTCACTTCTCTAAAAGTGGACAAAAAAAAAACAACTGTTTCCACTCTAAACTGATCAATATTTTGTAGATAATGTTCGCCCACATGAACAACATTAATAATATCAAGATTAAATAACAACTTTGATCTCAACCTCCACATTCACTCAATTAAATCAAATAAAAAATCTTTATGTTCAGTCTTTTAGGTTGTCAAAAATAAGGTATATTTTAGGAACGGCACCGCCAGCCGATACCAGCTTGATTTTAGGACGATAAAAGAAAAATGCTTTGCCAAAAATCCTTTAAGGTATTGGCTAACACTTATAACATATTTGTATGTACTTGAATCCAAAGAGGCATTCCCAAACAAATGTATTAACATCAGAAGCCTAGAAAGACTTTTGCATTTGACATACCTATTATTCTTTCCTCATGATACATACTCAGCTCATATTATGTTGAATACCTATTTCGTAATACTGTGCATATGTGGATATCATATATAAATTATAATCTCGAGTGACACTTAAGTAAATTACCACTTATCCTTAACTATGTCCATTAAGGACCATCTTGGATCTGGTCTGCGTCTGTCATAGAGCATATGCTACATCGCCAACTCAAACTCATTATGCACAAACAGTGATGATTTCGACAGACATTCAAGCATTTCCCAAATGCGACATGAATTTGTATATCACTAACAGAAAAACGTTGCAATAAAAATCTCATTAATCTATTAACGAACACAAAAGTGTTGTTCTATTTTTCATCAAAAAATAACATTTTGTATAAAATCATTACTGTCAAAGAAAAAATGTTCTTTAATAAAAGTTTTAAATACAAAGAAAACTAACAAAGGTATTTTTAGTTTTCAAAAGCTTTATTTTTAAAATTTTTTTGTTTGCATTAAAATAATTCCTTACATTTCATATATGCATTTCAACAATAAGAATAAGGTATTCCCTGACACTAGGAAATGATGATTGGAATAATTTAAAATAACTATTTGGTTTATCAAACGAAACTTAAAGCCAGAAATATAAATTCAATGCACACAGGATTTCTGTTAAATCCTCTTTAATCCTCGCTTCAATAATGACAGTATTTTCAAAATATGCTAAAGATAAGACAAAAGGAAAGATTTACCATTATTTTAATCCGTTAATTTACAAATTTTACAACCGCTTAAAAAACAATTGAAGGTCCAAATATCCCTTAGTATTACTACAATTCCTGTATTCGAAATTTGTATTGACAATATGTTTAAAAGGAGGTTCAAATGTTCAACGACTTTTTTTTTAATATTTGTTATAAATATTTCAATTATATAAATAAATAATTGATTCCAAAGTGATCAGAAAGTGATGTGGAATATTTTGTTTCTTTACATTAAAAATCCTTCTTTTAACTGGTTTCTATGTAAATTGTAGTCCCCTTTATGTTACATTTTATATGGATCTGGAACTAAACTAGATATGTATTGTTTAAAGAAGGTTTTTGATGTCCTTACAAAAAAAAACAGATTTATTTAAGCAATTAGTAAGTTGTGGTTTCACAGCCATTTATAAATGCCAGTGAAAGTAAAATAACTCAGAAATACTAAGGAGCATACGACATATTAAATTATATTGGTTTACATTATTTAAAATATATTAAGACAAAGTTCTTAAAAATAAGCTTGTAACAATTAATTTGCACAAGACTGCAGTGAATAAAAAATAGGGCTAAGTAGTATTAGGTTCCGACTAATGCCTTCTTTTTAAAAAGAGAAATCGAATGCTTTTATGTAAAGGAAGATTTTTAAAACCATTTGAATCGGACATATACGGTTATCGATTTGCTGTGTAAAAAGAGATATGCCGTACTTTTATGTACCTAAACTCTGAATATATATAAAAAGTAGACAAACATTTCTAAACACAATTATTGCCAAACGAAACGTAACAAATAAACACTATATTGATCATTGAAATTAAATTAAAGGAAGAAAAGGACATTTTTGGAACCACTTGTCAATTATAAGTCTAAGTTTTTAGTATTTATCTGGATTATGGCTACAAAAAATGAATTAAATTTAAATAAAGGGGTTCCAAGCCGCTGGCTAATGCAAAAACAACGATTTCTTATGACATATTACGTAAGCATCCAGTTCAAAAAATGTAATACAAAAACAAAACTGATACAACCATTACACTACAAATGTACTGTAAATATCGCCTGAGATGCCTTAAATAAGTAGAAGTAGGCAATCACATAAAAATGCCTGTTTTCAAATTTCACCATGGTCGTTCCAGCAAAGATTTCGTACAAAAATTCGCTTGTTGTAATTTTATAGCTGATAAGGTTCATGAATTTATGGAGTGTCGCTGCAAAATTACCACAGAGAAAATGGGAGAGTTGGCGGAAGCTACATAATATGTAAGAAAACTCCACGAAAAGAGTTCCTTACACGAAAATTTGTATGATACACATATTTATACTACTATATATGTGTGTATCTTTTATGTGTTATGTCCTTGGTCTATTGAGTAGTCTGTTATGATAATAATCACGGCGCAGTCAACAACAATTTTGGGAAAGTACGTAAAGAGTTGTTTTTATCGATTCTCCTTGTTTTCTTTTATCTTTTTGAAATATGAGATATTGCGGTGGAAGGAGTGCTTTGGCATAAGATTCATTCGAAAAATCGTGGATTCATACGCTTCAGGATCATAAATCAATGAATTTGAAACAAAAATATATCAAACATTTGACCTCTTTCGGTTTCTTACGCATTCAGCTAATTTGAAAGGAATATTTGGCTTTCTTTTGTTATTTTTTGAGTAATATTTTTAGTAGAAACATAGCAGCTTCATTGTATAGGGGCTCACTTAATGAAAAGATGAAGTTTACTTTCATAAATAACATACTTAAATATAAAATGTACATATCTTTAAGGCACCCCTCAGAGTTATTATGTTTTATACAGTTGAAGTACAAGTGTCAAAAAAAAAACAAGAATAACCATCAGCCAGAATGTAAGCAAATACAAATTTAGAACCGATAAACATTGTTTAAGGCTTTACAGTACTATTCAAAACGTGGTTTCACGTTGGTAGCGCTAGCATTTGACACCTGCCAACATGTATGAGGTATTATAAAAGGCGCAATTGCTCCTCGAAAACCGTTAAATTAAGTCTCACTTTAGATGCAGTGGCTTAGACCACTACTGTGTATTAAAGATACATAATAAAAATGATGTACATTAAAAATATTAAATGGCTATATCTATCCAAGCTTTTCAAATACAACTTACAATAAATTATTAATACACATTTAACAAATAATAGACACGCCTAATTCAAATACAAAATATGCGACAAAACATTCAAACAAAACAAAAATAAACAAATCAAAGCTGAGTTTAAAAAAAGATGTTTACACTTTACCTACAAATAAAAAAGCATACCTACGCTACGTAACGAAAATTATGTAACTACATACATACATATATACAATAATATATTTTTCTGCCGCGTTCAAATAATAAAATTCAAAGAAGCATTTTAAAATAAATGTAGATATACTTTTTGGGTGGTAGTCCGTAGTGGTATACGAAGAAAGTAAAGAAGCCTTAAAAACGAACGATATAAAAAAGTGCAAAGAATAGAAAAATTTACTCTTGCATATGAAATGATGTTTCCTTTTTATTTTTATTTTCCAATCACGTCTTGTTTACCCATGTAGAAATTTATTTGACGTCAAGTACGTTTATTCATTGCTACCCGCAATCTGATGATGTGAATATTTTCTCTCTGAAACTTCTGATTTTTACTTCAAATCTCCCCCACTCACCTTCCTATTCAATAGACTTCTTGTTCTCAATAATTCGCTTTCGCATTTAAAATAAACAATCTTTTTTGATGTTAAAGAAAGCTGTGCTAATTTTCTTTAATTTCTTCGAGAATCAACAAATAAACCAAAGTGTTCTATACATTTTATTGAGAAAATAAAACAAGACCATTAGTCAATTAAGGGGGTATTCTGGTCTAGAAATTAAAAAAATCGATTTTTTTTTCTTTTCATATTTTCATAGTATAACTATTTTAGAATATGTCTACGAGAGGATTTTCCCAAATTCAAATTATTTTCGGAGAAATAAGTATTTTGCTGAGCAGCCATCCAAATCGGTTGGGCTGCAACTAATAGAACAAAAGACATAATGGGGTACTTTAAACGCGTTTTTCTCAGAACTGTCTTTTTGAATCTGATACCCACGATTTCTCAGGTTCTGCCGAACCGATTTACTTGAAATTTTAAGAGATTCTTCTTTAGGGACTTGTCTACGTCCGGAACTACGGCCATCCCCAAATTTTCATTTTTAATATTTTTAACAAATCGAAGAATGTTCAAAAAAATGGTAAATTTTTTATATTTTTCTTTAGACAGCCGCCATTTTGTAAAAAGAAATGTTTGTAACTTTTCCGTAGTTCCAGACATTGCGACATTATTGTAGATTAATAATCTTTTTTAGTTTTTGATTTCAGATTTCTAGGAGAGTTAAAATCGTGGGTATGGTCACGCACCAAATTTTTGAGACGCACCACTCCATGAACTGATAACTAACGGAATTTTGATTTTTTTTTTACTTTTTTATTTTTTTTGTATGCTTCAAACGTGAATAAATAATGTATAAAAAAATGTATGGTAAAATTGTTGCTTGCTTTTTTCTACAGCACTTCAAAAATTACCTAAAATTCATGTCTCTAGACCAGAATACCCCCTTAAGCTATGTATGTATATGTACCGTACCTATGTACAAAATAACATACACTGTTTTACGGATGATGCGTATATAAACGCTGTACAGTTATCTCATAAATTTAATTGCAGTTTGATGTACTCAAATTGCACATTTGTTTTAGTAGCCCATTTCAACAACACAAAAAAGTTAAATATATACACACAATACATAGATATATGCACAGATACATCCTCGGAAATGAGTGAAGTTTTAATTTTAATTCGCAAACATAATAACGAAATCCCTATCCCTGCCTTTACAGCTTATCAAAAAAAGTCCTAAAATAAGAAAAGAAGAAAAAAAAATTAATTTCAAACAATCCTGATTGACTAATTGAAAAGGGTTCCCATGGGAAACAAGTATCGCGCAGTAGGAAGTACCGAACAACCACTGCGACAAGTTCCTTCCATCTACCCATTAATTGGAGTTAATAAAATTTTACTTAACTTTGTTATGCTTTGAATATGCAACAACTCAACTCTCGAAAATCTCCAGGGAAAATTGTTGGTTTCGGTTGAAGCAAGATAGGATGAAGAGAAAACCCTTAGTAAACAATCCACTTAAAATCATTTAATATTCCTTAATTTTCCCATCCGTACGTTTTCTTTCTAATTTTGATCAACAAATTAAGCTCACAGTACATTAAGGAATAATGGATTGCTAAGTTTCTTTTTTCGTTAATTGTTGTTTTTCGTATAACGAATTTCAACTCACCGAGCAGTGACTTATTTTTTCCTTCGGCTTCAAAGCTTCAAAGATTTTTAATAATTACTAACTAATATAAAATCATCAAGTTTTAACTGCTATGTTAAGATCTTAATGAAGGTTGTGGTATTTGGAATTTAAAAAAGCGTCTTACTTTGGCATGGGGATGGGGAACCAATTGAGCGAAACATAACAGTATTTAGTTGGAGTATGGTATAGTAAAAAGGGTGAAGTATAATCAAAAATAGCAAAACAAGCTGTAATATTGTCCTTGGTATTATGTTTAGTTTAGATCAAAAATATGTAAAGGAGTTAGTTTGCATCCTTAAGGTTTAAGTCTTAAGGTTTATCAAGTTCTTAGGAAAGAGTTAAATAAAAAAATGTAAGGCACAACCGATTTCAAAGTTTTTGTACCACGCTCCCTAGTAAAAAAAAAATACTTGAATTCTACGAGTAGAACAACATGTCCTAAATCACGTGAATTTCCTAAGCAACTTATAGATAGATATATATATATAGATTAAACTGGTTATAAAAGCACATCTCAAGCCTATTGTTTTGTTTTAATTTGCTACTATGTTTTATTGTACTATGTTTTATTGTATTCTATGAAAATCACTCAATAAATGTTAATACAATAATTTTAATTTTTCACAAATGAAAAAGATGTAGACTTCACTAAAAATAGATTTATCGGAAAGCTATTGTGACGAACAAACACTTACTTACCACTATTGATCGATATATATAGTTTTAAGTTCAAATTGTGGCTTCTAGGCGTTTCGACATACCGATTTTTGGATATTTTTATTAAAGAATCAAAGAAAGGAAATCTATTTTTAGTATCAGCCATGTTATTGACATACTTCAATATGTACAATATTAAAAAGGTTATTAAAATTCACCAATTAAACTTACAATTTGCTCAAACAAATTTAAAATTTGACTTGACTTTCCTAAACAAATACGGCGTTGTGAAAATGATAACAAATAAATATCAAGAGTAAGTCAACTACAAAAGGACCTTTCTGATATTCGGTTGAAAAAGTACACTAAAATAAGATTTACTAGGTGCACCCAATACCTTGAGCAATTTTTTTCCAATACGATAAGAAATAAAAATGTCGATACATCAAATAAAATAAAGTCTTGAAAGGGGAAACAAATTTTATGAATTCATAGCAAGCTTTCAATGGGTGGGTTCGAAAAAAAAATTTCAAAACTTCACGTTCCATCCACATTATTTGAGAATAAAACGTGTCGAAAGTGTTGAAATAGTGTCTTATTGAGAGAGATTCAATTTGTTTTGGCAAACAATATTTGTTCAAAGATGTTTCAATGGAATGGCACTCACATGTGTGATATGCGGTTGGGTGTTGTGTACATAGAAATCGACTGATTAAATATTCTTCCTTTCGATTATATGACTCATGGTGGGAAATTGGTTTTTAGATTTTTCCTATAGGTATAGGTTGATATAAGAAACTAAATGATGCAAGGTTAAAAAGTCTTATTGGTATTCTTTTGATCGGTTGTGTATATATACTTGTGTACCGTCTTAAAAATAAGAACTCCAAAATTCTAAAAAATAAATAAATGTTATCTGGGGATATGTATGTACATGTGAAGAGCGATCCGTTATTCAAAATATTCACCATAAATAAGAACATTTCTCCATTTTAATTGATGTAGAATTTGAAAGCTGCAATACATTTTTCTTGACCAAAAGAAATGAAGGCATGTTGCTGTCTTGTTCTCTTCTTTTCATGTTCATGACCAAGCATTACTTTAATATACCACTAAGATTTCAACCGCTGCGCTGGCTGGTAATGTTTTACAAAAGGAAATTTCAAACTTGAAATAACGTTGCTTCTTTCGCTTCTTAAATGAAAAATTATTAAAATTTTTTTATTTCGTATAGATTAAAATTTAAGGCCTAGTATCGGAATAAAAAAGTTAAACTTTCAACTTCGAATTTAGAAATTAACTTTGATCATATAAATTTTTTGCAAGCAACATAAATAGAAAAGAGTTACACGAAAATGCTACAGAGTAATTCGAAAAACTATTCTCCTCGACCAAGCATATAACTGAAGAAGAAAATATAGAAAACATAGATTTCAATCTTCTAACAACACAAACTCGCATGTTTAGCAAAGAAAATATTGAAAGGACCATAGACGATTTGAACACGGACAAATGCACTGGAAATGATGGAATCTCTGCAGAAATGATAATATACGGGAAAGAATCGCTTTCCGCAATCTTAACATTTATGTTATATGAAATCATAAGAACTCAGCAAAACCCTAAGCAATAAACAACCATTACACTTATACATATAAAAAAGGTAAAAAAGACGATTTGAACAACTATAGACCTATAAGAAACATTTCGACAATTTATAAGCTGTTTCCAAAAACAATCTACAGGAACATCAAACATGATTTTAACAATAAACAACCTAGGGAACAAGCTGGATTCAGAGAAGGTTTCTCAACAACAGACCACCTACAGACGATGAATCAACTAATAGAAAAGTGCAATGAATTTCAACAACCAATATCCTTTTTATTCATAGACTTTACTAAAGCATTTGACAGCGTTGAACACGAAACAATATGGACATCTCTAGAAAATCATAATATGGACCCAAACGTTATAAGGACTATCAAAAACATGTACAAAAATAATGTAGCACAAATAAAAATAGAGTACAGGACGTAAATTTAAAATAACAAGAGTCGTCAGACAAGGAGACCCGATTTCACCACCATTATTTAGTGCAGTCTTAGAGGATATTTTTCAAAAGATGAACTGGAAGACAAAATATGTTATAAGGATTTGTGGACAACTTCTAAACAACCTACGATTTGCGGACGATATAGTACTAATATCTACAAAAGCTAAACATATACAACAGAATGACAACAGAACTTACTAGCTTGTGCAAAAACTATGGACTACAAATCAACAAATCAAAAACAAAAGTGATGACAACAACATCAGAGAATATATAATTCTGGACCATGAAAAAAGAGAATACATAGAGGACTATACATATACTTCGGACAACTAAAATCTTTTAAGGACCAAGAGAAAAAAGAAATCAACAGACGCATCACAAACAACTAGAAACAATTCTGGAGCCTCAAACAGATTTTAGAACTGGACCAAAGTGTAGAAACACAAAATTATCTCTTCGACTCCGCTATTTTGCCGATGCATAGGTACAACAAAATGGAGACCGCAAAGCACGAGACGAACAGGCAGACCGAACAAGAGATGGAGCGACGATCTTTGCCAAATAAACTAAAATTGGTACAGTGAGGTGAAACATCGAGACCTATGGGCCGCTTTGGGGGAGGCTTACGCCAAAAACTAATAATGAAAATTGAAAAAATAAATAACCAAACTTTTAAATATCAATTATCTTACTTTTCCATTATATAATTAATAATTGTAATTTGTATCATTCTATGAAATAATTTGTAAAAATTCTTATTAAAATTGTATTTATAGATGTATTTAAAACGATAAGGCAATAAAAAGCTTAAAATAACAATAATAATATAATTTTAAATGTTCAAATTTTTTAAACGTGTGTATGACAATAAAAGAAAGTACGTCTAATTACCTTTTTCTAATTATACATGTACAATGGGGCATATCGCCGCACTATTGTGAGAACCTCTTATGAAATAATAAATAATTTATCCAACAACAATTCAGAATATGATTTTCAGTTAAAATTGAAAATTAATCAAATATGATAAGTGTTTTTTTTTATATTTTTTGTAACATACTTATCTTTAGTTAATGTTATTTTATCAAATATGTAGCTTGCTCTAACTTTGTGCATTTTATTCTTTTAACTAATTTATAAGATACTGGCTGTTATTCGCGTGAGAAAAGATTGGTTCCGGGTCAATATGATCGTAACAACATTGCCACAAATATTAATAGAATTACGAAAGGCAGAAGATAGAAATGCAAAACTAGTTTTAACTAAAGATACAAATGTTGAAGAACGAAAACTAGCAGTTAATATTAAAAAGCATTCAATGAAAGTATTGAACAAAAACAAATACAAAAACGGACTTATGTACATATTACTAATCTTGTGAATGATATGTATAGATATACATACATACATATGTATGTACATGTATCTTGCAATCTTTGTGAAAGACATGTACATGCATAAGTAACTTCATCCTGTAAGTAACATCCAAATCTACAAATGAACAAAAGACAAAACTAAATGATTAATATTTAATAAATATGAAAACGGACTTACCTATTAAATAATATGGTACACGACACCGATTATGTTTTCTCGAACAAAATTTATTATTTGTATTTCCTCCTTTCTTTATTTTATAATTGTTTGACATAAAGGGACTGAAAGGTCCTTATAACGCAGTACACCTAGTGTTGTTTTTAAGTCAAATGTTTTATTTTAGTTTTAAAATCACTGACGTATTAGAATGTATGTTGTGTCAAAATTTCTAAGCAATCGGTAAGGAACTTTTTGGGATTAACGATATGGAACAAACGCCGGGCTATTTGTCGTACAGATGAATCGTGCATAAAAGTCCAAAAGTTGTGTTGCTGATTTTGCCTTTATTGCCTTAAAAGTGTATTTTTTTAACAGATTGAGTTTATCATCTTTAGTCATAAGTGCTAACCAATTGTTGACATAAAGTTGAATTTGAAGTATTCGATACATTTTCAAATAATTTTGAGTGACACAAACAAACCACAAATAATAATTTCATAATTGTTTGCAATTTGTTATATTAAACCAAGTTGGTTCGTAAGTTGGATTTTTTATGCAAAAAAAAACTTAAATTCTTCTGCTTTATCCTGATTTTTTTAGCTTTGACAATTGCTTACCACCCATTGACGTTATTCAGTAGTATCGGTTGTAATGTCCTTACACACAAAAATGAAATACAAAAGAATAAAACTGCAGAGTTGCCGTTGAAGCTTAAATGGTTTTGTGCCGCGTATTTTGCGTTTTGCTCAACATACTCGTACGTATTTTTTCATTTTTTTCTATGGAGCCAAGAAGTCTAGAACACGCTTCATGAAGGATTTGTATGTCTTTTGAACGGCGTGAATTCAAGTACTTGATGACATTCTGTAGAATGTTTGTTCTCCGCGCAGTGGGAGTTTCCGTGGTGTTTTGGCAGCGTAAGGATTTCATAGTTGCAGATATTTTCCAATTCACTTCCATTGGGAGCCTCCATATTTCTTTTGTTATATATTTATATATTTGTTTCTATTATTTATAGTCATGAGTAGGTACAACTATAAAATTGTAAACAATATATGTATACCAAAATATGCAGGCTTCTTTTCTTACTTGGCACCGCTGGAAATAGGATATCAGCTATGCATACCATGGTAGGCGTATGTTTCTCTTGGTTGACTTCTTTAATTTGTCTTTGGCTGTCTTCTGCTTTGTTTATGGGAAATAATCGGCACCAGTTGTGGACAATGAAACAAGGACAACAACTATACTTTAGTTGTTTATCCTGTTTATAGAAAATTCTCAAGCCAACATGTGAAACAGACAAAACGATAGTTTTTCTTATGCATTCTTTCGTGAATTTTGTTTAAGAATATATCCCTATCTATATCATTTACAAACAAGAATAATCTGATGGAAAAAGGTATTGAATATTCCCATGTATGTACTTAGTTTGAATTGAATAAACCAAATGTTTTCAATTTTTTGATTTTGTAGGTAATTTAATCAAATCGTGGGATAAGAAAATGGTGTTGGGTAAGAAATTTCCATCCGTATGTCTGCGGTTAGCTTTTGAATTTTCTATCCGTATGTCTACGATTAGATTTTGATTGATTTAATCCACATTGACTTTCCAAAGTCCCAGATGAATAACTTAAATATCAAAACTTATAATCACTCGCTTTTGCAGTGCCGACTTCCCAAAAAGTCATTTTTATCTTTAAATCTCAAATATAAAATTGAGGCATATTTCATAAGGTAGAAAACTTAAATAAATTAACTTAATTTTGCACTATGCAACTACAATTTTGTACAATACAATAGAACAATTCCTGTTGTACAAATATTCCTCTCCTTCAACGTTCGTAATATCGATTCATAATCGTAATCCAAAATTGTATAAATTATATATCGGTATTTAAAAAAACAAATTTTAAGTGCAGTCGCATTTTCTTTTCGCTCCTCAGTTGCCCTTTGCCACCTTTTTACCGACCCCAAATAATCAATTACAAATAAAAAAAAAACTATCAATATACTCGCAGCGCGTGTGATAATTCTTACCCGACCTACTTTACTGCCCATCGCCGTTTCCCATTACACCAGCATTTTTTTTAATTTTTTTTTGTGTACTAACAAGCATAGAAATAATTAAAAACAACTAAAAAAAACTTTAAAAAAATACCATATTTCTTCTTTTTTGCTTAATTATGTCGTGCGCCAATAAAATGTGTGTCATCGTTGACTCAAACGAAGGACTATTGAAGTGCAGTGGCCTTTGTGGGAAATACTTACACCCCTCTTGTGTTGGCTTAGCCAGAAAGGGGAGTGTATACCTAAAAGACTATCTACGCAATTTTGCGTTTTATTGCGGTGAATGCAATAAAATATCTGTGTCGGATATTATGATTGCAATTCAATGTCTAAAAGAATCCCTTTCTAACGAACATTCCGTTTGCCAAGATCAAATTTCTAATCTCTCCAAGTAATTTGATCACGTCTGTAATAGTGTCGAGGACTCAAACATCCAATGTCAACAATCGTCTACGCAGTGCCTTTCACGATACGTTCTTTGGAAAAACAGTACTGTGACGTCATAGGTCTTCGTCTAGACATTGACGATAAGTTAAAAGTGCTAACTTGGTCCGCACATGATCTGAAAAAAAAAACTTGTCTGACTTGTCTGAGTTAAACCTACTGAAATCGGATATTGATTGCTGTTTGCAAAGTTTGTCATCCCGGCTCTCCCCTCCTCCAATCAAATGAGTGAAGTTACAAACGTTAGACTCGTTAACAAATTTGAAAACATTATTTGTATGCTTTCTCGGGTTTCAACGGTACTCATATCTATTGCTTACGATATAAGCAATCAAGAACAGAAATATACGAAAGTGTACCGCGAGCTTGAAAGCCTAAATGTTAAATCTCAAAAAATTGAATCGCTTCTCTACGACATCATTAAACAACCCGGCATGCATACCGTCGTGTGATATGGCGAACGTATCCATTCGTGATGAAATTCATGCGGCAAACCTGGCTGCTGACTCTCTGCAACAAACCACCTCAGTGAATACCATTGCGGAGGACAAAATAATCAACGAATGTGTCTAACGAAAGTCTAACAAATCCAAACCTAATACCAAACCTATTCCCAAACCGAATCCCAAACCTAATCCTAAACCTAATCCCAAACCTAATTTCAAAAAAAATATTGAGACTAACTGGACTCTTAAAACACAAATCTTTCATAACTTTTCTCTCTTGAACCAACTTTAGTCCCTTAAACAGAAAACTTCTCCTACATCTGTAAAGCCTCCATCCAAACGAGTTTCTTTTAAAACTTCTCATCCGGGTTTTGGTTTTTGCTCTCCGATGGTTGATGCTCCTGCTAAAACACCCTCAAGAACCTCAAGGATTCCTTAACCCAATGATCCCTCCAAATGTTAAGTTAACTAAACATTTATCTGAGGCCAATACTAATGATCGGTATGTTATGTCCCGTCTTAGAGACCACAAAATCTACAATAATGTTCGTCTTTACCTAGCGTTCCTGCACGACAAACCAGATTCTGTTTGCTTTGAAGGTAAAACAAATACAAACATTAAGGTTTTAATCTCCCAAGAAGGCCTCCCTACCAAACGTGATGCACTTATGGAAATATTCTTGAAATTTCATGATGGCCTTGAAATTTCTCCTCAAAAAGTGAGAGAAGACCTAACCTCTTTTGCGTCGTTTATCTCTTCAAAACGAGTATCTCATATCCAAAAATCCCGTGCAGATATGAAGAAATACTATCGCTCCTAACCCAAAGACCACTAAACCTAAATGTCATAGCCTTTACTATGAAAATGTAAGAGGGTTAAGGTCAAAAACTTCTGCCGTCTTTAATAACTCCCAAAACCTTCCTTATGACATCTTTGCCCTTACCGAAACCAACCTCACAACTGATATCCTTAGTACTGAACTCTTCACTAACGACTATTCTATCTATCGAATGGATGTCGTGGAATATGCGAGTAATACACACGGGCGTGGTGTGCTTTTAGCTATCACTAGTAACTTTGAAAGTTCATTACTCCGTATTTCCGCTTCAATCGAATTTGAAGGTGTATCAGCTAAGGTTACACTCCCTAAGTTTTGTTTTTTGTCCTTTGTTGTTATATTCGACCAGCCCAACAAATTAAAGCATACCAAGCCGCTGTTAATGCCATTGATTATCTGCTTGAACTAGTGCAACCTAATGATTTAATCATCTTTCTTGGAGACTTTAATCTTCCCCATCTCAATTGGTCCACCTCAGATGATCAGACATCCTTCTTTCCAACTAACATCTCTTCTGAATCTGAATCGCTGTTCATTGATCGTCTGTTTGATTGTAGTCTTTTTCAACTAAATGGAGTAGAAAACTTTATGGGGAGACACCTTGATCTCATATACTCATCTGA
Organism: Eupeodes corollae; assembly: GCF_945859685.1. Lineage (NCBI taxonomy): Eukaryota > Metazoa > Arthropoda > Insecta > Diptera > Syrphidae > Eupeodes > Eupeodes corollae. Next base: position 37,998 of record NC_079148.1, on the reverse strand, counting down.
TTGCGATAACTGTGTTGTCTCCCCGAGTCCTCACCTTCTCTCAACCTTGGATCGCTTTCATCTTCCCCTTAATCTCTCCTTCCCCATTAAATTGGAAAACAACTTTTTTGAAATGGAAAATTACTGTTATGATTTTCGTATTGCTGATTTCTCTAAACTTAACAATCTTCTTAGCTCACCCGACTTTGAATTAACAGTTGAGTCCCTTACAAATTGGTTTTATTTGATTCTTTCTTACTGTATTGAAGAATTAGTACCGTTCTCTCGTAGAAAAGATTTCACCTCTGCTCCCCCTTGGTACAACAGAGAGCTCCTTAGCTTAAGAAATACCCGTAACAAGCTTTGGAAGATCTTTTTACAGTCTAAATCTGATACTGACCACAACAACTATCTTCTCGCATATAATTCTATTAATTCACACATGCAAACGATACGGAGTTTTGAAATTGAATCGGTTAATGAGAATGATGTGATTAACTGTATTAGTTTTATCAAATCAAATGCTGTAGGTGAAGATGGTATACCACTTCGATTCATCAAACTAATTCTGCCTTATATAATATCCAGCTTGACTCACATTATTAACAATTGTATGACAACGTCAACCTTTCCGAAGTCATGGAAAATAGCAAGAGTTGTGCCTGTTGCAAAAAAATCCAACCCAATGTCAGCTACTGATTTCAGACCTTTAAGTATTTTACCATGTTTGTCGAAAGTCTTTGAAAGATTAATAGCCAAACAGATCCTTCAACACTTGTCTCTTTACAACCTCTTCTATGCTGGACAGTCCGGTCTTAGATCTAACCACAGCCATGGTAAAAATATTGTTACGATATAAGGCAAGATTACCATAAGGGACATGTTACGCTTCCTTGTCTTCTTGATTTCTCAAAGGCTTTCGACAAAGTGAACCACAAGATTCTGTGTTTGAAATTAAAATATCTTTTTGGTTTCGGGATTTCTGCAGTGACTCTACTTGAAAGTTATCTCTCTGGCAGACTTCAGAGAATTGTAACTAACGATTCTTGCTCATATCTTTTACGTGTGAAACAGGGTGTTCCTCAAGGATCAATTCTAGGCCCAATTATCTCCTGTATGTTCATTAATAATTTACCATCTGTCTGCAAACATACTGCAGTTCACCTCTATACTGACGACGTTCAATTGTATCTAATTGATCTTGTAAGTAAAATAAATGAAGATCTACATGAAATTTACTCTTGGTCTATAAAAAATGGTTTGCTACTAAATCCCAGAAAAAGAAACTTTCTCTTTCCCAAGGTGTGTTTCCTCATATATGGAAAGATTCATTTATATTTCCCATTCATAAACAAGGCTATAAAACTGAAATTAACAATTATAGACCTATTGCTAAACTTTTATGCATTCCAAAACTTTTTGAAAGCTTAGTTTATGATTCCGTTTATTTCCATTGCAAGCCTTTATTCTCCCCCGCTCAACATGGTTTTCTTAAAGGTAGCTCCACTACGACTAACTTAATTTAATTTATATCCAAAGTTTTGTCAGCCCTTGAGAATGGCAAAGAAGTTGATGTTATATACACTGATTACAGGAAAGCCTTTGATAAAATATCCCATAACATAATTTATCTCAAACTAAGAGCTCTAGGCTTTCCATCTATATTTATAAACTGGATAAGCTCCTATCTTGTGAATAGAACTTAAAGAGTCCTTTTCCGTAACTCAGTCTCAAAATTTTTAAGATTATCTCTACTCCATCTGATTCCTTACTTTTACAAAATGATCTTAATATCTTTTTTGTTTGGTGCATGCATAATTTCGTAGAGTTAAATGTAGGTAAACGTAAACAAATGACCTTTTCGCGCAAACAAATCCCATCTCATCGAGTATACTACTTCCTTAATGACGCCGTCAACGTAGTCGATTCTATTAGAGATCTTGGTATTATGTGTGACAAACGCCTGAATTTCCATTCCCATTTTGACCAAATTAATTATAAAGCTAATAGATCTCTCGGTTTTATTAAGAGATGGTCAAAAGAATTTTCCAACCCCTATGTAACTAAAGCGCTTTACATTTCCCTAGTCCGTCCTCATCTTGAATATGCATGCCAAGTATGGTCTCCCTTTTATAAAACCATTCACTTGAAAATGTTCAAAGACGTTTCGTTCGATTTGCCTCCCCTGGGATGATACACCCAACTTGCCTCCTTATGCCGATCGACTAAAACTGATAGGTTTGCAGCCCTTATATATTAGACGCAAAAACGCTGATATATTATTTGCTCACCAATTGTTAATGGGCAATATAGATTCCCCGGCACTCCTGAGTGATATTCATCTTAACACCAACCCTCGAAATCTGCGATCTGTTTCGCTTTTCTATATCCCTCATCATCGCACTAATTACGGGCACTTTGAACCAATGTCCAGAATTCTTCGTCACTGAAACGCTACTATGGTAGTTTTCGATTTCAACATTTCCAAATCCCATCTGAAAGATACCCTTTACTTTTTCCCTTTTTGAGTCCGAATTCCTTGTTCCTTGTAATTTTAAGTAAAATAAAATCAAAATTGTTAGTTCTTGTACATTGAAGAGCTTTTATGTGGGCCTTAGGGCCCACATGAATTAATTTTGAAAACTGATAACAAGAACTGCAAAAAAATATGTTAAGCTAGTGTTAAGTTATGAAAGCTTGTATTAAGCTAAATAAAATAAAATAAAAAAAAAAACAAAGGTATTCGGATTTAAAATAGTTTGTAGTACAAAAATCGAATTCTTTTCTTTTTTCAATAAAAATATGTATACATTCTATATTTATGTATTTTTATCAGAAGTACCATCAAATGATATCATCATATTATTATTTTAATTTCTTTAAGACCACTAGATTTGATTAATGAAGTTATAAACGTTGATGAAACTACAGAGCATACGTTGAAAGTTATGATTTTAAAAAGCCTCTTGCAACATTTTTGTATTTCACTTCACTATAAGTAGATACATAGGTGCATAGGTGTATATGTATACACTGGTATGCGGATGGTCCTTTTGAAAACAAAAGTCTGGTATAATATTCTAAAAACATTCGACCAAAAAAGGACCACAAATGGCTAAGGTAAAATTTGGTTTAATTACTAAAAAAGTTTGACGTTCGCTTCCCAAAAAAGTTCATTTTACTTTAATTAAGTTCTTAGTGGGATTTTTCCATTCATATTTAAATTTAAAAATGCATTTGAATGGAATTCATATTATGTGCTATTAGCTCAGGTTATATAAAAAATCATCAGCAATCTTTTAAACACATTTTTCGAGAAGATAAAATTCGCAATCCTATCCACATGTCCATTTAAATAAAAGCAAGCCAACCATAAAATGAAATGAGTCTGTAAAAATGTATACTTCATAGGATTTAACTGGTTGTAAAAATTTAAATAAATGAAATCATCTTAATCAAAGGACCTACTACTCACAGATTTGGTATTTCTTCATTCTAAAGTTTGTTTCTTTAAATATTTGAGCACATTCTGTATATATATAGGAAATATTATATGCGAAAAAGCTTGTTATAATAAAAGGGATATTAGCTATTCGTCACCAGAGTTTGCATCTCGTACTTAAATACTCGTATATAGAATCATACCGATCATCGTCAAATCTTTGGTAGCTCGATGGAATGACTTAATTCAGCCTATTTCATACTTGTACCCAACAACACAAGAAACAAATATTCCGTAGAAAGATATACATAGATGCATATTAATAAATGTAGCAAATGCATTTATCATTTGGAACAAAATTGATTCATAAAGCAGTATCTAAGTAAAAAAGTACATCTCGTAGTTGTAAGTTTAGTCAAAAGAACAAAATCAGTTTGTAATAAATTTCAAAGAATGAGAACGTTTCTTTCCCTTTTTTCTTTATTTTTCTAGGATTATGCACAAAAACAAATATTATTGACAAGCTAAGGGACACTCTTTATATATATTGTATATATAATGTTTAATTCTTACCCAATAGATTTTATTTTAATAATAATTAAAAACAATTTTTTTAATTGAAAAGGCTCAAAACCATACTAAGAACAGGAAATGGCTAGGGCTTACATGACATAGCTTCTTTGATGCATACAAAAAACAATAAGTGAAGAGCCATACAGCCTATCTTATTTTAGGTTTTATACCTAAATGCTCGTATACCTACCTACACACACTTTTAGTATTCTTATACCTCGTTTCATTCTCTTCTTTTAAAGTCCTCCAGGAATACCATTTGTTAAAGCAAAGAAGTTTAGGTCTAGTACTTTCAAGAACTGTCTTAAGTACTTTTCTGGAGTACATCGCACTTTGTAAATGCACGAGGCCATGTTGTCGTGGGCTGTGTTGGCGAATGTGGTTGGTAGAGTGTTACAAGCCCTGCATATGCTTATTATTTGTGGACAAGGAGAGATCCATATAGCAGCCTACTGCATATATTTAACACACACAAATGTTTGTACTTTATGACAACCGTGCAAAAAAAAAAAAAATATTCTGAAGTCGATTAAATTTTTAATAATAAGGCAAAATACTTCCTGCCTTAAGAATTTGAAAATTCATAAAACTAAATATGTAAATGTTTCTCTATTTTGTAAAAAAAAGCATATTCACTCTCTCTACTATATCAAATCCATTTCAGCTTAACTCAAGTAATGGCAAACTTAAATACTCATTGTTAATAATAAAATAATATTTAGAATATATATACATACATATATTAATATAGTTTTTGAAACAAGACTTACTAAAATATTGTAGTTTCAACTACAAAATAAAGAATAATTTCTCAAACATTTCTTAACGATTAAACGTTTTGATTTATATACCTAGCCTACAATGGGTATTTAATCCAATACAAAACGTTTAAAGCAACTTAAATAGGTTCAGTACACATCTACATAAGGACATTAAACACAGCAACTGGGCGTTCCGAGATACCGTAAAGTGAACACAAACCGTTGCTACAAAACAGTCAGAAGGTTACCTCCTCATCAGTTTCACACGTCAATTAGAAAAATATTTGGAGAACATTGATAGTTCTTATCCCAGATCTCTGTTTATACAATAACAGCAAACTCAACACCCACTGTTCCCAAAAGATTAGCCAACACACAGTACATACAAAAGCATACAAAGCTTCGACCATTTGAAACACAACTCTTTCATATTTCTGTTTTTCTTTTATTGCTTGCTGAGTTTATGTCCCTAAGGAATGATCATTCTTACCTGTCTTAACACGACGTAAATGGGACTTGTTGTTTTCCCATTGCAAATTTTATCCCTTTTTTAACTTCAGAATTTAATTTATTAGATTGTTCTTATTGAAAATTACCACTATACGATATTATTACGTGTGTCCCTTCCTACTGGATTATTTTGCTCTTTGGTGCATTGCGTCGAAAAGACTAACAAATATAAAAACAATTGAAACAAAATTTCATTTGTTTAAATACCTTTTTATGAAAATATCTTCTTTCAGATTTTTCTTGTGCAATGTGACTGCGTCTTTGAAGGAATTAAAATTGAATTTGTGATTGATACCAAAAATGAAAAGAGTACATTTTTTATATATCTACCCTTGTTAACCTTCAGGCCCATGGGTGAACTATGCTTTCCTCGTTCAACTAAAGTATATTTTTATTGTTTTCTCTCGGGTGAAACTTGCAGATGCCACTTGCCCAACGCTTTCATTATTTTCTTTTCGTACCATATACAACTAATGCATTATTCTGAGAATGAAGCACTTAAACACATGCTCTCACCATAATGGTGGAAGCCTTCCCAGCTAGTTTGTTATTATAACAAACACATAGTTTATTGCAATAGCCAGGCAGGGGGTATTTATGAGAAGAATAAATTCGATTTCGAAGAGTTCGTAGCTGAACAACTTGAATTTGGGAAATATACTTCAGGAACTAAGTACCTACGCTATTGTTTTTTACACCACTAATCTTACTCTTACTGGTTTCTAAGCTCAACGCTTAAGCTGATCATAAGGTTGTTAGTGTTTCTAAGAATTGAATATTAAATTAACGCAGCAACCTATAATTAATTTAATTATAAGAAAGTTAGTAGTTTAATCATTACATCTCTTGATATCATCATGTCTCTAATATGTAAATATAAGGTATGCGAAGAAAGCTAAAGCTAATGTATTTTGTAAGCAATTTTGAAAAATTTTAAACCAAGAACTTAGTACCTATCCCCAGTGATCGTTTATAGTTAGAATCCATTTTATAAAATACTTTTGTAAATGTACCTACCGACCCCCTGATACCTGATTTATGCGAGAAAGTTGAAGGTAAAAAGCAATGTACCCTTAGTGAGCGAAAATTAAAGATGAGATAGGTAATTTATTAATGATAAGACTGAACTACTGCTTTTTTTATAATCAACGCACACTTAAGTGGGATTGTACACTTTTAATATGCAAATTGACATACCTATTTTTATTTCGTTTTCAAGTTACTGCTTTATTTTATATAGCATTATCAAATTTTAATTAAATTTCGTAGTTGTAATTTGTTTTGGAAGTTTGAACAAAGCAAAGAAAGATTTTTCATAACTTTAAACACCGCTTGCCCTTGAACTACAATTGAGCAATTTCTTGGGATCGATTCGTGCGTTTTATTTTTAAATCTATTTATTTTACTTTCGTAAACTTTCGTAAAATTGTAATTTACATACATTATGAATCAAATTTTTCTTTCTCTCTACAAAAGTATATTTACAGATCCGATGAGATGACCCTTGAAAGACTATTAAATGCATACCGGATTTTCCGAGAACCTCTTCAGAACTGCTGATGTCTCCCAAATGCCATTGAATTTGGATACAATATCTGAATAATACCTCCCACATCAGTTACTTTAAGCATTGTCTTAGTCCTTCTTCTCGAAAATCTAAAGATGTTTCGCAACCCCTATTGGCTAACTTTAAGCAACCATTTAGTTGAAAAATATATATGCGTACGAATGTATGTATATATTTTTGTATGCACACTTTGTGAAATAATTTTATCCTATCCAAATTTATTATAATCGATTTACATATGCAAATGTTGCATATTTTTCATCTGAATGTCGGACTTGGCGCAGAATCGCGTATTCAAATCGAAATTATTCAATGAGAGTGAAAAGCGTCTTTCAAGCCAAGCATACACAGATTTATTATATTTGTTGGCCTTTTTCGTTATGAATTTTGCAAATAAGTGTTCTTTGAGTTTTGTAGTAATTTTTCAATAAATATAAATTGTAGATTACATTATGTACGTAAGATATGTATTTATATAGATATATGTATGTATAAAAAAATAGGGCTACGGAGAAATTTGATTCTTTTGTAACTTCGAAATATGTATTTAGTAGATAGAAGGTTAATGCATATGCGTTATTAGAAAGTCCGAGAGTTTTTTTTAATTGTTTATAAATACCTACAATACGAATTACAAGCCATAGGAGGAAGTGAAAATTTATTTGAAATTCAATAATTCAACAGCGCACTCTTTTTTTTAATATTTTTGCAACCATGTTTCATTTTTAAACCACGAAGTTGTAAATATGTGATAAATTATATTTTTAATTAAGATACAATTTTTGTAAGGAATGTTTAGAATTAAGACAACTTCTTAACACATAACCCTGCAGTAGTCGCGCGGATTACTATCCACTTATGCAAAATTGAGTATTCCCGAAAAAATAAATTTGAAAACCTTAAAGCATTCTGGTTATATTTTAATTCTTAAATGGATTAAGTATGTAATCCACTACTGGTGTAATTTTTTGGAACCCGACGACTGCAGGGTAAAATGTTTTATTAAATTATTAACACATTTTATTATTACTTTACTATAATTGTTTCATGCTTTTTTGTTCAAATAAATTATTTAAAAAAATATGACCATTCATGGGATTCGAACCGTCGCGTCGCACGCTCATCTCTTAGGGTCAATAATTTTTTTTTATACAGAGTTGTATTTCTTAAGCTCTAAAACTCACCTATTTCCCCTTTAAATCTTGCAAAATTATGAAATGCTGCTCACTAATTACCAACCAGATTTTAATATAACTTATCTTGTAAGTAGTTGTACAATGTATAGGTTTCAAATTTCTTCAGTAAGGAACTTATGTAGGTGGTCTCAAAGAAACAGGAGCGCAAGGCTCAAATGACGTGTTGTTGGTCGTTTTCCGTCGTCATAGAGGGACAAATTACATCTCTATAAAAATCCTTACGTCCCTTAAATCATCTCGAACTCCGAGACATATATTTATTGAACCTGCATATTAATTTTCTAGCTTTTAATCATTCTCCTTTCTGCACGCTGAAGTAATTAAAGTGGGGTCTATTTTTGGAATAAATATGCAATAAGAAAAACAAAGCTGTACATAATAACGGACATTGGACATTGGCTTCAACTTAACTTGACTGGCAGCTAAATTATTGAATATGGGAAAGTCATTGACATTCTATACATGGACTGCTAGTGGTGTGAATTTTTCATACAAAATTTTAATAAAAATGGTTCCACTTCAAATTAGTTACACCTTTGTATATGAAAACTATAGTACTCTCATGAGCAAAGTTTTTTAGGGCAACAGGATGCCGAGCTATTGGCGCTAGTATCGAAATTGGAGACATTTCGGGGGAGCGAGAGAAAAATAGTATGTATTTCCATTTCCATAAGCAGCCAGCAGAATAAGGGAGATAATTATTTTTCCACCCAAAATATGTACACAATTTCCTTCATTCTATTTGAGTCTATCCTTGTATATGTTTTCATACACAAAGCTTCCATATGAAGGCCAATGAATTTGTTTTTGTTTTTTCTTTACATCAATGCACTTTTTATATGAAAAACGGTAGAGTAAAACAAAAATGGCTGAACATTGTGTCCAATAAGGGGTTGAATGAAATTTTTGTATGCTTGCATCTCCTGTTAAGGATCTTTTACCGATTTTTGTTTTTATTTACATTCATAAGGCTGCTTCTCCTTGTGTACGATCTTTATACATATATCTATGCACATATGTATATCTATCTATGGTTTTCATATACAAAGGTTACACTAGCCCTTTTAGGCCCAGTGGCAAAAAAAGATATGAAATATTTAGCGACATCTGTTAGCACTTAGTTGAGATAAGCTTTTTCTGACATAGAAAGTATTGACATCTAGTATAATTTGTTGAAGACAAACGATGCCATGTTTTTTTTCTTTGAGCAGTGCTGTCGTTTTAAAAATTTCAAGAGTAGTATTTTTCTTTATCATTTTGGGGAGTATTTTCTTATATAAGGAGGAGTAAAACAAAAAAACAACAAACAAATGCTTGGCCCCTGAATAAAATTAAAAACTGAAAATAATAATGTCCAAATTCGAAGTCAATTGGCCTATTGCGAAGGTTAATGTTCCGAAAACAGACAAATAGAGGGATGTAATGTCGTACCAAACTTTTGCTTTCACTGCTTAAAGGCCAACATTTTAAAATAATATTGTTGAAATAAATAATTTAAATTCAATACTTTTTGTTTATTAAATAAGAAATTGACAATTGAAATTGAAAAAAATGCAACAGTACAGTTAACTCAAAACTAATAAATTTGTAAATCCCTTGAAGAAGCTGGAAAATAGCCAGTGAAACGTCGGGTAACAGAAGATGAATTAGTTTTTTATTAATTGCATCAAGAATATTGATCACTAAAGCCCAATAAAACAAACATTGAAATTATTTTTTACATCAGCATACATGATTGAATACTCATGAATATATTAAATTCATTATTGTAAATTCGATGTTTTATATTTTCAGTTACAAACATTAAGGGGTTAATAATAGCTACCATTGAAATCGGTCCAAACAAAAATTTTGACGGTGTTTCCCTTTGATTAGAAATAAAAATTATATAACCATCCATCGGAAATCACACAAAGAATTTTTTTTTTTGAGAAAAAAAAGTGTAATTACGCATTTATTTTTCCCTACAACGGACGGAAATTCATTTTCCTGTACAGCTGATACTTTATGTTCAAAAGTGAAACGAATCGTTACACTGATTTGTGTTCCAATTTCACACTTATTTCAGATTTCACTCAGTAAAATTTTGTCGGTGGATTTCAATCGGGAAATTTTTTCGATGACAAAAATGTTTAAGGTTAGCTAAAAACGACCTGTCAAAAAAGTTTCAATGATTGTTTTCAATGATGAAAACCAATGATAGCTATAACTGGCGCCTTATACAATGTTTTGTTATTCTAGATTAAAGTTTTCGATGGCATAGAATGTCGATGGGGAAAGTATTCCATGCCAAACTTTTGTCAGTACATTTTAGATTCTTGAAAAACTTCCAGATCGAGTCAATCCATTTTTATAGAGATGGTTTAAAAACAAATGAAAGGGTTGGTGGAGGTATGTACTCTGAACGACTGAAATTAAGTCTCTCATTCCGCATTATCAATCACTGTACCGTGTTCCAGGCTTTACTTTTGGCGATAAAAGAAGTCTTGTCGTGGCTTAAAGAAAACGTGATATCAATATCTGATATCCGTATCTTTTGAGATAGTCAGGCCGCTTTCAAATATCTGAACTCTATCTCTACAAACTCTATAACAATACATAACTTTCGATCATCTTTAATGGAGATGGCACAACAATTTAATATTCACCTTTCTTGGGTGCTGGGCCATAGAGACATTGCAGGGAACTTTAAGGCAGATGAACTCGCCAGGAACGGTACAGTGCAGCCCATCCTACCACGTTTGGCAAATACTGGCAAACCAATCGCTACTTGTAAACTGTTGCTAATATCAAGACGTTATGAAGAATGCAAACACCAGGTAGAACAACATCACCACGTGTCAGGTCACCAAAAATATCTGACCATTACCAGATTTAAAGCGATGAAGGTGTTAGGTGATTACTATCTTTAAGCAGATCGCATATAAGCTCGACAATAGGTGTTATAACCGGACAATGTCTAATAGGAAAACACGACACGCGACTAGTCGTATTCTCAAATGACTTTTGCAGAAGCTGTATGGAAGAGGAAGAAACAGTTCTTCACCCTCTCTGTACATGTCTAGCTAGAGAATTCTTCTATAACGATCTAAACAATCTTAATCATAATAGCATTATCAGCCTTCCACGTTTCGTAAGGGACTCAAACTAATTCCATTGAGCTTAGGAGGAAGCCTCAAGATGCATGTGGTATCACAATAGGCCATTAAACTGGCTCAAGTGTGTACGATTCCATCATGGACAGCCATTTTAACCTAACCTCCCCAAAGTTACTTAGTTGCAACTAAGTTGTAATCATTAATGTAACTGTTCTGAATATTTAAGTTGTGTTGCATAATTTCAGATGAATTTTCTATGAACTAATATCATTGAACAATTACAAATAGAAGTGGGCACCGAACATTGCTCAAAGGACCATGCGACTTATAAGCATCCAGTGGGTGTCATTAGTAGCTTTAGTATAATTTTCATGATATTGGTTTTTGTATGTGCTAATTTATATGCTCAAAAGGGATAACAAAACAGTCCTTTTGGGATCTTTTTTGAAAACGAACTATGTATATGAATATTTATGGATGAAGACAATAATATGTACGCGTTAAATGGGATAATGTGCTTGTGTCGTCATAAGAATATAAGGTATTTGAAATGATACTATTCATTTTTCGTGTTTAAAAATTGGCATTTTCTTACAATTTTTATTTTGTTTTGAAGATTTGGTTGAATTGATCTACCAAATCGTTTACTTGTAGGTTTGTTGTTCCAAATAAAAAAATTGCAATTACCATTTGACGAATACATAGTTTTGTGAATGACAGTACGATATAGCCAAGTGAATGTTGTATAATAACTCAAAAAATAAATTTCTTCAGTAAAGGCATTTGAAGGTTTTTAAACTTTTTAAATAAACTTGAACAAAAATAGAATATATGCACATAAATAATGCATTACTATTTCTTGAAACTTTTTTTTACAATTTATTTATAAATTAAATCAAATAAAATAATTGTAATTATTCAATGCTTGTATTACATGAAAAAAATGTTTACTCCTTTAATTTAAATTTATACAAATAATTTCAACAATTTACATCAATAAAAAAAGGGTATGGAAATCAAATTGTAAAAGGTGAACAATTTTGATAAGTTTATTGCCAATGAAAAACGAAAAAAACTTATTTTCATTTTTTAACCGGCACCAAAAATCGATTGCCGAGTAAGTGGTACTCCTTAGTTGCTTAGTGGGTAGCAAGCCTAATTTAATTCCTCATCGCTAAAGAAAGAGAGCCAAATAAAAAGATGAGACGACAAACTCAAAAACACTCTATAACTAGAGTGTTTTTGGTCAAAAAGCAAAGTGAGTTCAGCCCACATCATTCCACCTTCCTGATCAAATATTTTATAAATTATTTTGAGTGTTGTGTTAAAAGTAAACCATTTAAGGAAATTAATCTTAAATCATAAATATGGTAAGAAGACGCGCCATGGATCAAACTTTTTGGAATAAGGTATCGTACTTATTTAATATATTTGAACAGAAAAAGCCCGATTCAAACATGAGTATTCTTGTTCTAAATACATACATACATTCTTTTTTCAACTTGCTTTCACTACAAAAAAATTATCAAGCCACTTCCGTTCACAATGGAAGGTGCGCAAAACATTAAACCTTATACAATTGTATTTATTGCTGTTACAAAAGTGGACAATTTCAAGAAAATTGTGAAATCATAAATATGCTTTGAAAAGCTTCACTGAAAAAACTTTTAGGAATAGGATATCGTACTTATCAAATGCTAAATCAGGTGAGGTAATTTCTACCGATGAAATTTTTACTTTAAAATGTTTTACTTTAAGGAACTGCTTTGAAATTATAAATACAACGCTGCAGGTAAAACTTTATGGACTTATACATATATTTAACCAATTTTATATTTAAGCATGTACATAAGGTGAGTAAATCCACATATTTCACTTAAAATTCTAGTTATTACAAATTATAAACATAGTTTTTAACTTGCTCTCAGTACAAACAATTATTCCGCCAGATATCTAATTATGTATTTGTTAAAATCGAAATATTTTATTTAAGGAATAAGATATTTTTTACCATATTTCACATTTATTTTTTAATTGATTTATACCATTTTTGTAGTATCGTACTTATTTAATATTCGAACAGGAAAAACCTGATTTAAACATGATTATTCTTGTTCTAAATGTATACTATACATACATGCTTTTTTCCTACTCGCTTTCACTACAAAGAATTATCAAGCCACTTCCGTTTAAAATGGAAGGTGCGCATAACATTGAACCTAACAATGGTATTAATTGTTGTTACAAAAGTGGACAGCTGCAAGAAATAATTGTGAAATCATACATATGCTTACAAAGGCGTCAACGATAAAACTTTTAGGAGTAGGATATCGTACTTATTAAACGCTAAATCAGGTGAAGTAATTTTTACCAATGAAATTTGTACTTTAAAATGGTTTACTTTAAGGAATTGCTTTCAAATAATAAATACACTAAGAAAGGACGCTGCAGATAAAATTTGTGGACTTATACATATATCGTACTAATTTAATATTTAAACACGTACATTAGGTGAGTTAATCCACATATACCTATCTTTTAAAATTCGAGTTATTACAAATTATAAACATACTTTTAAAGTTGCTCTCGCAGTACAACAAATTATTACTCTAGAAATCTAATACTATGTGATTGTTAAAATTTTAATATTTTGTTTATAGAATAAGTTATTTTTTTTTACTATAGGTCAACATTAATTGAACTTACATTTATTTTGTAGTTTATTTAAAATATTTTTCTCCTTTTCTCGTTTATCTGTGGTAGTTATTTGTAGACAAATATAATTTCTTTGGTTCCAGCCGTTTGTTTAATTATTCAAGCGGCTGTGAAAAGCTATTTCAAATTTTCAACCCATCACGAAACGTATACATTCTCGCAGACTTGTTGCAGCTATTAAGTCGTTTTTTTTTTTTGTAATTATTTAATTCTATAACGTATGTCTAAGAAAATGCTCATATAATTTGGTGAGTTAAAGGTTTCATTTAAATCTCACTAAAGTACGACGATTTCTACTCGTAGTTCACGTATATTTTTGAGATCGTTTTTTTATTAGGAATGAAACAAGGACCCTCACTTACATTTATTTAACTTTCAATGGTGAACTATTTATTTTCTTAGAAACACATCAATCAGTGTTATATCTTTACCGATTTTGATCATTTTTGAATAGGTATACGAGTATATAGGTTATTTTGAAATAAGTCCTTTAAATTGCAAGTATGAAACTACATATACTTAATTTACAAAAGAATATTCCAGCCTTTTGTTCATAACTAAAAATTTGAATTTTTTCTAATATAAAATTTTACTCGTGCTCCATAATCATACAAATCATATGTGCCATAAAGGCTGAAAGGGGATCTGTTGCCTTAAATTAAAAAAGCTTAACAAGCGAATTAAATATAGATTCGGTAAATTTCATTCAATAAAACTGGTACCGAGATGGTATTTCAAGACACTGAGAAACAATAAAGATTCAAATTTGCTTGTCTCAGCTCACTATTCGTTCTCTTAAGTTCATCTAATTTTTTGAAGAATATTTGTATACAAATAAAAACTTGACTTTTTTTCTTTCAAAATTATTATTTATTAATATCAAGGGAACAATGGACAGATTCGCTTACATTTAATAGCTCATTTTTTAAACTTTGTATCGTACCAGAACTAGGAGAAGTAGAAATACTTCAAATAATTTTCTACATTATACAAAAACTAATTTTTTTTTCAAAAAAAAGTAGTATCCCACTGAGAAGTGAACTCATATCCTTTGAGTTAAAAAGACGAACGGCTAACAAACTCCACCATGGAAATATAAAATTTTCGCGGATTCAATCTTGGTTTAAAAAACAACAAAAATATATAACAGAAAGTTAGAATGTGATTAAAATTTGTATACCTTATTTTATAAGAAAGTATGGTGGAGTTAGTTAGCCGAAGGGTTCCCTAGCTCAATCATTGCGGGTTCGAACCCTGCAGCGGGAGTGAATGGAACATTAAGGACGAGTGAAAATAAGAAATATAAGAAAGAGGAATAGAAGTGAAAGATTGGAGACGACGAGTGGGAAAATGGGTGCAACCTCCTCGAGTTCGGCGAGAAGAAGAAAAAGTTTTTTGACGGCATGACGGCCACGCGTGGCCGTCATGCCGTCAAAAAACTTTTTCTTCTTCTCTCTTCTCAACTTGCGCTTCCAACGTCGGAAATAAACAACCTTTTCAAATATCTCCACCAACAACTCGAAAAATCGCAAAATCGCTCTGGACGCTCAACCAGCGCTCCAAAATGACCTGGCTGTATCTAGAATGATAGATCTTGACTAGGCGCAACTTTCCCTAGTACAAGTGAAAATTCCATTTTCAGCGGTTTAGGAGTGAGAGGGGGGTAAACGGTGCACGTTATTTTTGTGAGAATTTTTTTTTTTTGTCATTGTATGTGGGAAAACGCTCTGGACGCTCAACCAGCGCTCCAAAATGACCTGGCTGTATCTAGAATGATAGATCTTGACTAGGCGCAACTTTCCCTAGTACAAGTGAAAATTCCATTTTCAGCGGTTTAGGAGTGAGAGGGGGGTAAACGGTGCACGTTATTTTTGTGAGAATTTTTTTTTTTGTCATTGTATGTGGGAAAAACGCTCTGGACGCTCAACCAGCGCTCCAAAATGACCTGGCTGTATCTAGAATGATAGATCTTGACTAGGCGCAACTTTCCCTAGTACAAGTGAAAATTCCATTTTCAGCGGTTTAGGAGTGAGAGCGGGGTAAACGGTGCACGTTATTTTTGTGAGAATTTTTTTTTTTGTCATTGTATGTGGGAAAACGCTCTGGACGCTCAACCAGCGCTCCAAAATGACCTGGCTGTATCTAGAATGATAGATCTTGACTAGGCGCAACTTTCCCTAGTACAAGTGAAAATTCCATTTTCAGCGGTTTAGGAGTGAGAGGGGGGTAAACGGTGCACGTTATTTTTGTGAGAATTTTTTTTTTTTGTCATTGTATGTGGGAAAACGCTCTGGACGCTCAACCAGCGCTCCAAAATGACCTGGCTGTATCTAGAATGATAGATCTTGACTAGGCGCAACTTTCCCTAGTACAAGTGAAAATTCCATTTTCAGCGGTTTAGTAGTGAGAGGGGGGTAAACGGTGCACGATATTTTTGTGAGAATTTTTTTTTTTGTCATTGTATGTGGGGAAAACGCTCTGGACGCTCAACCAGCGCTCCAAAATGACCTGGCTGTATCTAGAATGATAGATCTTGACTAGGCGCAACTTTCCCTAGTACAAGTGAAAATTCCATTTTCAGCGGTTTAGGAGTGAGAGGGGGGTAAACGGTGCACGTTATTTTTGTGAGAATTTTTTTTTTTGTCATTGTATGTGGGAAAACGCTCTGGACGCTCAACCAGCGCTCCAAAATGACCTGGCTGTATCTAGAATGATAGATCTTGACTAGGCGCAACTTTCCCTAGTACAAGTGAAAATTCCATTTTCAGCGGTTTAGGAGTGAGAGGGGGGTAAACGGTGCACGTTATTTTTGTGAGAATTTTTTTTTTTGTCATTGTATGTGGGAAAACGCTCTGGACGCTCAACCAGCGCTCCAAAATGACCTGGCTGTATCTAGAATGATAGATCTTGACTAGGCGCAACTTTCCCTAGTACAAGTGAAAATTCCATTTTCAGCGGTTTAGGAGTGAGAGGGGGGTAAACGGTGCACGTTATTTTTGTGAGAATTTTTTTTTTTGTCATTGTATGTGGGGAAAACGCTCTGGACGCTCAACCAGCGCTCCAAAATGACCTGGCTGTATCTAGAATGATAGATCTTGACTAGGCGCAACTTTCCCTAGTACAAGTGAAAATTCCATTTTCAGCGGTTTAGGAGTGAGAGGGGGGTAAACGGTGCACGTTATTTTTGTGAGAATTTTTTTTTTTGTCATTGTATGTGGGAAAACGCTCTGGACGCTCAACCAGCGCTCCAAAATGACCTGGCTGTATCTAGAATGATAGATCTTGACTAGGCGCAACTTTCCCTAGTACAAGTGAAAATTCCATTTTCAGCGGTTTAGGAGTGAGAGCGGGGTAAACGGTGCACGTTATTTTTGTGAGAATTTTTTTTTTTGTCATTGTATGTGGGAAAACGCTCTGGACGCTCAACCAGCGCTCCAAAATGACCTGGCTGTATCTAGAATGATAGATCTTGACTAGGCGCAACTTTCCCTAGTACAAGTGAAAATTCCATTTTCAGCGGTTTAGGAGTGAGAGGGGGGTAAACGGTGCACGTTATTTTTGTGAGAATTTTTTTTTTTGTCATTGTATGTGGGAAAACGCTCTGGACGCTCAACCAGCGCTCCAAAATGACCTGGCTGTATCTAGAATGATAGATCTTGACTAGGCGCAACTTTCCCTAGTACAAGTGAAAATTCCATTTTCAGCGGTTTAGTAGTGAGAGGGGGGTAAACGGTGCACGATATTTTTGTGAGAATTTTTTTTTTTTGTCATTGTATGTGGGAAAACGCTCTGGACGCTCAACCAGCGCTCCAAAATGACCTGGCTGTATCTAGAATGATAGATCTTGACTAGGCGCAACTTTCCCTAGTACAAGTGAAAATTCCATTTTCAGCGGTTTAGGAGTGAGAGGGGGGTAAACGGTGCACGTTATTTTTGTGAGAATTTTTTTTTTTGTCATTGTATGTGGGAAAACGCTCTGGACGCTCAACCAGCGCTCCAAAATGACCTGGCTGTATCTAGAATGATAGATCTTGACTAGGCGCAACTTTCCCTAGTACAAGTGAAAATTCCATTTTCAGCGGTTTAGGAGTGAGAGGGGGGTAAACGGTGCACGTTATTTTTGTGAGAATTTTTTTTTTTGTCATTGTATGTGGGGAAAACGCTCTGGACGCTCAACCAGCGCTCCAAAATGACCTGGCTGTATCTAGAATGATAGATCTTGACTAGGCGCAACTTTCCCTAGTACAAGTGAAAATTCCATTTTCAGCGGTTTAGGAGTGAGAGGGGGGGTAAACGGTGCACGTTATTTTTGTGAGAATTTTTTTTTTTGTCATTGTATGTGGGAAAACGCTCTGGACGCTCAACCAGCGCTCCAAAATGACCTGGCTGTATCTAGAATGATAGATCTTGACTAGGCGCAACTTTCCCTAGTACAAGTGAAAATTCCATTTTCAGCGGTTTAGGAGTGAGAGGGGGGTAAACGGTGCACGTTATTTTTGTGAGAATTTTTTTTTTTGTCATTGTATGTGGGAAAACGCTCTGGACGCTCAACCAGCGCTCCAAAATGACCTGGCTGTATCTAGAATGATAGATCTTGACTAGGCGCAACTTTCCCTAGTACAAGTGAAAATTCCATTTTCAGCGGTTTAGGAGTGAGAGCGGGGTAAACGGTGCACGTTATTTTTGTGAGAATTTTTTTTTTTGTCATTGTATGTGGGGAAAACGCTCTGGACGCTCAACCAGCGCTCCAAAATGACCTGGCTGTATCTAGAATGATAGATCTTGACTAGGCGCAACTTTCCCTAGTACAAGTGAAAATTCCATTTTCAGCGGTTTAGGAGTGAGAGGGGGGTAAACGGTGCACGTTATTTTTGTGAGAATTTTTTTTTTTGTCATTGTATGTGGGAAAACGCTCTGGACGCTCAACCAGCGCTCCAAAATGACCTGGCTGTATCTAGAATGATAGATCTTGACTAGGCGCAACTTTCCCTAGTACAAGTGAAAATTCCATTTTCAGCGGTTTAGGAGTGAGAGGGGGGTAAACGGTGCACGTTATTTTTGTGAGAATTTTTTTTTTTGTCATTGTATGTGGGAAAACGCTCTGGACGCTCAACCAGCGCTCCAAAATGACCTGGCTGTATCTAGAATGATAGATCTTGACTAGGCGCAACTTTCCCTAGTACAAGTGAAAATTCCATTTTCAGCGGTTTAGGAGTGAGAGGGGGGTAAACGGTGCACGTTATTTTTGTGAGAATTTTTTTTTTTGTCATTGTATGTGGGAAAACGCTCTGGACGCTCAACCAGCGCTCCAAAATGACCTGGCTGTATCTAGAATGATAGATCTTGACTAGGCGCAACTTTCCCTAGTACAAGTGAAAATTCCATTTTCAGCGGTTTAGGAGTGAGAGCGGGGTAAACGGTGCACGTTATTTTTGTGAGAATTTTTTTTTTTGTCATTGTATGTGGGAAAACGCTCTGGACGCTCAACCAGCGCTCCAAAATGACCTGGCTGTATCTAGAATGATAGATCTTGACTAGGCGCAACTTTCCCTAGTACAAGTGAAAATTCCATTTTCAGCGGTTTAGGAGTGAGAGGGGGGTAAACGGTGCACGTTATTTTTGTGAGAATTTTTTTTTTTGTCATTGTATGTGGGAAAACGCTCTGGACGCTCAACCAGCGCTCCAAAATGACCTGGCTGTATCTAGAATGATAGATCTTGACTAGGCGCAACTTTCCCTAGTACAAGTGAAAATTCCATTTTCAGCGGTTTAGTAGTGAGAGGGGGGTAAACGGTGCACGATATTTTTGTGAGAATTTTTTTTTTTGTCATTGTATGTGGGAAAACGCTCTGGACGCTCAACCAGCGCTCCAAAATGACCTGGCTGTATCTAGAATGATAGATCTTGACTAGGCGCAACTTTCCCTAGTACAAGTGAAAATTCCATTTTCAGCGGTTTAGGAGTGAGAGGGGGGTAAACGGTGCACGTTATTTTTGTGAGAATTTTTTTTTTTGTCATTGTATGTGGGAAAACGCTCTGGACGCTCAACCAGCGCTCCAAAATGACCTGGCTGTATCTAGAATGATAGATCTTGACTAGGCGCAACTTTCCCTAGTACAAGTGAAAATTCCATTTTCAGCGGTTTAGGAGTGAGAGGGGGGTAAACGGTGCACGTTATTTTTGTGAGAATTTTTTTTTTTGTCATTGTATGTGGGAAAACGCTCTGGACGCTCAACCAGCGCTCCAAAATGACCTGGCTGTATCTAGAATGATAGATCTTGACTAGGCGCAACTTTCCCTAGTACAAGTGAAAATTCCATTTTCAGCGGTTTAGGAGTGAGAGGGGGGTAAACGGTGCACGTTATTTTTGTGAGAATTTTTTTTTTTGTCATTGTATGTGGGAAAACGCTCTGGACGCTCAACCAGCGCTCCAAAATGACCTGGCTGTATCTAGAATGATAGATCTTGACTAGGCGCAACTTTCCCTAGTACAAGTGAAAATTCCATTTTCAGCGGTTTAGGAGTGAGAGGGGGGTAAACGGTGCACGTTATTTTTGTGAGAATTTTTTTTTTTGTCATTGTATGTGGGAAAACGCTCTGGACGCTCAACCAGCGCTCCAAAATGACCTGGCTGTATCTAGAATGATAGATCTTGACTAGGCGCAACTTTCCCTAGTACAAGTGAAAATTCCATTTTCAGCGGTTTAGGAGTGAGAGCGGGGTAAACGGTGCACGTTATTTTTGTGAGAATTTTTTTTTTTGTCATTGTATGTGGGAAAACGCTCTGGACGCTCAACCAGCGCTCCAAAATGACCTGGCTGTATCTAGAATGATAGATCTTGACTAGGCGCAACTTTCCCTAGTACAAGTGAAAATTCCATTTTCAGCGGTTTAGGAGTGAGAGGGGGGTAAACGGTGCACGTTATTTTTGTGAGAATTTTTTTTTTTGTCATTGTATGTGGGAAAACGCTCTGGACGCTCAACCAGCGCTCCAAAATGACCTGGCTGTATCTAGAATGATAGATCTTGACTAGGCGCAACTTTCCCTAGTACAAGTGAAAATTCCATTTTCAGCGGTTTAGGAGTGAGAGGGGGGTAAACGGTGCACGTTATTTTTGTGAGAATTTTTTTTTTTGTCATTGTATGTGGGAAAACGCTCTGGACGCTCAACCAGCGCTCCAAAATGACCTGGCTGTATCTAGAATGATAGATCTTGACTAGGCGCAACTTTCCCTAGTACAAGTGAAAATTCCATTTTCAGCGGTTTAGGAGTGAGAGGGGGGTAAACGGTGCACGTTATTTTTGTGAGAATTTTTTTTTTTGTCATTGTATGTGGGAAAACGCTCTGGACGCTCAACCAGCGCTCCAAAATGACCTGGCTGTATCTAGAATGATAGATCTTGACTAGGCGCAACTTTCCCTAGTACAAGTGAAAATTCCATTTTCAGCGGTTTAGGAGTGAGAGCGGGGTAAACGGTGCACGTTATTTTTGTGAGAATTTTTTTTTTTGTCATTGTATGATAGATCTTGACTAGGCGCAACTTTCCCTAGTACAAGTGAAAATTCCATTTTCAGCGGTTTAGGAGTGAGAGGGGGGTAAACGGTGCACGTTATTTTTGTGAGAATTTTTTTTTTGTCATTGTATGTGGGAAAACGCTCTGGACGCTCAACCAGCGCTCCAAAATGACCTGGCTGTATCTAGAATGATAGATCTTGACTAGGCGCAACTTTTCCTAGTACAAGTGAAAATTCCATTTTCAGCGGTTTAGGAGTGAGAGGGGGGTAAACGGTGCACGATATTTTTGTGAGAATTTTTTTTTTGTCATTGTATGTGGGAAAACGCTCTGGACGCTCAACCAGCGCTCCAAAATGACCTGGCTGTATCTAGAATGATAGATCTTGACTAGGCGCAACTTTCCCTAGTACAAGTGAAAATTCCATTTTCAGCGGTTTAGGAGTGAGAGGGGGGTAAACGGTGCACGTTATTTTTGTGAGAATTTTTTTTTTTGTCATTGTATGTGGGAAAACGCTCTGGACGCTCAACCAGCGCTCCAAAATGACCTGGCTGTATCTAGAATGATAGATCTTGACTAGGCGCAACTTTCCCTAGTACAAGTGAAAATTCCATTTTCAGCGGTTTAGGAGTGAGAGGGGGGTAAACGGTGCACGTTATTTTTGTGAGAATTTTTTTTTTTGTCATTGTATGTGGGAAAACGCTCTGGACGCTCAACCAGCGCTCCAAAATGACCTGGCTGTATCTAGAATGATAGATCTTGACTAGGCGCAACTTTCCCTAGTACAAGTGAAAATTCCATTTTCAGCGGTTTAGGAGTGAGAGGGGGGTAAACGGTGCACGTTATTTTTGTGAGAATTTTTTTTTTTGTCATTGTATGTGGGAAAACGCTCTGGACGCTCAACCAGCGCTCCAAAATGACCTGGCTGTATCTAGAATGATAGATCTTGACTAGGCGCAACTTTCCCTAGTACAAGTGAAAATTCCATTTTCAGCGGTTTAGGAGTGAGAGGGGGGTAAACGGTGCACGTTATTTTTGTGAGAATTTTTTTTTTTGTCATTGTATGTGGGAAAACGCTCTGGACGCTCAACCAGCGCTCCAAAATGACCTGGCTGTATCTAGAATGATAGATCTTGACTAGGCGCAACTTTTCCTAGTACAAGTGAAAATTCCATTTTCAGCGGTTTAGGAGTGAGAGGGGGGTAAACGGTGCACGATATTTTTGTGAGAATTTTTTTTTTGTCATTGTATGTGGGAAAACGCTCTGGACGCTCAACCAGCGCTCCAAAATGACCTGGCTGTA
The DNA here is from genome assembly GCF_945859685.1 of Eupeodes corollae. Lineage (NCBI taxonomy): Eukaryota > Metazoa > Arthropoda > Insecta > Diptera > Syrphidae > Eupeodes > Eupeodes corollae. Next base: position 15,340 of record NC_079148.1, on the reverse strand, counting down.
TCTAGAATGATAGATCTTGACTAGGCGCAACTTTTCCTAGTACAAGTGAAAATTCCATTTTCAGCGGTTTAGGAGTGAGAGGGGGGTAAACGGTGCACGATATTTTTGTGAGAATTTTTTTTTTGTCATTGTATGTGGGAAAACGCTCTGGACGCTCAACCAGCGCTCCAAAATGACCTGGCTGTATCTAGAATGATAGATCTTGACTAGGCGCAACTTTCCCTAGTACAAGTGAAAATTCCATTTTCAGCGGTTTAGGAGTGAGAGGGGGGTAAACGGTGCACGTTATTTTTGTGAGAATTTTTTTTTTTGTCATTGTATGTGGGAAAACGCTCTGGACGCTCAACCAGCGCTCCAAAATGACCTGGCTGTATCTAGAATGATAGATCTTGACTAGGCGCAACTTTCCCTAGTACAAGTGAAAATTCCATTTTCAGCGGTTTAGGAGTGAGAGGGGGGTAAACGGTGCACGTTATTTTTGTGAGAATTTTTTTTTTTGTCATTGTATGTGGGAAAACGCTCTGGACGCTCAACCAGCGCTCCAAAATGACCTGGCTGTATCTAGAATGATAGATCTTGACTAGGCGCAACTTTCCCTAGTACAAGTGAAAATTCCATTTTCAGCGGTTTAGGAGTGAGAGGGGGGTAAACGGTGCACGTTATTTTTGTGAGAATTTTTTTTTTTGTCATTGTATGTGGGAAAACGCTCTGGACGCTCAACCAGCGCTCCAAAATGACCTGGCTGTATCTAGAATGATAGATCTTGACTAGGCGCAACTTTCCCTAGTACAAGTGAAAATTCCATTTTCAGCGGTTTAGGAGTGAGAGGGGGGTAAACGGTGCACGTTATTTTTGTGAGAATTTTTTTTTTGTCATTGTATGTGGGAAAACGCTCTGGACGCTCAACCAGCGCTCCAAAATGACCTGGCTGTATCTAGAATGATAGATCTTGACTAGGCGCAACTTTTCCTAGTACAAGTGAAAATTCCATTTTCAGCGGTTTAGGAGTGAGAGGGGGGTAAACGGTGCACGTTATTTTTGTGAGAATTTTTTTTTTGTCATTGTATGTGGGAAAACGCTCTGGACGCTCAACCAGCGCTCCAAAATGACCTGGCTGTATCTAGAATGATAGATCTTGACTAGGCGCAACTTTCCCTAGTACAAGTGAAAATTCCATTTTCAGCGGTTTAGGAGTGAGAGGGGGGTAAACGGTGCACGTTATTTTTGTGAGAATTTTTTTTTTTGTCATTGTATGTGGGAAAACGCTCTGGACGCTCAACCAGCGCTCCAAAATGACCTGGCTGTATCTAGAATGATAGATCTTGACTAGGCGCAACTTTCCCTAGTACAAGTGAAAATTCCATTTTCAGCGGTTTAGGAGTGAGAGGGGGGTAAACGGTGCACGTTATTTTTGTGAGAATTTTTTTTTTTGTCATTGTATGTGGGAAAACGCTCTGGACGCTCAACCAGCGCTCCAAAATGACCTGGCTGTATCTAGAATGATAGATCTTGACTAGGCGCAACTTTCCCTAGTACAAGTGAAAATTCCATTTTCAGCGGTTTAGGAGTGAGAGGGGGGTAAACGGTGCACGTTATTTTTGTGAGAATTTTTTTTTTTGTCATTGTATGTGGGAAAACGCTCTGGACGCTCAACCAGCGCTCCAAAATGACCTGGCTGTATCTAGAATGATAGATCTTGACTAGGCGCAACTTTCCCTAGTACAAGTGAAAATTCCATTTTCAGCGGTTTAGGAGTGAGAGGGGGGTAAACGGTGCACGTTATTTTTGTGAGAATTTTTTTTTTGTCATTGTATGTGGGAAAACGCTCTGGACGCTCAACCAGCGCTCCAAAATGACCTGGCTGTATCTAGAATGATAGATCTTGACTAGGCGCAACTTTTCCTAGTACAAGTGAAAATTCCATTTTCAGCGGTTTAGGAGTGAGAGGGGGGTAAACGGTGCACGTTATTTTTGTGAGAATTTTTTTTTTGTCATTGTATGTGGGAAAACGCTCTGGACGCTCAACCAGCGCTCCAAAATGACCTGGCTGTATCTAGAATGATAGATCTTGACTAGGCGCAACTTTTCCTAGTACAAGTGAAAATTCCATTTTCAGCGGTTTAGGAGTGAGAGGGGGGTAAACGGTGCACGATATTTTTGTGAGAATTTTTTTTTTGTCATTGTATGTGGGAAAACGCTCTGGACGCTCAACCAGCGCTCCAAAATGACCTGGCTGTATCTAGAATGATAGATCTTGACTAGGCGCAACTTTCCCTAGTACAAGTGAAAATTCCATTTTCAGCGGTTTAGGAGTGAGAGGGGGGTAAACGGTGCACGTTATTTTTGTGAGAATTTTTTTTTTTGTCATTGTATGTGGGAAAACGCTCTGGACGCTCAACCAGCGCTCCAAAATGACCTGGCTGTATCTAGAATGATAGATCTTGACTAGGCGCAACTTTCCCTAGTACAAGTGAAAATTCCATTTTCAGCGGTTTAGGAGTGAGAGGGGGGTAAACGGTGCACGTTATTTTTGTGAGAATTTTTTTTTTTGTCATTGTATGTGGGAAAACGCTCTGGACGCTCAACCAGCGCTCCAAAATGACCTGGCTGTATCTAGAATGATAGATCTTGACTAGGCGCAACTTTCCCTAGTACAAGTGAAAATTCCATTTTCAGCGGTTTAGGAGTGAGAGGGGGGTAAACGGTGCACGTTATTTTTGTGAGAATTTTTTTTTTTGTCATTGTATGTGGGAAAACGCTCTGGACGCTCAACCAGCGCTCCAAAATGACCTGGCTGTATCTAGAATGATAGATCTTGACTAGGCGCAACTTTCCCTAGTACAAGTGAAAATTCCATTTTCAGCGGTTTAGGAGTGAGAGGGGGGTAAACGGTGCACGTTATTTTTGTGAGAATTTTTTTTTTTGTCATTGTATGTGGGAAAACGCTCTGGACGCTCAACCAGCGCTCCAAAATGACCTGGCTGTATCTAGAATGATAGATCTTGACTAGGCGCAACTTTCCCTAGTACAAGTGAAAATTCCATTTTCAGCGGTTTAGGAGTGAGAGGGGGGTAAACGGTGCACGTTATTTTTGTGAGAATTTTTTTTTTTGTCATTGTATGTGGGAAAACGCTCTGGACGCTCAACCAGCGCTCCAAAATGACCTGGCTGTATCTAGAATGATAGATCTTGACTAGGCGCAACTTTCCCTAGTACAAGTGAAAATTCCATTTTCAGCGGTTTAGGAGTGAGAGGGGGGTAAACGGTGCACGTTATTTTTGTGAGAATTTTTTTTTTTGTCATTGTATGTGGGAAAACGCTCTGGACGCTCAACCAGCGCTCCAAAATGACCTGGCTGTATCTAGAATGATAGATCTTGACTAGGCGCAACTTTCCCTAGTACAAGTGAAAATTCCATTTTCAGCGGTTTAGGAGTGAGAGGGGGGTAAACGGTGCACGTTATTTTTGTGAGAATTTTTTTTTTTGTCATTGTATGTGGGAAAACGCTCTGGACGCTCAACCAGCGCTCCAAAATGACCTGGCTGTATCTAGAATGATAGATCTTGACTAGGCGCAACTTTCCCTAGTACAAGTGAAAATTCCATTTTCAGCGGTTTAGGAGTGAGAGGGGGGTAAACGGTGCACGTTATTTTTGTGAGAATTTTTTTTTTGTCATTGTATGTGGGAAAACGCTCTGGACGCTCAACCAGCGCTCCAAAATGACCTGGCTGTATCTAGAATGATAGATCTTGACTAGGCGCAACTTTTCCTAGTACAAGTGAAAATTCCATTTTCAGCGGTTTAGGAGTGAGAGGGGGGTAAACGGTGCACGTTATTTTTGTGAGAATTTTTTTTTTGTCATTGTATGTGGGAAAACGCTCTGGACGCTCAACCAGCGCTCCAAAATGACCTGGCTGTATCTAGAATGATAGATCTTGACTAGGCGCAACTTTTCCTAGTACAAGTGAAAATTCCATTTTCAGCGGTTTAGGAGTGAGAGGGGGGTAAACGGTGCACGATATTTTTGTGAGAATTTTTTTTTTGTCATTGTATGTGGGAAAACGCTCTGGACGCTCAACCAGCGCTCCAAAATGACCTGGCTGTATCTAGAATGATAGATCTTGACTAGGCGCAACTTTCCCTAGTACAAGTGAAAATTCCATTTTCAGCGGTTTAGGAGTGAGAGGGGGGTAAACGGTGCACGTTATTTTTGTGAGAATTTTTTTTTTTGTCATTGTATGTGGGAAAACGCTCTGGACGCTCAACCAGCGCTCCAAAATGACCTGGCTGTATCTAGAATGATAGATCTTGACTAGGCGCAACTTTCCCTAGTACAAGTGAAAATTCCATTTTCAGCGGTTTAGGAGTGAGAGGGGGGTAAACGGTGCACGTTATTTTTGTGAGAATTTTTTTTTTTGTCATTGTATGTGGGAAAACGCTCTGGACGCTCAACCAGCGCTCCAAAATGACCTGGCTGTATCTAGAATGATAGATCTTGACTAGGCGCAACTTTCCCTAGTACAAGTGAAAATTCCATTTTCAGCGGTTTAGGAGTGAGAGGGGGGTAAACGGTGCACGTTATTTTTGTGAGAATTTTTTTTTTTGTCATTGTATGTGGGAAAACGCTCTGGACGCTCAACCAGCGCTCCAAAATGACCTGGCTGTATCTAGAATGATAGATCTTGACTAGGCGCAACTTTTCCTAGTACAAGTGAAAATTCCATTTTCAGCGGTTTAGGAGTGAGAGGGGGGTAAACGGTGCACGTTATTTTTGTGAGAATTTTTTTTTTGTCATTGTATGTGGGAAAACGCTCTGGACGCTCAACCAGCGCTCCAAAATGACCTGGCTGTATCTAGAATGATAGATCTTGACTAGGCGCAACTTTTCCTAGTACAAGTGAAAATTCCATTTTCAGCGGTTTAGGAGTGAGAGGGGGGTAAACGGTGCACGTTATTTTTGTGAGAATTTTTTTTTTGTCATTGTATGTGGGAAAACGCTCTGGACGCTCAACCAGCGCTCCAAAATGACCTGGCTGTATCTAGAATGATAGATCTTGACTAGGCGCAACTTTTCCTAGTACAAGTGAAAATTCCATTTTCAGCGGTTTAGGAGTGAGAGGGGGGTAAACGGTGCACGATATTTTTGTGAGAATTTTTTTTTTGTCATTGTATGTGGGAAAACGCTCTGGACGCTCAACCAGCGCTCCAAAATGACCTGGCTGTATCTAGAATGATAGATCTTGACTAGGCGCAACTTTCCCTAGTACAAGTGAAAATTCCATTTTCAGCGGTTTAGGAGTGAGAGGGGGGTAAACGGTGCACGTTATTTTTGTGAGAATTTTTTTTTTTGTCATTGTATGTGGGAAAACGCTCTGGACGCTCAACCAGCGCTCCAAAATGACCTGGCTGTATCTAGAATGATAGATCTTGACTAGGCGCAACTTTCCCTAGTACAAGTGAAAATTCCATTTTCAGCGGTTTAGGAGTGAGAGGGGGGTAAACGGTGCACGTTATTTTTGTGAGAATTTTTTTTTTTGTCATTGTATGTGGGAAAACGCTCTGGACGCTCAACCAGCGCTCCAAAATGACCTGGCTGTATCTAGAATGATAGATCTTGACTAGGCGCAACTTTCCCTAGTACAAGTGAAAATTCCATTTTCAGCGGTTTAGGAGTGAGAGGGGGGTAAACGGTGCACGTTATTTTTGTGAGAATTTTTTTTTTTGTCATTGTATGTGGGAAAACGCTCTGGACGCTCAACCAGCGCTCCAAAATGACCTGGCTGTATCTAGAATGATAGATCTTGACTAGGCGCAACTTTCCCTAGTACAAGTGAAAATTCCATTTTCAGCGGTTTAGGAGTGAGAGGGGGGTAAACGGTGCACGTTATTTTTGTGAGAATTTTTTTTTTGTCATTGTATGTGGGAAAACGCTCTGGACGCTCAACCAGCGCTCCAAAATGACCTGGCTGTATCTAGAATGATAGATCTTGACTAGGCGCAACTTTTCCTAGTACAAGTGAAAATTCCATTTTCAGCGGTTTAGGAGTGAGAGGGGGGTAAACGGTGCACGTTATTTTTGTGAGAATTTTTTTTTTGTCATTGTATGTGGGAAAACGCTCTGGACGCTCAACCAGCGCTCCAAAATGACCTGGCTGTATCTAGAATGATAGATCTTGACTAGGCGCAACTTTTCCTAGTACAAGTGAAAATTCCATTTTCAGCGGTTTAGGAGTGAGAGGGGGGTAAACGGTGCACGATATTTTTGTGAGAATTTTTTTTTTGTCATTGTATGTGGGAAAACGCTCTGGACGCTCAACCAGCGCTCCAAAATGACCTGGCTGTATCTAGAATGATAGATCTTGACTAGGCGCAACTTTCCCTAGTACAAGTGAAAATTCCATTTTCAGCGGTTTAGGAGTGAGAGGGGGGTAAACGGTGCACGTTATTTTTGTGAGAATTTTTTTTTTGTCATTGTATGTGGGAAAACGCTCTGGACGCTCAACCAGCGCTCCAAAATGACCTGGCTGTATCTAGAATGATAGATCTTGACTAGGCGCAACTTTTCCTAGTACAAGTGAAAATTCCATTTTCAGCGGTTTAGGAGTGAGAGGGGGGTAAACGGTGCACGATATTTTTGTGAGAATTTTTTTTTTGTCATTGTATGTGGGAAAACGCTCTGGACGCTCAACCAGCGCTCCAAAATGACCTGGCTGTATCTAGAATGATAGATCTTGACTAGGCGCAACTTTCCCTAGTACAAGTGAAAATTCCATTTTCAGCGGTTTAGGAGTGAGAGGGGGGTAAACGGTGCACGTTATTTTTGTGAGAATTTTTTTTTTTGTCATTGTATGTGGGAAAACGCTCTGGACGCTCAACCAGCGCTCCAAAATGACCTGGCTGTATCTAGAATGATAGATCTTGACTAGGCGCAACTTTCCCTAGTACAAGTGAAAATTCCATTTTCAGCGGTTTAGGAGTGAGAGGGGGGTAAACGGTGCACGTTATTTTTGTGAGAATTTTTTTTTTTGTCATTGTATGTGGGAAAACGCTCTGGACGCTCAACCAGCGCTCCAAAATGACCTGGCTGTATCTAGAATGATAGATCTTGACTAGGCGCAACTTTCCCTAGTACAAGTGAAAATTCCATTTTCAGCGGTTTAGGAGTGAGAGGGGGGTAAACGGTGCACGTTATTTTTGTGAGAATTTTTTTTTTTGTCATTGTATGTGGGAAAACGCTCTGGACGCTCAACCAGCGCTCCAAAATGACCTGGCTGTATCTAGAATGATAGATCTTGACTAGGCGCAACTTTCCCTAGTACAAGTGAAAATTCCATTTTCAGCGGTTTAGGAGTGAGAGGGGGGTAAACGGTGCACGTTATTTTTGTGAGAATTTTTTTTTTTGTCATTGTATGTGGGAAAACGCTCTGGACGCTCAACCAGCGCTCCAAAATGACCTGGCTGTATCTAGAATGATAGATCTTGACTAGGCGCAACTTTTCCTAGTACAAGTGAAAATTCCATTTTCAGCGGTTTAGGAGTGAGAGGGGGGTAAACGGTGCACGATATTTTTGTGAGAATTTTTTTTTTGTCATTGTATGTGGGAAAACGCTCTGGACGCTCAACCAGCGCTCCAAAATGACCTGGCTGTATCTAGAATGATAGATCTTGACTAGGCGCAACTTTTCCTAGTACAAGTGAAAATTCCATTTTCAGCGGTTTAGGAGTGAGAGGGGGGTAAACGGTGCACGATATTTTTGTGAGAATTTTTTTTTTGTCATTGTATGTGGGAAAACGCTCTGGACGCTCAACCAGCGCTCCAAAATGACCTGGCTGTATCTAGAATGATAGATCTTGACTAGGCGCAACTTTCCCTAGTACAAGTGAAAATTCCATTTTCAGCGGTTTAGGAGTGAGAGGGGGGTAAACGGTGCACGTTATTTTTGTGAGAATTTTTTTTTTTGTCATTGTATGTGGGAAAACGCTCTGGACGCTCAACCAGCGCTCCAAAATGACCTGGCTGTATCTAGAATGATAGATCTTGACTAGGCGCAACTTTCCCTAGTACAAGTGAAAATTCCATTTTCAGCGGTTTAGGAGTGAGAGGGGGGTAAACGGTGCACGTTATTTTTGTGAGAATTTTTTTTTTTGTCATTGTATGTGGGAAAACGCTCTGGACGCTCAACCAGCGCTCCAAAATGACCTGGCTGTATCTAGAATGATAGATCTTGACTAGGCGCAACTTTCCCTAGTACAAGTGAAAATTCCATTTTCAGCGGTTTAGGAGTGAGAGGGGGGTAAACGGTGCACGTTATTTTTGTGAGAATTTTTTTTTTTGTCATTGTATGTGGGAAAACGCTCTGGACGCTCAACCAGCGCTCCAAAATGACCTGGCTGTATCTAGAATGATAGATCTTGACTAGGCGCAACTTTCCCTAGTACAAGTGAAAATTCCATTTTCAGCGGTTTAGGAGTGAGAGGGGGGTAAACGGTGCACGTTATTTTTGTGAGAATTTTTTTTTTGTCATTGTATGTGGGAAAACGCTCTGGACGCTCAACCAGCGCTCCAAAATGACCTGGCTGTATCTAGAATGATAGATCTTGACTAGGCGCAACTTTTCCTAGTACAAGTGAAAATTCCATTTTCAGCGGTTTAGGAGTGAGAGGGGGGTAAACGGTGCACGTTATTTTTGTGAGAATTTTTTTTTTGTCATTGTATGTGGGAAAACGCTCTGGACGCTCAACCAGCGCTCCAAAATGACCTGGCTGTATCTAGAATGATAGATCTTGACTAGGCGCAACTTTCCCTAGTACAAGTGAAAATTCCATTTTCAGCGGTTTAGGAGTGAGAGGGGGGTAAACGGTGCACGTTATTTTTGTGAGAATTTTTTTTTTTGTCATTGTATGTGGGAAAACGCTCTGGACGCTCAACCAGCGCTCCAAAATGACCTGGCTGTATCTAGAATGATAGATCTTGACTAGGCGCAACTTTCCCTAGTACAAGTGAAAATTCCATTTTCAGCGGTTTAGGAGTGAGAGGGGGGTAAACGGTGCACGTTATTTTTGTGAGAATTTTTTTTTTTGTCATTGTATGTGGGAAAACGCTCTGGACGCTCAACCAGCGCTCCAAAATGACCTGGCTGTATCTAGAATGATAGATCTTGACTAGGCGCAACTTTCCCTAGTACAAGTGAAAATTCCATTTTCAGCGGTTTAGGAGTGAGAGGGGGGTAAACGGTGCACGTTATTTTTGTGAGAATTTTTTTTTTTGTCATTGTATGTGGGAAAACGCTCTGGACGCTCAACCAGCGCTCCAAAATGACCTGGCTGTATCTAGAATGATAGATCTTGACTAGGCGCAACTTTCCCTAGTACAAGTGAAAATTCCATTTTCAGCGGTTTAGGAGTGAGAGGGGGGTAAACGGTGCACGTTATTTTTGTGAGAATTTTTTTTTTGTCATTGTATGTGGGAAAACGCTCTGGACGCTCAACCAGCGCTCCAAAATGACCTGGCTGTATCTAGAATGATAGATCTTGACTAGGCGCAACTTTTCCTAGTACAAGTGAAAATTCCATTTTCAGCGGTTTAGGAGTGAGAGGGGGGTAAACGGTGCACGTTATTTTTGTGAGAATTTTTTTTTTGTCATTGTATGTGGGAAAACGCTCTGGACGCTCAACCAGCGCTCCAAAATGACCTGGCTGTATCTAGAATGATAGATCTTGACTAGGCGCAACTTTTCCTAGTACAAGTGAAAATTCCATTTTCAGCGGTTTAGGAGTGAGAGGGGGGTAAACGGTGCACGATATTTTTGTGAGAATTTTTTTTTTGTCATTGTATGTGGGAAAACGCTCTGGACGCTCAACCAGCGCTCCAAAATGACCTGGCTGTATCTAGAATGATAGATCTTGACTAGGCGCAACTTTCCCTAGTACAAGTGAAAATTCCATTTTCAGCGGTTTAGGAGTGAGAGGGGGGTAAACGGTGCACGTTATTTTTGTGAGAATTTTTTTTTTTGTCATTGTATGTGGGAAAACGCTCTGGACGCTCAACCAGCGCTCCAAAATGACCTGGCTGTATCTAGAATGATAGATCTTGACTAGGCGCAACTTTCCCTAGTACAAGTGAAAATTCCATTTTCAGCGGTTTAGGAGTGAGAGGGGGGTAAACGGTGCACGTTATTTTTGTGAGAATTTTTTTTTTTGTCATTGTATGTGGGAAAACGCTCTGGACGCTCAACCAGCGCTCCAAAATGACCTGGCTGTATCTAGAATGATAGATCTTGACTAGGCGCAACTTTCCCTAGTACAAGTGAAAATTCCATTTTCAGCGGTTTAGGAGTGAGAGGGGGGTAAACGGTGCACGTTATTTTTGTGAGAATTTTTTTTTTTGTCATTGTATGTGGGAAAACGCTCTGGACGCTCAACCAGCGCTCCAAAATGACCTGGCTGTATCTAGAATGATAGATCTTGACTAGGCGCAACTTTCCCTAGTACAAGTGAAAATTCCATTTTCAGCGGTTTAGGAGTGAGAGGGGGGTAAACGGTGCACGTTATTTTTGTGAGAATTTTTTTTTTGTCATTGTATGTGGGAAAACGCTCTGGACGCTCAACCAGCGCTCCAAAATGACCTGGCTGTATCTAGAATGATAGATCTTGACTAGGCGCAACTTTTCCTAGTACAAGTGAAAATTCCATTTTCAGCGGTTTAGGAGTGAGAGGGGGGTAAACGGTGCACGTTATTTTTGTGAGAATTTTTTTTTTGTCATTGTATGTGGGAAAACGCTCTGGACGCTCAACCAGCGCTCCAAAATGACCTGGCTGTATCTAGAATGATAGATCTTGACTAGGCGCAACTTTTCCTAGTACAAGTGAAAATTCCATTTTCAGCGGTTTAGGAGTGAGAGGGGGGTAAACGGTGCACGATATTTTTGTGAGAATTTTTTTTTTGTCATTGTATGTGGGAAAACGCTCTGGACGCTCAACCAGCGCTCCAAAATGACCTGGCTGTATCTAGAATGATAGATCTTGACTAGGCGCAACTTTCCCTAGTACAAGTGAAAATTCCATTTTCAGCGGTTTAGGAGTGAGAGGGGGGTAAACGGTGCACGTTATTTTTGTGAGAATTTTTTTTTTTGTCATTGTATGTGGGAAAACGCTCTGGACGCTCAACCAGCGCTCCAAAATGACCTGGCTGTATCTAGAATGATAGATCTTGACTAGGCGCAACTTTCCCTAGTACAAGTGAAAATTCCATTTTCAGCGGTTTAGGAGTGAGAGGGGGGTAAACGGTGCACGTTATTTTTGTGAGAATTTTTTTTTTGTCATTGTATGTGGGAAAACGCTCTGGACGCTCAACCAGCGCTCCAAAATGACCTGGCTGTATCTAGAATGATAGATCTTGACTAGGCGCAACTTTTCCTAGTACAAGTGAAAATTCCATTTTCAGCGGTTTAGGAGTGAGAGGGGGGTAAACGGTGCACGATATTTTTGTGAGAATTTTTTTTTTGTCATTGTATGTGGGAAAACGCTCTGGACGCTCAACCAGCGCTCCAAAATGACCTGGCTGTATCTAGAATGATAGATCTTGACTAGGCGCAACTTTCCCTAGTACAAGTGAAAATTCCATTTTCAGCGGTTTAGGAGTGAGAGGGGGGTAAACGGTGCACGTTATTTTTGTGAGAATTTTTTTTTTTGTCATTGTATGTGGGAAAACGCTCTGGACGCTCAACCAGCGCTCCAAAATGACCTGGCTGTATCTAGAATGATAGATCTTGACTAGGCGCAACTTTCCCTAGTACAAGTGAAAATTCCATTTTCAGCGGTTTAGGAGTGAGAGGGGGGTAAACGGTGCACGTTATTTTTGTGAGAATTTTTTTTTTTGTCATTGTATGTGGGAAAACGCTCTGGACGCTCAACCAGCGCTCCAAAATGACCTGGCTGTATCTAGAATGATAGATCTTGACTAGGCGCAACTTTCCCTAGTACAAGTGAAAATTCCATTTTCAGCGGTTTAGGAGTGAGAGGGGGGTAAACGGTGCACGTTATTTTTGTGAGAATTTTTTTTTTTGTCATTGTATGTGGGAAAACGCTCTGGACGCTCAACCAGCGCTCCAAAATGACCTGGCTGTATCTAGAATGATAGATCTTGACTAGGCGCAACTTTCCCTAGTACAAGTGAAAATTCCATTTTCAGCGGTTTAGGAGTGAGAGGGGGGTAAACGGTGCACGTTATTTTTGTGAGAATTTTTTTTTTTGTCATTGTATGTGGGAAAACGCTCTGGACGCTCAACCAGCGCTCCAAAATGACCTGGCTGTATCTAGAATGATAGATCTTGACTAGGCGCAACTTTTCCTAGTACAAGTGAAAATTCCATTTTCAGCGGTTTAGGAGTGAGAGGGGGGTAAACGGTGCACGATATTTTTGTGAGAATTTTTTTTTTGTCATTGTATGTGGGAAAACGCTCTGGACGCTCAACCAGCGCTCCAAAATGACCTGGCTGTATCTAGAATGATAGATCTTGACTAGGCGCAACTTTTCCTAGTACAAGTGAAAATTCCATTTTCAGCGGTTTAGGAGTGAGAGGGGGGTAAACGGTGCACGATATTTTTGTGAGAATTTTTTTTTTGTCATTGTATGTGGGAAAACGCTCTGGACGCTCAACCAGCGCTCCAAAATGACCTGGCTGTATCTAGAATGATAGATCTTGACTAGGCGCAACTTTCCCTAGTACAAGTGAAAATTCCATTTTCAGCGGTTTAGGAGTGAGAGGGGGGTAAACGGTGCACGTTATTTTTGTGAGAATTTTTTTTTTTGTCATTGTATGTGGGAAAACGCTCTGGACGCTCAACCAGCGCTCCAAAATGACCTGGCTGTATCTAGAATGATAGATCTTGACTAGGCGCAACTTTCCCTAGTACAAGTGAAAATTCCATTTTCAGCGGTTTAGGAGTGAGAGGGGGGTAAACGGTGCACGTTATTTTTGTGAGAATTTTTTTTTTTGTCATTGTATGTGGGAAAACGCTCTGGACGCTCAACCAGCGCTCCAAAATGACCTGGCTGTATCTAGAATGATAGATCTTGACTAGGCGCAACTTTCCCTAGTACAAGTGAAAATTCCATTTTCAGCGGTTTAGGAGTGAGAGGGGGGTAAACGGTGCACGTTATTTTTGTGAGAATTTTTTTTTTTGTCATTGTATGTGGGAAAACGCTCTGGACGCTCAACCAGCGCTCCAAAATGACCTGGCTGTATCTAGAATGATAGATCTTGACTAGGCGCAACTTTCCCTAGTACAAGTGAAAATTCCATTTTCAGCGGTTTAGGAGTGAGAGGGGGGTAAACGGTGCACGTTATTTTTGTGAGAATTTTTTTTTTGTCATTGTATGTGGGAAAACGCTCTGGACGCTCAACCAGCGCTCCAAAATGACCTGGCTGTATCTAGAATGATAGATCTTGACTAGGCGCAACTTTTCCTAGTACAAGTGAAAATTCCATTTTCAGCGGTTTAGGAGTGAGAGGGGGGTAAACGGTGCACGTTATTTTTGTGAGAATTTTTTTTTTGTCATTGTATGTGGGAAAACGCTCTGGACGCTCAACCAGCGCTCCAAAATGACCTGGCTGTATCTAGAATGATAGATCTTGACTAGGCGCAACTTTCCCTAGTACAAGTGAAAATTCCATTTTCAGCGGTTTAGGAGTGAGAGGGGGGTAAACGGTGCACGTTATTTTTGTGAGAATTTTTTTTTTTGTCATTGTATGTGGGAAAACGCTCTGGACGCTCAACCAGCGCTCCAAAATGACCTGGCTGTATCTAGAATGATAGATCTTGACTAGGCGCAACTTTCCCTAGTACAAGTGAAAATTCCATTTTCAGCGGTTTAGGAGTGAGAGGGGGGTAAACGGTGCACGTTATTTTTGTGAGAATTTTTTTTTTTGTCATTGTATGTGGGAAAACGCTCTGGACGCTCAACCAGCGCTCCAAAATGACCTGGCTGTATCTAGAATGATAGATCTTGACTAGGCGCAACTTTCCCTAGTACAAGTGAAAATTCCATTTTCAGCGGTTTAGGAGTGAGAGGGGGGTAAACGGTGCACGTTATTTTTGTGAGAATTTTTTTTTTTGTCATTGTATGTGGGAAAACGCTCTGGACGCTCAACCAGCGCTCCAAAATGACCTGGCTGTATCTAGAATGATAGATCTTGACTAGGCGCAACTTTCCCTAGTACAAGTGAAAATTCCATTTTCAGCGGTTTAGGAGTGAGAGGGGGGTAAACGGTGCACGTTATTTTTGTGAGAATTTTTTTTTTGTCATTGTATGTGGGAAAACGCTCTGGACGCTCAACCAGCGCTCCAAAATGACCTGGCTGTATCTAGAATGATAGATCTTGACTAGGCGCAACTTTTCCTAGTACAAGTGAAAATTCCATTTTCAGCGGTTTAGGAGTGAGAGGGGGGTAAACGGTGCACGTTATTTTTGTGAGAATTTTTTTTTTGTCATTGTATGTGGGAAAACGCTCTGGACGCTCAACCAGCGCTCCAAAATGACCTGGCTGTATCTAGAATGATAGATCTTGACTAGGCGCAACTTTTCCTAGTACAAGTGAAAATTCCATTTTCAGCGGTTTAGGAGTGAGAGGGGGGTAAACGGTGCACGATATTTTTGTGAGAATTTTTTTTTTGTCATTGTATGTGGGAAAACGCTCTGGACGCTCAACCAGCGCTCCAAAATGACCTGGCTGTATCTAGAATGATAGATCTTGACTAGGCGCAACTTTCCCTAGTACAAGTGAAAATTCCATTTTCAGCGGTTTAGGAGTGAGAGGGGGGTAAACGGTGCACGTTATTTTTGTGAGAATTTTTTTTTTTGTCATTGTATGTGGGAAAACGCTCTGGACGCTCAACCAGCGCTCCAAAATGACCTGGCTGTATCTAGAATGATAGATCTTGACTAGGCGCAACTTTCCCTAGTACAAGTGAAAATTCCATTTTCAGCGGTTTAGGAGTGAGAGGGGGGTAAACGGTGCACGTTATTTTTGTGAGAATTTTTTTTTTTGTCATTGTATGTGGGAAAACGCTCTGGACGCTCAACCAGCGCTCCAAAATGACCTGGCTGTATCTAGAATGATAGATCTTGACTAGGCGCAACTTTCCCTAGTACAAGTGAAAATTCCATTTTCAGCGGTTTAGGAGTGAGAGGGGGGTAAACGGTGCACGTTATTTTTGTGAGAATTTTTTTTTTTGTCATTGTATGTGGGAAAACGCTCTGGACGCTCAACCAGCGCTCCAAAATGACCTGGCTGTATCTAGAATGATAGATCTTGACTAGGCGCAACTTTCCCTAGTA